>NC_091438.1:2095428-2695428 GCF_964237555.1 Oryctolagus cuniculus | reverse complement strand
AGGACTACACATTAATTGATTTCACCTACATGAAATTGTAGAAAAGGCAAAATTATGCAGATAGAAAATAAATCAGTGGTTGCCCGGAATCACAGGTGAGATGGAAAGGATGGACTATTAAAACAAAAATTACAAGGTAAGTTTTCTGAGGTAATGGAAACATATTATATTGTAATTCCAGTGGAGATTACATAGATGTACTAATTTTCCAAAACCCCATGAACTGTATGATTCAAAATAAAATTATGCCTTCACAAAGTTTATTTTAATGGTTCTGCTGTATAAAAACACCAACAAAATTATTAGACAAAAACCAGTCCAATGTACTGTTTTTCAGAGTGAGAAGTATGAAAGAAGAGATTACAACTGGTGACTCATATACCACAGCGGACAGACACATCTTAGAGTGACCGAGACTTGATTAAACAATAGAAAGGCAGGAGAGTGCTGAGTAGGGGAATAAATGTTAGCGACCTACTAGATATTGTGATGACTAAGGTTCATAATAATGCAGTGTATTTTTTGAAACAGCAAAAAAAAAAGATTAACAATGTTTTCACCACAAATAAAGGACAAGTACATAAGGCGATAGATGTTAGTATGATTTAATCATACCAAAAAGTACGTACTGAAATATCACCATGTATTGAATATACCATATGTAATGAAATCATATATATATATATATATATATATATACTATTTGCCAACTAAAATAAAAATAAATTTTAAAACAAAAAACAAAGATGGGACCAATCACCTCTGCTAAAGAGGATATGCAGATGACAAATAAGCATATGAAAATGTCCACCATGTGTCAGCAGGGAATTAGAAACTCAATGAACTATGAGGTATCACTATACACCTACCACGGTATATACGGTATACACGGCTGGAAGCGAAAGGAAAGACAACATCACCAACACCGACAGGATGCAAGAGAGAGAGCCATTGGAGCTCCCATTCACAGGCAGCAGGAGTGCAAAATGGCACTGCCACAGCGGAAGAGAGTCTGGCTTCTAACAATCACACTCCTAAGGAGTTACTTAGATTAGTATGATGTGCACATAAAACTCCATGTAAGAATGTTTATAGTATCTTCATTTTATTGCCCCAAACTGGAAGGAATTAAAATAGCCTTCAGTAGATAAACAACAACAACAAAAAACCCTACTACATCCATAGAATAGAGTATTATATAGCAATAAAAAGACATTCGGTATCAAGCCACAGAAAGACAAATTTTTAGGACAATGAGGCATTGTGATAACTTGGTAATGGTGGATATACTGCATAGATTTGTCACATCTCAGGGCTATACAAACACAAAGACTGAAACCTCACAGGAATTGTGTACTGTTTTAATAATCTATCAATATTGGTTCATTAGTTACAACAAATGAACAGTAACCACACAAAATGTTAACAAGGGAAACTGAAAGAGGGGAAGAGATAACAAGGACTTTGTATTTTCTGCTCCATTTCCTTGAAACCCAAGACCAATCTAAGAAATGACATCAATTATTTTTTATAGAAATTAAATACCCACTTTAATACAGTTTGGCAAAATTTCATGTAAATTAGAAAGCTGAAAGATAATACTGCAATCAGTGGCTGATATATGGGGTACTTCCAAAGTTCATGGGAAGGGAAAACAGATTCAAAGAATTTTGAAATGCTCTTTTCAAAGATGGCATAAATGCAGACATTTTCCCCAAAAAGTCTGAGTCTAGAAGCAGACATTGTAAGAGCTTCTCAAAGTTCAGATCTACTCCTTAGCTCCAGTTTCTATGAAAAGAGTACCGACCACAGAGCCCAATGACATGCGGCTCTCAAGGGCTGCATCAGCATCTCTCAGTAGCATCTATGCAGTAAGCGGGGCAGACATCACACTACTTCAGAAAGTGAGTGGTGAAGCACAAAGCACACAGCAGCAATACAAACTCAGAAAAAGACCAATATTAAGTGAGAAGAGAAATACCACATTTCATAGAAATGCGGGAAAAAAAAAAAGCAGGAATGTGGCCAGCACTGTAGTGTAGCAGGTGAAGTCGCCACCTGCAGTGCTAGCACCCCATGTGGGCGCTGCTTCAAGTTTGAGCTGCTTCACTTCTGATCCAGCTCTCTGCTAAAGCACCTGGGAAAGCAGCAGCAGATGGCCCGAGTGCTTGGGCCCCTGCACCTGCGTTGCAGACCCAGAAGAAGTTCCTGGCTTCAGACTGGCGCAGCTCCGGCCATTGCGGCCATTTGGGGAGTGAACCAGCAGATGGGAGATTTCTCTCTCTCTCCCTCTCTCTCTCTACTTCTGCCTCTGTAACTCTTCCTTCAAATAAATAAATAAATCTTGGGGCTGGCACTGTGGCGTAGTGGGTAAAACCACCATCTGTGGTGCCAGCATCCCATGTGGGCACCGGTTCAAGTCCCATCTGCTCCCCTTCCGATGCAGCTCTCTGCTGTGGCCTGGGAAAGCACTGAAGGATGGCCCAAGTCCTTGGGCCCCTGTACCCACATGGGAGACCCTGAGGAGGCTCCTGGCTCCTGGCTTAGGATTGGCCCAGCTCTGATCACTGTGGCCATATGGCAAGTGAACCAGCGGATAGAAGACATCTCTTTCTCTCTCTATTTCTCTCTCTGTCTCTGTCTCTCTGCAACACTTACAAATAAATAAATAAATGTTTAAAACATAAAACATAAAGCAGGAAGAAAAAAACAGCAGAATGATGCTGTCAATTTTAAGTCAGCAGATAAAATGACACTGTAGATGGCACAATCAGACAACCAACTGAATCAAATCTCCAGCAGAAAGCAAAGTCTAGCCTGAGAGTGGCACAGACTGGGAATGAGTACCATCCTTCCTTTTCCTGTGCACATACACATATACGCCTTAAAGATGGTTACTGGCCATGTAAATACAGGGAAAGTTCAAGCTCAACTTCTTACCCTCGTCCGCCTCATCCTCCTGGGGTGACATTGGTGCCCCTCCACTAGTAGGAGTGACTGGCTCCTCCTTGTCAGACTCTCGTTGTAGACTCACCACCTCATATATGGCATCTCCAGCACTGGTGTGGCCTTTCCCTTCAGACTGAGAAAGATAAAACACATATTTAAACGTTAAAGACCTGAAGGAAATACAGAGGGATAGCATCTCAGTGACTCACTAAAAAAGAGTTAAAATGAAGAGCAGCAGATCATGTTGGCTCTTCAGCAGGTCTGAGGTTAACACATCTTTTAGGGTGCATTATTACTCACATGACATTCAAAATATACATAAACACATGGTTCCTCAAGCATTAGGTCAACAGACACGATAAAACCTACTAGCTACTCTGAGAGAAGCCAGTTCCAATCAGAAAAATCTGAGACACCACAGGTCCTGGGATAGACAGAGAAGCCACTGATGCTAGACTTTTTCTTAAGATTTATTTATTTGAAAGGCAGAGTTATAGAGAGGTAGAGAGAGAGAAAGAGAAAGAGAGAGAGAGAGAGAGAGGTCTTCCATCCACTGGTTCACCCCCCAAATGGCCACAACAGCCAGAGCTGGGCGAATCTGAAGCCAGGAACCAAGAGCTTCTTCCAGGTCTCCCACACAGGTGCAGGGGCCCAAGCATTTGGGCCATCTTCTACAGCCTTCCCAGGCTGTACCAGAGAGCTGGTTAGGAAGTGCAGCAGCCAGGACTTAAAGAGGTGCCCATATGAGATGCTGGCAATGCAGGTGGTGGCTTCACCCATGATGCCACAGCACCGGCCCCAATGCTAGATTTTTAGAACTGACTACCTCATATTGCTGCAGAGATCTATCAGCACACCCACCAGCTAATTCATGGAAGTAGCCAGTTTTTACCTTATAAACTGTCGGGATCCTATGGATGGGTACAGAGTTTAATATCAAGATGGCTGCATCCCATATTAGAGTTTCAGGTCCACCGTAGGGTGACACACCTGTGTCTGGAGCTAGACCTACCCTGCAGGACAGCATGGCAGCCGGCCTCGGTGGCCAGTGAATGTGCTCAAAGCAAGCTGAGATGGGTGCCAAAGAAGAGCCTAGTGTGGTAGTCAAATGGAGTGAGGCTAGAGCCACCCCGCCCTGAGGGGAGAAGACAGCTGCTCACAGACAACAAGCAAGATTTTTTTTATCCTTCTCTTTTTCTTTTGTTTTGCTGGTAGCTTTCAAAAAGGCATAGATTGGTTTTGTTTCACAGTTTCTGGCTTCAAGGACTTTGGTGTTGTTGCTAGTGCAATGTAATAAGAGAGATAAAACAGATTTACAAAGAGGAAAAACTCCTAAGGATTCTAGATTGGTTGTAGTATGGTTCAAAGACAATTTACGTGCTTTCTAAGGTCAAGTTTTTAATTAGTTTCAGCAGCTAAAAAAATTCTAAAACATTTCTCCTTGTCCCTGGGCCTTATTGTACAAGCTTTCAATTGCTAATTCTGAATTGGAAAACTGCTCTGGTTGCTCAGAGACGTATTAGTGTCAGAGAGGAGGAGCTTTAAACATGGAGGATGCTCTACTTCCTGTCGTGGAGGGTGGAACTTCCGCCCTCACAGGAAAATGGGCACAGATTCCGCCCCAAGATGGCGGCCCCCATGAACCACCACATGCTACATGCCTGGTTAATAGAGCAATGCATATTAAATCATGTTCTTATTATTTTCACTTCTGAAGTGAGATTTTAACAGTCTGGAATGGTGTTTCACCTCTGAGTGGGATTCTAACAGTCTGGAATGGTGTTTCTCAGACTGGATGGTTTATATTTGGTTTGTTTCACCTCCGAGTGGGATTCTAACAGTCTGGAACGGTTTTTTCTCAGACTGGGTGGTTCATATTTCCTTGCTATAATACATATGCATTAAACTCTATAATAGGTATAGTAGCTCCAGGATGTTAGATTACTGGTTAGGATAGATTATCAGAGATATAACTGGGCCAAAGCTTAGCCCTATATACCTCCTGTCTCCCCAGGTTACAAGGTGATTTAACTATGAGTAGTTCTACAACTACTCCTTTGGAGACTCCCTGAAAGATCTTCACTTGATAATTGGGAGACCCTTCGACTAGATGGGATTAAGAAATTATAGCTAATACAATGTATCCATGTGAAATGCTAAAGGATAATTAAGCTCATGAAGAGCTGTGTCTGTTTTTATTTTCTCAGGTCCTACGGAGAGACTGTAAAGCTGTATAGCTCTACATGCATTCTTACGGACTTACTTCTAAGAGTACAGTTTAAAATTTGCTATGGGATCACAAATCCCCTTGGGCTAGATGGTAATGATACAATCTTAAGTTTTAAAGTGATCATATAGGTGGGATTAAGTGCTAAAGTGATCATGTCAATAGGATCAAGTGTTAACTACTAATAGTAAATAAAGTTAAAGAGGAGTAAATGCTCCAACATGGGGAGGAGTCTGTACAGCAGACTCACAGAGCGGCAATTGCCTTAAGTAGCACTCAGTGACCTCAACATCAGCCCGAAAGGCATTCTCGTCTGGCTAAAAAGGCCCACAAGAGCATTTCAGGTGTGGAAAGCCCAGACACTTGTGCAAAAAGTGTCCTTATGTGAAGAACCTGCCTTGGAGACCCCAGTAGAGAATAGCCATCAAAGCAGGATGTACTTTTCTTTGGAGGGGGAGAGAACTTCCACTTTGCTTATGGCCTTGTCTGAATACTGATGGAGTTTGTGAAACTCAGAAGGCTTCCATAGCCTAGGCAGCTCATGTCAAGAGCCTTGGGTGATCACTGACGTCACACCTAAGTGTTATTTTTTTTTTAATTTTTTGATTTTTTTTTTTTTTTGACAGGCAGAGTGGACAGTGAGAGAGAGAGACAGAGAGAAAGGTCTTCCTTTGCCATTGGTTCACCCTCCAATGGCCGCCACGGCCGGCGCGCTGCGGCCGGCGCGCTGCAGCCGGCGCACCGCGCTGATCCGATGGCAGGAGCCAGGAGCCAGGTGCTTTTCCTGGTCTCCCATGAGGTGCAGGGCCCAAGCACCTGGGCCATCCTCCACTGCACTCCCTGGCCACAGCAGAGAGCTGGCCTGGAAGAGGGGCAACCAGGACAGAATCCGGCGCCCCGACCGGGACTAGAACCCGGTGTGCCGGCGCCGCTAGGCGGAGGATTAGCCTAGTGAGCCGCGGCGCCGGCCTCTAAGTGTTAATTATTAAATTAACAACAGGAGTCACTGCATACTAACTTCCCATGTAGGACCTCTGTTCTCAAAAGAACTACAGTATTAACTTTAAGGGCAAAACTTAATCCCAAAGATTTAATTTGTTCAATTATGATATTATGCATCGTAAGTTCTAGTTATATCTAAGTGTCAAGCTCCACTGCCTGTATTCTTATGTATTTCTTTAAGAGCTCTTGTTTTTTTAATGAAAATGCCTACAAACACCATATAACAGAATCATATATTTTCACTAAGATACAGATATATACCATCACATGAAAAAAAAAAAGTATTTCCAAGCAGCTTCTATTTGCCGCTGCACCAGGTGAAAGTCAAGCCAAAGCAGAAGAGAACTGTTTAGAAAAAAAAACAAAAACCCTGCTTTCCAAGGCTTTTTATTTCCCTATTACCTTATAAATACTCCACAACTTTGTTAATCTTTATCTTTCAGCAATTAGAACAGCTACTCTCATTATTCACTTACTCTTGGTTTTTACTAATTAATTTCTATTTAAATAGATTTAAATCAACATTTCTCTTCAAAAACAAATTTTTGCCGGCACCACCGCGGCTCACTAGGCTAATCCTCCGCCTTGTGGCGCCAGCACACCGGGTTCTAGTCCCGGTCAGGGCGCCGGATTCTGTCCCAGTTGCCCCTCTTCCAGGCCAGCTCTCTGCTGCCCTAGTATTTGGGCCCTCCACCCCATGGGAGACCAGGATAAGTACCTGGCTCCTGCCATCGGATCAGCGTGGTGCGCTGGCTGCAGCGGCCATTGGAGGGTGAACCAACGACAAAGGAAGACCTTTCTCTCTCTCTCTCTCTCTCTCTCTGTCCACTCTGCCTGTCAAAAAAATTTGCTTTTATGCTTTTTAAAGTCTAAATATTTGAAGAAAGTGTTTGTTTCCAACTTACAAGAATATCAAGATACACAAAAGCAAAATAGAGGACAAGAAAACATTTGATAACTGGTAGCTTCGGGATCCGCAAATAGGGAAGGCCTACACTTCCGGGAATGGAGAGTCCCTGCCTGTACTTCCGGGGAAGAAAAGTCCTTGTCAAGGTCCCTGCGGTGCCTAAAGGTCAACCAGTGAGGATCAGACCCGCCTCAACCTTTAACCCCCACACCCTGAATCTATAAAAGGAGCTCTCCCAATCTCTGACGCGCGACTTCCCCGGCCCCCGCTCTGTTGCTCTGTTGGGACGGGGGAACCTCGCCCGGGAATGGAACCCCAATAAAAGCCTGTGAATTAATTGATTCGTCTGCCTGGGAAGATTTGTTATGCGCCGGACACCTTGCAGATGGCGCTGATACCCGGGAGCTGAGGTTGGCGCCTCCCCTTTCTGGGTTCGAGGCCCCCTCGCTCACTGAACCTGTCTGGTGCCCCAGGCTGACCACAGACCACGCTCAACCAACTGTAAGTAACTCCTCTCTTGCTCTCCCTCCCTCCTCTGGTTGGCCCAGTCTCTGTGATCTCCGGCTAGCTCTCCGTCCAGACAGAGACCTCCAAATCATGCGCACATGGCCTCTGTTCTCTGCTCTTTAGCCTCCCAGTGGCTGTGGAGACATCCCGCCGCTGGCTTGGCCCCGTAGAGGACTGACCTCTAATCCGTCTGCTGCAGTCCGGGACAGGGGACGCCTTGACCGAATTTCAGTAGATCCGGGCTACCGGGGAGACCATGGGATCTGGCCAATCCTGCCCCCTGGCCTGCCTCCTAAAGAACTTGAACAAATTGGGACTGGCTCAGGACCTGCGGCGTAAATGCCTAATCTTCTACTCCACCCAGGCATGGCCTAATTACCTTGAGAATTTCTGCCGCAGGGAGAGAAAACGGTCAGAGGTCCCCTATGTCCAGGCTTTCTGTGACCTCCGCTCCCGTCCTACCCCTTCTCCTCTACTTTCCTCTCTGCCTGCTCCACAGCCCAGGTCTTGCTGGCCAAGATCGGGCCCCCACCTCCTAAGGACGCCTCTTCTGTGTTACTGCCGAACTCTCCACCCTCTGCCTTTGCCAACCCTCCTGAGTTCCTGGGGACCCCACAGCTAGCCAGGAACCTCCGGCCCCCATATGCGCATTCTTCTGCCCTGCCCCACCCTATGTCCTGCCTCTCCCCACTGCCATTGCTGGAAGCCAGGTAGCCACGTGGCCCAAACACCAGTGTCAAGCTCCCCACCCCCAACCTAATGAGATTCGCTGCTCCTGCTTCCCTGGCCGCCTTCCGGCAAAGTTTTAAAAAGACCTGTTCCTGAACACGTGGCTCTCTAGCCTCCTCCTCTGGTTTCCTTTCTTTGAATCTAGGAAGATCACTACCTTTTAAAATATTGCTTTGTGGCCGGTGCCATGGCTCACTAGGCTAATCCTCCACCTTGCAGCGCCAGCACCCCGGGGGTTCTAGTCCCGGTCAGGGCGCCGGATTCTGTCCCGGTTGCCCCTCTTCCAGGCCAGCTCTCTGCTGTGGCCAGGGAGTGCAGTGGAGGATGGCCCAAGTGCTTGGGCCCTGCACCCACATGGGAGACCAGGAAAAGCACCTGGCTCCTGGCTCCTGCCATCAGATCAGTGCGGTGCGCCGGCCGCAGCACACGGGCCGCGGCGGCCATTGGAGGGTGAACCAAAGGTCTTCCTCTCTGTCTCTCTCTCTCACTGTCCACTCTGCCTGTTAAAAAAATTTAAAAAAAAATAAAAAAGAAAAAGAAAATATTGCTTTGTAACTTGCTGAGCTTATTTTTGCAATTTATTTTAACAAGTTTCCGGGTAATCAGTACTCAATGAAACAGCAATGGGTAATTAGTACTTGTTTTAGATGAATGCAATTTTAATTTTAATTGAATTCAAGTAGAGATATATCATATCAGCATCTTAAGTCATTTAGGTGTAACTGCTAATTTATAGTAAACTCTTGTATACTCAGCATGTTAAATTTGTGTTAAAAATGTTATAGAAATGTACATTTGGCAAGGAAGGTTAAAAGGAAAGAGTTATTTTGAATAAAGAAAGGACAAAGTTTGTAAGATTGACTTTATCCTGATGGCTAGGATACTAGCCATTACTCTAGACTGGAATGGAAATGATGGAATGTTTCAAGTAAGTTGAAGAGGGTGTGTGGAAGTCACAGAAGGTTACAGAAGAAATCTTGGCTCTTAATGAGAAAGCAAAAGAGGCCTAAAGAGTTAAATGTTCTGTAAAATCCTACAGGTGCTTTCAAAAATGCTTAATGTGAAGTAAGCACGTGCCTCTTGTTGAGTTTATAATGAGTTTATAATTTTAAACGTGGCAACTGAAAGTCTTTTGTCATCCACAGTTTTATATATCAGATTTGCTGCTCATAAAACTAAAGCGTTGTTGGTTCTGTGCTTAGCTGTCCTCCTATAGGTTCTGATGGACTTTTTCCAGCCACATCTATTATATTCAGTACTTTGGGATGGCGCTGTAAACAGATGAAGCCAATAATGTATTGCAGGTACCAACTGAGAGAAAGTATGGTTAACTGAGGTTACTAAGAGCAGAAAGTAATTCGAATCAATTGGTAAATTAAAAAACAGAGTTTAAAAAGCTGGTACTGACACTGCTATATTTGTTATCTAATGATTGAAACTGCTTTCTAAATTTTCACTTGATATTGCTATTGTCAGTAAGTGATCTGGGACTTGAGCACCCCCTTGACTTGCATCCTCTGGTCTACTTTAACAAAAATCAGGAGGAAAAGCAAGCTAGGCATCAGAAATGTAGAGACAGGTGAAAGGCCTATTAAATGTAACTCTGTACAGTGATCTGCCTTCAAGGAGACCCAACAGGCCAGTTCACTGCAGTGGCTTTCAATATGGTGAGCCTGGGCTTCAGCAGAAGTCAGCTTGTGATGAGCCCTGGCAGCTCTGCCAGCCAAGAGTTGGATCACTGGAAATGGACCTGCCCTGGAGTCGGAGGACTTCAGGTCAGAGCCACAAATCTTATTGGCTCTAAGCTGAAAAGCCCCTCACTCAGCCCAGCTTCCAAAGTGACTACTGCAGCTGAGGGGATGGCCAGGTAGGGTCAGCGACATTGCAGGCAGAACTGTAAATTTCCTGTTAGAGATGCCACCTGCCTTCACCTGAGACCAGCTGGGTAATGGAAGTCAACAGGGTGCCTTCCCCAAGAAGGTTCACACTTCCCTGAAAATGTACCCCATGTGAAGAGATAGTTAGGTCTGGGCCTCTTAACTTACAAGGCCTAAAGCCCACCAGATTATTTTCAAGCCCCTCTGTCAGGCTTTATTTGTCTCTCAATCAGAAAACCTTGCTGTGGCTTAGACAGCACCTTCCTTGGGTCCTCTAATAATGACTCTGTCCTTTGTTCTAGACCCTGTCTAGCCCACTTGGGCCTCATTCCTTTGTAATCATAGCCTCTACTCTAACATCAATGTCTCTGCTCCCAACCTGTTTGTACTGATGGTCCTCTCCTCCACTTAATGTTGTATGATTATTCAGAATTTCTCTACAGACAAACCCCTCTACCAGCAAAAGTTGAGTGGCCTTTCTCCCGGTCTTGGCTGGGATCAGATTTAAGCCACATCCATCAAACAATCCTCACAAGGGTCTAGAGACCCCCTCATTTCCTCTCTATGAAATCCTCTCATTACCTGGTTAATGCGACTCTTAGGATCATTGGTTGCTATTCTCACCCTAACTTGTATACTACAGTGTCTGTTTAAGTGTTTACAGCAGGTGACAATGGAATGAACCAAGGCCTTCAGCAACCAGGCAGTCAACCAGATGCTTCTCCATCCATACATGCCTGTCCCTGCGGAGCCCCAAGATAGCCCCAGCACGCCCCTGTAGATGACGTCCCCAGTCAGCAGGAAGTAGCCAGAGACTCATCGTCACCCCCTTTCCTATCATCAAAAGGTCGGGATGGTAGCTTTGGGATCCCCAAGGAGGGAAGGCCTACACTTCTGGGAATGGAGAAGTCCCGGGAAGTCCAGGGAAGAAAAGTCCTTGTCAAGGTCCCTGCGGGTGCCTAAAGGTCAACCAGTGAGGCACCTTTAACCCCCATGCCCTGAATCTATAAAAGGAGCTCTCCCAATCTCTGATGTGCGATTTCCCCGGCCCCCGCTCTGTTACTCTGTTGGGACCAGGGAACCTTGCCCAGGAGCGGAACCCCAATAAAAGCCTGCGAATTAATTGATTCGTCTGTCTAGGAAGATTTGTTATGCGCTGGACACCTTGCAATAACAACATTAAACCCCCACTTAGCATGGAGTCCAAAGCAAATCTTTAAGAAGCTTGTGGCCAGAAAAAGGACTAAGAACAGGCAGCTAACATCTACCTCCAGCCTGGTCACAATATCCCGGAAGAGACTGAAAAAGCTCACTTGCCCATACTCAGAGGAACTTGAGAATAAGTAAGACTATCACGATCCCCCCACCCCTCCACGCCCCCAGGTCTCACCGCCTCCAGGCACAAAATCAGGAGTCCTTTTCATACAGGCCAGCCTCCTGCCTATAAGCTATCCCAAAACACAAGACTG
This sequence comes from Oryctolagus cuniculus, assembly GCF_964237555.1. Classification (NCBI taxonomy): domain Eukaryota; kingdom Metazoa; phylum Chordata; class Mammalia; order Lagomorpha; family Leporidae; genus Oryctolagus; species Oryctolagus cuniculus. The sequence goes on along the minus strand of NC_091438.1, from coordinate 2,683,761 downwards.
GAAACTGTCTTGTAGAGATCAGATTTACCAAACAAAGGTCTCACCCCACCCCCACTTAATGCTTCAACTTCATTTGCAGTCTTACTCTGTAACTTTTAATTCATTCCCACTTTTCCCCCACTCTCTTGAGAACGTTCTCTTTTCTGAATCTCGATTTGATTCCTAGTAGATACAAGAGGCAAGTCAAGGACTTAGAATAACGTTCAGCACACAGAAAACACTAGACAACTCCTACTTGTCACTACTGTTTTGTGCTGTAGTTGATAACACCACTTTGGGAATGAGAGTCTCACCTATGGTAGAATATACAAGTAACACACAAAAAACTGAAAAGCCAAAGTGGGTTTCCACATCCTATTCTAGCGCCACTCTAGAAATCCTCCTAAACAAGTATTACACTGGTGATCATGGATGACAGCAAGCATTCAGCCCGGAAATACCCCAAGTTTGTCCATGGTTTTAGCTTTTGTCATCACAGTAAAATAGCTGAAATAAGCTGACTGAAGGAAAAAAAGCCTTCTTGAGGCTGACGCCGTGGCTCACTTGGCTAATCCTCCACCTGCAGCACCGGCACCCTGGGTTCTTGTCCTGGTTGGGGCGCTGGATTCTGTACCAGTCGCTCCTCTTCCAGTATGCTGTGACCTGGAGTGCAGTGGAGGATGGCCCAAGTGCTTGGGCCCTGTACCCACATGGGAGACCAGGAGGAAGCACCTGGCTCCTGGCTTCGGATCGGCGCAGCGCGCCGGCGATAGCGGCCATTTAGGGGGTGAACCAATGGAAAAGGAAGACCTTTCTCTCTGTCTCTCTCTCTCACTGTCTAACTCTACCTGTCAAAAAAAAAAAAAAAAAAAAAAAGAATCCAAGCAGAAATTTAAAAAAAAAAAAAAAAAGGCTTCTTGAGCACACAGTTTTGAAGGTTCAAGTCCAAGATCAGGTTGTTCCATGGCTTTGGGCCTCCAATGATGGCAATAGATAGCAATGGCTGGAGTGCATGTCCACCAGGATGCAGAGACTGAGGCCCCACAATCCCCCTTCGCGACCTCTGAACCTCCCTCCTAAAGCCTCACCTCTGAAACGTCCCACCGTCTCCCAGCAGCACTACATCAGGCACCACGCCTTTGACATATGGGCCTTTGGGGTCCCCCAACCACCAAACTACAGCACCTGTATGTGAGGATGCTTGCTTTATTCTTTCCCTGGGTCTTCACATAGCAGGTTCCTTCTTGTCGTAGAGACTTCAGGCATTGCATGTCTCTTCCTCAGAGAGGCCTTCCTTAACTGCCCATCTAAAAGTTCCACCTTTCATTATATCAGTCTGTTAGCGTCTGCTAATTTTGCTGTTTGTTTGCCTTAGGTTAGAGAACAAGGCAGAGACCTCTTCTGCGACATTCAGTACTACTGCTCCAAGGTCTACCAAAGCAATGCTTACTGAAGGAATAAGCGAATGAGTGACAATTCTATGAGTAGACGCTATCCTCACTTCACATGTACAGAAGCTGGAGGCTCATGGATACAACTACCAAATGCCAGAAGGGGAAACTCGCATTAGAATCAAATCATCTGGGGGCCGTGTTTGCCTAGCAGTTAAGGAGCTGGTTGGGACTGAATTTTCTCAGCTTTTGCCACGGTCCAGCTCCAACCATTATGGCATCCGGGGAATGAACCAGCAGATGGGAACTCTCCCTCTCTGGTTATCTTATGAGAACTCAACCAGGTCACTCACATAGGTGGCAGGGACCCTAATACTTGAGTCATCATTACTGCCTCCCAGGGTGTACACTGCCGGGACGCTGCAGTCAGAAGCCAGAAGCAGGTACTGAACTCAGGCACTCTAATATGGGGTGAGAGCATTTTAACCACAAGGCCAAACACCCACACCAGGATGGACTTGTTTTAACAACACCTGGGTCATTCTAGCTACTCTAAACCAACTTAGCAATATTTATTTGGTATTTAGCATATGACTCCTTGTATACTGACGACTCTATGTTTCCTTATTAAAATGAGGTAACACAGAGATTCTTTGATGGTAAGGCTAGTTTAAACATCATAGCCTCAGTGTGGCCACCACCATATTGCAGACACTAAAAACAAGACTGGACTCCTTGAATTAACTTGCCTGTTCCAGTCATGGAAGTATTTGTGCTGAAAACCTTTATGTAAGCTAATTCCAATGTCACAGAATTTTAGAGATGAAAAACACTTCAGTAATACTATTAACCCACACTTTCATTTTACAATAAAGAAACTAAGGATTAGAGAGATAATGTGACTCCTACTAGGATATGTTTTATTAGTTATCTATTGAGAACCAGTTTAATCTGAAATGCTAATTTTATATACAAATTAAAAGCATGTATTTCATGTACTAAATCCAAAATATATGCTATTCACTACACACAGAAATAGGAATAGGTAATTCCTTTGCAATCAGACGTAAAATTCAGTATATCTTTCAAGACAGAGGCTTAAACAACTAAACTTATTTTTAATATGAGTTGAAAATTATCCATAATAAGCAACAACCCATTATTCAGAAAACATATCCATCATGATAATCACATGTCCACACAGGAATTGTTTCAATTATTTAAACTCTGCTCATTATACAGCATGTGCTTTCCCAGGGTATGCAACTTAAATAATCCTATTTAAGACGATCTTTAAAATGAATATTATGAAAGCATTTCTGCCTTCATAACTTTGGTTTTTTCTGCTTCAAACTGCTCTGCATAGTTTACCACCACATATTCCCAGAATAAGCAAGAATTCAAGAATCACCTCCTGCATATTTTCACTGCTACTGACTCAATTGAGAGCTTTTGAGAATTGAACTGTTTTACAACAATTTCATCTAATCATCCAAATCTGCTATTTTTCAATATTCTCTATTCTCCAAGATGTTTAATTATGAAATAGAATATCACTGAGCTCACTAAACAAAGAAAAACATTTTCCAAGCTCCTATCTCCATATGCTCACTCTTAATCCTAATAATTAGAACTTTACTATCATCAAGTGTTACTACTTTTTGGCACTAGCACAAAGTAAAAACATTTTCATGGAAAACAACATATTTAATAAACAACAGATTTCTAAATGTTGAACAACAACTGTTTTATTGCCAATGCCTTAGTCTTAAAAATAAAAATATTCTCTGGACTTAAAAGTTTGCCTGACTATGGAATAAGCAAAATTTCATCATTAAATATCAGTTATGTTGTGCTCTCTCCCATTATACTCAAATAGACTTTGTCTCATACTCTTCAGGTGGTAATAAACCTATTTTTTTTTTTTTTTTTGACAGGCAGAGTGGACAGTGAGAGAGAGAGAGAGACAGAGAGAAAGGTCTTCCTTTGCCGTTGGTTCACCCTCCAATGGCTGCCACACTGCTGCTGGCGCACCGCGCTGATCCGATGGCAGGAGCCAGGTACTTATCCTGGTCTCCCATGGGGTGCAGGGCCCAAGCACTTGGGCCATCCTCCACTGCACTCCCTGGCCACAGCAGAGAGCTGGCCTGGAAGAGGGGCAACCGGGACAGAAACCGGTGCCCTGACCGAGACTAGAACCCGGGTGTGCCGCCGCCGCAAGGCGGAGGATTAGCCTAGTGAGCCGCGGCGCCGGCAATAAACCTATTTCTTTAAAGATACCTTTCAGCGTCCACCTGGCACATTATATTTTAAATACATGGCAAAGCAACATAGATATGTACATATATATGTGTGTGTGTATATATATACACATATATATATAAAACCCTAACTCTAATCCTATGTAAGGATTTTGTCCTTTCTGCTTTATAATTTCAAATTTTTAAAAGATAATTTTGGGGCTGGTGCTGTGGCATAGTGGGTTAAAGCCCTGGCCTATAGCACCAGCATCCCATATGGGTGCTGGTTCAAGTCCCTGCTGCTCCACTTCCGATCCAACTCTCTGCTAAGGCCTAGGAAAGCAGTGGAAGATGGCCCAAGTGCTTGGGCCCCTGCACCCATGTGGGAGACCCAGAAGAAGCTCTTGGCTCCTGGCTTTAGATCAGCTCAGCTCCGGCTGTTGTGGCTACTTAGAGGGAGTAAACCAGCAGATGGAAGACCTTTCTCTCTCTTTAATCTCTCTCTGATTTTCAAATAAATCTTTAAAAAATAAAATTGAACATATGATGATTTTTTAAGAAACAATCCTATTCATACCTAACAACTCCACACGTTTCTGAAGTCCTGTAGTAAACTAGCTACACTCACTTCAGAACCTGAAGGAGATACTGCCTGCATTGTTTCACTTCCTCTGCTGTGGGATCCCGATAAAACCTGGAGTCTTCATCCCACAATACAGCACCTGGCATTTCAGAAAACAGCACAAGCAGATGGGTCACTCCCCCCTTCCGTCCCTTTCCCTCCCTCTGAAGCAGGCTATCCAGTTCCAGCCTAACCTCTCCAGAAGTAGGTCAAGACTTTCATCCCAGAGGCACCCTCCCAGAAGAGAAAAACATCCTTATTCTTGAAGACACATAGACACCAAAAGGATCTAGACCTAGCTACATTCTCCCCAATTTATTACTATTAACTAATACTCCCATTTGTCCAATCATACTTCTGATGACTATCCAGTCGTCATCAAACCTAAACATAAAGATATAAAGGTACATCAAAAATTTCACAATTATTTCATAATTACTTTTGTGCAAAGTTTGAAATCCATGCAGAGTTCTTTTTCTCCCAGAAAGCTTTTATTTAAGGAATACAAATTTCATGCATTTCACAAATACAACTTTAGGAACACAGTGATTCTTTCCACCATACCTGCCCTTCCACCCACACTTCCACCACTCCTCCTCCCTCTGCTAGTCCCATTGTTATGCTTTACTAAGATCTATTTTCAATTAACGTTATACACATAAGATTAACTCTATACTAAATAAAGAGAGCAACACATAGTATGAAAAAAAATACTGTTCCTCACAGTCAAGAAAAGGGCTGATCAAAGACTTTGCATCTCAAAGTGTCAAGTTCACTTCTACAGATTACCTTTTAGGTCATGCACAGTTTTAGTAGTGTGCATTTAGGGGGGTCAGTATTGTGGTGCAGCAGATTGAGCCACTGCTCGCCTCCTAGCATTCTAAATCTGAGCGGCAGCTCTAGTCCTAGCTAGGACCACTTCCAACCCAGCTTCCTGCTAATTCACCTGGGAAAGCTTGGGATGCTTCCACCCATGGAGGAGAGCCAGATGGAGTCCCTGGCTTCTTGCTTCAGCCTGGCCCAGTCCTGGCTCTTGCAGCCACTTAGGGAGTGAACCAGTAGATGGAAGATTCTCTGTCTCTCCCTGTCACTATGCCTTTCAAAGGAAAAATATACATAATATATATTTATCATGAACTTTCCGAAGAGTCCTCCATGCGTGGATCTCAAAAGTTTTGAACTAAAGTTAAGGTTTTTTGTTGTTGTTGTTGTTGTTGTTGTTGTTGTTGTTTTTTGTTGTTGTTGTTTTTGACAGGCAGAGTGGACAGTGAGAGAGAGAGAGACAGAGAGAAAGGTCTTCCTTTTGCCATTGGTTCACCCTCCAATGGCCGCGGATCCGATGGCAGGAGCCAGGTGCTTCTCCTGGTCTCCCATGCGGGTGCAGGGCCCAAGCACTTGGGCCATCCTCCACTGCACTCCCGGGCCACAGCAGAGAGCTGGCCTGGAAGAGGGGCAACCGAGACAGAATCCGGCACCCTGACCGGGACTAGAACCCAGTGTGCCGGCGCTGCAGGCAGAGGATTAGCCTATTGAGCCACGGCACCAGCCTCAAAGTTAAGTTTATCTTTTAATTCCACTTTCCATGAACCTGTGAAGTACTTTCCTGAGTTTTCCCTATTTTTTTCAGTTTTTACTTACGAAGGCTCCTGTGTCACTTACATACTTTTAATCTTTTAAAAACAGGGGCCTTGACCATGAACTTAGCAGTGGATAAGAAAATAAATCTTGTCTCTCTTACAATCCACTCGAGTTCAGTAAGAATGTCCCTTCAAGAAAAAAAATTTACACCAAAATAAACTTATTTTTAAATTTCATTTTCCATATACTTTCTGAAGTACCCTTATATAGTACAAACTTAAAAATAAGTGGTATTGGGGCCAGCGCTGTGGCACAGTGGGTAAAGCCACCACCTGCAGTGCCAGCAGCCCATATGGGCACTGCTTCGAGTCCCAGCTGCTCTACTTTCAACCTAGCTCTCTGCTATGGTCTGGGAAAGCCGTAGAAGATGGCCCAAGTGCTTGGGCCTATAGAAGACGCAGAAGAAACTCCTGGCTCCTGGCTTCAGATTGGCCCAGCTCCAGCCATTTGGGGAGTGAACCAGCAGATGGAAGACCTTTCTCTCTCTGCAACTCTGCCTTTCAAATAAATAAATCAAAAAAAAAAAAAAAAAAAAAAAAAGTGGTACCACCTAAATGTTCCCAGTGTCTTATAAGCATTTTGACTAAACATCACCAGTAAAATACAGAATTATTCTTCAATTTAAAAATTATAAGGCCGGCGCCGCGGCTCACTAGGCTAATCCTCCGCCTAGCGGCGCCGGCACACCGGGTTCTAGTCCCGGTCGGGGCGCCGGATTCTGTCCCGGTTGCCCCTCTTCCAGGCCAGCCCTCTGCTGTGGCCAGGGAGTGCAGTGGAGGATGGCCCAGGTGCTTGGGCCCTGCACCCCATGGGAGACCAGGAAAAGCACCTGGCTCCTGGCTCCTGCCATCGGATCAGCGCGGTGCGCCGGCCGCAGCGCGCCGGCCGCGGCGGCCATTGGAGGGTGAACCAACGGCAAAGGAAGACCTTTCTCTCTGTCTCTCTCTCTCACTGTCCACTCTGCCTGTCAAAAAAAAAAAAAAAAAAAAAAAATTATAAAACAGTATAAAAACAGAAAAAATTACTATAATGGTTGCACTTCCATCAATTCTCTATCAAAAAATTCTGCCTCTAAACACCTGTGGATGATAGGATGCGTGACATTTATTTTCAATAACAGGAGAAAGAAGAAACAACAGCTCATCAAATCATTCCCCATGCAGTTTGCTGAAGCAGCAGTAGCTGCTATTGCCAACATGAATTCTACTTGTGGTACTCTAAGATGCCATCAGGGGACGGTGCTGCAGCGCAGCCGGTAAAACCAACACCTCCAACACTGGCTTCCTACGTGGGTGCTAGCTCCTGTGCTGGCTGCCCCATTTCCAATCCAGCTCTCTGCTGATGCCCTGGGAAACGCAGCAGAGATGCCCCCAGTGTTTGACCCTTGCCACCCACGTGCAAGATCCAGAAGAAGCTCCTGGCTCCTGGCTTTGCCCTGGCCCAGCCCTGGCTGTTGCAGGGAGTGAACCAATGGATGAAAGATCTCTCTCTGCGTCTCCCTCTTTCTCTCTGTGTGACCTTCAAATAAATAAACAAATATTAAAAAAAAAAAAAAAGACTGTCATCAAAAAAATTTAAAGATCATCTTTGAATGGACATAGTAACAACAAAAAAATTTAGAAAAATAACTTCAGCTGCTTTGGAAGCCATTAAAAATATTTAAAAAACAAAATATCAAGCAATGTATAGCTTATATATATATCAATGTATAATTTATATATCTCAAAGCTGCAGAAATTAATTGTTTTAATACCTGCTCTGCCATTCTTATAAATTTTGTCAGTGAAAGCCTGTTAGTGCTTTACTCTGTGGTGGTTTGTTTTGTTTTTAAGATTTATTTACTTGAGAGGCAGAGTTACAGACAGAGAGAGGGAAAGACAGACAGAGAGGCCTTCTACCAGCTTGTTCACTCCCCAGATGGCTGCAACGGCTGGAGCTGAGCCGAGATCCGAAGCCAGGAGCCAAGGGCTTTTTCTGGGTCTCCCATGTGGGTGCAAGGGAACAAGCACTTGGGCCATCCTCCACTGCTTTCCTAGGCCATCACTGGAAGTGGTGCATCCAGGACTGGAGCCAGCACCCTTATGGAATGTCAGTGCTGCAGGCCGAGGCAGAACCTACTATGCCGTGGTGTCGGCCCCTGGACTCCCTGTTTTCAAAGGGCACTAATCTAGTGGCATCACTACCAGAACTTGCTTCCAAACTTAGGAAAAGTACAAGGAAAAAAAACAATTTTTCCAGAAGTGCAATATTATATAAGATAAAATAAAATGAATCCTATTTCTTTCTCTTTGTGTCTCTCCCTCTCTCTAACCCTGCCTTTCAAATAAATAAGTGAATCTTAAATTTTTAAAAAAAAAGGGTGGGGGAATGGTGGTGTGGCACAGTGGGTTAAGTCACTGCCTGTGATGCCAGCATTTCATATGAATACCGATTCAAGTCCTGGCTGCTCTACTTCTGGTCCATTCTCCCTGCTAACAAGCCTGGGAAAATAGCAGAAGATGGCCCAAGTGTTTGGGCCTCTACCACCCACTTGGGAGACCCAGATAGAGTTCCTGACTCCTGGCTTCCACCTGAAGCAGCCCAGGCCACTGTGGCATTTGGGAAATGAAGCAGCAAATGAAAGATCTCTTTCTCTCTCCGTTTCTCCCTCTCTGTAACTTTGCCTTTGAAATATGTTCATAATTAAAAAAAAAAAAAAAGGTATCCTAAAACTCTGGATTTGGATCCAGCACCATTTGTCCTTGACTGGGGTAAGGAGTTCTGTACAGGCAGAGGCAGGTAGCATTATGTTTCCTATTCAACCCTAAATCAACCTCAATCTTACTTCTGCCCCGCGTCTCCTCTGAAATTGTCCCAGTCTTCAGCATTTATAGTCATCATCTCTTATTTGCAGTGGACTCCCTAATTAACCTCCCTGCGGTGACTGACCTGCGGGCCTCCTGTCCTACTAGAAACTATTTCCTCTCTTGCCTTCCCTGACCTCACGTTCCTGTGATTTTACCCCCAGATCTGTGCTTGTCCTTCTACAACAATTACTTGGCTCAGTACTCTCCCTGTACCAATTGTTTAAATATCTGCCTTCCCCAAGGCCATTTCTTCAGCCTTCACTCCTCATCCAACACTTGGTCCCTGCATGGTTTCACTTGCTATTATTCACCATTCTCAATCACTGAACCTTTTTTTTTTTTTTTCAAAGATCGATTTAGAAAGACAGAGTGGCAGAGGGAGGAGAGACAGAAAGATATCAAGGTCTTCCATGTGCTGGTTCACTTCACAAAGGGCCTAACCAGGCAGGGTCGGCACAGGTCAAAGCCACGGGCCAGCAGCTCCATTTGGGTCTCCCACATGATCGGCAGGAACGCAGCACTTTGGCCATCACCTGCTACCTCTCAGGAGCAGCAGCAGGAAGGTGGACCCGAAACGCAGGCCCCAGTACGGAATGCAGGCCCCCAAGCAGCATCTTAACCAGCTCTTCCACCAGCTCCCTCAAGCAGTGAACATTTTTTAAATCTTTATTTCCTTAAAACTGAATATATGAAATACATAAAATCTGTTCCCTTTATTTAATAAAGTTGTCATTAACAGAAAAAAAAAAAAACTTTATTTCCCAAGCTAAGAATACATATATTTAACTGCCTGTTAAACATGTCTACTTGCAAGCTCACAGAAATGCAAACTGAAACATATCCAAAATTCCACCATCCTCCATCCCCTCCAAACTTTTCTCCCTGGCACTTGGCTCACCAAGAAATTCAACAGCCACCAGGTCACCTGGAGCTAAGCCCAGTTCCTTTGTTTTACCTCAACCTCAAACACCAAGTCCTGTTCATTTTCTCTTCCCTAAAGCCTCCCCCATCCATGGTTCCACCACTCCACTGTCACTACCTTTCTTTTGGCCATCATTCTTTCTTAGGCTGGCCACACAGCCCTCTCCCTTCGTATTCACTGCCTCGAGTCTCAACAGCGTCTTCTCGGCCACCGTAGCTCCTGTAAGTCTAGCGTCATTCACAACATAAAAGCTTCAGTGGCCCCTCTCCATGTGAAGATAACGTCTCTGAGTCCTGCACATGGCGATGACCTATCTACCCAGAGAAACGGCCAGATCTCCGTCGGTGCTTCAGCTGTATCTGATGTCCTTCCCCTCGCGAACGCGCCATGCTCAGGTACAGATTTATTAATTTACCCAGCCATTATCCGGCTGAAAAGCCCTTCCCTGCTTTGTCACACTTCAAAAGCCTGACCTTTCCAGTCACTTATTGATTCAATCATTTGTTAAGCTGAAGATACAAAATACTCTGCCTCCCAAAAATACAGACTGGACAGAAGGCAAATAAACAGTCAGTCAGTAACAATAATAGCTCACATTTATTGAGCATTTATTGGTCAGCACTACTCTAAAGTCCTTACATAAATTAATTTCTATGCATAATGACGACTCTCTAAAATGGTATGATTATAATCCCCATTTCAGAGATGAGGAGTATCTTGAGCAGGAAACTCACAGCTAGGTACACTTGCCAACAAAACTGAAGAAAACTTTACTTCAATCCAAAGCGATAAATATGATTAGTGAGGACTGCTACTAAACCGTGCACATACGTCTATTGTTGCACACATTACTTAGCATTGTAATACTGTGACCACTATATTCTCCATTCCTTTAGGACAGAGAACATAAACACTGCTCCTCATCTGCTTATCCCCCAAATCTAGCAAAATGCCTGGCACACTGCAGTCACTGAGTAAATGTTTAATAAACTAAGCACTGAAAATCATCTCAAAAAATGAATACTGGCATGTCAGCAAAACTATCAAAATAAGGGCTAAAGGCCTTTGGCCTTGCCTCTTCAAAACAGTGAAACTTCCTGTCAAGCACGAAGGCCCTCCTGATTACTTTACCTTGACTTCTAATAAAATCTACCCTAAGGAAGCAGTCTTACTAAACGCACTAATAATGAGAACAATATGACCGGGGAAAAATCATTAGGGTCTACCTCCTGGAAACAGTGGCATTTTAACAAGTAGGAAAGCTTTAAGCTAGTGGAATAAGCATCTAATAGTAAGATATCAGACATTCATTAGTATCAGATTTTGAAGCAGAAATATTTTTGGCAAACAGTTTTCAAATCATCTCACATAAGCACAGTTCTCCTCCTAGATTAACAGCATTCATCACTAAATTTCAGTAACTAAGAGCCTATTTTCAACAAGGAATAAGACTATACTCCTTAGCAATGTTTTTTTTGGTTTTTTGACAGGTAGAGTTACAGACAGTGAGAGAGAGAGACAGAGAGAAAGATCTTCTATCCAATGGTTCACCCCTCAAATGGCCACAACAGCCAATCCAAAGCCAGGAGCCAGGTGCCTCTTCCTGGTCTCCCATGCGGATGCAGGGCCCCAAGTACTTAGGCCATCCTCCACTGCCCTCCTGGGTCACAGCAGAGAGCTGGACTGGAAGAGGAGCAACCAGGACTAGAACCCAGTGCCCAAATGGGATGCTGGCACCGCAGGCGGAGGATGAACCCAGTGCACCACGGCGCCAGCCAGCAATGTTTTTAATGTTCTAAGTCCTTAGCTTTTCTCTCTACACTTTCCATGCAATTTATAACTAATTAAAACAGTGCTATCTACAAAGACAGGGCAGGTAAAGAAAGGGCAAATTGAAGTGAAATTAAAAAGAAAAAAACTAGGACTCATAAGGAAAAGTTTTCAGAACAAAAATCTCAATTTTAGTGTCAGATTAGTCCAATTTTCCACTTATCATGCACTTTTTACAAGGGTGAAGTTTAGGGTCAAACTGCTTAGGTTCAATTCTGAGTCTACCACTGTACCTAAGTGCTCATCTAAAAAGTGGGGATAACAATAGTTTCTATGCCTCAACAGACATGCACTGAAGGTTATATAAGTAGCTGCATTAAAAGTGCTTCAAGCAGGGCTTGGCACTGTGGCGTAGTAGGTTAAGCCTCCACCTGCGGCGCCTGCATTCCATATCAGCGCAGGTTTGAGTCCTGGCTGCTCCACTTCCTATCCAGCTCTCTGCTGCTTGGGAAAGCAGGAAAAGATGGCCCAAGTGCTTGGGTCCCTGAACTCACATGGGGGACCCAGAAGAAGCTACTGGCTCCTGGCTTCAGATCAGCCCAGCTCCTGCTGTTGTGGCCATTTGAGGGGTGAACCAACAGATGGAAGACATCTCTCTCACTCACTTTGTCTCTCTGCCTTCCAAACAAACAAACAAATCTTCAAAAAAAATCTTAAAAATACTATAGATCTGAAAGACATTGGAAAGACAATAATGTACTGTTTTGAGCAATAAACTTAGATAAAATAAAAAATCCTTGGAAGACACCAATTACTAAGAGGGACTTAAAAAGAAATAAAAATAGAATAACTCAATTTCTACTAAAGATACTAAATTCATAATTAAAGCTACTGCATAAAGTAAACTATAGGCACAAATGTTTTCACTGGATAAATTCTATCCAACATTTAAGTATAAAAATAATACAAAGTTACATAAATTGTTCCAGCCAACAGAAGAAGAAACATTTTCCAATTCACTTTTTGGGGACAAAACATTAATACAAAAACCAAAGACATTTCAAGAAAACTACAAAAATAGCATTCTTGAAAATAGACATAAAAATCATTAACAAAAATATTACAAAGACAGATAAAGCTAATATATAAAAAGAATGTCATCACAATAGACATTAAAATAACATAATGAGGGGCCGGCATTGTGGTATAGCAGGTAAAGCCACCACCTTCAGTGCTGGCATCCCATATGGGCACCAGTTCGAGTCCCAGCTGCTCCACTTCCCATCCAGCTCTCTGCTACGGCTTGGAAAAGTAGTGGAAGATGGCCCAAGTCCTTGGGCCCCTGCACCTGCGTGGGAGACCCGGAAGAAGCTCCTGGCTCCTGGCTCCGGATCGCACAGCTCCAGCCGTTGTGACCAACTGAAGCATGAACCAGCGGATGGAAGACCTCTCTCTCTGCCTCTGTCTCTCCTTCTCTCTCCGTGTAACTCTGACTTTCAAGTAAATAAATAAATCTTTAAAAAATATATAATATAATGATCAGGGGCACTTATCCCAAAGAATGCATACTTGGCTTCATATTTGAAAAATTGTTCAATGTTATTTACTATATTAAAGGGAAAAAACAAAAGAGGCAGAAAAAATCATTTACCAAAACCCCAATACTATCCATGGGGAAAAAACTCAGCAAAGCAAGAACATTAAGTACAGGCATTGAGGTTGGAAACAAGGCTATAAAACTATCTTTTCTCTCTTTCTCTGTAACTCTGCCTTCCAAACAAATCAGTTCATCTTTAAAAAGCTTTCTTTAATGGCAGACTACATGATCACATACATAGAAATCTTAAGGGATCTAGAAAAGCTACAAAACTAATAAGTAAATTTATCAAGGTTGCACAAAATAAAGTTAATATACAGAATAGATTATCTTTCTATATTCCAGAAATGAACAGTAAAATTTGATAGAGAAATACAACATACAGTCATATCAAAACCATGTGAATACTGGGGACATAGCAAAATGGAACAGGAGGTCTCCAGCTTCATTCTTCCTCACAGAAATACCAACTAGCAACTATCCACAGACAACAACACCTTTACAAAAATCCCAGAACCTGTAGGTGAGGCTGACGCGTCTCCTGAAAGCACAAATCTGAGAAAAGTCACACTACAAAGACAAGACGGCTGGCGCCGCAGCTCACTAAGCTAATCCTCTGCCTTGCGGCGCCGGCACACCAGGTTCTAGTCCCTGTCAGGGCGCCGGATTCTGTCCCGGTTGCCCCTCTTCCAGGCCAGCTCTCTGCTGTGGCCAGGGAGTGCAGTGGAGGATGGCCCAAGTACTTGGGCCCTGCACCCCATGGGAGACCAGGATAAGTACCTGGCTCCAGCCATCGGATCAGCGCAGTGGCCATTGGAGGGTGAACCAACGGCAAAGGAAGACCTTTCTCTCTGTCTCTCTCTCTCTCACTGTCCACTCTATCAAAAAAAAAAAAAAAAAAAAAAAAAAAAAAAAAAAAAGACAAGATGAGGCATTTTACTTTGACCATACTGTTTCTCCCCTGGGCTAACAAAAACCACACTGAGAAGGACACCCTGGCCTATCCTTTCTCCACTGGGAAAAGCAAAGCCTAAGGTGGACATGCAGCTGCTCTAGCATTCTGAGCAGTTCCTAGGAAAGCTACTTCCATGGGCCCATGCAGGGAACTAGCTAGGTTGCATACGGTCAGCTAGTGACATGTCTCAAAACAACCAGCACACGAAGTTGGGAGTGGCATCACTTCCCTGCTAGCAGCTTCACCTGACCAAGGAATCCGGCCAGCAGTCAAAGCTACTGGCTAGACCCTACAGAGTTCGATGTGGTCATAGGCTGAGCATCCTGGCTGTGTGGAGTCTTTCCTCCCACCTGCAGAGCGGAGCTGGTACTCCATGTAACCAGGGAGCAGTCATCAGTTTGGCCTGGCTAAGCTATCCAACAAGTGATCTGATCTGACCCAGCTACAGAGCAGAGCCTACAGCCCCACCCTACCAGGGAGCCTAGCTAATGACCATGCCCAACTCTGGGGCACAGTCTGCAGTCCTACCCAAACACGAGCACAGCCAGCAGCCTGTCTGATTGCAGGGCAATACGTATGGGCCTGTCCTATTGCAGAGTGCAGCCCAGTGACCCTACCCAACTGTGAGGCACAGCTGTAGCCCGATCCAAACACAAGCAAAGCAGAGCCCAGCCAATAGCTCCATCTGATCTCACACCCTAAACAGTGGCCGAACTTCACCAAGGAGCCCAGTCGGTGGTCCTGCCTGACCACAGAGTCCAGCCAGAGGATTCATATGACCATAAAGCCTGCCAGCAACCTCACTCAACCAGAGACCCCCGGAACAAGCCTCACGGGCCTGTAGATGCTACCTGCTACCCCCCAAGAACTTCACCCCGTGCAGAGCAGCGTCTTTCCCTGCCACTGTAAATGTGTAGCAGCTTGAAGAGGTGGCCACTTTCACAGTACTACAGACACCACTTTCACAGTACTACAGATCACAAGGACGGGAACCTAATACAGCTGTAATAAGTGACCATTAAAAATGGGAATCTAAGGAGCTGGCATTAAGCCATTGCCTGCAATACTGGCATCCCACACGGATGCCAGCTGGAGTCCCAACTGCTCCACTCCCAGTCCAGCTGCCGGCTAATGATCTGGGAAGAGCAGCAGAAGGCGGCACATGTGCTTGGGCCTCTGCTACCCACATGGGAGACCTGGAAGAAGCTCCTGGCTTTGGCCTGGCCCAGCCCACGCCGTTGTGGCCATCTAGCGAGTGAACTAGTAGATGAAGATCTCTCTCCATATCTCTCCCTCTCTGACTTTAAAATTAATAAATCCTTTAAAAAATGAAAAGCTATCAAGTGAATGAGAAGCATTCAAAGTTCAGTGGACTACAAGAAAACATGGATAGACAACTAATTAGCAAAATAAGCACAAAAATGAGTTTAGCAAAGCCATGGAAATCATTTTAAAAAATCCTAGCACTGAAGGCTGAATTGAAAAATCCAAAACAGAGATTCTACAGTAGATACAATCAAGCAAAAGAATCACTGAGCTCAACTATAAGGCATTTAAAAGAAAATAAATGACTGCATCCTCACACTCTGAGGTAGGCCAAGTTCTCTTCGGTGTGATACGGAGAGTACAAATAATAAAATATTGGCAAGTATGACTTCACCAAAATTTAAAACTTCGAGGCTGGTGTTGTGGCACAGCAGGTAAAGCTGCAGCCTGTGATGCTGGCATCCCACACAGGCACCAGTTTCTGACTCAGCCTCACACTAATGGCCTGGGAAAAGCAGTGAAAGGTAGCCCACGTGTATGGGCCGCTGCCACTCATGTGGGAGAGCCAGATGAGGCTCCTGGCTCCTGGCTTCAGGCTGACTCAGCCCTGGCTGTTGCCACCATCTGGGGAATGAACCGCAGACAGAAGATCTAGCTCTCTCTCTGCAACTCTTTCAAATAAATAAACAAATCTTTTAAAAAGTGTTAAACAATTTTTAATTAAAATCAACTCTTCAAAAGATATTGCTGGGGCCGGTGCCGTGGCACAATAGGTTAATCCTCCGCCTGTGGTGCCAGCATCCCATATGGACGCTGGTTCTGGTCCTGGTTGCTCCTCTTCCAGTTCAGCTCTCTGCTATGGCCTGGGAAAGCAGTGGAAGATGGCCTAAGTGCTTGGGCCCTGCACCCATGTGGGAGACCAGGAAGAAGCAGCTGGCTCCTGGCTTTGGATCGGTACAGCTCCGGCCGTTGCAGCCATTTGGGGAGTGAACCAGCAGAAGGAAGACCTTTCTCTCTATCCCTCTCTCACTGTCTGTAACTCTGTCAAATAAATAAAATAAAATCTTAAAAAAAAGATACTGCTAAGAAAATAAAAAGGCAGGCCGGCGCCGCAGCTCAATAGGCTAATCCTCTGCCTGCAGCGCTGGCACACTGGGTTCTAGTCCTGGTTGGGGCGCCAGATTCTGTCCTGGTTGCCCCTCTTCCAGGCCAGCTCTTTGCTGTGGCCCAAGAAGGCAGTGGAGGGTGGCCCAAGTGCTTGGGCCCTGCACCCCATGGGAGACCAGCAGAAGCACCGGATCAGCGCGGTGCGCCGGCCGCAGCACGCCAGCCGTGGCCATTGGAGGGTGAACCAACAGCAAAAGGAAGACCTTTCTCTGTCTCTCTCTCTCACTGTCCACTCTGCCTGTCAAAAAAAAAAAAAAAAAAAAAAAAAAGGCAAGCTATTGTCAGAATTATTTTACATATATGTAAATATCTGACAAAATACATATTCATAATACATAAACAACTCAGTAAGAAGACAAATATAATTATTAAGAAGTGGGCAAAAATATCTGGAAAAGTATTTTAAAATGAAAACATGAATGACCCATAAGCACGAGCTCAGAATCATGACTCTATCTGAAAAGCAAATTAATGCTGTAATGAGGGATGTCTACGTACTTATAAGAACAGCAAAAAGTGAAAGGCAACAATATTAAGTGTTGGTAAAAATGAAGAGAAACTGGAATACACATGCACACGCATTAGTGGAGGGAAAATGAAATGGCCAAGCACTCTGGAGGATGGTGTGGAAGTTTCCTCTGAAGCACACTGTTGTATCACACAACAATCCCACCTGTCAGTATCCACCCAAGAGAAATGAAAACCTATGTCCCCCATGAAGGCACACATGGAGCACCTTCAGCCGTGCTAGACAAAAACTGGAGACAACTCAGATTTCCAACACGCGAATGGATAAACAAGTTGTGGTGCATTCGTGCAAAGGAGTAAAAAGAATGAACTCTGGCACATAACATGAACGAATCTCACAAACAACGTCACACCTAAGAAGTCTTACACAGAAGAGTAGATGGCGTATGAATGCAGCTATACAAAACTCTCGAAAAGACAAATACGATGTCTCATGACAGAAAGCAGAGGGGTTCCCTGAGGTTGAGGCTGGGGAGAACTGGCTGGAACAGGTACAGTGGAATCTGTGGTTTTCACTTGAGAGTAAAGACGAGAGGCGGTGAGTGAGGGGAGTGAGAGAGGAAAGGGCAAACACTCCCATTCACTGCTTCTCTCCCCAGATGCCTTCAACGGCCAGGCTGAGCCACACCAACTCAATTCAGGTTTCCTAGGTGGGTGGCAAAGGCCCAACTACTTCACGGCATCAGCGGGAAGCCAGAATCTGAAATCAAACCCAGTCACTCCAATGTGGGCTCCAGGCCTCCCAAACGGCAGCCTAACGAGGCCGAACGCCTGCTCCAGCACAGTGGGAGCTGAGTGATGCAAATGTGTATCTTAATTTTGGTGGCAGTTTTTCAGATGTACAAATGTGTCAAAATTCGCCAAGCGTACAATTAACACAGACACATTTTACTGTGTACAAAGCACACCTCGATAAGGAAGGAACCCTGATGGGAACGGCAGTCTCCCATGATCAGCTCCCTCTTGTCACACTACTGTGCTCTGCAGCTCCGTGGGCACTGCCACATGCTGCTGTGCCCCAACTGCCTTCTGCTCCCAGGTTGGCCCTCAGATCAAAAGACAGGAAAGCCCCCAGCTCCCGTCTCCTTCTTACATGTTCTCCTTGCTCCCTGTGCGTGCAGAAGGAATGACACGAAAATGCCACTGGGCCTTCAGTGGACACTACTCAGGAACAGGCGGGGACCTCATCTTTGACAGACAAAGTTCTCAACATTTCAGAGTAGAAAGCAGCCCAGGAACAATAATCTGGGACAGGACATCCGTCCTTTGATGCTGCCCCTGGGAGTCAGGCCTGGCGCTGATGGGACATGGGAACGCTTCCGAGCTCATTCAGTATGTGCAACACTCTCAGAAAGAAAGAAACAGTTCCTGGCGTCTAAGTATAAATCACTCAGAACTGAAACCAACTCATTCTCCCATGGGTTCTTTAAAAACAGTATCGCCCTGGACCTAAAGAGCATCGGATGCTCACATAATTCCTTCTCTCAACCAACGTTATCTAGTCTAGTATCTCCCGATGACTCTCAACAGCTACCAACCAATCCAGCCTCTGGAATTACAGGATCAAACCAGTCTGCCCTTACAGCAGCACAGTCTGGGTTACGCTAAGAAACTGTCACCTCAGCTCCTACAATAATTACACAAATACATTTAGTAACTGAATTTTGCTAGATCTCAGCATTTTCATTTTCATTCTTTCTGCTCAAGATGGGTATGTTTTCCTATGTGGGTCAGGCAACCATCTATTTTCCATACCTTTCCACACTTTTTCCTTAATACAGATTACAGCAGTAAAGAAACCATCTTCTTCACAGGTAAAATTAATTTAAATCAGTCTCATATTTAATAGCGCTAAACAGTGCAAGTGAATTCAATTTAAACTTATTAATTCACAGGAAATGGCCCCATGTAGCAATTTTATGTTTTATTACTAAAAGCATTCTTATGATATTTATCGAAGTCATTCAACATTAGCAGTTTCCAAAGTATGAAAATAACATTTAATAATAAAAATCCAAACTATATTTTATAATTATGAGCATATACACAGATCAGAACTGGGAAAATTTTAAATTTTCCACAGGTGTCCGAAAGGTAGACTATCTCATTATAATTTAGTGTCGTTAAAGGGAAGGACAGGAGGAAGGACCAGAGAGAGCCGGGAGAGGGGGTAGAATCCTCATAACAAAATATTAAACAGTGCTCATGAGAATGAAGTTTTCAGTATTGCTCATATAATCTCATTAGCACAGGCTGCAAAAAATAGTGCATTCAGTAATAAAACTGAGTCAAACCACAATTATAAAAATTTTATGAAACACACAAAACACAATTATTTCAAACCATCTACTACTATAGGAAGGCTAACTGAGCCACAACAAGCTGTTTGGTTTTTCCCCCATTTTTTAATGCAAATGGATAAGTAGCTCCTATGCTTGGTCAGTACTGATGCTTACTTCATCACAGTACATTTCACCTATTACAATACAAGAAGCACCAAGCATTTTAAAGCTCCGCAGAACAGGAGTACAGACAAAAACAGCATATGAAGGATTCCCATTACTGGAACAGAGAATTTTACACAGAGTTTATGAAACTGACAGCATTAGAATTCCAATTATTTTACTGTTAACTTCCTCCTTCACTACGAAACAAAAATTAAATATTTACCTAGTACTACCTAATTTAAGGATGAAATTTGTTAACTGAATGTTAAAATAATTTTATTAGCTTACTGATAAGCTGAATAAGATGTTCTTATAATGTAGACTACCTAACATTACAGGCAGAAATAACTATGGCAATTTCTTAAGAACGTTTTAATTAAAATGTTACAAGCATATGATATTTCTGTGCCCCGTCAGTTTGGTTTCAAATATTTATATATAAAAGGAAGAAAAGTTGTTTTATACATCATCAGTATTTCTAATAAGTATGCTCATAATTTACAGGTACACATTACAAGCTTCTGGGGGAAAAGTAGGTAATTATTATACCAGTTGTTATTTTTTAAGCTTAAGTTGCCCAGATGCAGATTTTTCAAACACTCTATGGGTTAACATAAAATATTTTATTTTTGAAAGAATTTTATTGTTTTTGATGGCAACTTACGCAATCGCCTTGGCATAAAAAATGAAAGACAGAAAGAAAACTATGTTACGCTATGAAGAGAACAAAAGGGCCCCACCTGTTTCAACCTCATGAAGAAAGTCTCTGTGAAAGTCTTGCGGCTGAAATACCAGAATCGCTCGTTTGCAGGGTACACACGGACCACGGTCTCCAGGAGAAAACGGACAGGCTCCACCACCTCTGTGACTACCATGTCCACTGCCACAGTCATGTACACCCGCTTATCTGTGGCAGAAATCGTCTGGGTTTATACCTCTTTGATTAAGAAAACAAAGGTTCCTCACTTCTGAAACTACTGAGCTTCTTAGTAATAGGACCTGCTATACATTTACTTTGTAATATTTTAGTATCAATCTGATTCAGCAGTTAACCAAGTGCTCAAAGTATGTTTATCCGACACCAAGGATCCTATCTGAATCAGCTGTCCAAATCTCCTGACACTCTTTTTTCATTCCTCACATTAGACCCCTATTATATAAAATAAGCAAAATAAAATCTTCACTGTTGGTCACTCTATCACATTTCCCAGAGAATCTCTGGAAAACCACAGAGATCTGTCCTTTCCTCTTATAAAAAGATACACTAGCAATTATTGGCTCTGTTTGATGAACTGCATAGGAAGAACAGTTAAATAAAAAAAAATGCTCAGCATTCTCTATTTTAAACATGTATACGTCAAATATGATTAATACAAGTATGTCCACGTTGTATGTCTTAAAGGAAGTCTCTGGAAATTTGTCAGTACCCTCATTGTTCATAACATATATCTACCCTTGGGAAAACCATTAATCAAGGTGCTAATAAAACAGTTCTGTGAAGTTTTCATATACATATATGTGTGCATGTGTCTACATTCATGTATGCTTATACACACACACAAGGAAATACATATATAAGTATATATCAAAAATTTGTGGAAAGATGGAATTAAAAGATAAGTTCATCTTGGTGATAAAAATTTTTCAAATCCATGCATATAAGGGCTCTTCAAAAAGTTCATTAATGGGTTGGTACCGTGGCTAATGGGTTAAGATGCCACCTGCAATGCCAGCATCCCATATGGGCACCATTTCGAAACCCTGCTGCTCCACTTCCAACCCAGTTCCCTGCTATTGCACCTAGGAAAACAGCAGAAGATAACCCAAATGCTTTGGCCCCTGTACTGTAAAACTTCAAACACTTCCTGTAAAGTTTAAACAGGAGTCACTGATAATATATTCATCAGGAAAATCACATGAAGGAGACCAAATGAAGCTCCTGGCTTCCAATACAGCCCAGCCCTGGCCGGCCGTTGCAGCCATCTGGGGAATGAAACAGTGGATGGCGCGTTCTCATTCTCGTTCTCTCGTTCTCTCTCTCTCTCTCTAACCCCTCTCTGTAACTCTACCTTTCGAATAAAATAAATAAATCTTAAAAAATAACTTAAAAGTGCACAAAAAGTTTGTGCTATAGAAAAAAAACTATGCATGCTCTGTTTGAAAAATAGAAACTTTGAAGTCAATGCAGATACTGACAGTAAACTTCCACTGAGCACATTTGCAATATTCATCAAACTTCTGTGATGTTAGTAAAATTATGGCTATTTGCTTAGGGTTCATTGTTTCTATGATCTCACTGAACTTTTCCTAGGAGGGATCAATATAGGCCACCTAGCATAAGGGCTAAGGGAAAGTGCTCCCGCCATCACTGAAGACTGGCAGTCAGCACTAAGATGAGCATGCAAAAACAGACCCTGAGTAAAACAGCCCTGATCTTCCATTACTTCACTCGTATCTTTCTACACTTAGTAATCACTTGAAGTCTCTTAAAAAAATTAATAAAAGCAGACACACCCCATCTCATATCAGAGTGCCAGGGTTCAAGTCCACTTCTGACTCTAGCTTCCTGCTAATCTGCATCCTGAGAAAAGCAGGTACTGGCACAGGTGGCTGGGTCCCTGTCACCCACCAGGGAACTGAGAACCTGGATCCTGATTCTGGCTTGATCCAGCCCCTGTTGTAGGCATTTAGGAAGTGAAGCAGCGGATGAGCAGTGGATGAGAAATTCTCTGCCTTTAATTTTTTTTAATGTTTTAATTACCAAAAAAAAAGTTTATAAAGTTCTTTTTCTAGAATCATTTTAAAGTTAACTTTTTTTTTCATGTTAACAGAGGGAACATCCTCATGCTGACCCTGGTTAAAGGCCCCTCTGGTTAACTAAAGTCAATCTCTTCTTCTTCTTCTTTTTTTTTTTTTTAAACTGGCCCATTTTTTAATTCCTATATAACTCCATCCTGGCTTAGTCAGTCCAAATGATAGCTTCCCATGGACACTGTTTAACAATCCCAAACCTTTTTCGATTGTTCATTTTATTAGAGGGTAAATGAGTCCTTGAGGATCACCTTCAATTCTAATCAACATTTTCTATGACTGTCAATGAATGTAAATATTAATAAAAGTTATGTGGTTAAAAAAAAAAAACTATGGGTGGATTTCAGATTTCTTTGCACCATGATAAACTTATCCTTTAATAGCATTTTTCCCTTAACTATCTGAAGTACCCCCACATGTATAAAATTGGAATCATGACAAGTGCTATAGACAAAAACAGTGTAGTGTTATCAGCCAAAATTCTAGTTGTCATGTAAAATGTTTATTTCATTATAGACTTCATTTCACTGTAATCTAGAATCTTCTAGGCAATTAACAGTATCTGGATAAAGCAGGAATAAAAAGCACAACAGGAAAAATGATAAATGTGACTATTTAACATTATTGTTAATCAATTTCTAGACATGTTAAATAAAATGAAAATATAAACAACTAGAGAACAAAAGTGTGCCACAAATGAAAGCCTTATTATTATATAGTGCTAAGATGCTGAAGGACAAGAGCAGGAACAATAATTAATGAAAAAACGTAAGTAATCCATAATATAAAAAGGTTAAAAGTATAAATAAAAACATGCAACATTCCAGACCTTGTTTGCTTCCATGATTATCTTTCATAATCTTCCAATACTCCCACCCAATAAAACTCTACAGTGATGGATTAAGTGCAAAGCCCAAATGCTTTCAACATTTATAATTTAATAAAATTAATTCATCTATCTTTTGGGGAGATTCTTTTGAATAATGGAGTTTTCTTCATAGAAGCAAAAGTATGTCAAGGAACTTCAAATTCTAAAAGAATATCTCCATTTTAAATGAGTACCACAATTCTTTAAAAACATAACAAAATTGCATTATTTATGATGTAAAATTTAAAGCAAATAATAAGGGATCTTTAAGAAGAGTCACCTTTTGGTGTTTCTTCATTAAGTGCCAGAAATATCGGTGCATTGGGGTTCCACATGCCCGTAATAACATAGGCTCTCCCATCACAGCTCTTCCCCATGGATTCCTGTAAAAGTTCAAACAGGAGTCACTGATACTGTATGCATCAAGAAAAATTGCTGTTTTAAACTATCTTATTTTAAGCAATCCATTTTACTAAAATTTGGATTTACCATCAAATGGGGGTTTCACTTTCATTGTAAAGTTTTTCACCCTATGGAAGTATTTCTTGAGGTCGGTGCTGTGGTGTAGTAGTTTAAGCTTCTGCCTACAACACCAGCATCCCATATGGACACTGGTTCAAGTCTTGACTCTTCCACTTCTGATCCAGCTCTCTGCTAATGGCCTGGAAGAGCAGTGGAAGATGGCTCAAGTGGTTAGGCCACTTGAAACCACATGGGAGACCCGGCTCCTGGCTTCGGACTGGCCCAAACCTGGCCATCGTGGCCATTTGGGGAGTAAACCAGTGGATGGAAGATCTCTCTTTGTCTCTCCCTCTCTCTCTGTAACTCTGCCTCTCAATCTTTAAAAGAATAGAAAGTATTTCTTTAAATCCTAAATTCTCCTACAGCTTTCTTCAGAGTTTCTACGTAGATGCGCATCTCTTAGATAAAAGGAAGCATATTCTTCCATGCTGAATCACAAAATATACTATCGGGAAGAGGTTCTATTTAACTCTATGCTGGTTGTCAAAATCTTATACACCTATACATAAGGATGTACATAGTTTCTATTAAAAATACAATATAAAATGCTCACCATTTGCCAAACTTAGTTCAAAATGGATTAAAGACCTAAATGTGAGACCTGGAACTTTGAAACTATTAGAATAAAACATAGGCAAAACACTTCAGGACATTAGAATGGGCAAGAATTTTCTGGATCAGCCTCCAGAAGCGCAGGAAATAAAAGTGAAAACAGACAAATGGGATTTCATCAAACTAAAGAAAAGCTTCTACACAGCAAAAGAAACAATAAAGCAGGGGAAAATACGTAAAGAACAGAATATTGAGAAACTGATACGAGGAAAGAGAACAATGGAGAAAATATTAAGAAAACGTAAAACTGCAAATCATTCAGACAAAACACAAAGGCAGACGCTGGGAAGACTGAAGGATGGAGGAGAGAAAGAGATCAGAGACAAAAGGAGAGAGGGAGCAGGGAGTGAGCAAGCAGAAGAGAAAATAAGAGCTCATTGCACAGTAAGGCTTAATTACTGCTTCCTAAAAATTCTTTCATTTATGTTTTTATTTATTTATTCATTCACTCACTTATTTAAAAGGCCGAACGAAAGAGAGAGGGGTAAAGTGAGCGCTAGCTTCCGTCTGCTGGTTCATGCCCCAAATGGCCCCAATAGCCACAAACTAGCAACTCCATCTGGATCTCCTGTGTGGATGGCAGGGACTCAAGTACTTGACCTTTCAGCTTTGGCTTCCCAGGTGCATTAGCCGGGAGCTTATCAACTGGCACCCAGACATCAGATGCAGGCGTTCCTGGTTGCAGCTTAACTAACTGTTTCATCGCAACACCCTCCCCTCCTTCCACTTCTTACACACACACACACACACACATTCACCCCTCCTTCAACTTCTTACACACACAACACCTACCCCTCCTTCAACTTCTTACACACACACACACACACTCACCCCTCCTTCAACTTCTTACACACACACACACACATACACACTCACCCCTCCTTCAACTTCTTACACACACACACACTCACCCCTCCTTCAACTTCTTACACACACAAACACCCACCCCTCCTTCTACTTCTTACACACACACACACCCCTCCTTCAACTTCTTACACACACACACACACTCACCCCTCCTTCAACTTCTTACACATACACAACACACAAGTACACTGGATTACAAGATCAAATATATTTCTAAGTATGGGTCTAGCCATTGGTCTAGTATAAATAAACAGTTAGCTATAAAGATGTACAAACTTTCTGAACCATCTCTAGGACTTTCATTTTAAATTTTATTTTCAGTTCCAAGAAACTTGGCTCCACAGTTCTGAGTTTTCTACTTTTCTTCATACCATGCTGCTGGGTTTTTTCTAGGTATCAATAGTTATACATCAAAAAATTTATTTCCTTATTCCTATACTACAAGAACAATTACCAAAAACATTCCCATTGTTGAAATAAAATCGGGGACCAGCACTGTGGCATAGCGGGTCAAGCTGACATCTGCAGTGCTGGCATCCCGTATAGGGCTGGTTTGATTCCTGGCTGCTCCACTTCCAATCCAGCTCTCTGCTGTAGCCTGGGAAAGCAGTAGAGGATAGCCCAAGTCCTTGGACATGTGGACATGCACCCATGTGGAGACCCAGAGGAAGCTCCTGGCTCCTGGCTTCAGCTTGGCACAGTTCCAGCAGTTGTGGCCAACTGGGGAGTGAACGAGTGGATGGAAGACCTCTCTCTCTCTCTCTCTCTGCCTCCCCTTCTCTCTGTAACTCTGACTTTCATATAAATAAATAAATCTTTTAAAAATAAATAAATAAATAAATAAATAAGTAAAACTATATACTTTTTCAAAGTTTTTTAGAATACATAAAGTGTAAGTACAATTTGTTTTCAGTGTTTATACCAAATTTAGGTGTGCTGAGGAAGCAGTTGAGAAACTTAGATATAACAGTTACCATTATCTAAAGGCCTACAGGATATGGGTTTGGTTCCCCTAGCTTTGAAGATAAACAGCCCCTCAGTCTGAACCAGGCTCATAAGTTAGGAAGCCAAGGCTACCTGGATTAACCTACAGCTAACTACAGTTCTATGGTTCATTATAATAATTCCCATGCTAAATGATAATCCAATCAGCTGCTTTAATATGAAACATGGACCACATAAGAAGTGAAAATGGGCTACTGCAGGATTGGGGCAGGGCAGGCAAGAGTTCTGCAACCACTTTCCCGGAAATTCTTGAATATTCCTCTCCTTTATGAGAATGTACTTCCCTTTCATTGAACAACCATGTAACGTTAAGCACAGTTCAGAGACACTTTCCTCCAAACAGGAGGAAAGTTTTTATGATCACCTGAAGCCATGTTCCTTGTAACCTTGCCTAAACAGTCTTAGTTTTGCCCTCACAGGAAGATGTTAATATACTGGTGCTGGACAGTGAGGGCTGCCCAGTACTTAGGTCTGTGATTTTGTTTCAGGAAGGAATTTAGGAGTGAGTCAGAGAATAGTGAACAGTAAACATCAGGCATTTGATTAAGCGAGCAAAAATAGGGCACTGGCAGCATAAACACTTTTTAACAAGTAGAACTGTCCCTTAGACTTAAAGCAAGTTTATCTAGCCAAGGTTCAATGACAACATAATAAAATACATATATATATATATATATATATATATATATATATATATATATATATAAAACAAGGCTCAATGACAACATAATAAAATATTAGTGAAGACTAGTAACACTAGGTTATAAGAACTGTTGATAACTGCAAATACAAACTATCCGTTTCTCTTTTTGGAAGGGCAAATGCTGGACTTCTAAGTGGTAGACTATTCTACAAGGCAGACCAACATGACAAGGGGCTTCCATTCTACAATTGTATAATCTGAACTTGGGTTTTTAAGGACAAATCTTTGCCCCCGATTCTTCCGAACTCTGATGGACCAGATTCAATGAGGACCCAGGATCTCAAAAGCTAATGCTTCAATGCTTCCGAACCACCTCCCCATGCAATGTCAGGGCTCCAAGAGACTATGGCTTGCCTAAGAAAATGACCTTTATTACTAGTGTGTTCTCGATGGAAGCGAGATGGATCAACCATAAATTTATGTTTCCACATCCAATGTAACTGGTTATCCTTACCTGGTCAGGGTAGTGCTGCTTCTCTATTTCCATGGTTCACTGTACCATCAGAGAGAGCATTTTATCAATGGCTACACTGACACACTTAAAAGGTCTGTTTCCATAGCAAGAATATGAATCAACAGGTAGTAAAAGCCATATTTGGCTCAGAGTCTAACCCCAGCACTTTGCACACAACACTTGGGCACACAAACAGGTGACCAGAAGCCTCAAACGAAGCACTCCAGTACTGCCAGAAAGGCCAGCATCTATGTCACCATGAAATTATTTGTGCACGGTATTATAACTAGCGACACTTAACTGACATGTGCAAAGCACAGGTGAAAGGAAGAAGGCATGCAGTGCTTGTTACCACCACATGTAAACATCTCAGTTCACAAGAGCCACATACTCACTCTAGGACAACTATCTCCTACGCCATTTCTAAATCACAAAGTAAAAGTGTTAATCAACTTCATCATTAGAAGGTATTTCTGTGTAAAAGTTAAGATGCACTGCTACATCACACCCAATACCTACTAGCGAATATGTATTAACCTTGAATACCATTCTGTAAATACCACGTCCACAGTAAGTATACTCTGCTAAAGACAGGTAATCAAGGAGAAATTCACACAGAGAAATGCTTTAAGGAAAACAAAAGCATATCACAATATTCAAATTAATGACAGTGCATTAAAATAAGTGAAAGAAGCCACATTCATTACGGAGATGCTTGTTATAATCATGTATAGTTACTTTGGGCTCAAAGACAAGACTTCGTCTTAAGAAGCCAAATAGATGCATAAATCATAGTCACAACATTATGCTTTTATTTGCTTTCAACTTGTGTATGATTTTTTTGATGGAAATTTTTGTAAATCCCTTGGCTCACAAGTAACTACCTTTGGGTTTAGAAATTTAATGATGAGGGGCGGCACTGTGCTCATTTGGCTAATCCTCCGCCTGCAGTGCCGGCATCCCATATGGGCCAGGTTCTAGCCCCGGCTGCTCCTCTTCCAGTCCACCTCTCTGCTGTGGCCCGGGAAGGCAGTGGAGGATGGCCCAGGTGCTTGGGCCCCTGCACCCGCATGGGAGACCAGGAAGAAGCACCGGGCTCCTGGCTTCGGATTGGCACAGTGCCAGCCGTGGCGGCCATTTGGAAGGAAGGAAGACCTTTCTCTCTGTCTCTCTCTCACTGTCTATAACTCTACCTGTCAAATAAATAAATATTTTTTTTAAAAAAAGGAAATTTAATGATGAGTATCAGCCAGCTAAAATTAACAATTCAGACAATGTAACAAAAGTGAAAAATAGAAAGTAATTTAAAAATATAAAATAACTATTATTTTATCATTACCATATCCAGTAAATGCATATCACTGTTCTTCACATTTCGACCTGGGCTTAATAGCATTCCAAAACATCTGGAAATATTAGGGGGAAGAAAAGGGGAAACAAGGTTAGCAAAAATACATAAAAACCCAGTGAGCAAAAACAGTACTTCTATACAAACTATACAATCTGAACTCTGTGCTTATAAAGAGTTTGAGTCTTTCCCCTGGAAACACCAGAAATTAGAATTCACAGAGATCACAATAAAATCACCATTCATTAATTAATTTAAATTCTCAGGTCTTAATTGCGCTGGTGAAAGATTACCAATGATCAGAAACTGCCATCGAGAAGTCCACAAACTGCTGACTGGCAGAAAACACCACGGCAAGACATGAACTAACTTCCAGGGGGATAGAAAGATTTTATTTGCCTCAGAATTGTTCCACATATGTAGCTTAAGATCAGTTAATACAATTAAATCAAAAAGGAGATTCTTAAGAATAAGACATTGTGTTCTCTATTTAACAGAACACAGAGAAACAGGAAACAAACCAGATCAACAGAAAATCATTACCCTGACTCTGAACAGTCATGTTCACGAGTAGCATCAATATTATATCTTGAGTTTAAAACAAAAGTGGTAATAAGAACTTACTACACAGGCTATCACACTGGTGAAAATACCATCCAACAGACTATTAATGTACTGTTAACTATTGACTATGTGTCTCCTGGTGCTATAGCAAACCTTGAGGAATCCCACCAACACTGCCACCTTATTTGTAAAAGATTTTCATAAGCTCTAAAATTCAGCTAAATCTAAGATTTTTACATTTGTTAGGCATTATTAATTCCATTTTACCTGTATGCAAAATTAAGTCCAAAGAAATTAAACAAGTTACTCAAATTCATATTGCTACTAATTGGACCTCATACCCGCCCACAGCATCCCTCCGCCAACTTCACATACCCACACTTACGTGTTTTCACTGTAGCATCCCACTACAGAGCATTTTACAGAAGGGGTAAACAATGTAACTAAATTAATAACAGTTTTTTTAAGCTTCAAAACAGAGGCAGCTGACCAGTGAACATTAAATCTGATCCTTGCTGTTTCCCAAGGTTTGCTTTCTAAGCAGCATGGTCTCTTCTTCAGTGGCTGGGCTATTAACACATGAGCTTATAAAGTAGTAAATACTCATGCTCCCTGTGAGTGCTTAGGAACACTTCCTTCTTGGTATTCAAATCTGATCAAGTACACAGCAAAGATAAAGTCCGTGAGCTCTAGGGATAACTTTCTCAACATTTTTCTGTACCAATGAATAGAATATAATCTACACAAAGGGATAGCTATTTGAATGTTCAAAATTTTAATATGATTACTATATACTGCTACAATCATTCTCCTATGAATTCCTATAATAAACAGTAATTGCAAACTAAATGGTAACTAATCAAGCAAATTACTGTGTTATTTCCTAAAAACCAGGTCAATGGAGACAGACTTGTCACAATTGTCAAACTTTCCTATATAATTTTGCATCATTTTGCATCTCATAATTTTAAGAGACAATTTTCTATACTGCAGGGCTTTTACATTATAAAACTACTGTATATTAATTATAAGTTAAAATTATCAAAGATTATAAGGAAAAAATAATTTCTCCCCCCCTCAGCTCCCTAGGGAACTAGTGCTTAAAGTTGATACATCCTCTCTTTCTTTTAAAGTTTTTTTTTTTTTCAGAGAAACATTTTATTTATTTATTTATTTGAAAGTCAAAGTTACACAGAGAGAGGAGAGGCAGAGAGAGAGAGGTCTTCCATCCAATGGTTCACTCTCGAATTGGCCGTAATGGCCGGTGCTGCGCCAATCCAAAGACAGGCGCTTCCTCCGGGTCTCCCACGAGGGTGCAGGGGCTCAAGGACTTGGGCCATCTTCTACTGCTTTCTCAGGCCATAGAAGAGCTCGACTGGAAGTGGAGCAACTGGGTCCCGAACCAGCACCCATATGGGATGCCGGCGCTTCAGGCCAGGGTGTTAACCTACCACGCCACAGTGCCGGCCCCTCTGTTAAAGTTTTATAGCATCTTGTTTCTGGTACAATTTAATAATGTTTTTACCATAACATCCTATAATTAAACTCTACCATAAAAGGAGCTTTAGAGGTTTAGATTTTCCTAAATGGAAATATTTGTAACACTATTATCATGATCTTTGATGTACTGCTCTTTAACAGGCTTATAAATAAAAAATCCTGCCCAACCAGCAGGGTACCCTTACAGAAAAGCACCTAGCAGA
This sequence comes from Oryctolagus cuniculus, assembly GCF_964237555.1. Taxonomy (NCBI): domain Eukaryota; kingdom Metazoa; phylum Chordata; class Mammalia; order Lagomorpha; family Leporidae; genus Oryctolagus; species Oryctolagus cuniculus. Next base: position 2,652,936 of record NC_091438.1, on the reverse strand, counting down.
CGTGCCTCTCTGCTTCCTCTTCTAGAAAATGGAATTAGTATAAAACATGAATGTTGAGGGTTCTTCCAACACTAAAATGACAGAATATCAAGCTGTATTAGTCACTTCCAAAATTAAACTTCATTAAGCATACGAAGCTTCCTATGAAGACCAACGAGACCTATTAGGAATAATATATCAGTAATTAGATACTATTAGTAACAAACACCTAATGTAAACATTGTGTCACTGGGGAATTCAAGGCACTCAACTTTCTCTAATTAACTACATAAATAAGGTAAGAAAGCAAATTTGTATGCCACCTATTTTCTCAAACAGCTCATGGTCCAGTATGGGAGGAAAATGAGTAAGCAGGTAATTATAACATAATAGGGTAAGTTCCATGATACCAGTAAGTACAGAAAGGTAATAAAGCAGAGATGTGACACAGCCAACATTATGTGTGACCTGACCCAGAACTTGAATTCAAAACCAAGAATGAGATGACATTATCACTTTAACAATATTACACTGACAACTACATGAAACTTATTAAATGTCTTAATACCAGATACTTCCTGTTACTAAACTTAAATTTTAAAACAACTTCCATATAAGAAGCGTAAAACTCATTTTTTGGAAAGTAAAAGTAACTTGCTGAAAGCCAGACAGCTATAAAGTTATAGGATTGGATTTAAACCCATATCTATCACTACAAAACTGTTGTGTTTTTTTGTTGTTGTTTTTTGTTTTTTGTATTTCTTTTTTTACAAAACAGCCTGCTGGGGCTGGCACTGTGGCACAATGGGTAAAGACACCACCTGCTGTGCCAGCATCCCATTTGGGTGCCAGTTCGAGTCCCGGCTGCTATCCTTCTGATCCAGCTCTCTGCTGTGGCCTGGAAAAGCAGTAGAAGATGGCCCAAGTCCTTGGGCCCCTGCACGCATGTGGGAGACCTGGAAGAAGCTCCTGGCTCCTGGCATCAGATGGGCACAGCACCAGCCGTTGTGGCCAACTGGGGAGTGAACCAGCAGATGGAAGACCTTTCTCTCTTTCTCTCTCTCTCTGCCTCTCCTTCTCTCTCTGTGTAGCTCTTTCAAATAAATAAATAAATCTTTTTTAAAAAAACAGCCTGCCATCTCTCCAGATTATCAGCAGAAAAAGACCATAAATTCATCATGTGAAACTGGACAAGTCGCAAAGTTCAAAGTCTTACTTTCCATATTTCTGAAATATAATTACCTGCTTACATGTATATTACGTTAGTGTAAAGTTGAACTGAAAAAGTCATGGTGAAAATGAACTGTATACTATAGAGGAGTTGCAAATTATAAAGTATTAGCAGCACTATCTATCATTGAGAAGACAAAGTTCGGCCTTCCATAATATTTAATGAGCTTCTACGCAAAACAAAGCTTCAAGTTCCCTTTTAGCAAATACTAAAACTTCAGTGAGAATTTATTACTTTAGACTTAATTGTAGGAAACAGTGAGAAAAAAAGATGTTTGGCAATATGAAAGTTTAATTTACTTTTGCTTTTAGTCTATCAAAGCATTAAGAATTCTATATACCTCCCTGAGGATGAAGGGAGAGAGTGGGGGAGTACACTAGGGGTGCTCTGACCAACAATCAGTTAAAAAGCACAGTGTCATACTAAGCTAAAGTTCTGTTATTAAAAATGAAAAAGTGAGCACATCACCAAAGGGGGTAAAGCGAACTGCAAAACAGAATAATTTAATCACCATTTCAGAGGGATGTGTACAACAGTAAGACTAAATGACTTCATAAAAACTGGAATCCCAATCTTACCTTTGCTACAAGTCTTTCTTCCCCACTGTCGTTTTACCAAAGGGATCAAATAGGAAAAGATAATACAAGCTCTGTTTACTATAGGCACTATAGTGTGGAACTATAAAAATAACCATGCAAGGTAAAATTGCAAAGTAGTCATATAATCAACAGAAATAACTATAATTGTTCTATGACCTTTAAATTTTTTCTCAAAACTAAAAACAAGCCTACTCCGAACACTGCCTGCTGCCTTCTCATATAATTCATTATTCAGAGCAAGCATTTTTTTCTATGCCTTGCCAAGCTATGATACTCCTTTCTTAGGCTGGATCAGCTTCCAATATTTTCTCCTTTGCATTTTCAATGTTGTGAAATGTCTCCAGGAGTTCCTTTAATGTGACGTTTTTGCCAGAGTCACTTCCTCTGGGACTTTAATCTTTTTTCATCACAACCACTTTCCCTATTAATGTAAGTTCATCTTCAAATTAAGAGTATTAAAACTGATCACAACAATCATTAATTAAATTTCAAAATATAACATGCATTAATCTCTGATAAAAAACTAAATTATTTTGCTTTCCCAACCAATTAAGAGTAACACAGGAAATGTAGATAGTGATACATTGTGAGACTGAATCCCTCTATGAATATTCCTAATGTGCAGGCAAGATATCATTAGGATCCAGCCTCTTGTCTGTCTCCCTTAACCCAAGGTGTTCTTGTTAGGATTAACCACTTATCAAGAGCAACTCAATGAATTAATGGAGTGGTACAGCTGGTCCTGTAAGGTTTTATGTCATTTGCTTCTCCAGTAGACAAAATCTGATGGTCAGTATTATCCACAGGAGTTTTGTTCAGAGAGATTCCAGGTCTGAGGCAGAACGTAACTACCACCTGCATGTAAACCCCTGGACCAACTCAAGTCCACCTGGCTTTTGCAGCCATTTGGGGAGATCAATTGATCAATTTCTCTCTCTCCTCCCCTCCCCTTTGCCCCCAACCCTAGGTCACTCTGCATTTCAATAAGTCTTTTTTAAAAATAACATTTTATGTCTTGTTCCTCCTTCCCTTCAAAATGATCCAAAGATTTTTCAAAGCAATTTTTACAACTATACTGCTAATATAAATAAGGACAAGGTATTGGTAGCTAAGCAGTATTTACCAGTGACGTAAAACAATTACATCCCATCTGTAAGTATGCGATATTCTCCCTCCTTTTTTCCCCAACTCCCAAGGCTTTAGGAGGAACAGCATGATGCCCTAGATTCAATTTTATATATTACCTCTTCTTAGCAGTATTTATTACCAAGGCAAAACATGCTTTGGCTCCTTCTCCTCAAATGTAAATAAAAGATTACCTGCCAGCCGCCGCGGCAAGGCAGAGGATTAGCCTATTGAGCCGTGGCGCCAGCACACTGGGTTCTAGTCCCGGTTGGGGCGCCAGATTCTGTCCCGGTTGCCCCTCTTCCAGGCCAGCTCTCTGCTGTGGCCCGGGAGTGCAGTGGAGGATGGCCCAAGTGCTTGGGCCCTGCACCTGCATGGGAGACCAGGAGAAGCACCTGGCTCCTAGCTTCAGATCAGCACGGTGCGCCGGCCACAGCGGCCATTGGAGGGTGAACCAACGGCAAAAGAAGACCTTTCTCTCTGTCTCTCTCTCTCACTGTCCACTCTGCCTGTCCAAAAAATAAATAAATAAAAATAAAAGATTACCTACTTTTCAGGATTTCTTCCTTTAGTTTGAAAAATTAGCCTAGGCATTAAACACTTGAGAATAAACATATGATAGGAATCATTAAATAGCAATTATCCCTGCTATAATTAGGACAATGAGAACACTATCTAAAACACTGGTTGCTTTTTGTTTTAAAAAAAAAAAAAAAAAAAAACAACTGTGTGTGTGACTGGTTAATATCATTAGACACAAATTCAATTAGATACTCCCGGTGAGGGTCCAATCAGGAGAGACAACACAAGAGAATTTGATCAGAGGAAGTTTACTGTAAAGAATGACTGGGGTCTGCCTCTCTTGGAGCCCCCTCCGTGCCACTCTGGCTCGAGGTCTTTGACTCTAATAAACCTCGCGTTTCTCTCTGCCTTGTCTGCCTGGAAATTCCTCTTCCATGTGAGACGAAGAATCAAGGTAATAATGTTTTCTCAGCCACCGTTTCCCAAGTAACATTTTGGTGCCATGACTTGGATAGCAACTCCAACGTGTCCAAGACCCCACTTGAGTTCAACTCCAGCCAGCATCGCATCATCTCACCAGACTGAAGAGCATGTGGACTACGCTTGCTTATTGGAGAATTTCACTCTCCTCCATAGCAGCTCTCATTTTCTCAAAAACACCAGGTCCCTGTCAGCCAGCTAAAAGCAGTTAGCACGGCTGCTGGACTTAAGACTCAGGGGCCAGAGCAATCCCCTGGAGCTGAGACTCTAGTCTAACCCTACTCTTCTGTGTGGATCGGCCATGGGACTGTGAGCAGGTCTCGAGACGAATGACAGATTCTGGCTGGGGCTACACTCCGGTGCTCCCAGAAGGTCCCTTGGCTGGACACCTGACCCCAACTCCTGAAATGGTGTTGGACTGTGAAACATCTTCCCTCCCTCTTGCATGGATTGTCCCTTCGGGTGGGACTGCAGGAAGGCCTCGAGACAAATGACAGATTCTGGCTGGGGCTACACTCCGGTGCTCCCAGAAGGTCCCTTGGCTGGACACCTGACCCCAGCAGCCAGAGTGATGTTGGGCAGGGAAACGCACCTGCCTGCAGGGAGCAAGTGTTCTACCTGCTGGAGTCCTCACAAGCTGTAAAACCAGAGGCTCCACTCTTCACTCTTCTCGTCTCAGATCTTGGAGTCTTGGTCTGCTCCAAAGCAGCTTTCTTTCGCGGGGATCAGCCTGAGGGCCCATCAGGGTGTCGGCAGAAAACTGCATTCTGTTCTTCCTTCTCGGAGATTAATTTGTTGGTGAGACCAGGCACAGCTTGGAGTGAGGCCATGGGTTCCAGGCTCCAGGCCTCAGTGAGTTTTTCCTGTACCCCAGATCCCAACAAATCTCCATCTCTCTGCCCCTCTAAATGCTTTCCATACCTCGCCAGGTCTCCTCCGTTCCTACAAACTCGATTTCCTGGTCCCTTTAACAGCTATTTCCCAGATATTTTGTTTGTTAGTTTTATGTTAAGGTCTAATTATCCCACTTGCAGAATATCAGTATCTTCAGTCATCTAGGAGTAACTGCTAAATGTAAATTGGGTAGGATGGGTGCTGTGGCATAGCAGGTAAAGCCACCACCTGCAGTGCCAGCATCCCATTTGGGCACGGGTTCAAGTCCTGGCTGCTTCACTTCCCATCCAGCTCTCTGCTATGGCCTGGGAAAGCAGTGGAGGATGGCCCAAGTCCTTGGGCCCCTGCACCCACATGGGAGACCCAGAGGAAGCTTGTGACTCCTGGCTTCGTTCGGATTGGCGAAGCTCCGGCTGTTGCAGCCAACTGGGGAGTGAACCGGTGGATCGAAAACCACCCCACCTCTCTGCCTCTCCTTCTCTCTCGCTCGCTGCCTCTCCTTCCCTCTCTGTGAACCTCTGACTTTCAAATAAATAAATAAATCTTTTAAAAATGTAAATTGGGTAAAGGCAAATGAGATAAACGTATCTAAATGCAAACTTTGTTATTCTTAGCACTTTATATATTATGGGAAAACTATTTGGGTTTGCTAAGATATGTTTTTATAAACTGTCCATATGAAAATAGTTCAACATCACTTGAAAGTGGGTGGGAGGGAAGTTATGGGGGAAGGGGGGAAGCCACTGTAATCCATAAGCTGTACTTTGGAAATTTATATTCATTAAATAAAAGTTAAAAAAAAAACAATAAAAAAAGAAAGTAACAGGTTGAAATTTATCTTATTTAGAAAATGTCTTATTTTTGACACAGAACTGGAATCAGATCCTCTGTCAAATGAGGTTTTTGCAATGTATATGTTAGTAAATATTTTGAAATAGTCTAAAAAATCTGTTTAAAAACTGCAGCATCTCCTTTTAATAGTTTTTGTTCAATTGGTGACTCTCAGATTTCTAGCCAGCCCCAGTAAGCTATTTTCTCTTTTCTCTTCCTCTTTAACAATCTTGTTAAAATTGTTCCAAGTTATGAGATGATTCCATGTGCTAACTCTTATACTTGAGGTTTTACTCCCATCTTTATGACCAGAGACCAATTTTGTATTCTGCTGAAGAAATCTACTGCATTCTCTTAATGTTTCTGTTAAGTTCTGATTATCTAAAAACAGCTGAGTTTTGGCCGGCGCCACAGCTCACTAGCTAATCCTCCACCTGCGGCACTGGCACACCGGGTTCTAGTCCCGGTTGGGGTGCCGGATTCTGTCCCAGTTGCTCCTCTTCCAGGCCAGCTCTCTGTTGTGGCCCAGGAGTGCAGTGGAGGATGGCCCAAGTCCTTGGGCCCTGCACCCCATGGGAGACCAGGAGGAAGCACCTGGCTCCTGGCTTCGGATCGGCGCAGTGCACCAGCCGCAACACGCTGGCTGTAGCGGCCATTTGGGAGGTGAACCAACGGAAAAAGGAAGACCATTCTCTCTGTCTGTCTCTCTCTAACTCTGCCTGTCCAAAACAAAAAACAAAAAAACAAAAAACAAAACAAAAAAAAAAAACTGAGTTTTAAAAGAGTTATGGATGGTTCAAATATATACTTATTCTAAAACATTTGGGTGATTGCTTTGTAACAGTGATCAAATCTGGTAGTACGTCATGATGTTAACGGATTCTTTTTCTGCCTTCTTGGCATCTTTGACAGGCATTCAAAAATTCAAAAGTTCCAAATTCTTTGGACTTTGATATTTCCAGTTGAGCCCCTGGAAATGTCAAAGGATATGTCTCATCTTCCAGAGATACCAACTAATAAAGCTATCTGGATTATATTAAAGGTACTGTCAAGATGTGAGGTGGTACCAAATTTTAAGTGGTGATAATGTAAAATGCTACGGATACACATGTCCAAAAGTTACAAAAGTCTAATGAGCTTGTGTTATCAGACATGATGGTTATCTTAACGAGAAAGGCTCAGAGGCCTAAAAAGGCTAAATGTTTTATAAAATCTTGCAGGTACTTTCAAAATACTGCGTGGAGTAACCAAGTGCCTCTTCTTGTTGGTTAAAGAGTTTATAGGGTTTTTTTTATTTTTTATTATTATTATTATTTTTTGACAGGCAGAGTGGACAGTGAGAGAGAGAGACAGAGAGAAAGGTCTTCCTTTTGCCATTGGTTCACCCTCCAATGGCTGCCGCGGCCAGCACACCACTCTGATCCGATGGCAGGAGCCAGGTACTTCTCCTGGTCTCCCATGGGGTACAGGGCCCAAGGACTTGGACCATCCTCCACTGCACTCCCTGGCCACAGCAGAGAGCTGGCCTGGAAGAGGGGCAACCAGGACAGAATCTGGCGCTGGCGCCCCAACCGGGACTAGAACCCGGTGTGCAAGAGTTTATAGTTTTAAACATGGTTACTTAAAGTCTTTTGTCATCCACAGTTTTGTATTCTCCAAAGAAAAAATGAGATTCACTGCTCATGAAGTTAAAACATTGTTGCTTCTATGTTTAAATGTGTCCTTTTATTGATTTTTAGATTTCATTTATTTTATTGGAGAGTTAGAGTTACAGACAGTGAGAGGGAGAGACAGAGAGAAAGGTCTTCCTTCCACTGGTTCACTCTCCAAATGGCCTCAACATCCGGAGCTGCACCGATCCAAAGCCAGGAGCCAGGAGCCTCCTCCAGGTCTCCCACGTGGGTGCAGGGGCCCAGGGACTTGGGCCATCTTCTACTGCTTTCCCAGGCCACAGCAGAGAGCTGGATCAGAAGCAGAGCAGCCAGGACTAGAACTGGAGCCCATATGGGTTGCCAGCACTGCAGGCAGAGGATTAACCTACTGCACCACAGCACCAGCTCAAATGTGTCCTTTTAGGTTCCAAAGGATTTCTTTTCCCTGACCTCTCTATTGTATTCAATTCTTTGGGACACTTCTTAAAGCAGATAAAGCCAATAATGTACTATAGTTTCCAACTTAGAAAAACTATGGGTAATTCAGATTTTAACAGCAAGAAGTAATTCTAATCGATTGATGATAATTAAAAAAAAAGCTAAGATTTTAAGAAGCTATTACTGAAACTGCTTTATTGTTCTACCTTGTATGTTATGTTATACATATGTACATACTATATGTCTACATGGGAAAACTGAGAACTCTGTTTTAATTGGCTTATAGATAAAATATTGCTCATAAATTTAAACTGCCAAATGAATCAAAAAGATTTTTTTGGTTCACATGACCTAAATAAATCTCTATATCAGATATATATATATATATATATATATATATATATATATCTTTAAATTTATAGAAAGCATTGGACCTTTGGGTAAATATTTCTCTAAGTTATCTAACAGTTATAATAGCTTGCTGAGTTTTCATCTGATACTAAGTTGTTGACAGTAAGCTATCTGGGAAACCTGACTTGTTGCCCTGTTTCTCTATTTTCTTCAAGATGGAAAACTGACTCTGTACTGAAGAACTCTGCAGGATATACAGTTTGATCTGCAGACCATATAAAAGGGATGGCTAACATTTTCTCTAATAATAGCATAGCCAAAATGAGAGCTTAAATTATGATTTCACAGCTATATGCCCTTTGCCATAGGCACAGTAAACAGGCAAAACCTCCCTTTTCAAACCAAATGAAGGGCAAGAAAGTTGTACAAATGACCTCATATTTCATAGATGAGGCGGTCATCACGTTTGATATTGAAGTGAGGACACAGCTTTCCTCAGGGGCACTGTCTGCCTCACAGAAAGACCACTACCAGCACAGGCCTGTGACCGCAGATCTCTAGCTCAGGCCTCCAAGGATCAGGAATGGGACTGCGCACCCCCTTGACTTGGATCCTCTTAAAGACTGCCTCCGTGGTCTCCTTCACCAGACCAGGAGGGGAGAGGAGAGGCCAGGCAGCGGCAGCAATGGAAAGACAGGTGGCAGGCCAATGATGGCTGCTTTACACAGTGATCTGCCATCAAGAAGACCCAACAGGCCCAACCACTGCAAATGCTATTGGTTTTCAATGTGGAAAATCAGGGCTTCAGATGGACACAGAAGTCAGCATTTAGAAAGTCTGCCAGCCAAGAGCTGGGTCATTGGAAATGGAAGTGTCCTGGGGGTTGAAGGACTCCTGGGTCACAGCCTCAAACCCTATTAGCTCTAAGCTGAGAAAAAAAGCCATTCACTCAGTCCAGCTTCCAAAGTAACCACCACTGTCGAGGGGACAGCCAAGTGGGATCAGTAACACAGCAGGTAGACTGTAAATTTCCTATTAGAGATGCCACCTGCCTTCTACTCAGGCAGCTCTCCTCCCAGGCCAGCAAGGTAATGGAAGTCAACAGGGTGCCTTCGTTAAGGAGGTTCACACCTCTCTTATGATGTCCCTTCCAGTACCGCACATGAAGAGACAGGTCTGGACCTCATATATACCTGGCCAGGCCTCAGCTTACCTGACTGTTACCAGGTCCCTCCTGTCGATTTCTATTTGTCTCTCAATGGAAAAACATCCCCTGGGAGCCGGTGCTGTGGCTCACTTGGTTAATCCTCCACCTTGCAGCACTGGCATCCCACAAGGGTGCCAAGTTCTAGTCCCAGTTGCTCCTCTTCCAGTCCAGCTCTCTGCTGTGGCCCAGGAAGGCAGTGGAGGATGGCCCAGGTGCTTGGGTTCTGCACCCGCATGGGAGACCAGGAGGAGGCACCGGCTCCTGGCTTCAGATTGGCACAGCGCCGGCCGTAGCGGCCATTTGGGGGGTGAACCAACGGAAGGAAGACCTTTCTCTCTGTCTCTCTCTCACTATCCAACTCGGTCAAATAAATTAAAAAAAAAAAAGAAAAGAAAAGAAAAACTTCCCCATGGTTTAGACAGCTCCTTTCTTAGGTCCTCTAATAATGACTCTGACCTTTGTTTTAGACCCTGGGAGTTGAATCTGCTTGTTAGATTTGTTTCCTCCAGACTTGAGACAGTGGGATCCCAGGTGGCCACGCACAGCAAGAAACCTGGGATGGAAGCAGTTTCTGCAAGTCGGCCCGCGCCCCACCTGCTGCTGGGACCCTGCCTGACTGCCTCTCTGCCCCTCCTCAGCCTGACGAAGCCAGAGCAGTCATCACCCCACACCGCTCACGGAAGCTGGGGTCCATCCTTCTGGGGGAGGGATGTCATCACCCCACACCTCTCACAGAAGCTGGGGTCCATCCTTCTGGGGGAGGGATGTCATCACCCCACACCGCTCACAGAAGCTGGGGTCCATCCTTCTAGGGGAGGGATGTCATCACCCCACACCTCTCACGGAAGCTGGGGTCCATCCTTCTGGGGGAGGGATGTCATCACCCCACACCGCTCACGGAAGCTGGGGTCCATCCTTCTGGGGGAGGGATGTCATCACCCCACACCGCTCACGGAAGCTGGGGTCCATCCTTCTGGGGGAGGGATGTCATCACCCCACACCGCTCACGGAAGCTGGGGTCCATCCTTCTGGGGGAGGGATGTCATCACCCCACACCGCTCACGGAAGCTGGGGTCCATCCTTCTGGGGGAGGGATGTCATCACCCCACACCGCTCACGGAAGCTGGGGTCCATCCTTCTGGGGGAGGGATGTCATCACCCCACACCGCTCACGGAAGCTGGGGTCCATCCTTCTGGGGGAGGGATGTCATCACCCCACACCGCTCACGGAAGCTGGGGTCCATCCTTCTGGGGGAGGGGATGTCATCACCCCACACCTCTCACAGAAGCTGGGGTCCATCCTTCTGGGGGAGGGATGTCATCACCCCACACCGCTCACGGAAGCTGGGGTCCATCCTTCTGGGGGAGGGGATGTCATCACCCACACCTCTCACAGAAGTTAGGGTCCATTCTTCTGGGGGAGGGGATGTGGGAGTCGGATGGGTTAGTGGGCAGTCAGGGTGGTCCCGGTGGAAGCTGAGTGTGCAAAATGCTCACTTTCACCAGAGGTTGTCTTTAGCAAGATCAAAAGTGCCTGCCTGCCCACTCCCGGAAAGCTTGCAATCTTCTAAGAGCAGCAGGGCAGTGGCCACCCCTCCAGAGCCCCCACTTTACTGTAGAGCAAACCAGGCTTCCCACCCTTCTGAGGCTCTTACTGTTCGGTCATGAGCAAGCCAAACACAGATAAAAGATTGCAAATCAAGTCTTCCCATGGGTTTTGTGCCTGCCTTGTAACAATGCCAAGTGTTTTTTCTTCCCCAAAATTGTGCTTAAAAGCCCCAGCATCACCAGCCCCCTCCACGTCACTCTGGCTGGAAGTCTCTGACTCTAATAAATCTTGCTTTTAAACCTTAAAAAAAGAGAGAGAATTATTAACTTTAACAGAAGAGAATTAGAGGGTGTCTGTGCAGAATTCTAACCATGAGGCTGAAGGAGAGTATCTCAAGGAAGAATAAACTTGGGGGGGGGGGAGTGCTGTGGTGCAGTGGGTTAAAGCCTTGGCCTACATATCCCATATGGGCACCAATTCGAGTCCCAGATGCTCTACTTCCTATTTAGCTCCCTGCAAATGTGCCTGGCAAGCAGTAAAAGTTGGTCCAAGTACTTGGGCCCCTGCATCCACATGGGAGACCCAGAAGCAGCCTCAGACTCCTGGCTTCGGATCAGCTCAGCTCTAGCTGTTGCAGCCATTTGGGGAGTGAACCATCAGATGGAAGACCCCCACCCCCACCCCATCTTTAAAATAAATAAATCTAAAGAAAAAAAAAGAATAAACCCTAAAGCTGGTATTCAGACCTCACTGGAGAAGGAATAATTGCAACTCAGTGGGTAGCAAAGAAGTTTGTCAGACTGCTCAGGCAAAGCTGGACCACAAGGCAAGCAGCAAACAACCCTCTGGCAGGCAAGCAGCCAGCCCAGCAAGGCAATCAGACTCTTCAAGCCAGTTCGGCAGCAGGGTGGTGTGACGCCTAGGGCACAGAGTATGTGTGTCAGATTCCCAGTAAGGTCTCAGTGAGCCAGAACCAGAGCAATGAGCCCACGGAGAGTACAGAGCACGAGACACAGCATCGCTGGATGTCCACAGACCTTGTGACAAGAGCAGGAAATAATCCCGGCACTCAGAAACCAGGAAGAAAAGCCCTTCTTCCTGCAGTATCACTCCAGCACCCTCTACTGGCACAAGACTCTCCTTGCCGCACGCAACGTTTGCAGCTACCATTAATGCACATCAGCAAAGAGCCACGAGGCAATAAACTGATACAGAATATAGTCTCAAATGTCCACCTCTTCTCATTATTTAGCATCTGGGATACAAATACAAATTTCTTAAACCAGTAAATTAAGAAATAATTATAAAAGAATACTTCAAAAAGTTCATGGAAGGGGCCAGGATTGTGGCGTAGCAGGTAAAGCCATTGCCTGCAATGCAGGTATGCAATATGGCTGCTGGTTCAAGTCCCCACTGCCCCACTTCTGATCCAGCTCCCTGCTACTGTGCCTGGGAAAGCAGAGGAAGATGGCCCAAGTAATTGAGCCCCTGCATCCATGTGGGAGACCTGGATGAAGCTCCTGGCTTCCACCTGGGTATTGCAGCTATTTGGGGACACAACATTGATACCATCCGGGGAGTGAACCAACAAATCGAAGACAGCGCTCTCTCGCGCGCTTGCTCGCTCCCCCCCCCCTTCTCTATGTAACTCTGGATTTCAAATAAATAATTTTTTATATAAAAAAGTAATGTGGCTGGAACTATATTTAAAAATTTTTTTAAAGTTCATAGAAAATGGAATTAAAAGATGACAAAAAAAAGTTTCAAATCCAGGTGTACGAGTGTCATAGAAGTATACGATATTCACAAGACTCAATAAGAGCTCCACTAGAAATCTGTATGTTGTGCAGCAGACCCTGTTGGCTGGAAGCTGGAAAACTGTTCGCTCTGCCCAGCTTCCAAAGCGAGCACCACCGCTGAGGACGGCCTAGGCTCAGTGACACTGCAGGCAGAACTGTACTTCCTGGTAGAGAAGCCACCTGTTCAGGCAGCTCTCCTCCCAGGCCAGCTGGGCAATGGAAGTCAACAGGGCTTCCCAAGGGGGCTCACGCCTCCCTTATGTGACGAGTTAGACAGTTCATAGGCAGTCCAGTTGGTCCCAGTAGAAATTTAGGGTGCAAAATGCTTTCTTTCCCCGAAAGTTGTCTTTACCAAAATCTTTCCACTCCTTGGAAGCTGCAAATGAGCAAGCCAGACACGGTAAAAAGATTATGAAACAGGTCTTTTCATGGGTTTGTCCCTGCCTTGTATTGATTGACAATTTTTTCTTCCCCAAAATTGTGCTTAAAAATCCCACTACCAGGGCCAGCGCTGTGGCGTAGCAGGTAAAGCCGCCGCCTGCAGTGCCAGCATCCCATATCAGTGCCGGTTCTGATCCAGCGTTCTGCTATGGCCTGGGAAACCAGAAGATGGCCCAAGTCCTTGGGCCCCTGAATCCACACGGGAGACCCTGAAGAAGCTCCTGGCTCCTGGCTGTGGATAGGCACAGCTCCAGCCATTGTGGCCAACTGGGGAGTGAACCAGCGGATGGAAGACCTCTCTCTCTCTCTCTCTGCCTCTCCTCCTCTCTCTGTGTATCTCTGACTTTCAAATAAATAAATAAATCTTTAAAAGAAAAAAAAAACCACTACCACCAGTCCCTTCAGGTTTTCCTCTCTTGAAGGCCCCCTCCAGGCTACTCTGGCTGGAGGTCTTGGGGTTAAATAAATCTTGCTTTTAAATGCAAAAAAAAAAAATCTACATATTGTATCAATGTCAAGTTCTTTAAAAAAAAAAAAAAAACTATTTACTGATTGACTGATTTGAAAGGCACAGTGACAGACACCGAACAAGATCTTCCATCCCCTGCTTCATTCCCCAAATGGCTGCAGTGGCTGGGCTAGCATGAAGAAATGAGCCCAGAACTCCATCCAGGTCTTCCAGGTGGGGAGCAGGGATCCAAGCACCTTGGCCACCTTCTGCTGCTTTCTCAGGCACATTAGCAGGGAGCTGGATCAGGCAGGACTCAAATCGGGGCTCCAGCAGGGGATGCCGGAGTCACAGGCAGCAGCCTAACCTACTACACCACAAGGCCAGTCCCTCAAGTTCAGTTTCTGACCTCTGATACTGCACCACAGCTAGGTAAAATGTTACCCACTGCTACAGGAAGCTGGGCAAACTGCACGTGCAGCCTGTCGGGAACAGCACTGCAGTTCCCTGTGGATCTTTAGTTATTTCAAGCTAAAAAGGTTTTTAAAAGGAGCTCCTGGAACTAATCAACTCATAAAAACACATTACAGAACACAATGTACCTTTTCATCCCTCATATACAGGTGGAATTATTATACACACCTCCCTCCACTGGATGCCAGCAGAAGCCAGCAATGGAAGATGCTGAAAATTCTGTTCTAACGACAAGTCCAGTCCAATAGCGAGACACAGACAGAAGCTTCCAGTCATCCATTTTCCAAAGCATCTCATGATGCCAAGAGAGTTCTACCAACTGCCACTTGACATCACTATCAGAGAACAATCAAGGGATTTTTCTGTAAGTAATGCCCTGTGTTCCTAAGGAAAAGGGGGGGGGGGTGTCATTTTTCTCCTGCCAATAAGAGAATAAGCTCACAGGGCAGATTTTAAAACACTATGTAGCGCGCAGGTCACCCCACTAATTTTTCTCATTTTCAGAAACGAGAAGAATGAATGTCCTCTAAGATTATCAGAACATCTAAAACTCGACTTTTCTCAAAGAGTTCATATACACATCAATCTATATAAGAAAATATACCATGCAAGTCGGACTAACATCTAGGCAACTTCAAGTCAGGGACATGCTTCTGTCTAAATGAAACCGTAAAACTTGCCAGGGTAAAGGCAGAACTAAGTACTGGGTAAATTCAACAAAAGATTCTCAGAGAAGTCTAACACCAAATTAGATAAGCTGAATAATAATTCAAATTCTGCTATTGATGAACTTCATTGATGTCAAATCGTTCTATAAAATTGCTTGTCCTGTAGGAAGAAATGAGCCCCACCTGATTTTCTTTTTTCAGTACTCCTTGGCTAGAAAATTCTGCATTCAAGAAAATATCACAAGGAATGGTACTTGGCAATCACTCATGCTTTTGAAAAGTATGGTGCTAATCACTTATTTCTCATTATATTGGTTTTGCTACAAGCCAGCAAGTATAAACTAAGAGCTACAGCAGAATTTGCTACTGAGACAGGCACATCTCTGAATTACTCTGCAGATTATTAAACTGCATAGGTTTTAAATCTACTGTTGCATATGATCACTGCCTTCCAGTAATGTGTTGTATTTTTTCCTATGGATATGGAACAACTGTTTTTCACCCACATGAGGGTAAAAGTGACTTCATGGAAACCCTTCCTTTCTACCAGTGTTGACCCACATCACTCACACAAGTCAAATCTAATCCTTACTCATGCTTTCTCAAATCCAACCACTGTCCTCAGCTTGCTGTATCATTACTTAATTCTGGCTAACACTGCAAGTACAAAAGGAGATCCCTGGGAACAGAGTGGTCTAACAACATAAAACCCCAAAGCCCAAAAATCTCTTCCAAATTACCCCTCCACAAAACCTGAGATTACCATCATTTAAACATCTATCCTTGTTAAGGAATTATAAAGTCATCTATTTTCTAAGTATATATAGTATTATTTGTGCTGAGTCACTTTATTACAAAAGACACAGTAATAATGGCAAAAAAATCAGTTAGAAAATTAATAAGATACAACCTGAAAACTCTCCCCCTTCCTTTCCTCACTTTTTGGGTCTCAAGCATAATTAATAATCCATACAAAGCATTCAAGTGAGTGCTGGGTAATAGTGATAGTAATTGTGTATTTACACTGGATAACACCTTAAAAATCCAAATCAACTCAGTATTCTGCAAAAAATCTTGTACAATATTTCTGCTGGTATTCACAAAAAACTCTTGGAAAGGTCAGCTGGTCAGAGAGAAATAATCACCATTTCTGCTTTCAAAACACTGTAGGGGTCTAACCTGATCAGATCTGCATGCACTTTAACAATTTAGCTGGAGTCACCCCAAAAAATCAGGCTTGGACCTCCCTCTCTTCACGTACTTCAAATTACAAACATCTTGCTTTCTTCCCTTGGTGTTAAAGTCGGTTTTCTCTTCCACATACCAATCAACTTCTTACCTAAGCCATGCTCGGTTTTAAATCCCTGAGCCATCACTTGGATGCCCCAACACCTATGTTCTTACTTTAAAATTCGGCTAAAAAGACCCTAAAGAATACCAAATCATTTATCTTGTTTGATTAATGTTAAACCCAGTATGTAATAAAGAATTAAAAAGGTTCATTCTTTAACAGTACCCACTCAAGTATCAGTCAGGCACTGGTTTAAACCCTGGCTCTACCATTTTCTGAATAAAATTACTCAACTTCATGAAGTCTGTGTTTGGTCACCTGCCAAGTGAGGCATTAATGTTAGAACCTTCCTTACATTTAAGACAATTAAACTCTTCACCAGCCACCAAAAAGAAGTGCTCATAAACGCTGGCTATCATTCTTTTCTGTCTTATGTCCACTTCTTAAAGCTTAATATTTACTAACATCCAAAAGGGTAATTGTGAGAAAGAAAACTAGAAGCCATTAAGACATAAGAAAAGCTTTCACAAACCTCTTAAAAAAGTAGGATTTTATCAAGTGCAATGTTAAATTACTCATCCCATATTACAATGAATTTAGCATTTTATATACTTTTTATTCAGTTATCCAAGGTTGTTTTTTTTTTTTTTTTTTGACAGGCAGAGTGGACAGTGAGAGAGAGAGACAGAGAGAAAGGTCTTCCTTTTGCCGTTGGTTCACCCTCCAATGGCTGCCGCGGCCTGCGCACTGCGGCCGGCGCA
The DNA here is from genome assembly GCF_964237555.1 of Oryctolagus cuniculus. Taxonomy (NCBI): domain Eukaryota; kingdom Metazoa; phylum Chordata; class Mammalia; order Lagomorpha; family Leporidae; genus Oryctolagus; species Oryctolagus cuniculus. Next base: position 2,636,196 of record NC_091438.1, on the reverse strand, counting down.
CCGCGCTGATCCGATGGCAGGAGCCAGGAGCCAGGTGCTTTTCCTGGTCTCCCATGGGGTGCAGGGCCCAAGCACTTGGGCCATCCTCCACTGCACTCTCTGGCCACAGCAGAGAGCTGGCCTGGAAGAGGGGCAACCAGGACAGAATCCGGTGCCCCACTGGGACTAGAACCCGGTGTGCCGGCGCCGCTAGGCGGAGGATTAGCCTAGTGAGCCGCGGCACCGGCCAGTTATCCAAGTTTTTAAAAAAGGTTATAGAAACAGTTATGTGGACTTGATTCAAAAATAACTGAATGACCTTGAGTAAATTATTTAACCTGTTCCTCAGTGTCCTCAATTGTAAAATGAAAAAGAAAAGTTCCTACACCTCACAGGTGAAACCTGGATCTGTGCCCAGCATAGCCAAAGTGCTAGTAAGGATCATGTAGCTAACTATAACGCTGTACTATAACAGATGCTGGAGGTTCTGGGGATAAACAACATAGAACTTGCCTTAAAAAGGGATACAGACAGTCTGAGTGCAGCCTGTTGAAATCCTTGCTTAGTATATACTAAGTTGATCTTCAGTATATGAAGGTAATTGAAAATGAAACTCCATGAAGCGCGGGATGGGAGAGGGAGTGGGAGAGGGGAGGGCCACGGAGGGAGGGAGGTTGGGGGGGAGCCACAACAATACAAAAGTTGCACTTTGTAAATTCACATTTATTAAATAATAAAAAGGAAAAAAAGGGGGGGTACAGACAATTCCAGTATAGTTTATTAAATATCTAAATAAGAGGAACTCAGGATGTACAGAGAAACGGCTTAGTTCACAGGAAAAATTACTTCTAAAAAAACACAGTATTAATTAGCATCCTGGGTAGGTGATGGTGTGCTGGGGTTTCAATTTTATACATATGAAAAGTTTTTAATAACATTAAGTTTTATTTCCTCCTTTAGAAGACAACATTATGGAATTTAAAGGGTTTTCTTCAAACCAAGGTTTTATACTACAATTCACTGTTAGCAGCAATGTTAACGATTCAGAGGTGTTAAGAATTATCTTGGCTGGCGCCACAGCTCACTAGGCTAATCCTCCGCCTTGTGGCGCCAGCACACTGGGTTCTAGTCCCTGTCGGGGCACCGGATTCTGTCCCGGTTGCCCCTCTTCCAGGCCAGCTCTCTGCTATGGCCAGAGAGTGCAGTGGAGGATGGCCCAAGTGCTTGGGCCCTGCACCCCATGGGAGACCAGGAGAAGCACCTGGCTCCTGCCTTCGGATCAGCGTGGTGCGCCGGCCGCAGCGGCCGTTGGAGGGTGAACCAATGGCAAAGGAAGACCTTTCTCTCTGTCTCTTTCTCTCACTGTCCACTCTGCCTGTCAAAAAAATAAAAAATAAAAAATAAAATAAAAATAAAAATAAAAATAAGAATTATCTTGGTAAGACTGCCACCTACTGGCTTACCTTGAAGTTCACCATTTATAGACAGTGATTTAAACATCTGCCAGATCACAAGAAATTCTGTCTGCTATGCTGAATAATGTACTGTTTGGGGACGGCTCATTAGCCTAAAGCAAGCTCAATTTTCATTTGGATGTTTACAGAGGTCATTTGATAGGATGAGTGAAAAAGGAAGAAGTTTAACATGGATTTAGTCATTATTACGGGATGTATGAATCCACACTGCAAGTATTGGATATTATCATCAACAAAATAGTTATATTTTTAGATATCATCGTCAACATGGCGGTAAGAGTGATATAACTAAGCTATTCCACAACATATACATATCTCAAAACATGTCATACACAGTAAATACCTACAATCCTTGTCAACTAAAAATCCGTTTAAAGGGCAAAGCGAGATGAAGGCTGAGATCCTCCAGTGATCATCTGTCCACAGAGATCCTAATTTGAAGAGTTATTCCCAAGAGCCGGTGCAGCCAAGTGAGAACCCACAAAGCTTGGTTTCATCACACTAGTAAGAGGCACTGAAGGAGGCAGAAAAGGAAGAGTTGCCTGCCCCAGCCTTGCCCCAATTCCAAGAGCAGCAGTGTGGAGAATACCTCCAACTTGGGAGAGGGAATGAGAACAGGTCCATGCCTTAACAGCAGGCTCAGTGCTAGGCAGAGTCCCTCAGCCTCTGTCTCCAAGAAGAACCTGCAGATGGAGCCTCTTCACTGCATTAGCCAGACAGCCATGGGACCGCAAGAGCATTGCTCCTCCAAACTCAGGCAGCACATCACAGAGGAAGACCACACCCACTGGGGAGTGGGGCAGGAAAGAGAGCACAGGACTAACTAAACTTTGCAGACCAAAAAGACAACCGCCTTACACACAGGGAACAAAGCACACAGCATCTGCCATTCCATCTCTCAAGTCAAGCCTGAGCCAAGAGGGACTTCATTCTGTGGGGAAAGTCCAAGCAGGAGTTTCTCGCCAATCCCCTCACATCAGAACCCAAGGATTCACCACTGGACGACTCTTGGGCCCTCCCAGGCCCTAAGCCCAATCTAGGGAGATACTGGGTTACCATGCAACTGCACTGCTCCCCAAAAGAAGAGCCCAGCCCACACTGCACCCTTCTCCACTCAGTCTCTTGGTGCACACAGCCATCTTGAGATCTCTCCCACCTGGGGTCTTATGAAGCAGCTGCTCCCAGTAGCTCCAAAGACCCAGCCCTGTGAAGACCATAAGGTGCCACCTGCCCTCCTATCACCCTAGGAGAACTCAGACAGCACATCATGAGGGACTTGGCCTGCAGACGCACCCAGAAAACTGGGTGGCCCCACCCACCTTCCTGCTGCCCCAGAGGCTGAGTAGCTCCACCTAAGCACTCCAAGGCCTAAGAAGCAACCTGACAACCAGGCCTGAGTGAATCTTAGCACGATGGCCCAGAGAAGCAGCCAAGCAGCCAAGAGCCTTTCCTGAGTTATGTGGCGCACCAACACCCCAGGAACTAACTAGGTAGCCCAGCTCATCCTCCTACAGTTCCAACAAGAGGCTGAGCAGCCCATTCGCAGAAACCTGGCCTACTCTGGCCTTGAGGTGCTTGGCCTCGCCCACCCGGTCAGCCTGAGAAGTAGCTGGGCAGACCTCCCTGAGTAGGCTGACCTACTCAGAAGCCCCTTGAAGTTACCTGTGCAGCCCTCCTACACTGACTGCAGCACTCCACTAACTCCACAGCCACCTGGGCCCACAGGGGTGGCCTCATCCTCCCAAGACCCACAGAAACTGACAGGATCTCCATACCCACAGCCAGGCACACCACAAACACAGCTGCCTATGAACCTGCCCTGCCTAAGAGAACTGTACCCCAACTGGCAATGAAGTCCCACAACCCTTGAAGGCCAGCCCACTTACGCGCCTGTACAAATCACCCACATTAATTACAGACGAAGAAGATACATAGATACTACACTAAAACAGCCACCTGAAACCAAAGCAATATAGCATATCCAAAGCAATGCTCTAGGACACATCACCAGAATAAAATTTTCCACTATAAAACTATCCTATTAGGCCGGCGCCATGGCTCAATAGGCTAATCCTCAGCCTGAGGCGCCGGCACACCACGTTCTAGTCCCAGTTGGAGCGCCGGATTCTGTCCCGGTTGCCCCTCTTCCAGGCCAGCTCTCTGCTGTGGCCCGGGAGTGCAGTGGAGGATGGCCCAAGTCCTTGGGCCCTGCACCCCATGGGAGACCAGGAGAAGCACCTGGCTCTTGCCATCGGATCAGCGCGGTGCGCCGGCCGCGGCGGCCATTGGAGGGTGAACCAACGGCAAAGGAAGACCTTTCTCTCTGTCTCTCTCTCACTGTCTACTCTGCCTGTCAAAAAAAAAAAAAAAAACAAAACTAAAACTACCCTATTAAAATGATTAACGCAACTGACCCATCAGATGCACAAAAACCAATATAAGGACACAAGCATGAAAAACCAAGGTAACAGGATGTCTCCAAAAGAACACAGTATCTCTAACAGCACACAAAGACATGGACATGGATGCACCGCCTGAGGTAAGAAAACCTTCCAAGAGAATGCAGATAAACAAACCAATAACTCTAGGAAGACAATTCGTGATATGAATGAGAAAGTTATCATAAAGAACCTAAAAAAGAATTACTGAGAAATCTTGTAGCTAAAAAACTCAATAAATGAAATTACTGTTGAGAATCTCAGCAATAAAGTAAGTAAATTAAGTCAGCATTTATATTATGGGTGTTCTAGAAAGAGAAGAAAAGGGAAAAGACATAGAAAAACCTATGTCAATGAAATAATTGCTGAAAACATTCCAGTCTTCAGAAAGATAGAGACATCTAGGTCCAGAAAGCCGAAAGAACCCTGAACAATTGAACCAAAAATAATCCTCCCAAAAGCATGTTATAATCAAATTAAAAATAAAAAAATTTTTTAAAGTTCTAAAAGCACCAACAGAAAAGCATCAAATTACTTATAAGGAACTACATTAGATTAACACTGAGACTTTAAAAATAGGAGAGATGATACAAAATATTTAAAGTTCTAAAAGTGGGGCCAGCATTCTGGCACAGGCTTCCATATGAGTGCTGGTTCAAATCCCAGATACTCCACTTCAGATGCACCTTCCTGCTAATGCCCTTGGAAAAGCAGCAGATGACAGCCCAAGTGCTTGGGTCCCTGAGACCCACAGGAAGACTGGAATGAAGCTCCTGGCTTCCAGCCCTGGCTATTGTGGCTATCTGGGGAATGAACCAGCAGATGGAAGTGCTCTCTCTCCCTCTCTGTAACCCTTTCAAATAAATAAATAAATCTTTTAAAAAATTAAAGTTCCGAAAGAAAAAACTGCAAGACATAAATATTATACCCAGCAAGGATATTCAGAAATGAAGGAGAACAAAGACTTTCCATGACAAGCAAAAATGGAAGGAATTCATCTCTACCAGACTGGCCCATCAGAAAATGCTTAAGGGAGTCCTACATAAGAAATGAAAAGGTAGGGCCCTGTCCTGAAGCGCTGGCACCCTGTATCGGCGCCAGTTCTAGTCCTGGCTGCTCCACTTCCCATCCAGCTCTCTGCCATGGCCTGGGAAAGCAGTAGAAGATGGGCCAAGTCCTTGGGCCCCTGCACCTGCATGGGAGACCTGGAAGAAGCTTCTGGCTCCTGGCTTTGGATCAGCGCAGCTCTGGCCGATGCAGCCATCTGGGGAGTGAACCAGCGGATGGAAGACCTCTCTCCCTGTCTCTACCTCGCTCTATAACTCTGTCTTTCAAATAAATAAAATACATCTTAAAAAAAATGAAAAGGTGGTAACCACCATCATGAAAACATGGGAAAAGTATAAATCTCAACAACAGAGCAGACATACAAAAGAAAGAGGGGAAAAAAATCTAATGTTATATATTTTATCTTTAATCCCTCAATTTGATTTGCTATATATTCAGATAAGGGTTTTTTCATGTAGGTTAATTAGAACTACAAATCCATGACTTTTTCTTGTACTCACTAGGTTTGATTACCTAGGTTATGTTGATTTCTTAAAATGAGCTGGAAAGTATTTGATTTGATCCTTCTCTATTTTCTGAAAGAACATATTATTGTGTTATTACTTCTTTAAAAGTTCAGTAGAATTCACCAGTGACACTATTCATGCCTTATTAATTACCTCCTGCAAAAAAACCTCCTATGAGGAGAATATTTTGTAAATGAATTTAATTTCTTAAACACATATAGAGCTATTCAAATATTCTTTTTTCCATGTCAAGTTTTCTCAATTTGCGTTTTCAGAGAAACACGCATTTCAAATAAGTCGCAACACTGTAGGTGTCAAATTGTTAAACGTTCTTAAAATTATAACAGAACTACCTTATTGTATTCCAGCATTTCCACTGCTGTTTATCTCTGTCAAAGAGATATCTGTCCTCCCATGCTTCACTGCAGCACTCTTCACAAGAGACGAAACATGGAATCAACCTAAGTATCTATCAGTAAATGACCAGATGCAAGAAAAGAGGTATATTTCCATAATGGAAGACTACTCAGACAGAAAAAGTTGAAATCCTGTTATCTGTGAAGACGTGACTGAACTGGAACATGAAACAAGCCAGGCACAGAAAGACAAATACTGCATGATCTCACGCATACCTGGGGACCCTAAACACTGTAATATCTCACGGAAGCTAAGAGCAGGACCGTTGTTCCCCGGGGGTAGAAAGGGGGTTGGACAGAAAGGTGAGAGGTTAGTTGGTGGATATAGTGTTACAGCTAGATACAAGAAGGAAACTCCTGTGTTCTATTGCATAGTAGGCTGACCACAGTTAACGACATACTGTATCTTTCACTAAAGATAGGAGAGCACTGTTAAAGTTTTCACAACAAAGCAATGATAAATGTTTGAGGTGATGAATATGCCAATTACTCTAATTTAATCATCACACAATGTATAGACCTACTGAAAAATCACCTGTACCCTGTAAAGACATATGCATAATGATGCGTCATCAAAAATAAATTCAAGATAAAAAACAATTTTAAGAAGAAAAGCACTAGAGTAAGTGGCTCTGTATGAAATCATTTTTAGAACAATTTTCTAATGTATAAAAATAAGCACCTGTGTCTTAGGTAAAATTTCTATTGATAGTGACATACTGACTCAAAAGGTGTTTTCTCTCAAAAAGCGCCCTGGAACAAGTGCCTTCAAATTATTCAGCAAGCAGTTTACCTGATAATGAAGACAATGATATTAAAGATTGTTGAGGAGAATCTGAAAAAATATTTTATGAATGTAAGGTGGACAAAAGTAACATTTCTAAATTAGTATTTTTTATATATTTTGAATGCATATGTAAATGTTTTAGCAACTTAACAATGGAAACATAATTAGGCATTCAACTATTTCATTTATACTCACACAGGTTCTTATATTCAAGTTGACCAAACTAGAGCTTCTCATTGGGAAAAGTAGGATAGCCTTATAGTTAGACATAATTTAGGCATAATAAACTATTTAATCATATAACTTCAAGATTCTAAAATATTTATTTAGAATTAAATTACCAGGTCAGGTGACCACTTGGGATACCCACATTCCACATCAAAGTGCCCGGGTTCAAGTCCTAGCTCTGCTCTTGATTATGGCTTCCTGCTAATGAGCATCCTTGGAGAGAGGACAAGATGTCCCTGCCATCACACGGGTGAGCTGGATGGAGTTCCAAGCTCCTGGCTTTGGGCTGGTGGCCCAGCCCTGGTGGTTGTGTATATTTGGGTAGTGAGTCAGTAGATGGAAAACCTCTCTCTGCATCTCTCTCTCATTTCCTTTCTCTCCACTCTCCTTCTCCTCCCCCTCAAGGTCTCAATAACCTTTCAAATAAATAAAAATTAAAAACAAAAAATAAATGTATGTATCAAAATACAAAGGTGTTAGACAGAACTTTCTCTGTTACTGAACACTGGTTGCTATATCCAAAGATAGAAACAAAGTAGAAATAAATACCCTAGCTTCTAGAGAAACTGCAGATGATGGAGGACTAAGTATCTCCAAGTTTGGTTTGTTTTTTTTTTTGGCGGGGGGGACAGGCAGAATTAGACATTGAGAGAGAGAGAGAGAGAGAGAGAGAGAGAGAGAGAGAGAGAGAGAGAGAGAGAGAGAGAGAGGTCTACCTTCCATTGGTTCACCCCCCAAATGGTTGCTACGGCCGGCGCGCTGCGCCTATCTGAAGCCAGGAGCTTCCTCCTGGTCTCCTATGTGGGTGCAGGGCCCAAGGACTTGGGCCATCCTCCACTGCTTTCCGGTGCCACAGCAGAGAGCTAGACTGGAAGAGGGGCAACCGGGACAGAATCCAGCGCCCCGACCGGGACTAGAACCCGGTGTGCCGGCGCTGCAGGCGGAGGATTAGCCTAGTGAGCCGCGGCGCCAGCCAAAGTATCTCCAAGATTTAAGAGGAACAGGAGTAGTCATGGATGCCAACAGCAGCTCACGTACCCCCACCCTCATCCCAGTCTAGAGAATGTGGAGGACAGAGAGAGTAATTATAATATAAGAAGTCCTGATGAAGAGGTTTTTACAAACTTTCCCCACTCCTTAAAGTAAAGTGAACAGGCATTTATAATTCCAGCTTTTTTCCTCTACAAAGCAATGTCTTTTATTAACAAGCACCCTCTACATCCTCTAAAATATGTCCTTAAATAGTGGCACTATAATTCCCAACAGCATAGATTCCCTAAGAATGAGATTGTCATGTCCAAATACAGGTATTTTTTATCTTCACAGATACTGCCAGAATGATTTGCAACATTACATTTCCATTAACAATAGGAGAATACTCTTTTCCCCATATCCCATCATTACAACATACTTTTGCAATGTTGTCCTAGAGTAAATTTGCATTTTTTCCTATCTATATGTGAATCAGGTCTTTTTTTTTTTTCAAGATTTATCTACATATTTGAAAGGCAGAGTTAGAGAGCAAAAACAGAGAGACAAAGAGAAATCTTCCATCAACAGGTTCGCTCCCCAAATGGCCACAACAGCCAGAGCCGGGCGGGTCCGAAGCCAAGAGCTAGGGTCTCCCACATGGGTGCAGGGGCCCCAGGCCTTGGGCCATCTTCCACTGCTTTCCCAGGCACACTAGAAGGGAGCTGGATCAGAAGTACAGCAACCGTGGGGGGGGGGGGGGGGGGCGCCTTGGCTCACTTGGTTAATCCTCCACCTGCGGTGCCGGCATCCCATATGGCTGCCGGGTTCTAGTCCCGGTTGCTCCTCTTCCAGTCCAGCTCCCTGCTGTGGCCTGGGAGGGCAGTGAAGGATGGCCCAAGTCCTTGGGCCCCTGCACCCGCGTGGGAGACCAGGAAGAAACACCTGGCTCCTGGCTTCAGATAGGTGCAGCGCCGGCTGTGGCAGCCATTTGGGAAGTGAACCAACGGAAGGGAAGACCTGTCTCTGTCTGTCTGTAACTCTACCTGTCAAATAAAAAAATAAAAATAAAAAAAATAAAAAAAAAAGAGTGCAGCAACTGGCACCCATATGGGATGCCAGAGTCATAGGAGGCAGCTTAACCTGCTAAGCCACAGTGCTGGCCCCAAATCAAGTGTTCTTTACATATATTCGTTACACATTCAGACAGGCTTACAGTGGTTTATCTACACAACCGTTTGCCCACTTTTCTCCTTTGTTTTCTACAAGTTATCAAGAAACTTATGTACAAGTGTACTTCAAAAAGTTTGTGAAAACTGGAATTGAAATAAAATTTTATTTTGATGCAAAAAATTTTAAAGTCCATAAATAATAACAGCTTCTCAAAAAGTTAATGGAAAATCCATATTTTCAAAAACCACAGGAGCAGGCATCTGACAAGCAGTTAAGACTCTGCATAGGATTTCCATATCCCATACAGAATGTGTAGGTTCCATGTCCTCATCCACACCTGCTGCTTCAATTCAGCTTCCTGATAATGTGCACCCTGGGGAGCAGCAGGTGAGGGCGCAAGTTCTTGGGTCCCTCTCACTCATGTGGGAGACCTGGCCTGAGTTCTAGGCTCCTGGCTGCAGGCTGGCCCAGCCCTGGCTATGGTAGGCATTTGAGAAGTTAATTAGTGGATGAAAGTTCTCCTTCTCTGCCTTTCAAATAAATAAAAACTAAATTTTTAAATTTATTAAAAAGAAAAAACTTTATAGTTTTTTTTAAAGATTATTTATTTGAAAGACAGAGTTACAGAGAGAAGTAGAGCCAGAGAGAGAGGTCTACCTTTTGCTGGTTCACTCCCCAAATGACTGCAAAGGCCAGAGCTGAGCTGATCTGAAGGCAGGAGCCTGGAGCTTCTTCCAGGTCTCCTGTGTGGATTCAGGGGCCCAAGGATTTGGGCCATCTTCTACTGCTTTTCCAGGCAGAGGGCTGGATTGGAAGCGGAGCAGCCAGGATTCAAACCGGTGCCTATATGGGATGCCGGCACTACAGGCCACGGCTTTACCCACCATGCCACAGCGCTGGCCTGAAATAAACTTTTTCTAAAAAACTGGTTCAAGATGGAGACACAGAGACAGCTCCTATCTTCTGGTTCAATGGCTGGGCTGAGCGGAAGCCAGAGACCAGAATTCAATCCAAATCTCCCACATGGATGGCAGGAACCCAAGTACTTAAGCCATCACCTCTACTTCCCAGGACTCAACTGGCAGGAAGCTGGAGTCGGGAGCAGAAGCACTCCAATATGGTACACGACTATCTCAACCACTAGGCCAAGTGCTCTTCCCTAAACTGACCTCTTAGCTCCATTTTCTACAAACCTTTGCACAGCCTCACATATTAGATTGTAACCTTTCAGTTTTCTTCTACATTACAAATATCATTTGTAACTGACTTTATTTATAGTACCTTTTATCCTTAAAATGGAGTCAGTAATATTATTCTCATCTTACTTCTAACTGGAGAAACTGAAGCATATGGAGAAGCACAGTGAGTAATACAGCAGGCTGCTGAGATTCAGCAGGTTCTGGAAGCACATTCGTAATGTCAGCCCACGGTTTTCCTCGTGTTTAGGAGCAAGATGCTTACCTTTCGATAGCTAATTCTTTGTTCGAAAGTTGCTGCACGGTAATCACAACCTTCTTCTCTATTCCTTGCTTTAATTTGAAATAAAACTTATCTCTATCCTTAGGCACAGGACTGAAATATTCAAAAAGAATAGGAATTACCAATATAATAATTCAATAAAATGATCACATAACCTATTCTGATGTTAAAATCAGAAAAGAAGGTATTTAAGTGACAACATTCTCATTCTTGAGATGTACTAAGTTCTCACCTTGCCACAAGTAGCAAACCACACATTTTATAGTCAATAATACAGTTTTTATGAATTTTTAAGCTCAATTTACAAATATCTCAACCGAGGTTAAACCCAAAATGGTAAAAATTACAACATTTTCAAATTTTAGTTTTTAAATTTAACAAATTTAGGAATATGGTTTAAGTTTTTTAAAACACATTTCTGGTCTCACTGGTTGAGGGGTCCTGGGTGATTGTAATACAGTAAAACCTAAAGCACAGACAGTGAGAAGAACTTATTTTCAGATACCTACAATTTGAGGAGACTATAACATATAAAAGATACGCAAGAAGATGTAGAATAAAGAATAGGGCAACTCAGTCAGGCTCTAGCTTGGCTGCTATTCTTATGAATTAATTCATTAAAATAATAGATTTCTAAAGTGTAGATTATCTAATCTGAAAAAGAAAATACCTTGAACAACTTATTCCACCTGAGGTTCAATTTCTCTATCTGTAAAATACAGGTAAAATACCTACATAGTAATCAGTGCTAGAATTAAAGGCACAATTAAGGTAAACAGGCAATCATTAAATAATATAATTGCCCTAATAACTACTTCTTTTTGAACTGGAAAAAAAAATTCAAACCATACAACAGAATAGAACAGTAAATTACCTGATGGTCAATCAATCTGTATAAGTACTACCAGAGAACATCAAAAGTGATTCTAAGTACATTTTAATGAAAAAAAAAAAAAGCACATACACAAAACTTTAGAAGTTCCATGAAACAAAAGAAATAACTTTTTACTCTTATTAATTTACTAAATTCTCAATTAAATATCAATATTTTTAAGCCACTAGGTTATTTAAATATCAGGTAAGCAATGAAACACATGTATTCACGGACCAAATAGTTCTTCATCCATTTAAAGCTTTATGCCAATACTGTATAGTTTCTAGAAACTACAGGAGCCAGTTTTGTATTTCAGGACAACACTAAATTTTATTCTTTCCAAATAGCCTCACCTAAAGTTTCCTTTTCCATCATCTTCTTTTACCTCCAAGGAGACACTGAAGGTGAACACATCACTGTCAGGAGTAGGGACAATTGAGTCTTTAACATCAGATACTTGTCTGGAAGAACGTTTGAATGCTGTACAGAAACTATACAAAATTCTGCTTACCTAAAAGAATAAAAATAGATACGATTAGGCAAAGGATGTGTATTCTGATACTCTTCTCTCCTAATTCTTGCATCCAAACTTTCCATGACTATGATTTTTTTTTTTTTAAGAAAAATCATTCATTTATTTGAAAGGCAGAGTTTAGAGACAGAAAATCTTCCATCCACTGGTTCACTCTCCAGATGGCCAAAATAGCCAGAGCTGAGCCAATCCAAAGCCAGGAGTTTCTTCCGAGTCTCTCCAGTGGGTGCAGGGGCCCAAGCACTTGGGCCATTTTCTATTGCTTTCCCAGGCCATCAGCAGAGAGCTGGATCAGAAGTGAAGCAGCCAAGATTTGAACCGGTGTGCATATGGGATGCCAGCACTGCAGGCTGCAGCTTTATCTGCTACACCATGGCGCCAGCTCGACACATTTTAACAGATAAAATATATAGTCTACATATCTATCAGTTGCTTAGATGTTATATGACAAATTTTTTATCACTTACCCATTAAAGAGGGGTGGGTACAAAACTATGTATGTTAAGTGTAGGCTATCCCAACTCTAAATTGTTACAGCCTAAAAACTCTCTGTGAATGAAGCCCGAGGAGGGAAACATCACCAAACTATGCTTCAGAATGTAAATTCAGTTCACAAAATGTTCAAGTTTATGAAACTGGGGTCAGCACTGTGGAGCAGCGGTTTAAAGCCCCGGCCTGAAATGCCAGTGCCCCATACAGTTGCCAGTTCAAGTCCCAGAAGCTCCCTTTCTGATCCAGCTCCCTGCTAATGTGCCTGGGAAAGCAGTGGAAGATGGCCCAAGTCTTTTGGCACCTGCACCCATGTGGGAGACCCAGAAGAAGCTCCTGGCCGCTGGCTTCAGAGCAGCTCAGCTCTGGCCATTGCAGCCATTTGGGAAGTGAACCAGCTGATGGAAGACCTCTCTCTCTCTCTTTCTGTCTCTATCTCTCTCTGTAACTCTTTCAAATAAAAATAAATAAATCTATTTTAAAAGTTTATGAAACTAATATAGGAAATCATTTCACAGAAACTTAAGTTCAAACATGAGGTGTGTTTTCAAACTCACATAGATATAGTTCCACAGTAAGTAATCACCACTATAATACCAGTGACCAGAAGAGAACAAAGATTTAGGAGCTGCAACTTAGAAGGAACTAAGATAAAGGGATTTGGGCATCCTGAAAATGAAGAAACATAGGAGGATGAAGACCACCTGGGGCCGGCACCGTGGCTCAATAGGCTAATCCTCCGCCTGCAGCGCCGGCACACCGGGTTCTAGTCCAGGTCAGGGCACCAGATTCTGTCCCGGTTGCCACTCTTCCAGGCCAGCTCTCTGCTATGGCCCGGGAGTGCAGTGGAGGATGGCCCAGGTCCTTTGCCCCTGCACCCGCATGGGAGACCAGGGGAAGCACCTGGCTCCTGCCTTCGGATCAGCATGATTGCTGGTCGCAGTGCGCCGGCCATGGCGGCCATTGGAGGGTGAACCAACGGCAAAAAGGAAGACCTTTCTCTCTCTCTCTCTCTCTCTATCCACTCTGCCTGTCAAAAAAAAAAAAAAAAAAAAAAAAAAAAAAGGAATTCTTTCCTGGGGCTGGCACTGTGACATAGGGGACTAAGCCTCCACCTGCGGCACCGGCATCCCCTATGGGTACCATTTCATGTCCCAGCTACTCCTCTTCCAATCCAGCTCTCTTGGGAAATCAGTAAAAGATAGCCCACATGGGAAGCTCCTGGCTCCTGGCTTCAGATCAGCCCGGCTCCAGTTGTTGTGGCCATCTGGGGAGGGAACCAGTGGATTGTTTCTTTGTCTCTCCCTCTCTCTGTCTGTAACTCTATGTACCAAATAAATAAATAAAATCTTAAAAAAGATTCTTTCATTTTACTTTAAAAAGTCAGTTTTAAATTTTCTTGCTTTGCTGTTTTACCTGTGACATTTAAAGGCAGTTATAAAGATGGTGACCTAATTAAAGTTCACAAAAGAAACTCTATTTTTAGATGTCTCTAGGCTTCAAAACATACTTCGACAACATCTCAACGGATGGATCCTAAGATAATTGCTAAAATGATGCTGCCGTCTATGTCTTCCCAGTGAACACTCACAAACAAGACTTTAGCAAGTCCTTGGTTTTTCTCTTCACTTCTCCCAGCTTCAGAGGGCTAGATAGCGAGCCACATAATAGAGCAAACAGTGGTCTTAGCAACAAGCATATACGGTAACATGAATAAAGAGCTTCTAGCGGTTTTACTCAATGTCATCATGGTATCAAAATGCTAAAGGAGCCCCAGAATGGGATGCCAAAAACATCTTATTTATTCTATTAGTATAAGGCTACTATAGTGATTAAAGATATAGACATTTACAAATGTACATATAAAAGCAACGGCTTATACTCTTCCCCTGAAGTGGAGAAGTACTCTAAATCTCTCACTTCTCTATAGGTTATTCTCTTCCTTGGGTTCCAAAGCATCATACCTCCTCAAGTTGGTGAGCCTAAAGCACTAAAGACTCTCCAAATGTCTCAGCCCACCCGTGGGCTGAAGAATGAATGAGAGGAAAAAGATACAACAAAGCTCGTAATTTCAATACCTCACACTGGGAGGTGCAAGTAAGAAGACTTAAATATTAGCAAACCCTTAACCTCAGATGAAATGAATTCAAATGAGCATGGGATTCTATTAGTCAAGGAATATACTATCTTGTAAAATGCTTAAAATAAGGCCAGCGCCACAGCTCAATAGGCTAATCCTCTGCCTCCGGCGCCGGCACACCGGGTTCTAGTCCCGGTCGGGGCGCCGGATTCTGTCCCGGTTGCCCCTCTTCCAGGCCAGCTCTCTGCTGTGGCCCGGGAGTGCAGTGGAGGATGGCCCAAGTGCTTGGGCCCTGCACCCCATGGGAGACCAGGAGAAGCACCTGGCTCCTGCCATCGATCGGATCAGCGCGGTGCGCCGGCCGCGGCGACCATTGAAGGGTGAACCAACGGCAAAAGGAAGACCTTTCTCTCTGTCTCTCTCTCTCACTGTCCACTCTGCCTCTCAAAAAAAAAAAAAAAAATGCTTAAAATAAGAATACTCCTTTCAACAGGCCATTTCTAATTTTTCTACTTTTCTTTTAACATTATATTCTACCATGAACCTTTTCTTGTCTATCGCATTCAAATATAAGTGGTCTTCATACTTCCTTCCAATAGCCACACTTATATCTCTAACAATGATTGCCAAATAGCTTCCTAACTGAGCTGATTAACACTTTTAACAACCGTAAAGACAGTGTGCCAGCCTAAGTGTAACTCCTGCAAGAGCCCCAACTTGTATTACAACATTTATCAAATGTTTTAAATATTTTGCCATGTTATCCCATTATAATCTTACATAAATGTAAAAAAACAAAAGTAGTGAAGCACTGATATCAATAAGAACTTTAGGTCTCAAATCTCATATAATTAAGACAATAACAAATTCACTCATTCATTCAACTAATATTTCTTGAGTGAATTCTGTGTACTAAGTACCATTCTAGGTGCTGGAGGCAGAGAAAGAGTTTCCATTCCATCAAACGTAGTTGCATGTGCTTGGGATGAGGCAAAGGAAATCAGCATGTCAGCCAATCGCAGAAACTAAGTTTAGCTTAAGTTATTATTACTTACTTGGTATTACTTATTAGACTTAGCACAATAATTTAAGTGTTGGGGAGGAAAGCAAAGATAAAGAACATGGTAGAAATATACCACTGAAGAATATACCTACAAGGTAAGGGTAAAATTATGGATATTAAGCAACTTTTATTTTTTTGGGTACCCCTTACTTGTTACCCTCAAATAAAATTTGAAGTCTACTGTCTACCTTCTATACATTCAACTTCAGTGTATTTTTAGGTTGCACTATAAGTAAAAATAAAGAAACACCTCTACATCATTTTATATGAATTAGTACCAAACCCCAATCATATTTTTTTCCTTTTTTTCTCCTTTCCCATCTCTTCTAACACATTTTCTTTAGTCAGAGATACTTGCTAGCTTGCCACATCAAAAAAAGTCAAAGAACTTAGTAAATTCTGTAATAAATAGCAAGGCTCAGAAATTTCTTTTTTTTTTTTTTTTTTTTTTTTTTTGACAGGCAGAGTGGACAGAGAGAGAGAGAGACAGAGAGAAAGGTCTTCCTTTTTGCCATTGGTTCACCCTCCAGTGGCTGCTGCGGCTGGCGCACCGCGCTGAACTGAAGCCAGGAGCCAGGTGCTTCTCCTGGTCTCCCATGGGGTGCAGAACCCAAGCACTTGGGCCATCCTCCACTGCACTCCCGGGCCACAGCAGAGAGCTGGCCTGGAAGAGGGGCAACCGGGACAGAATCCGGCGCCCCAACCGGGACTAGAACCGAGTGTGCTGGCGCCACAAGGCGGAGGATTAGCCTAGTGAGCCACGGCGCCAGCCAGAAATTTCTTTATAACATTAAGTATATTCAGCAGAGCCACAGGAGTAGAGAATGGTAGGGAAAAAAAAAACAAAGTCTACCTTTCTCTCTTCTGGAGAAAGGAAATAATAGAACATTCATTTTATTATCAGCAACCAAATTCATTTAATACTAATTATATCTTACAAGTGGCTATTTACACCAAAAAGGTTTTCATTTGTGAATTCTGAAATCTGTAAATAAGCTGAAATGAGAACCCAAAGAACAGTAAATTTCAGAAACAATGATTCCCAATGTCTGTTGCTGAAATAAACAGGACAACCAATTACATCAAGGAAAAATTAAAAACATACACCACGATAGTCACTATAATACATGTCACATTATTAGAGCAAATATACATGGAAATATCTAGGACGGCCATTTCCTCTACAGAACGGAAAGGTTTATTGACAAATAATATGGTATAATTTTTCTTCAGGTAACAATACTTGTTAGAGAGTACTAATTAAACAAACAAAAGCTGTGTATCTGGTTCAATTTGTTGTTATCGCTGTTGTTGAATTAGTAAGGATGGGGAACACGCATCTATCTGGAATGCAGAGACGACGAAATATTAAATGCATTGGATTTTTGAGCGCTTTTAATTTTCTTCTTTATTTCAGTATTTTCCAAATTCTCAAATGGGTATTACATGTTAAAAGTCCAAATAAAGTTACTAAATAACAAAAGTAGTTACATAAACATCATAGCTAATTTTTTCAAAGATAAGCCTCTTCATTAATATTAGTATGAGATAACTCCTTCTTTTAGAGATATATTTCAAGAAAGTATTCACTCAAAAAATAAATGTAGAAAAATCACTGTTTAAAAGATACTGTGAAAGGCAGTTGGTAAAATTTTAAAGCAACTTGCTCAGATAAATTACCTGTTGAAAATAAGTTAACAGGCATGTTATTCAAGAAACTTATCAAAAATAAAGTTATCAAAAATAAATTTATTTACACAAAAGTAACCACTTCTGCTTTCAAAATAAGGCATTTAGCTAAAATACCACCTCAATAAATATCTGTATAGAAATAGTATCTTTCCATGCAACAGAAAGCTCAATGATAATCTCGATATATATCATGAAATATCTATACATGCCTGCAATGCCAAATGAGAAAAATGGTGTCTCTACATGCAAATAATATCATCAAAATCCATTGACAAAAATGGTCACACTGGCTAAAAGAAAGTCGTATAGTCAATCAAGTGTTTTAGAGTATCTCTTTAAGCTCTTACATAACCATACAAATGGAGAGAAAGAGAGAAAGAGAGAAAGAGAGAGAGAGAGAGAGAGAGAAGGAAGGAAGGAAGGAAGGAAGGAAGGAAGGAAGGAAGGAAGGAAGGAAGGAAGGAAGGAAGGAAGGAAGGAAAGAGGGAGAGAGAGAGAGAAAGGAAAACTCGGGTGCCTCTTGACTCCTGCTGTTCCCCCTGTCCTGTCCGCAGTTCCTCAGCGGAAGACTAAACATCACTCCTCCTACTTGTGTACTTGTGGCTGGGCTGCCCAGTTCGGGGCCACTGATGGCGGAGATCCCTTCCAGCAGAGGCCTGCAGAATACTATCCAGGGTAACAGGTCAAACGTGTCCTAGCCCTGCTGCGGGAAGCCCTAACTCTTGCGTCACACGTGTCCAAGGCAGCCATTCTCTTCACTGGGCTTCCCTTCTACCACTGGTGCTGCCTGCCGCTTCAGGGACTCCACAGGGAAGCAAGAGCAGCACGGGGAAGGCGGGGAAGGCGCGGGACGCGGGTGGTGGCAGGCAGGCCGCACTCTCCAGAAGGTGTCTTCTTGCTTTTAACTGATCCAGGGACTCTGCAGAACAAAAAACGGAAAACAAGGGAATTACTGGCATTGTCACACAAATACTTAAGTGATAAGAGTATCTGTCAGCGGGCTTCTGAGCTATCTGTGCCAACTACCTCTGCCATCAACAGGGATCCAAACACTGAGAACTAAATGTGTGCCTTTACCACAGAGCAGGAAACAGGCAACCAACCACACAGCCAGGAAATCGAACTACAAGACTTCAGAGGAATTAAAGGCATAATCATGCTCTGAGGGAGAGAGTAAGATAGTCTGTGAGGGGCTCAGGTAGAACACAAAGGTGGCTGGAATACAAGCTTTGTGGCTGATAAATCAGATTAATGAACACAATAGAAAGACAAAAAGAATCAACACTTGTGTTTATGGTATTTAAACAGCAGGAAAGTTTTACTGAAAATATATGGCTCTTCAGAGCCAAAGACTTGGATTTGAACCTCAGTTCTCCCACCTCTTCTGCTGGCCTGAGGATAAACAAAGGGCAGTCACAGAACATCACTGAAACCAGAACTCTTGAAAGTAAAGAGGAGGGCCGGCGCCACGGCTCAAAAGGCTAATCCTCCGCCTAGCGGTGCTGGCACACTGGGTTCTAGTCCCGGTCGGGGTGCCGGATTCTGTCCCGGTTGCCCCTCTTCCAGGCCAGCTCTCTGCTGTGGCCCAGGAAGGTAGTGGAAGATGGCCCAAGTGCTTGGGCCCTGCACCCCATGGGAGACCAGAAGAAGCACCTGGCTCCTGCCTTCAGATCAACATCAGTGCGGTGCGCCGGCCACAGCGGCCATTGGAGGGTGAACCAACAGCAAAGGAAGACCTTTCTCTCTGTCTCTCTCTCTCTCTCACTGTCCACTCTGTCTGTCAAGAAAGAAAGAAAAGAAAGACAGAAAGACAGACAGACAGACAGAAAGAAAAGAAAGAGGAGGTGCTAATAAGAAGCCTGGAAACCAGGTCTAGAAAAGGACTTCTCCAGGCAAAGAGAAAAATATGATCCCACGGATAAACAAATGCTGTCTGTCTTGGGATGAGTATGAAATAAATGCTTAGCACAGCCACTGGCATAAGCCCTCTATTATACACTCAGTGTTATTCTTCACTCAGAAACGATGCCCCAGGGCTGGTGCTGAGGCCTAACAGGTAAAGCCGCCACTTATTGCACCACTATCCCATATGGGCATCAGTTGGAGTCCTGGCTGTTCCACTTCCAATCCAGCTCCCTGCTAATGGTCTGGGAAGGCAGTGGATGATGGCTCAAGTCCTTGGGTCCCTGAATCCACATGGGAGACCCAGAAGAAACTCCTGGCTCCAGTCAGGCCCAACTCTGGCCATCTGGGGGGTGAACCAGCAGATAGAAGATTCTCTCTCTCTCTGCCCTTCAAATAAATAATCTTTAAAAAGAAAGAAAGAAACAAACAAAAGGATGCCTCATAATAGGCTTAATGATCACTACAGTGTTTTTCCTTTAAACAAACATTTTTTTTTTTAATTTGAGAAGAACAGGGAAAACAAGCAAACCCCCCACCCCACCCCATTCACTGATTCAATCTTCAAATGCCCACGACGCCAAGTGCTGAAATCAGGCTGAAGTCGGGAGCTGGTAATTAATCCAGGTCTCCTACATGCGAGGTAGGAACTCAATTACTTGAGCCAACACCACTGTCTCCCAGCATGTACGTTAATAGGAAACTGGAATTGGGAGCCATAGCTGAGAACTGAACTCAAGCAACAGGACACGGATGTTTTAAATGACTTGTTTACTGGTAGGCAAAATGCCCACCTCCAAACAATGTATTTGTACCACTAACGCCTCACAATGTAACACTTTCAAAAATGAACTCTAAAAAAATGAAGTAATATATCGAAACCACTTTCTCCCAACTTGCATTATGCCAATATGCTCCCTAAACATGTCATCCATGTCATTTATACTTTAACCGAAATGATCAAGAATTCCCACAGTTTTTCCTACTGTTAAAGCTCTCACAATAGCAAACACTTCCTCCACTCATACGCAAGAGGACGCTGTAATCCAAGAGAGAGGTTCATACCATCACAGTCAAGGAAACGCCTGCAGCAAGGTCCCTTTCAACTTCCTTTTTCAGGAGTATTTCATCTCCCAGCAGCAGGTTCTCCAGCTCTTCCAAGTCCATTTCCTGGCGCTCTTGCTCCAGTGATGCAGAAACCACACGGCGGGGCTAAGTGACCGCTGCCAACACGAACTGCCAGGGCTCTACCATCTGCTTCCCACCTCTGCAGTGGAGTTGCTAAGGATCAGAAACAGCCCCCCTCATTCACAAACACACACGTATTACTTCAACATATCAATGCATCAGTTCTATGTGCCAGGCACACTAGCAGCACACTTGTACCTGTTCACATTTTTAGCGAGAGGTCACTATATGCAAAGCTATGTAGGTGTTGGGTGAAATAAAGTCTGCCTTAGAAAACAAAATAGAAAATTTGAACCTGTTTACAAAAGGCATATGTTCTAGCAGAGAACTTCTATGGTTACAATCCAAATTGTGTGTGTTTGTACATGTCCATGTTAGTGTAAAACTGATCACCAAGGTTTTCGAAATGATATCTGGAATGTTCAGAATTGAACTCAGAAAATCTACATTTCTATGAATTTTCATGCTGTGGACAGAAATAAACTTTCAACACTGCTGTTAACACATTGGATTATTCATGTTTCACTGTAAACAGAGATCAGAATAACTGCTGCTTTCAGTATGTTCTCTTTACAATTTATATTTCTAAAAGCAAATACACTGGAGACTGTCCTTCCACATCCATTGAAGTGATTACATGTACCAAAGTCCTTATTTTTATTTTGGGGAGAATTCAATAGATACAAAAAAGGAAGGTTTTTCTATTTATTTAAGAGCCATTTGATTGTGAACTACTTATCCAGTATAATAATAAACCACAACTTAATAACTGCTACCATCAGTAAATAACCCTGCTCTGTGTGTGCATTTGTATTTTTAATTGGTCCAGTTCTCCAGAACAAAATCCAGCCTGCAATTCAGGAGTGCAGAACCGTTTTTCTGCCAAGGGCCATGTGGATATTTATAACATCATTCATGGGCCATACAAAATTATCAACTTAAAAATTAGCCTGCTATAGACTTACTGAATTTTGAGTTGCATCTGCAGTTGCCTTGGCAGGACCAGACCAAGTGATGTTGCAGGCCGTATACAGCCCATGGGCTGCACGTCCCCCACCCTGCTCTAAGTGAATGCACGTAACAATCACATGAAAATCAGAGAAACCCATGAAATACTCTTAGCGCAATATCTAAATGAAAGCAATATGCAGCCATCAAACCCAGCAGAGAAGCAGGCATTGTCATAAGCACTTTTTTAGAATCACACAGACCACTCTACTTGGGCAAGATGCAAGATTCAGAAACATTCGCCCTTTCTGGGCAGAAGCAATGACCACCTTGGTGAGGCAGGAGGGGAGCTCAGGAAGTGGGATTTTGCTATTACACGTGCTAAGCTCTGAGAGTGCCCTATTTCCAACATCATCTTAGGAAACAAAAATACCAGACTTTGTTTTCCATATTCAGTTTCTGCTATTACAAATACTAATCATGCCTTTAAAACATATTCCCAATTTATGACGTTATTTACATAACAGTGAGAGTAGAGTTCAGAAAGATCCCCCTAACTCAATCGCTACACTATATTATACTTACTGCCTCTTTAATTTCACAGGAGAAAACATGTATCTGAAATTCTTCTGAACCATGGGAGCTCTCTGTAAATGCAAAACAATCACTCTCTGCTGTCCCATCATGTCCACGTGCACAGAACAACACTTTATAGATCGGAAAAGACGCTATCTCAACATTGCTGGATTGGTCTATGATTCTGCAGAACAGTGATGAGAATGAGAAAAAATGTCAAGGCATAAAGATACACAGTTTCACTATGCCAAAATATAAACATAATGTAGCAGATAAACACAACTATCTAGAAACTACAAAAATAAACTAGTACTAATACAAGAAATTATCTTCATATTCCTGCAAATCTTACACAAATACACACATAATTCTTCATCCTTTTTTGACAATTTCTTCATTCTTGTATTCTCTCTCTCTCTCTCTCTCTCTTTTTTTTTTTTTTTTTTTTTTTTTTTTAAGATTTACTTCTTTCAAAGAGTTACATCAGAGAGGGAGAAAGAGAGAGAAAAGTCTTTCATTTGCTGGTTCACTCCCCAAGTGGCTGCAATAGCCAGGACTGAGCCAAGCCCAAGTCAAAAGCAAAGAGTTTTATCTGGGTCTCATGTGGATGGCAGGAGCCCAAGCCCTTGAGCCATTTTCTGCTGCTTTTCTCAGGCCATTAGCAGGGAGCTGGATCAGAAATAGAGTAGCCAAGACACAAATCAGTACCCATATGGAATTTCAGCATCACAGTTGGTGGCTTTACCCCCTAAGCCACAACACCAGCCCCCTTTTCTTATTTTCTATGATCTAATGGACACACTCCAAAGCCAAGTATACAGGGACTGGTAAAAGTTATATCTCTCATCCCTCAAGTCTAGTCTTGGTCTATTTGTGGCACAAGAAAAGTAGGCACAGAACAGCATAAACCATTCCTGGAGAGTCCATTTCTATTTAAAATAGCACTTGTAATCTTAGGTAGGCCCCAAGTCTTTGTTCAACTAAGACCCCTTTTAATCATCCAAAAAGTCAGATGATTCTAACAATGGACTCAAAAACAGAATATAAGGTCAGAAAGGGGTTTGTAGGGGTTAGAAGCAATAATTTCTGTGAATTTCCCATAACAAACCATATGTCCTAGCCTGACCTAAACATCTGAGAACCCCTCAAGAATTCAAAGTAAAAAACAGAGGAGTAGAGGTTGGTAAGGGGCAACCAACAGGAATAGAGAGGAAAGTCAAAACATGAAATCTTGGTCAAGATGGGTTTGGCAAATTAAAACTAAACAAGTAACATAAAAAGATCCATTTTTAGGAGATAACATAAACAATATATTTACAAAACCCTTTTCTAAAAATTCAAAGCATTTTTTACCAAAACCTTGTAAATTTACATTGCTATTATTTTGGTACTTAGGATGTAGCTGAAGTTTTCCCACATTCTATTAATGAGAGAATGCGGCAAATTAGAATGTGAAAAAAAAAATTTAAACCTGGTGGGCACTGTAGCACAATGGGTTAAGCTGCTGCCTGGGACACCCGCATCCCCATAATGGAGCATCAAGTCCTAGCGACACCGCACTTCTGGTTAGCCTCCTGCTAACATGTCCTGGAGGTTAGAGGACGATAGTCCAAGCACTTGGGCCTCTGCCCCGATCTGGGGAGATCCCAGTGGAGCTCCTGGCATCTGGCTTCAGGTTGGCCTACCCCTGGCTCCTGCAGGCATTCAGGAAGTAAGTCAGTAAATGGAAGATATTTCTCTTTCATGTCTGTCTCTCTGCCATTCTGTTTTTCAGATAAATAAAGAAATGTTGGGGGAGGTTGAGAGATTAAACCAACACTTAGGCAATATTCCAAGTTCAAGACTAACTCAACATATCCTAAAGCTGGTCTACTTATCTGTTTATTTTCGAAAATCTTGCAATGGACCAGATACTCCTGTAGGCACTGAAGCTAGAGCAGGGAAAAGTACGAAGAACCAGCTCTTACAGAGCTTATTGTCTAGTGAGGAAGACAGGCCATACATAAATAATATAAACATAAATATAATATTAAGTCCAAGAAAAATTCTATTAAGAAAAATATGGGGCTGGTGCTGAGTAGCAGGTTAAACTGCTGCCTTCTGTGCCAGAATCTTATATGGGTGCCAGTTCAAGTCCTGGCTGCTCCACTTTCAATCCAGCTCCCTGCGATGCACCTGGGAAGCAGCAGAAGGTGGTCCAAGTGCCTGGGCCCCTGCACCCACGTGGGAGGTCTGAAAGAAGCTCTGGGCTCAGCTCAGGCCACTGTGGCCATTTGGGGAGTGAACCAGTGGATGGAAGACTTCTCTTTCTCTTGCCACTTCCTTTCTGTAACTCAGTCTTTCAAATAAATAAATCTTTAAAAGAAAGAGTGGGAGGGAGGGAGGAAAGGAAGGTAGGAAGATAGGAAAGAAAGAAAAGGAAAAGAAACAGGAAAAGGAAAAGGAAAAGGAAAAAAGGAAAGAAAATGTCCTGTGGAGGGAAACAGAGATATGATGATATGACCATGGAAGGCTTCTTCAACAATATGAGTCTTAAAGTGAAATTAGAGAGAAAAGAAACAGCTATTGAAAGACCAAGGAGAGTATTTAGGTAGAACAAAGAGAATATGCAAAGGCCCTTAGCCAAGATCATGACTGATAAGTCTGGGAAAGAACAAGGAGGCTAGGATGACAGGAATGCTGTAAGAGAGAGGGAGAGTGAGGCTGCTGGCACTACAAATGCAGGAAAACGAATTATCTTCATATCCCTGCAAATCTTACACACACACACACACACACACACACACACCATGTACAGTCTTTATCTTCTTTTGATGATGGAAAGGGAGAAAAGTGGAGTGAGATTAGAGTCCGCATGAATGGATTAGTCCCTTATAAAGGGAGCCCAGAGAACTCTCTCATCTCCTTCTACTAACTAGGATACCTTCCATCATGTAAGGACATAGGAGCCAGGAAGCAGGCCCTCACTGGAAACCTGAAGTTAGGCTGAAGCTTGGATCTAGAAATTTCCCTCTTCTAGAACTGTGAGAAATTAATTTCTGTTGTTTCTAAGCCACCTGGTCTGTGGCAGTTTATAACAGCAGCCCAAAGGAACCACGACAGGGGAAGGTGGGAGGAAGAAGGACAGAAGATCAACCCAGAGCAGTAAGTCATCAGAGGCCAGGCAGATTGAGGAGATCAGATGCAAGCAAAGTGTGATCAGAGGCCACCAGAGGACTGAGTGCAGGAAAGCAGTTACCTCATTTACATCTGAGGAAAGTCATGGTTCAGATGACACTACATGTTAACCTAATTAGGCATAACCATTTGCTTCTTCCTCATCTAATATACATCAACAGCTTAAAAGCTAAGGCTCACTCTGGTTTCCTGAGCCACTGTTACATGACATGATAAGAGAGGTTTTTAATACTACTTCAGAATGGAGAAATACAAATTATCATTATTCTTAGTTTTACTTCTAAGTCTGCAAGTGCTCCTTGCAAATAAACACCACAGTCTAAGCCTAAACATAACATTTACTTTAAATGTCTAAGTGAATTCACTGTGAGGCCTTCACCTGACTTCCAAAAGGGAATCCTCACCATCATTCTAAAGACTCAGCACGTGTCTACAGAAAAAGGAAATCGGAACTTACCTCACAGAACCTTCAGGAACATTTGGCACATACAGAGTAACAGGAAAAGGGTACTGACTAGAAGACTTCATGGTGGCCATTGCCCGCAAAGCCTCCACTTCATTTCGTGGGGAAGAAACTTTCATACATCCTAAGTAGGTCAGTTTGTTAAATAAAACACTATCTTCTTCAGCTAGTCCACTTGGAGAAGATGGTCTGGGTGTAGAAATTTCTGCAGAACAACAACAACATCAATAAACACTAAAAATTCAATGCAAAATTCTACAAATGCCCAAAAAGAAGCAAAGCATTACAAAAAAAATTTAAGTCTCTGCTGTCATGTCTTTTATTGTTAATCCTAAATGTTAACTCAGAGTTCTAGAATTAGCCATTTTGTACCTACAAATCTCGAAAAATAACTTTCTTGGCTATAACTTCTTCAGAGGAAACAAATTAAGCTCTATTTTTAAAAAAGTGAAGGTTTTTTTTTTTAATTTTTTAATTAATTAATTTATTTAAATGGCAGAATGACAGTGAGACAGGGAGATAAGGAGATCTCCTATCGGTTGGTTCACTCCCAAACATAGCAAGAGCTGGGCTAGGCCAAAGCCAGAGGCCCAGAACTCAAGTGTGTTGCCCACATGTGTGGCAGGGACCCAAATACCTGAGACATCATTTGCTGCCTCCCAGGGTGTACCTTAGCAGTAAGTTAGAATCAGGACTACAGCAGTGACTCCAACCAGGCTCTCTGAAAATGGGATGTGGGTATTACAAGCCACAGCTTCAACACCTGCCTCAAAAATGTTCAGTTTAAATGATACAGAACAATAACAAGAAAAAACCTATGTTAAA
Organism: Oryctolagus cuniculus; assembly: GCF_964237555.1. Classification (NCBI taxonomy): domain Eukaryota; kingdom Metazoa; phylum Chordata; class Mammalia; order Lagomorpha; family Leporidae; genus Oryctolagus; species Oryctolagus cuniculus. The sequence continues at coordinate 2,609,869 of NC_091438.1, read as the reverse complement.
GATAGTATGAATTAGCCCATAAACAATGGATTTTTTAACCCTTTCAAATAAATAAATATTTTAAAAAGAATATTAAACATAAAATTTGTTAAAGATTCTTCATGTAAGAATGCCTCAAGAACCTAGTGAAAATTTGTATTACAAATAAGTTAACTAGGCAGGCACTTGGTGCAGTGGTTAAGACATACTTGCAAGGCCGGCTCTGTGGCATAGTATGTTAAGCCTCTGCCTGTGGCGCCACCATATCACATGGGCACAGATTCATGTACCACCTGCTCCACTTCCAATCCATCTCACTGCTAATGGCCTGAGAAAGCTGTGGAAGATGGCCCAAGTTCTTGGGCCCCTATACACCTGTGGGAGACCAGGAAGAAGCTCCTGGCTTCAGATCAGCCCAGCTCTGGTCATTGCAGCCATTTGGGAAATAAACCAGCAGATGGAAGAACTCTCCCTGTCTCTCCCTCTTGGTCTATAATTTTGCTTCTCAAATAAATAAATACACACTCGCAATGCCCACACCCCATATCAGAGTGCCTGTGTTTGAGTCCTGGCTTTGCTTCCAAGTCCAGTCTCCTGCTAACGTACAACCAGAGATGTCTCAAGTAGTTGGGCTCCTGCCACCCACGTGGGTGACTGGATGGAGTTCAGGCTCCAGGCTTTGCCCTGGCCCAATCACAAACGTTGTAGGTAGTTGGAGTGTGAAACAAAGGATGAACTATCTTTTTCTCTCTCTTCCAAATAAAATGAAAATAAATTTTTCAAATTTCATAAAGGTAAGTTTATTTTGGTGAAAAAAATCTGGAAACCATGCAAACAAGGGGTCTTCAAAAATTCATGAAAAATGTGTATCATGAAAAAACTGCATGAATTTCAATTTTTTTTTCATAAAATGAACTTATTTTTTAATTCCTTTTCCCCCAGGAACTTTTGTAGCACCACATTTATTAAATAGCCTAATTGTCAAAGGAAAAGTAAACATGTTAAAAATATCACACCACCTAACAATAACAACATAAGTTCCTTTATTTTGCCCTTCCTGGCTTCTATGAACCATGTAAGTATTCCAATGAAATTTTTTTCCTCAAAACAGTTATTTGTGATACATTAGTCTATGATTGCTTCAATCAATTCCACTCCAACCTTGATGAATTTCTTTTAATAAAATGTCCACTTTAATTCTAACCACATCATAGAGCAGTTAGGAAGCATCTACTTGCAAGTATCAGGTAGTAACAGTGTTCTCCTTTCTGTCTCTACCTAAAACACACATTCAGCTTGTCTCCAACTCTTTCCCTCTCTCTTTACCCATATCCATGCTGCCTAAAATTAAGCAAACCCATCTCACTTGAACTAGGTCCTTGCATCATGTTCAAATTCTCAATATCAGATTCATCTTAAAGGATTTTAATATATAATTCGGGGCCGGCGCCGTGGCTCACTTGGTTAATCCTCTACCTGCGGCACTGGCATCCCATATGGGCACCAGGTTCTAGTCCCGGCTACTCCTCTTCCAGTCGAGCTCTCTGCTGTGGCCCAAGAGGGCAATGGAGGATGGCCCAAGTGCTTGGGCCCCTGTACCCACATGGGAGACCAGGAGGAAGCACCTGGCTCCTGGCTTTGGATCAGCGCACTGCCGGCTGTAGCGGCCATTTGGGGAGTGAACCAACGGAAGGAATACCTTTCTATCTATCTCTCTCTCACTGTCTATAACTCTACCTGTCAAATAATAAAAAAAAAAAGGATTTTAATAAATAATTCACCAAAGTCATTAAAAACCTCCCTACTCTAGTTCATAAATACTAGTCTAAAATATGTATCCTCACTATGAACTTTTTCCATTGATACTAAAGCCATTCAAAATTAACTATTTCTCCACCGTGTTCTTCAGTCACTGAAGTATAGTTTCCTTCTTTTTGTATTTGCTCAATATACTATATTTCAAAGGTGATAAATTTTAAATGACAAATACATTTTAAGGCTGAATATTAACATGTTTATACTGCTTGTTGTATATTGTTATTATCTGCATGTATCATTTAGATATGCAACAAGCACTATAATGCAGTAACAATTAATTGCAAGTCCAGTGGTAAAACCATGCTTCAGTGATTGATAAGCATGGTAGATGAAGTAGTTCAAGTGGTCTGACATATGTAACTGAAGTCCTAAAAGAGAAAGGGGGGCTGAAGACTTAAATATTTTACCAATTTGTATAACCCAAGATTAGTAACTCTACAGACCCAATAAACAAAATAGTACAGAAATGGATCAAAAAATGACAGATGATAAAATTGGCAGCCCAGGCTTTTTAAAAAGTTATTACAACCATGAACAAGCCAGCAGGTGCCCAGCCTAACTGTTCAGACATCACTTGCGCGCCAGCCGTGGTGGCCATTGGAGGGTGAACCAACGGCAAAGGAAGACCTTTCTCTCTGTCTCTCTCTCTCACTGTCCACTCTGCCTGTCAAAAAAAAAAAAAAAAAAAAAAAAAGACATCACTTGCAACTCCTGCATCCCACATCAGAGTGCATGGGTTCAGGCACCAGCTCCACTCCAAGTCAACACTCCTGCTCATGTACATTCTGGGAGTCAGAGGTGATGGCTCGAGTAATTGGGTCCCTGTCATTCACACTGGAGACCTGGGTTGAGTTCCAGCACCTGGCACCAGCCTGGCCAGCCTGGGATGATACAAACATTTGAGGAGTGAACGAACAGATAGGGACACATTCTCTCACACTCACTTGCTCTCTCCCCCTTTCAAAGAAGTAAAGTAAATAAAATTATTTAAATGTGATCAGAATTTGAAGAAAAACAAAGAACCAAAAAACAGTCTAGAATTATAGTCAAATATTCCCTGAATTGATGTAACAGTAGATTCTAATTTGCAGAAGAATGTTAAAAGTTTCTTAGGCTAAAGGAAAATGACACTAGAGGGAACTGAAGAGTATCTAGGTATAAATATGAGGAAAAAGACTTTTTTCCTTGCTTTTTAAATTTTTTTCCAAATACAATAGGATGAGGCATTTAGCCTATTAAGATGCCCCTGTCCCACACTGGAGTGCCTAGATTCAATGCAGACCCTGGGAGGCTGTGGCAATGGCTCAAGAGACCAGTTTCCTGCCACCTACATATAAGACCTAGATTGCTATGCCAGTTCCTGACTCCAACCCTACAGGTATCTAGGGAGTGAATCAGTGAATGAGAAGCACAAACACGCTCGCTCACGCGCTCTCTCTCTCTCGGTTCCCCTCATCTGTCTCTGAATAAAATAATTTTAGATTATAAAAATATATATAATGGAGTAGGTTAAGCCCCTAAAATAACTCTACTTTGCAGAGTCTGTAACACATGTATATAAGCAAAATGAATGGTGATAAAAGCACAAAGTCTGCAGGGGAAGAGATGAAAGAATTGATAGTGTACGTGAAATGCCTTATTATTAAAATATATGTATTAAAACCTCATGCTATAAACCGCAGAGTAATCACTAAAATCATAAAACAAAATTGCATAGCTGTGCTAGGAGTTTGGCAGAGCAGTTAGGACACAGCTTGGGACACATGTATCCCATACTGGAGTGCCTGGGTTCAATTTGCAGCTCTGCTCTGATTCTAGCTGCCTGGTAACGCGCACCACGGATGGCATCTCCAGCACTCGGATCCTTGCACCCTACATGGGAGATCCAGACTGAGTTCTCAGAACCCCATGTATCAGCCCAGGCCATCCCAGTTGTTGCATTCATTTGGGGAATGAAGCAGTGGATAGGAATCAATCAATCTCTCCCCCTACACCTCAATTCTCTCTGCCTTCCAAATAAATAATACATATTTTTTAATTATATAGCTAAGATGCCACATGCAGAGTTAAATGGAACATTAAAAAATACTCAATAAAGGGGCCAGCACCATGGCATAGATTAAGCACCTGCCTGCAGTGCCAGCATCCCATAGGGCACACTGAGTCCCAGCTGGTCTGCTTCCCACCCAGCTGCCTGCTGTGGCCTGGGAAAGTAACGGAAGATGGCCCAAGTGCTTGGGCCCCTGCACCAGCATAGGAGACCCAGAAGAAGCTGCTGACTACTGGTTTCCGATCAGCTAAGTTCCAGCAGCTGTGGCCATCTGCAGAGTGAACCAGCAGATGGAAGACCTCTCTGTCTCTCCATCTCTCTTTAAATCTGCCTCTCAAGTTACTAAATATATCTTTAAAAAAAAAAAAAACGCTCAAAAATTAAGAAAAAAAATACTCAATGCAAAAGAAGGCAGGGGGCCAGCGCTGTGGCTTAGCTGGTAAAGCCGCCGCTTGCAGTGCCAGCATTCCATATGGGTACCAGTTTGGGTCCCGGCTGCTCCACTTCCAATCCATCTCTCTGTTATGGCCTGGGAAAACAGAAGACGGCCCAAGTCCTTAGGCCCCTGCACCCACATAGGAGACCCGGAAGAAGCTCCTGGCTTCGGATCAGCACAGTTCCGGCCACTGTGGTCAACTGGGACATGTACCAGCAGATGGAAGACCTCTGTCTCTCTGCCTCTCCTTCTCTCTCTCTGTAACTCTGACTTCAAATAAATAAATAAATCTTAAAAAAAAAAAAAAAGGCAGGAAAAGAGAGGGGAAATGAAACAGAGAAAACAGGGAGGAAAAGGTACATTTATATGCAAATATATATGTATGTTTTAAAGGATTTATTTATTTGAAAGGAAGAGTTACAGACAGGGAGAGGCAGAGGAAGAGAGAGAGAAATCTATCCTCTGGCTCATTCCCCAAATGGCCTCAATGGGCAGGCAGAAGCCAGGAGCCAGGAAGTTCATCAGGATCTCCCACATGGGTGGCAGAGGCCCAAGTTCTTGGGCCATCTTCCAGTGCTTTTCCAAAACACATTAGTAGGGAGCCGGATCAGAAGTGGAGTAGGCAGAAGCTGGTACTGCAGACAGCGGCTTAACCTGCTGTGCTATAGCATGGGCCTATATATATATATATATATATATGTATATATATACATATATATATATATATAAAGTGACAGGCCCATATATATATATATATATATATATAGTGACAGGATTTGATTTTTTTTTTGTTTGTTTTGTTTTAAAGACTTATGGATAGGGGCCAGCGCTGTAGTGCAGCAAGTTAACACCCTGGCCTGAAGCGCCGACAACCCACATGGGCACTGGTTCGAGACCCGGCTGCTCCACTTCTGATTCAGGTCTCTGCTATGGTCTAGGATAGCAGAAGATGATGGCCCAAGTGCTTGGGCCCATGCACCCATGCGGGAGACCTGGAAGAAGCTCCTGGCTCCTGGCTTCAGATTGGTGCTGCTCCGGCGGTTGCAGCCAATTGGGGAGTGAACTAGTGGATGGAAGACCTTTCTCTTGCTCTCTCTCTGCCTCTCCTCTCTCTGTTTAACTCTGACTTTCAAATAAATATACATATAAATTTCTTTTTTAAAGATGTATTTGTTTATTTGAAAGGCAGAGTTGCAGAGAGAGGGGAAGAGAAACAGAGAAGTCTTCCATCTACTGGTTAACTCCTGAAATAGCTGTGACAGCCAGGGCTGGGCTAGACTGAAGCCAAGAGCTTCTTCCGGGTCTCCCACATGTTGGGTGCAGAGGCCCAGAGACTTGGGCCACCTTCTGCTGCTTTCACAGATCCATTAGCAGGCAGCTGGATCAGAAGTGGAGCAGCCGGATGCTGGCATTGCAGGCAGCGTCTTAGCCTGCTATACCACAATGCTGGTACCTCCCAAACCATGTATTTTTTTAAACTTTAAATTAAATAATCAAAAGATGAATCCTCAGGGTTTTTTTTTTTTTTTCCCAAGATTTACTTATCCACTTGAAAAGCAGAGGTACAAAGAGACAGAGATCGTCCCTCTGCCAGTTCATTCTCCAAATGGCCACAACCACCAGGGATGGGGCATGCCAAAGCCAGGAGCCTGGAACTCTATCTGGGTCTCCCATGTAGATGCAGAGACCAAAGTACTTGGGCCACCCTCCACTGCCCTCATAGGCTCATCAGCAGGGAGCTGGATGGGAAGTGGAGCAGCGTCTACATGGGATGCTGGCACTGCAGAGGCAGTTCACTCTCAGCACCACAACGCAGGCCCCCTGAGCTGCTTCCATAAAAGGCCATATATACATAATAAGTATTTGAGGTTTTGTGGGCCAAGAAACAAGACCTAGAATATTATGCAGGTATTTATATAACAAGAATAAAAACAATCTTCCAGAAATTTCTCTTTGACAAAATTTAACTTAATTCCTGCAGCACCAGAGCACAGTTTGTACGTAACTGAAGCCACCTGCTGTTCATGAGCAGCCCGTTAAACCTCCAGCAACACGACCACCTGGGCTGCAATGGGAGGATGTCTTTACCCAAAGGGGTCACGGGGTGGGGGGTGGGGCACAACTGCAGGCTCTGCCCCTCAGGGAGGGCATCGCATATCACGTGCATACCTGTGCATTCCTCCATGAGCTTGTCAGGGAACACTAACCTATCACTAAGTCCAGAGCTGAGCCCTGGAGAGCAGACACATGCAGACTCCATTTAACGCTGTGCAATGGCGGCTACAGGGAGGGAATGAACACTTTGCCTTGAGCAATGTTAAAGGCCTCGGTGTCCTTGAACTGGCTTCGGCCAGATCTTGAGAAGTTTTAGCTCCCGACTAAAGTGTAGTCACAACCTATTTAGAGGTGGTATCACCCAGGGAAACTGCTTATTTGAAGGCTGACAATCATGAGAGGCAAGCGTTGGTAAACTACTATGTAAACAGCTCATTAAGTACAGGCTGTGTAGGTGGAGCAACCTAAGTAGAAGCGGTGGGTTGGGAGTTCTCCCACCTGAGTTCATGTGAATGTACAAGGCAGCAGTGTGGAAGGGCAAGGGTATACAAGTGAGGGGTCTTAACTGAGTGGGGGTCAAAACTAAAGGAACCCCACATTAATACCATCATAAGGCAGCTGAGCTCCTGCACTAGGCCCCCAGCACACCAGACAGAATCAAGAGTTATTTGCACTAAATGTCACATAAACTACAGCTTTAGGGACGCTGATTCTGAAACACCAGTTTTTCCTGAAAAACAGATTTGCAATCTAATAATGTTTGTTTTTATTCTGTCCCTCATTTCCCCCTTAAAACGCTGTTCTGCTTATTAGCCCTTGGGAGCTCTCGTTCTGTTTTGTAAATGGTGACTATTGCGAATCCTAAATCTTAAATAAAAGCTAATCAGAAAAAGGCAGAGTTATAGAGAGGCAGAGGCAGAGGCAGAGAGAGAGGTCTTTCATCTGCTGGTTCACTCCCCAAATGGCCACTATGCTGGAGCGGGGACAATCCAAAGGCAGGAGCCAAGAGCTTCTTCCGGGTCTCCCACGCGGGTGCAGGGGCCAAGGACTTGGGCCATCTTCCACTACTTTCCCAGGCCACAGCAGAGAGCTGGATAGGAAGTGCTGAAGCCAGGACTTGAAGTGGCACCCACATGGAATGCCAGCACTGCAGGTGGGGCTTTATCTGGTATGACACAACATCACAACATCATCCCCTGACCCAAAAAAAAAAAAAAAAAAAAAAAAAAAAAAAAAACCTTAATTCACAGACGCTCAAATTTGTGTTTCATATGTCTGAGCTGGTGTTGTGGCATAGTAGGTGAAGACACAAGATGCAATGGTGGCATGCCACGTGGGCACCAGATCATGTGCTGGCTGCTCACTTTCAATCCACTGCCTGATGATGGCCTGGGAAAGCAGCAGAACATGGCCAAAGTCCTTGGGCTCCTGCCACCCATGTGAGAGAGTCAGATGAAGCTCTTGTCTCCTGGCTTTCGCCTGGGCCAGCCCTGGCCATTGCAGCCATTCAGGGAGTGAACCAGCCACTGGAAGAACTCTGTCTCTCTCTCTCCACTTTCTCTCTATAACTCTGCCTTACAAATAAACAAACCTTGTATGTGTGTGTGTGTGTGTGTGTGCAAACAATAGCAATTTACATTGGTTCTTTTTAAGTTTTCTGTTTTTGCATTAAGAACTTTGATATTTTCATTCATTTTAAATGTACTTTCTTATGTTGTGTGAGTCCCTCTCCCTCTGTTGCTGTACATTTCAAATAAATACATCTTTTAAAAATAAGTAAAAGAAATGCTACATGAAGCTCTTCAGACCGAAGAAAAAGTACGATGCTAGGGCAATCTGGAACTTCAAGAGCAAAAGAAGTAGTAACAAATACAACACATTCATTTTTCTCCTCACAAATTCTTTAAAACATGTGAACCACTGTAAGTATCACACTGTCTCATGTGTTTTTCAATGCACATAACTGTATTACATATGTCAATAGAATAAAAAGGGCAGAATAAAAAGCCATATATGGTTATAATGGCTGCCCACTGTATTGGAAGTGACTAATTTTTAAAGAAAACCTGTATCTAAGTAGACTGTGAACACTGGGGTGTATATACTATAACTCAAAGCAAACACTAAAAAAAATACCACTAAATAAATTAAAACACTTAAAAATGTTCAATAATTCAACAGGAGGAAGAACGGAGAAACCAAAAGCAGAGGAGGAAATGCAAAAATGGCAGCTACAAAGCCAGCTGTGTCAAGTGTCACACAGGAAGAGCAGACAGTAGCTGAGTGAGATGTGCCATAATTATCCCCCCACTGAAACTCCAACTGAAGTAACTACTCCAACACCAGCCACCTCCATGAGCCAAGAAAGTCAGGTGAGAGAACACAGTACCTACTTTCAGTATGATAATAAAAAAAAAGACACATTAAAGTAGGCCAGAAAGAAAGAATTGCCACATAACCCGCCCCCAATTCCAAGTGGCACACCCAGGGAAGAAACCCAGTATCTTTGACTCAGGAGAGGGAGAGATCATCAAGTGCAGACCTTAGATTTGAAACCCAGTACCAAGTTCCCCAATTTAAAACCCGGTGCCAGACAGGACTCAAGGCCCCTTTCCCCCAGGCTACTATCTACAGACAAGCCAAGGGATTGTCTTAACTACTCTTCCTACAACCTCCATTTGACAGCAGAACAAGACTCTAGCTTGGGAAGCAGGGAAGGAAATTCAGTATGTGACTACGCCTTGAAGCGCAGGGCTAGGCCTGCTATATTAAGACCCAAAGGTCCCTCTCCCCAGGCTAGTGTTTGCAGATAGAGGCTCTAGACTTGTCCCAGCACTGAACAGAACCCTGTTCTGATGTAAGATGGACTCATTTCCAACTTGTATAACCACCAGCATACACAGGCCTGGAGACTGCACAGGGCCCTATGGCTGCTAGAGTGACCTACCTTAGTGTCAGTGGGGTGAACAGCCAAAGGACTGCCTTCACCCTCCCTCCCTAAACCTCAGGCATCCCTCCCTAAACAACAAGGAGCAACACTCCAGCAACTACAGAACAGAGAACACAGGACTGTATCTTGAAACATACCCCCAGGCTGATAAAACCTAACACTGGTCAGATCCTATTGGTCCAGGTCCCTGGGCCAGGGCCTGTGGACAAGCCTCTGGACCTACCCTGGTGCCACCCCAGCCAGTAAGACCTGTATCTGACCACAGTAGCCTCAGGCCACGAATTCACCTCAGCAGCAGGCAGTCCAAAGAAACAGGCCTTTGGTCCTACTTCCATGCTGTACTAAACTTGGTGGGCGGTGGGCCGTGGGCCGTGGGCCGTGGGCCGTGGGCTCAGGGTATGATTCGGTATCATGCCACTGGTTAAGCACAGGTCTACCCGACCTACTCCTCCCCTAACCCAAGGCAGTACAAGAGAGAGGTAGTAATTGTCCATCCGAGAGAACAGGTAAAACATTGCATCAGAATCCAGGGCTAGGCAGAATCCCATGGTACATAACTACAGGCCAGTTACTGTAAATCATCTGTCTGGGCCTACCCTGGCCTCAAGAAGAGGTTTGCAGAGAGGAGCTACACTTTTTAGACACTTCCAGTTCATTCTGACACAACGTACTAACTTCAGTTTTAGGACAGACCTAGGATAGGAATGCCTTCTAGTGCTACAACAGCAACAATACACCAATAACAGGCTTCCAGCAAACCTCAACTTAGGGTGTCACATAATGTTCAAACAGCAAAAGTGTACATAAGCTCAGAAACAATAAGCAGACTGCTTAGAATTTCTGGAAGGCAGGCACAAACAGGGCCAGATTACAAAGAATGGGGGAAGTCCTAATCCTTCAATGCACAAAGGACATGCTATACCAACTAGCATGGAGAGCTTTCAGGAACAACGACCTCAATGAATGAGCAAAATAAGGTGTCAGGAACTGGACAGAAACTTATGTATGGAGGCCGGCGCAGTGGCTCACTAGGCTAATCCTCCGCCTTGCGGCGCCAGCACACCAGGTTCTAGTCCCGGTCAGGGCGCCAGATTCTGTCCTGGTTGCCCCTCTTCCAGGCCAGCTCTCTGCTGTGGCCCGGGAGTGCAGTGGAGGGTACTTGGGCCCTGCACCCCATGGGAGACCATGAGTTGATAGGATTCACAAGGGACTTCAGAGAAGTAGAAAGCATATTCAAAGAGATAAAAAACAAACCAACAAACAAAAACCCAGGCTACAGAAAGACAAAACTATCCAGATGTAGGAGGGTCAGAGGTCACCAGTTAGATTCAACTCAGTCTACAACAAGACATATTATAATTAAGTTCTCCAAGATTAAAGATAAAGAGAAGATTCTTAAAGCTGCAAGAGAGAAGAAAAAAAGTTAACACTGAAGCATGTCCTAGTTTTCCAGACTAAAGACTTCTTCGCAGAAGCCTAAAAGGCCGGAAGACAGTAGAATTAGACACTCAGAGTACTGAAAGAAAAAACTGCCAACCAAGAATACAGCATATTGTACCCAGAAAGCTACTTTTTAGATATGAAGAAGAAACAAAGGCATTCTCAAACAAAAGCTAAGAGAATTTATTACCATCAAACCTGCCCTACAAGATATGCCAAAGGGGTTTTTCAAACCCAAAGATGGATGCTAACAAGTAAAAACAAAATATCGGAAGGTAGAAAACTCATTGGCTACAGGAAGCCTAGAAGTAAACTCATGCATCCACAGCCAAGTGGTCCTTGACAAAGGTGCAAGGAACATACACGCGAGAAAAGAGTTTCTTCAATAAGTAAGACTGGGAAAATCGAGTACTCACACAGAGAATGAAACCAAATCACTGTCTTTCACTCTTAGAAGAAAACATAGAAGAAACATTTTAGAATGGATAAGGATTTTATGGATAAGGCTCCAAATACACAAGAAACAAAAGCAAAAGTAGACATGTGGGATTTCATTACACTGAAAAGCTTATAGCACATCAAAGGAAACAATCAACAAAGTGAAGAGGCAACCTTCCTAATGAGAGAAAACATTAGCAAACTAGGTATCTGACAGGGAGGTTAATAACTGGAATATCCTTATGTATAAGGCATTCAATGGCACCAAAACAAATAATCCAATTTAAAAATGGGCAGGAGAGAGGCATTTGGTGTAGCAATTAAGACACTGCTTGGGATGCCCCCATACCACGCTGGAGTGCCTGGCTGGTGTCCTGGCTACTCCACTTCCAATCCAGCCACCTGGTAAGGCACACCCTGGGAGGCAGAGTTTGATGGTTCAAGTACTAGGGTCCCTGCCCACCCACAACGGAGACCTAGATTGAATTCTGGGCTCCTGACTGTAGCCTGGCCCAGCTCTGGCTGTTAGAGGCAATGAATAGAAGAGCTCTCTCCTTATTTCTCTCTCTTTCAAATAAAATAAAAATAAACATTTTAAAAATAAGTAAAAATGGCAAACAGAGCTGAACATTTTTTCAAAGGAGGACATACAAATGGCCAACAGGCATATAAACAAATGTCCAACATCATTAATCATCAGAGAAATGCAAATCAAAACAAGATACTACTTCACTTCAGTTAGAATGATTACTATTAAAAAAGTAGCAAAAGGGGCCGGCGCTGTGGCACAGCAGGTTAATGCCCTGGCTTGTGGCACCCGCATCCCATATGGGCTCAGGTTCTCGTCCTGGCTGCTCCTTTTCCAACCCAGCTCTCTGCTTTGGCCTGGGAAAGCAGTGGAAGATGGCTCAAGTCCTTGGGCCCCTGTACTCGCGTGGGAGACCCAGTAGAAGCTCTTGGCTCCTGGCTTCAGATCAGCACAGCTCTGGCCATTGCGGCCATCTGGGGAGTAAACCATCGGATGGAAGACCTCTCTCTCTGCTTCTCCGTTCTCTGTGTGACTCTGACTTTCAAATACATAAATAAATCTTTAAAAAAAAAAAAAAGTAGCAAAAGAGAACACACTGGCAAGGATGGAGAGGGAGAGAGACCCTCTGCACACTGTTGAAGAGAAAGCAATAGAGCTTTTGTGGAAGACAGTGTGGGTGGTGCTCGAAAAATTAAAAACAGAACTCCCATTTGATCCAGCAACCCCACTGCTAAGTCCGCATCCAAGTAAAATATCTGTCGGAGACATTTACACTCCCACATCTACTGCAACACATTCACAACTGCAAACACACGTCTATCCTACGGTGCCCAACCTCCATGTCCATCCACTGATGAACAGATAAAGAAAGTGGAATAATATTAGCCCATAAAAAGGATGAAATCCTTTCATTTGCAAAAGGCATGGCAAGTGATTAGGTTAAATGAAAAAAAAAAGATAAAGACAAGAACTTCATGTCCTCACTCATAAATGGAATCTAAAAAACTGACCTCATAGAAGTGGAGAATAGAGTGATGGTGACCAGAGGCTAGGGCGAGGGTTGGGGAGAGAGACTGGGAGGCGGTTCATGAACAGGTACTAAGTTACAGCATACAGGGAAAGAAGTTCTGGTGCTCCGCTGCACCGCAGAGTGATTACAAATGACAATAATGAATTCTATCTGTATATAGACTTGTTTAAATCGGATTTTTTTAAAAGATTGATTTATTTGAGAGGCAGAGAGAGGGAGAAACAGAGAGAACGGTCTTCCATTCACTGGTTCACTCCCCAGATGGCCACAATAGTCGAAGCTTGGCCAGTCTGAAGCCAGGAGCCAGGAGCTTCTTCCAGGTCTCCCACATGGGTGCAGGAGCCCAAGCATGGGCCATCTTCTACTGCTTTCCCAGGCCATAGCAAAGAGCTGGATTGGAAGAGGAGCAGCTGGGACACAAACTGGCACCCATATGGGATGCCAGCACTGCAGATGGAGGATTAACCTACTACACCATAGCACTGGCCCCTAAACAAGAATATTTGAATGTTTTCACCATGAGATGATAATTATATGAGGAGATAGTTATGATTACCCTGAACTTAATATTGCACAATCACATGTACTGACATATCACATGGATTCCATTAATATGTGAAATATTTGTTACAAATAGTAACAATTTCATTAAATATATATAGTCTAAACATACCAATTAAGAGATTGACAAATCATACCCCAAAAAACAAAGATGGAACCATGTGCTGTCTACAAGAAATCTATTTTAAATATAAAGGCACAAATAAATCACAAAAAAGGAAAATATATAACATGCAAATCCTAACTGAAAGAAAGCTGCAATGACCTTATTAATAGAAAAGAAACAGACATTAGAATACACAAAATCACCAGGGAAAAGCAACTTACATAATAACAGATAAATTAATTCACTATAAAACATAAAAATGAGTCCACAACTAGAATACAGCTTCAAAATACATGAAGTAGGGACTGGCACTGTGGCGCAGAAGGCTAAGACTCCTCTTGCGGTGCAAGCATCCCATATGGGTACTGGTTCGAGTCTGGACCGCTCCACTTCTGATTCCGCTCTCTGATATGGCCCGGCAAAGCAGCAGAAGATGACCCAAGTCCTTGGGCCCCTGTACCCATGTCAGAGACCCGGAAGAAGCTCCTGGCTCCAGATTGGCCAAGCTCCAGCTGTTGTGGCCACCTGGGGAGTGAACTGGTGGATGGAAGACCTTTCTCTCTGTCTCTCCCTCTCTAGTTCTCTCTCAAATAAATAAAGAAATTTTAAAAAAATACATGAAGTAAACACTGGTAAAAGTTAAATGAAGAAACAGACAAGTCTGTAATCACATGTAAGAAATTCAAAATTACTCTTTCAGGCATGCATAGAACAAGAAAACAGACAATCAACAAGGATACACAAGACTTAAATCACACTAACAACCAATTTTCAACAGAAGACACACTCCTTTCAAATGTACATGGCATATTCACCAGGATTGATCATTTCCTTAGCAATAAAATTTTAACACATGTAAGAGAATTGGAGTCACATCTTGCAGACATTAAAATTATAACATAAGAACATACAAGCAACTTCACACCCATATTTGTTGAGACAGGCCAATTCCTTGAAAGATAAAGCCACTAAAATTCACCCAAGAACAAATAACTGAATAATCTTACATTTACCAAATAAATGAATACGTAAACTCTTCCAACAGAGAAAACTCCAGGTTCAGGTGGATTCATTATTGAATTCTATCAAATATTTAAAGGAGAAAAAAATATCAATTCTACAATTCTTCCTGGAAATATTTTATAAATGATTTTATGAGGCCAGCATTACTCTGATACCAAACCAAGATAAAGATAGTACAAGAAAAAAAAATGATAGACCACTACCCACTGTGAACATAAAAGTTAAAACCATCAGCAAAATATGAGTCAACTGAATCTAACAACCTATGAAAAGAATAATACTTCACAAGAAAGTGGGTTCATCTGGAAATAAAAGGCTGGTTCAACAGTCAATGTAACTAAGGACATTGTCATTACCAGTCTAAAGAAGGAAAAAATTACATAACTATAACCACTGACAAAGAAAAGATACTTCCCAAAATTCAACATCCTTTCAAATAGCAACTTTCAAAAAGTAGGAATAGAAAATAACTTCCCGCTGGCACTACGGCTCAATAGGCTAATCCTCCGCCTGCAGCGCTGGCACATGGGGTTCTAGTCCCGGTTGGGGCGCCGGATTCTGTCCCGGTTGCTCCTCTTCCAGGCCAGCTCTCTGCTGTGGCCCGGGAGTGCAGTGGAGGATGGCCCAAGTGCTTGGGCCCTGCACCCCATGGAAGACCAGGAGAAGTACCTGGCTCCTGCCATACGATCAGTGCAGTGCTACGGCTGCAGCGCGTAGGCCGTGGCGGCCATTGGAGGGTGAACTAACGGCAAAGCAAGACCTTTCTCTCAGCCGGCGCCGTGGCTCAATAGGCTAATCCTCCACCTTGCGGCGCCGGCACACCGGGTTCGAGTCCCGGTTGGGGCGCCGGATTCTGTCCCGGTTGCCCCTCTTCCAGGCCAGCTCTCTGCTATGGCCAGGGAGTACAGTGGAGGATGGCCCAGGTGCTTGGGCCCTGCACCCCATGGGAGACCAGGAAAAGCACCTGGCTCCTGGCTCCTGCCAGGATCAGCGCGGTGCGCCGGCTGCAGCGGCGGCCATTGGAGGGTGAACCAACGGCAAAAAAAGGAAGACCTTTCTCTCTCTGTCTCTCTCTCTCACTGTCCACTCTGCCTGTCAAAAAAAAAAAAAAAAAAAAAAAAAAAAAAAAAGACCTTTCTCTCTGTCTCTCTCTCTCACTGTCTACTCTGTCACCAAAAAAAAAAAAAAAAAAAACAAAAAAAACAAAAAAAAAAACCTTCTAGGGCCTGGTGTGTCACAACAATTTAGGCTGCTGTATACAATGCCAGCATCCCATATGGGTGCAGGTTCAAGTCCCAGCTGCTCCACTTCCAATCTGGCTCCCTGTTAATGCCCCTAGGAAAGCAGCAGAAGATGGTCCAAGTCCATAGGCTCCTGTACCCACGTAGGAGACCTGAAGAAGCTCCTGGCTCCTGGCTCCTGGCTTCAGCCTGGCCCAGCCCCAGCCATTGTGGCCATTTGAGGGATGAATCAGCAGATGGAAGTCTCTCTCTCCCTCTTTCCCTCTCTCTCTCTCTCTGCAACTCTACCTTTCAAATAAATAATCTTTTTAAAAAAGAAAAAAAAAAACTTCTTAACTTGACAGAGAAATTTACAAAAAAAAAGTAGAGATTTCACACCCGAAAAACAAAGCAAGGAAGTCTGTTCTCATTCCTTCTGTTCAACATCACCTGGAAACTCCCAGCCAGGGTAATAAGGCAAGAAAAAGAAAAGGCATACAAGACGGGAAAGACAGAGACACAGCTGTTCTTATGGGCAGACAACGCGACTGTCTATCGTAGAACATAACAAGGAATCAGCAGAAAAGGGCTAGAACCAAGAAGAGTCTGGAATGGGCACCACAACCAAGATTAATACGCAAAAACAAATTGTATTTCTATGCACTAAAAACGAACAATGAAAACTCCAAATTTAAAAAACAATACTATTTATCAGGCCATCTAAAATATACATCTAGGTATAAATACATGTGTAGAAACTACAGGAAGAATACTACAAATCAGTGACAAAAGAAATCTAAAAATACTTTAAAACATCAAGGAATATGTTGTAGTCCCGGGATTGAAAGATTCAGTATTATTAAGATGTTAGTTCCCCAAAAAATTATCTACACTAACAATCCCAATATGATTCCAGAAAGAATTTATGACCAACCAATTGATTTTATAAAGACAAAGAAGAGCCAAAATCATCTTGAAAAACAAAGAAAACACACATTCCATGATTCTCAGAACTAATTTATGAGAATACAAACTGGTACAACCATTATGGAAAATAGTATGGGGATTACTCAGAAAACTAAAAATAGATCTACCCTGCAACTCAGCTGTCCCACAGACAGTATGGTATTGACAGAAGGATAGGTATACAGTGCAATGAAAATACAAAAGCATTTAACAGCCCCCATACATACAAGGGAGCTTCCAAAAGTTCACAGAATAACACAATTAAAAGATAATGCAATGTGTGCCAACACTGTGGCGTAGTAGGTTAAGCCTCTGCCTGCACTGCCAGCATCCCATACACCCACCAGTTCGTGCCCTAGCTGCTCCTCTTCTGATCCAGCTCTCTGCTTGTGGCCACGGAAAGCAAAAGATGGCCCATGGCCGGCACCGCGGCTCACTAGGCTAATCCTCCACCTAACGGCGCCGGCACACCGGGTTCTAGTCCCAGTCGGGGCGCCAGATTCTGTCCTGGTTGCCCCTCTTCCAGGCCAGCTCTCTGCTGTGGCCCGGGAGTGCAGTGGAGCATGGCCCAAGTGCTTGGGCCCTGCACCCCATGGGAGACCAGGAGAAGCACCTGGCTCCTGGCTTCGGATCAGCACGGCCGCAGCGCGTCAGCCGTGGCGGCCATTGGAGGGTGAAGCAACGGCAAAGGAAGACCTTTCTCTCTGTCTCTCTCTCTCTCACTGTCCACTCTGCCTGTCAAAAAAAAAAAAAAAAAAAAAAAAAAAAAAAAAAAAAGAAGAAGAAGAAGATGGCCCAAGTGCTTCAGCCCCTGCACCCGCATGGGAGACTGGAAGAAGCTCCTGGCTCCCAGCTTCAGATCGGCTTGGCTTTGGATTGGCCCAGCTACGGCCGTTGTGGTCATTTGGGGATCAATGAGCAGATGGAAGATCTTTCTGTATCTCCCTGCCTGTAACTCTTCCTCTCAAATAAAAAAATAAAATATTTCAAAGAAAATAATGCAATGGTGGGTATCTGATGCAGTACCTAAGACATAACTGGGATGCCCACATCTTACATCAGAGTCCCTAGGTTCAAGTCCTGGCTACTCTGCTTCCGATCCAGCTACCTGCTAACACATACCCTGGCACCCTGAGAGACAGCAAGTGATGGCTCAAGTACTTGGATGCTTGCCATCCACCTGGGAGACCCAAAGTGATTTCCTGGCTCTCAGTTTTGGCCTGGCCCAGCCCTGGTTGTTGGAAACCATTTGGGCAGTGCACCAGCAGATGGAAAATCTCTTTTCTCTCATATCATCTCATCTCTCTAGCCTTACCAACCCAAATAAATAAATCTTCTCAATGTTTAAACAAAATTTCTCATCTACCTCATTTTACAATTACCAAATAACATATAAATGTTTATTTCATACAATTTCACTCCCTAGTTTCAAAACAGTCTCTTACCACTAAAGTTATCTGTGTTTTTTTCTTTTTAATATTTATTCATTTATTTGAAAGGCAGAAAGAGAAAGAGAGAAAGGGAGATACCTTTCATCTACTGGTTCACTCCCCAAATGGCCATAACAGCCAGCGCTGTTCCAGGCAGAAGCCAGGATCCTGAGGCTCCGTCTAGGCCCCCCACATGGGTGGCAGAGGTCCAACTCCTGCGGCTTTCCTAGGTGCATTAGCAGGGTGCTGGATCAGAAGCACCGAGGCAGAGACTTGAACCTGCTTTCTGATATGGAATGCCAACAGGTCTAAGTTTAGCTCACTATACCACAGCTGGTCCCTAAAGTTATCTGACATTTTAAACCAACCACAATTTGATTAGCAAAAACTGTGTTCATTGCAGAAGAAAAAAAAGGCAACAGAAATGCCCATTTAGTGAACATGAAATCTAAAAATATACAACCAGGAAAAAAAATAAAATAAAATTTCTCATAAGGCAAATTCTTCTTACCCACGGAAACAGTCAGTGAAACATTTTTTTAAATGTATTTAGTATAATGAGTGCTAAGACCATAAAAAGGATACAAGATATAATTCCTACAGAATATCATCATACATCATATTAGCTTAAGCCACTGTTAGGTTAGCAGTCAAAGGAATTCCTTCCTTTCAATTGACTTATTAACCATAATCACTTAACCACAGGAATGCAGCTAACAGGTATGCTTATGGTTTTTCTTAAGCGGCAAAATTTAATAAAATTCAAGGATAAAGCAAAACATAATGAATAATATAATCTCATATGTACCCTCAAACTAGAATAAGAAGGTTTGTAATATTTGTTCCCAATCTTATATTTTTTATTAAAAGCATATATACAAGAAATATAGATTTATAATCATGAAAGAGCTTCAAAAAGTTTCTAGAAAACGGAATTAAAAGATAACATACATTTTTGACAACCCCTTGTGGCAGGGCGGGGGGAGGGGGACACTTAAGTGCCCTTGTATTTACATCTAGCCATGAGTACAACTATACCTGCTCAGATCTGTGATTCTTGGTAATCATTATAGTAGGAGGTAAGTCTTAGAGACACCTCTCCCTTCCAGCAACACACTGCAAGTATATTCTACCTGCCTGCCATCTGTTGTCTAACCATATTTATTACGCATCTTTCTCACTCAGACTAAATTTTTATCCACTAAAAATTTACGTATCATTTCCTTTTCTGGTTGGATTTTCTTGCCCTGATAACCACAAAAATATTCTCTAATATTTTCTCAATGACTTATTTTTCACCTTTAAATATCTGATTAACTAGGAATAATTCTTGTGTATAGTAGGAACCTAATTTTCTTTCATTTCATTCAAAGTAGCAATTGCTCCAATGCTATTTATTGAATATATTATATATATATATATATTATAGCATTAATTCACAATGCACAACACATTAAGGACAGAGATCCTACATGAGAAGTAAGTGCACAGTGACTCCTGCTGTTGACTTAACAATTTGACACTCTTGTTTATGGCATCAGTAATCACCCTAGGCTCTTGTCATGAGTTGCCAAGGCTATGGAAGCCTTTTGAGTTTGCCGACTCTGATCTTATTTAGACAAGATCATAGTCAAAGTGGAAGTTCTCTCCTCCCTTCAGAGAAAGGTACCTCCTTCTCTGATGGCCTGTTCTTTCCACTGGGATCTCACTCTCAGAGATCTTTCATTTAGGTCTTTTTTCTTTTTTTGCCAGAGTGTCTTGGCTTTCCACGCCTACAATACTCTCATGGGCTCTTCAGCCAGATCCGAATGCCTTAAATGTATTTTATAATCAGTTTATAAGAATAATTGGAAACTTGGAACTACCACTCAAATTACAGACTAATTTAGAGATAAATGACAAGCTTTTCAAGGTTGAATCCACCCTCCAGAAATCAATATGGCACCCCTTCCCATTGACTCAGTGTGCATTTCCTTCAATGACATTCCCTAACTTCCCTTACTAAGCTTTACATACAATCTCAGTTTCTTGCTTGACATTTATTATCTTTGTTGGTATTTTGCATGGAATTTATATTTTCTATTATCACTGCTAACATTCCTGAAAGTCTAAATCTAGTAACTTGCTCATGCACTTAACAACGTTACAGGCGCCAGAGCTGTGGTATAACATGCTAAGCTCCACCTGCAATGCCAGGAACTCATAAGGGTGCCAGCTGAGTCCAGGCTGCTCTTTTTTTTTTTTTAACTGTTTAAACTTTTACTCTCTTTTTATGATTTATTTCTTAATTTGAAAGGCAAAGTTACAGAGAGGCAGAGGCAGACAGAAAGAGAGGTCTTCCATACGCTGGTTCACTCCCCAGATGGCCACAACAGCTGGAGCTGTGCCAATCCAAAGCCAGGAACCTGGAGCTTCCTCCAGATCTCCCATGAGGGCGCAGGGGCCCAAGGACTTGGGCCATCCTCCTCTGCTTTCCCAGGCTACAGGCTGCTCCACTTCTAATCCAATTCATTGCTACTACACCTGGGAAAGCAGCAGAAGATGGCCCAAGTGCTTGGGCACCTACACCCACGTGGGAAACCCAGAAGCTCCTGGCTCCTGACTTTGGCATGGCTGACTGTTGCGACCATCTGGGGAGCGAACCAGGGGGTGGAAGATCTCTCTCTTTCTGTCACTCCCTCTCTCTGTAACTCTGCCTTTCAAATAAATAAATAAATCTTTAAAAAAATAACAACTTTACAAACTGTGGCACTATTTTCCCTTTCTAATTATCATACCCCATTTCCTTCTCCTGTCATCTAATATGAGCTGGATTCTCCAGCAGAATGTCAAACAGCCACGATGACAGCTGTCATGTCCTCACTGTGCCTGTTCAGACGTATCTTAAGGGTAGTGCACCTAAGATTTTGGTAGATATCATTATCTGATTAAGTAAACTTCCTTCTATTCTCATTTTTTCAAGGACTTTACATGTGTATACATAAAATAAATCCTCAATTTTTCAGTGTTTGTTCTGTATTTGATTCATTTCCTTTTTTTTTTTTTATCTTTGACAGGCAGAGTGGACAGTGAGAGAGAGAGACAGAGAGAAAGGTCTTCCTTTTCCGTTGGTTCACCCTCCAATGGCCACCGTGGCCGGCGCGTTGCGGCCAGCGCATTGCGCTGATCCAAAGCCAGGAGACAAGTACTTCTCCTGGTCTCCCATGCGGGTACAGGGCCCAAGCATTTGGGCCATCCTCTACTGCCTTCCCAGGCCACAGCAGAGAGCTGGCCTGGAAGAGGGGCAACCGGGACAGAATCCGGTGCCCCAACCGGGACTAGAACCCGGTGTGCCGGCGCCGCAAGGTGGAGGATTAGCCTATTGAGCCGCGACGCCGGCCCTGATTCATTTCTCTTTTTTGTCTTATATGATAAATCATATTGACAGATGTCTTACTCCTGAATCATCCTTGCCATGGCAAGCATTGTGATTAAATTCCCTATATACATTCCATCACTGTTCAGCATTTTGGCCTATACCTCTATTTACCCTATGGCAAGATGCAGAAATGGATTATGAATATCCTAAATTAAACAGGGTAATCCTACAGGCCAGAGTGACTCATGAAGGGGTTTGAATGTAACCCAATCCTATCATCTATCAATTCATGTCATCTCCCTAACCAATAAAAACTGGTTCAGTTGGTTGTATCAAAGTGAAACTCAGAAGTTTTGTGCAGCTGGTAAATGAATGAAGCCTTTCTCTTTGCCACCACGCATGAAACAGATCAGCCAACCTTATCTATAAATTTCTGCTGGCAGCTACTTTGTGACTATGATGGAAACCAGCTAAGGAGATAGGAGAAAAGCAGAAAATCAAAGCTGAGTAGATCACAAAGAAACACCACCAGAGAGCCCAGATAAAACCACACATCTAGTATTGAAGCCAGCTGAAGTTGGAGTTGGCTTTAGATTGCGTTTGTTTTTCTTGAATCTAAAAGCACCTTGACTTCAAAGTTGCTGATCAGAATATATATCTATACCCTCATGGTGTATTTATTATCCAATATAAATAAAGGTACTGCTATGCTATTAGAATTTTTACCAATTACATTGCAAATAAGTCAAGCTGAGTAAAAATGTACATCATATGAAAGATTATATCCATCATACTATTCTCTGATGCCCAAGAATTTACTCATTTGTTATTAAGTATTTACAGAGGACCTACCATGGTGTCAAGCATTAGAGATCAAATGCAAAGCCAGATATAATCCCTGTTCTCAAAGAAGGTTGAGATCTCATTTTATAAGCAGAAACATAAGAAACAAAATGGAAACTCTCAATCAGAACCAAAAACTTCGTGGCCACGAACTCATGAAAGAAAATCCAATAGCATGTTCTAATTTTCATCTTAAATACTTCTTTATCACTTTATAACATTTCCCTTATAATTTCCAAAAGTTCAATACAGTACCTGTGTTAGACGGATCCAAAATTAACTGAAGAGATGACTTATTTGTTTGACTGGCTGGACTGTCTCCAAATGAACGGTCTGAAACCTCACTGGAACTCTGACCATCAACAAGACGTCTCTGCCCTTTCTCAGAATCTCTCAAAATCTCTGCCATGGCTTTCTCCAGTTGTTCATCATCATCAGAAACCATCTAGAGATGGAGAAAGAAAATGTCAATTCCATCATGGCTACGGAGTTTAATTTTAGAAAAGCATTTCCTTTTTTATGAGATGTACTTATTTATGTTAAAGCTACAGTTAAAGAGAGAGAGAAGGGGAGAGAAGGAGAGGAGAAAAAGAAAGAGATATCCTCCATCTGCCGGTTCACTCCCCGACTGGCACAACAGCCAGGGCTGGGGCAGGCCGAAGCCAGGAACTTCATCCCAGGATCCCACACGGGTAGCAAGGGCTCAAGCACTTGGGCCACCTTCTGCTGCTTTCCAAGGCACATTAACAGGGAGCTGGATGGGACATGGATCAGTTGAGACACGAACCATCACCCATACGGAATGCCAGCATCACAGGCAGCAGCTTAAATCACTGTACCACAATGCCAGCCACAGAAAATATTTCAAGAAGAAATTAAAATAATATAAATATATAATTAACTGATACTAAAAATTTGCAGTTACACAATGTCACATAATACATTAAAATCCTAAATTATAAAACTAATTAAAATACAGAAAAGTATTCATCTTCACAAAACGATCCTTCTTAAACATTTTCAGTTTCCCAACTTATTTGATATAAAACCTTATTTACAAGGTTTTTTTTATTTTTCCTCTTTTACTTTTTAGGCAAACAATCTAAATACTGGATAAACTTAAGTTTATATGTTTTAAAGCGAGGAAAATGGGTAAGTTTCAATGGACAGGGTCTACTGAGAATATCAGTTCAAAGTTCGTCTTACTATCACAACATAAATATATTTCTGCTTTCTTAACCAACTGTTGGCTGCTGAGAAAAGATGTGCCAATACCCTTAGATTTTAGCTGACTCATCTGTCCCTGAAAAGGGGAGACATAAACCCTACGTGCACAGATGATGCCTTAAGTTAAACACAATAATGCTTACAAAATTGACATCTTGAGTTTTGTTTATAGCCCTGGTCTGTACTCTTGAGGAACAGTGGTTTTTCTACTTACTACTTGTAGAATTTTGTATTTAGTGGAGGGTTAAGCTTGTAATTATAGAGAAAATTAAAAGTACATCATTGTAAAAATTAAAAGAAAAGTAAATGGAGGGAGGCTGGAAGGGAGGCAGCATAGGGTGGGAAGTATCATTAATGCTCTTAAAACTGTATATATGAAATACATAAGGTTTGTCCCATTTTCATAAATAATTTTTAAAAACACAATAATGCTAAAATATAGAAATCTAAAAATAAAGTCATTGATTTTTTAATAAAATTATATATGCTCAGCATGTGTGATATTTTTATTTATTAGACTGATATCCTAATACATCTTTGATGCCATAGTTAATACTAAATAAAGTTATGTATAATAAGTAGTACTGTTGACCCATTTTTCTACTTCTGTTTCTAGAATACGGTAGAATATGGTTTTAAAATTCCATACATATATGAGTTTGCCTGCTTCATTTTCTTTGACTTAGGAAAGGCAACATATAAACAAAAAGGCAAAAGGATTACACCCAGATAAGAGATATGCTTTTAAATATGTAAGACATATACTTTTTTTTTTTTTTTTTTTTTGACAGGCAGAGTGGACAGTGAGAGAGAGAGACAGAGAGAAAGGTCTTCCTTTTCCGTTGGTTCACCCTCCAATGGCCGCTGCGCTGCGGCCGGCGCACCGCACTTATCCGATAGCAGGAGCCAGGTACTTTTCCTGGTCTCCCATGGGGTACAGGGCCCAAGCACTTGGGCTATCCTCCACTGCACTCCCTGGCCACAGCAGAGAGCTGGCCTGGAAGAGGGGCAACCGGGACAGAATCCGGCGCCCCGACAGGGACTAGAACCCAGGGTGCCGGCACTGCAGGCAGAGGATTAGCCTAGTGAGCCGCGGCGCCAGCCAAGACATATACTTTTAAAATAATACAGGTATATAAACTGGGGCCAGCACTGTGGCTCACTAGGTTAATCCTCCACCTGCGGCGCTGGCATCCTATATGGGCACCGGGTTCTAGTCCCGGCTGCTCCTCTTCCAGTCCAGCTCTCTGCTGTGGCCCAGGAAGGCAGTGGAAGATGGCCCAAGTGTTTGGGCGCCTGCAACCCGCAAGGGAGACCAGGAGGAAGCACCTGGCTCCTGGCTTCGGATCAGCGTAGCTCTGGCCGTGGTGGCCATTTGGGGGGTTAACCAACGGAAGGAAGACCCTTCTCTCTGCCTCTCTCTCACTGTCTAACTCTATCTGTCAAACAAATAAAAATAAAAATAAATACAGGTATGTAAACTGTTAAATCACAGAGGAATGTTAACACCTGCTTTAGAACACACCAAAAAAATGGGGAAAAAAAATCTCTAAACTGGAAGAAAAACATAGTGATATATATAATTGACTTCTAAAACTCAGCAGTAAGAGAAACAAAAATATCCTGATAAAGAAATGTAATAGTTAAGCATTAAGTTTAACTCACCAATTATCCTTTCTCTTCTATTTTTTCCTTCTATGCTTTGCTGTTAAAATTTAGTTCAAAAGTAAATAACCAAAAGCAAAAAACCCTAAAAACACACAAACCAAACAGCATCTAGATAAATCACTGATTTTATTCTCAGGGTCAGTACTTGCAAAAAAATCTTTGGATTTTACACATCTCTTAAGATAAGCTTAAAGAAAGTTTGAAAAATAATTAAAAATAATACCATAATAGAAAATGAAATAAAATACCTTCAGTTGAGGTTTTTCATCATCCTTTGTAGAAGTACCGTCTGCATGCTGAGAAACCAAAACAAATTCTTCACTGTTCACTGTGGCCACAGAATCAGATGACCCACTAACCTTCTGTAATGAAGCTCTGACCTCCATTTCAGTTCTGCAAACTTCTCCGCCCACATCCACCTGGCAAAATTACAGAGATTTAAGAAGGGAAAAAAGAAAACCTACTGACTAAAAATATGAACTAATGAAGCTTTTAAAATGTTTCATGTGAAGAAGAATCCTGTTGGCTAAATAATTATTCCAGAATTAGGAAAGCTAACTTCTTGGACTGGACCACATAATGGAAAGGTACTCGCTTCAGTTGGAGTTTTCAGACTAAAAGAACCAAATTGTTCCCTGAAAAAAATAACCCAAACCAGCCTATATATCAACTCAACAGACTGGCTGCTTTTTATTTTACTTTATCTCTTATTTTCTCCTAGAAGTGCTGGTTTTAATCTTTTTAATAAGAGAAAGGATTAAACACAAAATTGGAAATAACTATACACACACACAAAATTAGTGTATTAATTAAGCCTACATACTTCCCTAAAATCAATCTATTCAAGACCAAATATTGTCCCATAAAATATTTTTTCTGGGTTATTGAGGTTGGAGTCATACTGAATTCAACACCGGAAGCCATAGATCTTTTCTTTTGCAGACAAATTAATCCTTATTGCATGTACACACATGCACGCACCCACACTCACACAACATTTATAAAAAGGCATTTATGTAGTAAATGTTTCTGTAATCAAAGGCAGTGCAATTCTGTTTTCTGAATAGATTTCTACACCACAGAAACTCAACACTGTCATTTCCAGAAGTTCATGTATTAACAACCCATTTCAACTGAAGATAAATACTCCATAACACACTGTATCCAAGCCAAGATCAGTGGAGGGACACCCACGTGAGGAAACAAGCCAACAAACAAGGAAATCTGAAGCAAGCTGATAGGAAAAAAAAAAAAAAAAAAAAAACTCTGAGAGAGAAATACATGAGCAGAAACCTGAAAGACAAAAAAGAATCCTACATCAAACAATCTGCTCAGTGACACACAAGTAGCATGCAGAGGGGCAGGGCAGGGAGCCTGGGGCTGAAGCCCACAGGGCCTTATAAACTACAGTAAGTCTACTAGCAATCTATGCCTAAAATCTCCCCAGAAATGTTTTGCTTTGAGTTTTGTTTCTTTCTCTTTCAGGTTATTTTTTTCATTACCACACAGAAACATGGATGCAATATTCCATTCTGCCGTTAGATGGCACTAACACCACTGCTCCTGCAAAAAATAAAATGATTTACCTTCAAGATACACTTGAAAAAATTAAAATCAGTTTCTAAGAATATCAAAATAAAAAATAACACTCCTGGGTTACAATAATTAGCTAGCCATCATTTATTTCTTTTACACTGGTTAATATTCTTTAAAAAAAAAAAAAAAAAAACTTTCAGGAGCCAGCACCGTGGCTCACTTGGTTAATCCTCCGCCTTGCGGCACAGGCATCCCACATGGGCGCCGGTTCTAGTCCCGGTTGCTCCTCTTCCAGTCCAGCTCTCTGCTGTGGCCTGGGAAGGCAGTGGAGGATGGCCCAAGTGTTGGGGCCCCTGCACCTGCATGGGAGACCAGGAGGAAGCACCTGGCTCCTGGCTTCGGATCGGCGCAGCACCGGCCGTAGCGGCCATTTTGGGGGTGAACCAATGGAAGGAAGACCTTTCTCTCTGTCTCTCTCTCTAACTCTGTCAAATAGAAAAATGAATAAATAAAACTTTCAACCCCATTCATCTCCTCTAAAGGTTTTCTTCACTTTGTATATATGTTTCTGAAAACACAGTATGTGTTACAAGCTACATCTCTACCCCCTCTAGGCTGCACTGTCAGTCCCTGATTGCCACACACTGCATGTGTCTTTTTATGGTCATGCTTCTCCAAGTCCTTCTCAGATTGCTATTCTGCCTGGCTGCCTCTTCTTCTTCTTCTTCTTCTTTTTTTTTTTTTTTTTTTTTTAAGATTTATTTATTTTATTTGAAAGGCAGAGTTAGAGAGAGAGGGAGAGACAGAGACAGATCTTCCATCTGCTGATTCATTCCCCAAATGGCCTCAACGGCTGGAGCTGAGCAGATCCAAAGCCAGGAGCTTCACCCAAGTCTCCCACATGGGTACAGGGGCCCAAGCAATTGGGCCATCTTCCACTGCTTTCCCGGGCACACCAGCAGGGAGCTGGATGGGAAGTAAAGCAGCCAGGACTCAAACCAGCACCCATATTGGATGCCAGTGCAGGGCAGGCAGTCGATCTACCCACTATGCCACAGTGCCAGTCCCCCACCTGACTTCTCAATGTTAGAAATTCTCTGCCTTCAAGTTTTTAGCCCCTTTCCCTTGCCACACACTCTACATGGTATTTCTCATTGTTATAGATTAAAATATCATCTAAGTATATGCTGACTCCCAAATTTCTATTTCAACACAAATGTCTCCTCTAAATTCCTTATCTGGAATTTAATTCTCTACTTAAATGAAATGTGGAAAAAAATGGAATTCCTATTATATCCTTCAAATTTGTTTTTCATCTAGGTATCTGATTATCAGTAAATAACATTGCCTTCTTCCAAGCTACTCAAATAAGAAACCTAGATATTATCCCTAATTCAGTTCCACTTCACTCCTTATAACTGAATTTTTTAAGGGTCCCACCTACGAAATAATCCCTATATCTATCCAATTTCTTTTTTTTTAGCCTACTGCTACCACCCAAGTTAGACTTTTATCTACTACAAAAGCCTCCTACCCATCTTGTATCTCAATCACAGAGCTGCCAAATAAAGTTTTTGGGGGGCCACCACCTGCGGTGTCGGCTTCCCATATGGGCACTGATTCAGGTCCTGGCTGCTCCACTTCTGATCCGGCTCTCTGCTGTGGTGTGCGAAAGCAGTGGAAGATGGCCAAGACCTTGGGTCCCTATACCCACGTGGGAGACCCAGAAGAAGCTCCTAGTTCCTGGTTTTAGATCAGCACAGCTCCAGCCATTGTGGCCATTTGGAGAGTGAACCAGCGGATAAAGGACCTCTCTCTCCCTCTCTCTCTCTCTCTCTGCCTCTCTTTAATTCTGCCTTTCAAATAAATAAATAAATCTTAAAAAAAAAAAAAAGCACTGGAAAGTAAATCAGGTTATGTTAAAACTGCAAACTAAAACTTTTCCAATACAATTCAAATAAAATGCAAACTGCTTACCAGGACTTAGGCCCAACATAAGCCCCTGCTACTTTCTCCTAGCTCACTAATCACAGCAACTTCTCTCTCATGTTTGGGTCTTAGCTCACACCTTCTACTTCCACATGGCTGACCTCTTCAGCTATCGGTTTTCATTCACGCACTCTACACCCACTTAGTGAGACTACTCTACTACCGGAATCTGTACTGGTAACTAAGACCACTGCAGTCCCTGTCTTCTAGAGCTACTATCCCCATGGAAGAGAAAGACAAACAAGAGGAAATCAATCAGTATCACAACTTGCAATGAACACGACAAAAGATAATGAGAAGGCAGGAGGCAGGCGATACTGGCCTGGCTGTTATTTGGCTTAAATAATGAGTCAGCCATGGAAAGACTCAGGAAGAAAGAACTGCAAACAGAATAAATGGCAAAGCCAAGATGTGAGAAAGGACTTGCTGGGGAACGGAAAGACGGTGGTGACTAGATCAGAGCGTGTGGGTGAGAGTAATACGAAATCACCCATGGACAGAAGACAAGGGCCACTCCCAATGCTAAGGCTATCTAAATAAGCCCCAGGTCAATCTCAAAACTCTGCTTTGTTCACCAGAGAATATCCCATGCATAGTGCAGCACCTGTGGGTTAAACCATTTGTTAAAATTACCAATCAGGGGGCCGGCGCCGCGGCTCACTAGGCTAATCCTCCGCCTAGCCTAGGCGCCGGCACACCGGGTTCTAGTCCCGGTCGGGGCGCCGGATTCTGTCCCGGTTGCCCCTCTTCCAGGCCAGCTCTCTGCTGTGGCCCGGGAGTGCAGTGGAGGATGGCCCAGGTGCTTGGGCCCTGCACCCCATGGGAGACCAGGAAAAGCACCTGGCTCCTGCCATCGGATCAGCGCGGTGCGCCGGCCACAGCGCGCCAGCCGCGGCGGCCATTGGAGGGTGAACAACGGCAAAGGAAGACCTTTCTCTCTGTCTCTCTCTCTCACTGTCCACTCTGCCTGTCAAAAAAAAAAAAAAAAAAAAATTACCAATCAGGGCTGGCGCCGTGGCTCAATAGGCTAATCCTCTACCTCCGGCACCAGCACACCAGGTTCTAGTCCCGGTCAGGGCGCCAGATTCTGTCCTGGTTGCCCCTCTTCCAGGCCAGCTCTCTGCTGTGGCCCAGGAGTGCGGTGGAGGATGGCCCAAGTGCTTGGGCCCTGCCCCCGCATGGGAGACCAGGAGAAGCACCTGGCTCCTGGCTTCGGATCAGCGTGGTGCGCTGGCCGTAGCAGCCATTGTGGGGTGAACCAACGGCAAAGGTAGACCTTTCTCTCTGTCTCTCTCTCTCTCACTATCCACTATGCCTGTCAAAAATAAATACATAAATAAATAAAATAAAAAATAAATCTTCACATTCTTGGGTTAAGTATTGGTTTTGAAGTATGATACCTAAAGCACAAGTGACAAACAAAAAAAAGATAAATTAGACTGTCAAAATGAAGAACATCTGTGCTGAAAAACGATACCATTAAGGAAATAAGGCAATTACAGGAGTATACTATATGGTTCCACTTAAACGAGGCATCTAAAACAGCCAAGCTCACAGAAGCACAAAGCAGCATAGTAGTTGCTGGAGACTGTGGAGAAGGGAAAATGAGGCACTGCAGCTGTCCAACAGGATGAACTCTCAGTTGTACAAAATGAGTAATTTCTAAAGCTCTGCTGTACAGCAGTTTTCGTAGCTAATAATACGACATAAAAGTCCAACAAAACAGGTCACATGCTGCTACCTATTCTTACCACAGAAAAGGACGCTGCTACAACAGAATTCAAGTATCATATTTTGCACAGAACAAAATGAGCAGTAAGTATCCATCAACCATGTTTGCATGCCTGTTTCTATATATTACATAAACACACTATCTAATATTAAAAAAATAAGAATGAAGCTGATAAGACCTTAATATACCTAACTCTCTACCTTTCTAGATGTCTCAAGAAACTCGAAAACTACAATTACAAAAACAAGAGGAAAAAATATATATACAGCGGGAATCACTAATTTTGCCATTCTCAGATAGACAACATAAAAGACTGGGACTCTGACCAGCGCAGCAGGACAGTGGGTTAAGCTTCCGCTTGCAACACCAACATCCCATATTGCTCGCTGCTGTGAGTACCAGCTGCTCTGCTTCCAAATGCAGCTTCCAGCCAATGCACCCAGGAAAGCAGCACTGACAGCCACAGTACTTGGGCCCCTCTCACCCATGTGGAAGACCAGATGGAGTTCTAGGCTCCTGGCTGCGGCCTGGCATGGTCCTGGCCATTGTGGCCATTTAGGGAGTGAATCAGCAGTTGGAAGGTATCCATCCTTCTCTCTCTCAACTCCCTCCTCCACCCCTCCTCACTCTGCCTTTCAAATAAATAAAATAAATCTTATCCAAAAAAAAAAAAAAAAAAAAAAAAAAGCTGAGACTCTGTGAGAACATTTTGAAGCTCAGAATGATACACCAGTAAGCGAAGTGGTAGACTTTCTTTGTCAAGTCAAGAGTTCATGAAAAGGAGTAATTCAGGACCTGGACAGCAGATGGAGCCAGGTTAACAGCTACAGGACACATTTTACCAGTACGTGTTTCTTTGTTTTACAGGACAAGTTTTATTCAGAAGAGAGAAGAGAGCATGTCCTTACTTGAAAAGTTGTATCAAGAATTCATCTATTTTGTCTAAAATCAATGTAGCTATTTCACCATTTTTATTTTATTTTGAATGTTAGAAAAAAATTTTTAAAGATTTATTTGAAGGGCAGAATTACAGAGAAAGAGGGAGAGGGAGGGAGGGAGGGAGAGGGAGAGAGAGATCAATATTCTGTGTGCTGGTTCACTCCCCAAGTGGCTGCAATGGCCGGGGCTGGGCCAGGCCAATGCCAGGAACAAGGAACTTCATCTGGATCTCCCACATGGGTGCAGGCGTCCAGGCACTTAGGCCATCTTCCACTGCTATCCCGAGTACATTAGCAGGTAGCTGGATCAGAAATGGAGCAGCTGGGGTTCGAATCGAAGCCTCTGTGGAATGCTGCCACAGCAGAGGCTTAACCTTCTATGCCATTGTGCCAGCCCCAGAAATTTCTTTATTACTTATTAAGCACAAGCTTGGTATTGCAAAACATTTCAAATCACTCTTTCACAACCTACTCTCCCCTTGGACACCTAAATTTTTAAAGCAGTTTTAAAAAAGATTTTTTTTTAATTTGAAAGGTTGAGTTCCAGAGAAGGAGCGGCAGAGAGAGAGAGAGAGAGAGAGAGGGATTTTCCATTCTGTGGTTCGCACCTCAAATGGGTGTGATGGCTGGAGCTGGGCCAGTCTGAAGCTGGGAACCAGGGCTTCTTCCAGGTCTTCCACATGTGTGCAGGGACCCAAGGACTTGAGTCATTTTCTACTGCTTTCCCAGGCCATAGCAGAGAGCTGGATTGGAAGGGAAACCGCCAGGACTCGAACCAGCTCCCATATGGGATGCTGGATGCTGGCACTGCAGGCGGCGATTTAACCTGCTGCGCCACAGCATTGGCCCCCTTAAATTATATTTTTTTTTCTTTTTTTTTATTTGACAGAGTTATAGACAAAGAGAGAGAGAGAGAGAGAGAGAGAGAGAGAGAGAGAGGTCTTCCTTTTCTGTTGGTTCACCCTCCAATGGCGCACCGCGCTGATCCGATGGCAGGAGCCAGGTACTTATCCTGGTCTCCCAGGCCGTGCAGGGCCCA
This sequence comes from Oryctolagus cuniculus, assembly GCF_964237555.1. Lineage (NCBI taxonomy): Eukaryota > Metazoa > Chordata > Mammalia > Lagomorpha > Leporidae > Oryctolagus > Oryctolagus cuniculus. The sequence goes on along the minus strand of NC_091438.1, from coordinate 2,577,508 downwards.
AGCACATGGGCCATCCTCCACTGCACTCCCTGGCCACAGCAGAGAGCTGGACTGGAAGAGCAGCAACTGGGACAGAATCCGGCGCCCTGACCTGGACTAGAACCCAGTGTGCCGGCGCCACAGGCAGAGGATTAGCCTACTGAGCCGCGGCGCTGGCCCTGACATTTATGTTCTTAAAACTGGATATATGAGCCGGCGCCGCGGCTCACTAGGCTAATCCTCCACCTAGCGGCGCCGGCACACCGGGTTCTAGTCCCGGTTGGGGCGCCGGATTCTGTCCCGGTTGCCCCTCTTCCAGGCCAGCTCTCTGCTGTGGCCCGGGAGTGCAGTGGAGGATGGCCCAGGTGCTTGGGCCCTGCACCCCATGGGAGACCAGGAAAAGCACCTGGCTCCTGGCTCCTGCCATCGGATCAGCGCGGTGCGCCGGCCGCAGCGCACCGGCAGCGGCGGCCATTGGAGAGTGAACCAACGGCAAAGGAAGACCTTTCTCTCTGTCTCTCTCTCTCTCACTGTCCACTCTTCCACTCTGCCTGTCAAAAAATAAAAAAAAAAAAATTAAAAAAAAAAAACTGGATATATGAAATAAATGAAATCTATTCCCTTTAAGTAAATAACTAAGATTAAAATAAATAAAAGCTATCATCTGAAATCTACCCCCCCCCCAAAAAAAAAGCTCCTTGCTGGCAGGGGGTAGGGGGCATTGTGGTGCACATAGTGCATTAAGCCATGGCTTAATATCCCACATCAAAGTGCCAGGTTCAAGTCCCGGCTACTCCTCACCTCTGATCCAGCTTCCTGCTGATGTACAGTCTGGGAGGCAGCAGGTGATGGCTCAAGTGGCTGAATCACCACCAACCACATGGGAAGACCAAGATGGAGTTCCAGGCTCCTGGCTTTGGCCTGGCCCAGCGCCAGGTGTCGCAGTCATTTGGGGAGTGAGCCAGAGAATGGAAGATCTCTGCCTCGCTTCTCTTTCTCACTTTCATTCTTTCTATTAAGTAAAAATAAGTAAATGAAATAAAATGTTCCATCTAACTAAAGCAAAATACATACTTTGTTCTAAAGTTCACAGAGAACATTCACAAAGTTAGACCAAATTCTAAACCATAAAACACCTAAATCAATATAAAAGTAAAATCATACTATGAGCTCTTCAATCACAATAGAATTAAACTAGGAATCAGAAGCGAAAAATACCTGGAAAGTTCTCACATACAAGAAACGGAAAATTAATTTTAAACAAACCATGAGTCACAATGAGACAAGAGAATTTTTAAACATTTCAAATGAAATGAACAGAATTTATCAAAACTTGTTATGTGCAGTGAAAGCACTTAGAGGGAAATTTAAAGCATTAAGTGAATATACTAAAAAAAGAAAAAAATACCTAAAATCTTTTAATACAGATATCCTTACTAACTTGGGAAATTCAGAAAAAGGAGAGTAGATAAAAGGAAACAAAAAACACAGAAATTAATGCAACTGAAAACAGGAAATTAACACAGAAAAATTTTTAAAAAGCTCATTCATTGAAATGATTTATAAATTATCAACTTCTAACCAAGCTAAACAAGAAAAAGAAGAAACACAAATTACCAATATCACAAATGAAAGAAAGGTCATCATTACCAACAGATGGACACTAAAAGAATGATAATGGAATACTACCAAAAAACTATATCCACAAATTTGGTAGCTTAGCTGAAATGGACCAGTTCTTTGAAAGATAAAAAGTGCCAACACTCACCCCAGGGAGTGTTGGATAATCTGAATAGACATGGATAATCTGAATAGTGCTCTCTCATGCTCACAATCAATCTCTCTCTCTCTCTCTCTCTCTCTCTATATATATATATATATATATACACACACACATTTTTGAAATTTTTATTTATTTATGTGAGAGGCAGAGAGATAATAAGAGCTCTCATCCATTTGTTCACTGGTGAATTCTACCAAACCTTGAAGGAGGAAATACAATCAATTTCCCATAATCTCTTCAAAAAATTAGAATGCAAAGGAGTACTTCCTAACCCCTTTCTGTGAAATGAGCATCACCTAATACTAAAACCAGACTATAAGAAAACTACAGATCACTATTTCTACTGACACAGACAGAAAAAAATCCTCATGAAAATACTACCAAATGATATCCAACAATGTATTAAAATATTTACTAGGTATTTAAGACTATCTCAACATTCAAAAAATAACCAATGTAACTAAACAAATCAACAGGCTTAAAAAATCATGATCATATTAATATAAAAATACATTTTAATGAAATCCAATACCTATTTATGATTTAAAAAAAAAAAAAACTCAGCAAACTAGCAAATGAGGGGAACTTCCTCAACTTGACATAGGCAATCTTCCCAAAAACAAACAAAAAAAACCACCTACAGCTATCATCATATTTCACTGTGAGACACTGGACTCTTTACTCCTAATGCTGAAACAAGGCAAAGATGTCCTCTCTCATCACAATGATCCATTCAGCATTATAAGAAATAAAATATAGATTAGGAAAGATTAAATCAAACTGCTTTTATCCATAGATTAGATGGTTCTTTATGTAAAAAGCCTCAAGGAACCTGCGAAAAAAAAAAAAAGTTTAAAAAGAAAACCCCCCCTAAAACTAATAAATAAACATAGTAAGGCATCAGGATACAAAGTCAATATACAAAAGTCAATGTCTTCTCTACACATAATAAACAATACTAAGTTGAAATTTATTTTTTTAAAGTGTTATTTACAATAGAGGGAAAATGAAATAAATAGGTACACATGCATACTTCAAAAGTTCATTGGAAAGAAAAATTTATTTTGGTGCACAAAAATCTGGGATGGGGCAAGAGTTGTGACAACAAGTTAAACCAACATGTGCATTGCCAGCATCCTCTATCACAGTGCATCCCCCATCACAGTGCACCCCCATCACAGTGCACCCCATCAGTCATCCCCATCACAGTGCACCCCCACACAGTCATCCCCATCACAGTCACCCCCATCACAGTCATCCCCATCACAGTCACCCCCATCACAGTCATCCCCATCACAGTCACCCCCATCACAGTCATCCCCATCACAGTCATCCCCATCACAGTCATCCCCATCACAGTGCACCCCCATCACAGTGCACCCCCATCACAGTCACCCCCATCACAGTGCACCCCCATCACAGTCACCCCCATCACAGTCGTCCCCATCACAGTCACCCCCATCACAGTCATCCCATTCACAGTGCACCCCATCAGTCATCCCCATCACAGTCATCCCCATCACAGTCATCCCCATCACAGTGATCCCTATCACAGTCATCCCCATCACAGTCATCCCCATCACAGTGCACCCCATCAGTCATCCCCATCACAGTGCACCCCCATCACAGTGCACCCCCATCACAGCCATCCCCATCACAGTCACCCCCATCACAGTCATGCCCATCACAGTCACCCCCATCACAGTGCACCCCCATCACAGTCATCCCTATCACAGTCATCCCCATCACAGTCATCCCCATCACAGTCATCCCCATCACAGTGCACCCCATCAGTCATCCCCATCACAGTGCACCCCCATCACAGTCATGCCCATCACAGTCATCCCCATCACAGTGCACCCCCATCACAGTCATCCCTATCACAGTCATCCCCATCACAGTCATCCCCATCACAGTGCACCCCATCAGTCATCCCCATCACAGTGCACCCGCATCACAGTCACCCCCATCACAGTCATGCCCATCACAGTGCACCCGCATCACAGTCACCCCCATCACAGTCATCCCCATCACAGTCATCCCCATCACAGTGCACCCCCATCACAGTCATCCCAATCACAGTGCACCCCCATCACAGTCATCCCCATCACAGTCATCCCCATCACAGTCATGCCCATCACAGTGATCACAGTGCATGCCCATCACAGTCATCCCCATCACAGTGCACCCCCATCACAGTCATCCCCATCACAGTCATCCCCATCACAGTCACCCCCATCACAGTCATCCCAATCACAGTGCACCCCCATCACAGTCATCCCCATCACAGTCACCCCCATCACAGTCATCCCAATCACAGTGCACCCCCATCACAGTCATCTCCATCAGTCATCCCCATCACAGTGCACCCCCATCACAGTCATCCCAATCACAGTCATCCCCATCACAGTGCACCCCCATCACAGTCATCCCCATCACAGTGCACCGCCATCACAGTCACCCCCATCACAGTCACCCCCATCACAGTGCACCCCCATCACAGTGCACCCCCATCACAGTCACCCCCATCACAGTCATCCCCATCACAGTCATCCCCATCACAGTGCACCCCCATCACAGTCATCCCAATCACAGTGCACCCCCATCACAGTCATCCCCATCACAGTCATCCCCATCACAGTCATGCCCATCACAGTGATCACAGTGCATGCCCATCACAGTCATCCCCATCACAGTGCACCCCATCACAGTGCACCCCCATCACAGTCATCCCCATCACAGTGCACCCCCATCACAGTGCACCCCCATCACAGTCATCCCCATCACAGTGCACCCCCATCACAGTCATCCCAATCACAGTGCACCCCCATCACAGTCATCCCCATCACAGTGCACCCCCATCACAGTGCACCCCCATCACAGTCATCCCCATCACAGTGCACCCCCATCACAGTGCACCCCCACCACAGTCATCCCCATCACAGTCATCCCCATCACAGTGATCACAGTGCACCCCCATCACAGTCATCCCCATCACAGTCATCCCCATCACAGTGCACCCCCATCACAGTGCACCCCCATCACAGTCATCCCCATCACAGTCACCCCCATCACAGTCATCCCCATCACAGTCACCCCCTTCACAGTCATCCCCATCACAGTGCACCCCCATCACAGTCATCCCCATCACAGTGCACCCCCATCACAGTGCACCCCCATCACAGTCATCCCCATCACAGTCATCCCCATCACAGTCATCCCCATCACAGTGCACCCCCATCACATTCATCCCCATCACAGTGCACCCCCATCACAGTGCATCCCCATCAGGATGCATCCCCGCAAATCTCTCTCTCCTCTCTCCTCTCTCTCTCTCTTTCTCTCTCTCCCCTCCCCCGCATCACCCTCTCTCTCTCTCCTCCCTCCCCCCTCTTTCCCTGTTGCTCTGCCTTTCTAATAAATCTTTTAAAAGCTGACAATTCTCAGAAGTCTTCTAAATAAAATTGAGCTCACTGTTCTGTGAACCCTGAACCAATACATCCATTTTAACCCACTATATACAACAGAGCAATGGGGGGGGGGGGGGGGGACCTGTTTTTGAAGACTGCCCTGCTCTAATACAAAAGTCAGACCATAAAATCTGACAAAGAATTTTTTATTTCTCTTCAAATGCAAATAAAAATCAACATTAGGCTCCGTAGTCTAGGCATAAAGTCTTCACTTGTGGGACATTTTAAAGGGATATGAGGCTAACAGAAAACAGAGTTCCACAAAGTCAGACACGTGTAGCTGTGTTTCATCTAACCATCCTGTTCTCCACTGAACCCAAAGACACTTAATATTTTTTCACTGAATTGACTCACTAGTAACAGACTTATCCTCCACAACTGTAGCAATTCTTCCAATTCCACCAAGTGAACAGCCTTTAACTCCTACTTTAATGTCACATCATTTTTGTTAAATGAGCAATGGTGATATCTCAATCAACACCTCACTTGGATGTCTGAAACTACAATTTCCACATATGTACTAGAAAAAGTCTAACAACACTCAGCAAAGTCTAACTGGAAGCTATGTTCTTCCCAAAATAACATACTCAAAAGTACAAAATTGTAGTCCATGTGATCTAATTTCATTCTGTACCAAATGTGGTTAGCTTGCTTCTTGTTTTTAGATTATATGTGTGTACCTATTCACATTCAAGTGGCTCTTGAACTAAAATAGAACTTAAAAACATGAGTGTGAGTCAAAAGTGGCTAAGTTAGGAGGACTATAAGGCATGAGAGTTAGAATGGTCACAGAAGACACATTACAAAGGTAGAAAAGGAGAAGCTCTTAATTTACTGTAAGAAAATAGACATGAATAATGTAGAACAACATTTGCCAACCAAAATTCTTCCATGTTGAACTCAGCCAGTCCAGAAAAACCCTACTCTGACTTCTGTTTTCTAAGCATCCATCCACTGTTCTAGTTCCCACATGAGAGTCACAACATTATGCATGAAAGTAAGTCTCTGGTCCTGAAAAGGGCATAGAAGAACTTTCATTACTCACAGTATTTTAGTGGACATCTATGTATTTTCATTTGTCCAGCAATAATTCCAGAACCTTTTTTAGTTTTGGGGGAATAAGCCTTCTCTCCATTCAAATAACATGGATTTTACAGAACCCTCAAGCCCCATAGAGAAACAGATTAAAAGGTGGATACTAAATGCAAGCTAGATCAATTAAACTCAATTCCTAAGATTTCTGGACTGTTGACTGGTGAGTTCATTACTCTCTTCCAGTAGAAACTTTTAAGATGGAAACTGAGAATTGTTGGTGGGCCTGTTCTTCCTCCTATGAAGAAAGCCAATCTGCAGTTAATAGAGAAAACTAAATCTCAGAGACTAGTGTTTTAACCAACTCCCATCCCTTTGGGGCCAGCGCTGTGGCACAGCGGGTTAAAGCCCTGGCCTGAAGCACCGGCATCCCATATGGGCACTGGTTCTAGTCCTGGCTGCTTCTCTTCCAACCCAGTTCTCTGCTGTGGCCTGGGAAAGCAGCAGAAGATGGCCCAAGTCCTTGGGCCCATGCACCCATGTGGGAGACCCAGAAGAAGTGCCTGGCTCCTGGCTTTGGATCGGTTCAACTCCAGCCATTGCGGCCATCTGGGGAGTGAAGCAGCAAATGGAAGACCTCTCTCTCTGTCTCTACCTCTCTCTGCAACTCTTTCAAATAAATAAAATAAAATAAATCTTAAAAAAAAAAAATCCTATCCCTTTGAATCATTCCTGAAGTCTAGCTCCTTCTGCTCCCATTATCAGCCTTGATAAATCCACTGTTTCTTTAATTCCATGAACTATCCCCCCAATAATAAACTAGTTTAATCTGAGTTTGTCACATGAATAAAATCACATGCTAGCAACAGGACACTTAACGATACACTTAAAGAGATTGCGGATGGCTATATGCTTCCATATATAGGTAATGAGAACAGAAAATTAGGTGAGGCAAGAGAAAAGAATCTGAAAAGCTGACAATAATTTCCTAGATACACAGCAGAGTAAAAGGGATGAAAGAAGGCAAGAGGGTGGAGAAAAGATTTAAATTCTGCACATCAGTCACTTATCTTCAGAATACATCAGTACATGAAGAAGATACATAACACAGATGAAGAAGTTGAAGCACATAGAAACTGATTTCTTTTAAAAGTTACAGAGCCAGAAGTAGAATCTACAAGTCCTAGAAATACAGTCACTACTACCATATTACCATTCCAAGGACTGGTAATCATTACATTGATTATTTCAGACATTTTGACTCCAACTCACTATCTCTTTTGTCATCACATAGTATACTATATAAACGTATATCAAATATACAGAATAATATACAGTATATCAAATAAACAGAAATAAGGAATTGGAGATAGTTAATGTTTATTGTGCATACTTTACATAACTAGCACTAAATTCAACAGAAAAAATATTACCCAATTTGTTGGATCCAGCACAGACAGACTCAAGGTAGAACCTAAAAGTTAATGAACCTGGCAATCACACATGGTTTCCACATCTAAGGAAAAGATAAAAGACCCCCCCTCCCCCTTTATCCATTTCCACTACTTCATCCAAACAAGTTCACCAGTCAGGTGAGCGAGGGTCATTGTCTAAGAAGGAAGAGATCAACACAATGAAGGAAGAGAAGCCAAATCACTATTTTAACTGTTTTTCTCTCCCACTAAAGCCTACAAGCAAGATTTACTTCTGTCTTTGATGCACAGACCCCTAGATCTCGTAGAGCATTCAGTATATTTCTGAGATATACCATCAGAAACAGAAATTCAAGCAAGGGTTGAATGAGTATCCTGTATCTGAATGCCTAAAACCAGAAACGTTTTGGATTTCAGATAGTTTTAGATTCTGAAATATCCACATGTATGACAGTTCTTCAAAAGGTTCACAGAAAATGAAATATAAAGATGTTCATCTCAGTATAAAAAAATTTTTGAAATCTAGGTACCTAGAGTGTCTTCAAAAAGTTCATGAAATAGTTTTATTATGAAAAAAAACATGGATTCCAAAATTTTTAATAACAAAATTAATTAATCTTTTAATTCTATTTTCTGTGGATTTTTTTTTAAGTATCATTGTATGTAATAATGTAACTTGGGGATGGGACTCATGTCCACACAAAATTCACTGCTGTTTAGTGGAGGATGGCCCAAGTGCTTGGGCCCTGCACCCCATGGGAGACCAGGATAAGTACCTGGCTCCTGGCTTCGGATCAGCGCGATGCGCCAGCAGCAATGTGCCGGCCGCGGTGGCCATTGGAGGATGAACCAACGGCAAAAGGAAGACCTTTCTCTCTGTCTCTCTCTCTCACTGTCCACTCTGCCTGTCAAAGATTAAAAAAAAAAATTCGCTGCTGTTTCATATATATTTTATACACATAGACTCGAAGATAACTTTTCATATTTCTAATGCACCTGCATTTTGACTACAGCCTGTCACAGAAAGTAAGTTGCGGAATTTTCCTCTCGTGGGGTCAAGTCAGCACTCCAAAGCTTTCAGATTGTGGAGCATTTGCAACTTCTGATTTTCAAATTAGGGATGCTCAACCTGTATACAGCACCCCAAGTCTTCTGGGCAAATAGTATGTATTTGGGTACATATGTTTGTACCTGTGCATACATTTATACCTGCCTTGTTCTCCATAGAATTTGTGATGATTTGAAAACACAGAAATCCATATAAAAGATAATTCATGAAAAATCTTTTTTTTTTTTTTTTTTTTTTTTTTTGACAGGCAGAGTGGATAGTGAGAGAGAGAGAAACAGAGAGAAAGGTCTTCCTTTTGCCGTTGGTTCACCCTCCAATGGCTGCCACGGCTGGCGCGCTGCGGCTGGTGCACCGCGCTAATCCCAAGGCAGGAGCCAGGTGCTTCTCCTGGTCTCCCATGGGATGCAGGGCCAAGCACTTGGGCCATCCTCCACTGCACTCCCTGGCCACAGCAGAGAGCTGGCCTGGAAGAGGGGCAACCGGGAAAGAATCCGGCACCCCGACCGGGACTAGAACCTGGTGTGCCGGCGCCACTAGGTGGAGGATTAGCCTATTGAGCCGCGGTGCTGGCCTCATGAAAATTCTTTGAGATTAGATTTTAAGTGCAAATATTTTCCCTTGATATGGTACAATTTATAACAAGATATTTTATATTTGCAACTAACTCCTAATATTTTCATTAAAATAGTTCAGCAGATGCTAATGAAGAAACACAAAATCCTGTGAAATCCAGGATAGGCATTTGGCTTAGTGAGTAAGTCATCCTTTGAGACCCCCGTATCTCATTTTGAAGAGCCTGGTTTGAGTTCCAGCTTTGCTTCCAATCCACCTTCCTGGTAATATACACCCTGAAAGGCAGCAGATGATGCCTCAAATACTTAGGTACCTCTCACCCACAAGAGAGACCAGGATGGAGTACTGATTTCAGCCTGGCCCAGTCCTGGCTGTTGCTGCTATTTGGGAAGTGAATCTGCATATGAAAGATCTCTCTATCTGTCCCTCTGTCTTGCCTTCTCTGCCTTTAAGGAAACAAGGAAAGAAGGAAGGAACAGGTTTTCTAAGTTTTGAAATTCTAAAATAAGGATTTTCAAACTTACAACGCAAGGCACTGCTGACTTAGTCACAGTGATCAATGATCACTTAAAGCTAAAATAAAAATGAGAACACCCAGAAGAAGAAAGATCTAAAGAATCTAATATTTAGATATTATTATGACATGCCAAAAATTAGAAGTAGCTTCTATGAACTCATATACTGCAATGTATTTACAAAAGCAAAGAAGAGGCAGGTCTTGCTGAATGCAAACTGTAAACAAAAAACTAAGTAATTATTCAATAGGAAATAATTCAAAGTTTTAAAAAAAGTTCTAGTATTGGATTTTTCTACCCTATGTTACAATTTTTTTATTCTCACAAGGCAAATGAAAACCAAAACCATGTAATTAGAAGAGAAAATTATTCATGCTTTCAATAAAATGTACTGGCTTCTCAAACACTTTTATTGAATACACCAGAGCTAGAGGATATTTTTTGTGGTTTAAAAAAGAAAAGCATGATAAAATATAATCAGGAACCCATTATTTGACAGTTACTCATTTATTAACTCCGCATGGTTGCATTCTATCTAGACGTTGTTCAAGCCATAACAGAACATAAAAGAACAAAAGAGCATCACACTGAGGGCAGAGCTTGATATATTTCTGTCACAGCATCTCTAATGCCACTAACACAGAATCCAGTTAATTCATTCTTCTTCTTATTCTTCTTCAAGCAGCACAGACAAAGACAGAGAGGCCATTCACCCACTAGCTCACTCCCCAAATGTCTGTCATGGCTGGAGCTGGGCCAGGCCTAAACTGGGAGCTCAGCACTCAATCGAGGTCTCCAACATAGGTGGAAGAAACCCAATTACTTGAGTTACCACTGCTGCCTTCCAAGGTCTATATTAGCAGGAAGCCAGAATTGGGAGCCAAGACTCAACCACAGGCACTCCAATATGGGACATGGCGTCTGAACTGCTAGACCAAATGCTTGCCCCTAATTTATTCTTTTGACAATCACTGTTGTTGTTGTCATTTAACACTTATTACTTTACAGGCATAGTTATAAAGTATCTTCTCTAGTTAGATATCTAAGAGATATTTCAAACTAACGGATTAAAAAACCAAACTTCCTATCTTTCCCATTCTACCCTGATCTCTCTATTACCCTCCTACACACTTATTCAACTCAGCTGATAGCATCTGTCTTCTTCCTCAAACACACTTACACATATGCACACAAACACATTAAATCAGAAAATTCCTTTGGCTCTACCTTCAAATTATATACAGAAATCATCTATTTCTCACCACCTCCACTGCCATAACCCAGTCCCAGTCATTATCTTCTCTTACCTAGACTATTTATAAAGCCTCCTAACTAGTCTTCCAGTTTCTTCACTTGCTCCCCTGCTATGGTATACTAAAAAAAATAACAAGAATGATCCTCTTACTTCAGTTCCCAAAATCCTCCAATGCCCCCCCTCATTTTGCTGCAGATCAGAGCCAAGTGACTTCAAAGGCATTATGTGCCTGGTGCTACAAAGCATCACTCCTCACACTTCCACTACCCACTGTCTCACCTTTGAATCCTTATCTGCTTACTATGATCTCCCCTACTCAACTCAACCTCAGCTGCAATGTAGTTCTTCTTTTCCTTCAAATAAGCCTGGCACACTTTCTCTGGCTCTTCCATCACAATAAATCCCCTCCCCAGAGAGCTGCCTGGCTACCATCTTTACTCCCTCATTCAGATCTTTCCTCAAACCTCAACCTGTCAAGAGATCTACCCTGATCATGTTATTTTTTTTAAAAAAAGATTTATTTATTTATTTGAAAGACAGCTACACAGAGAGACAGGTCTTCCAGCTGCTGATTCACTCCCCAAATGGCCGCAACGGCCGGAGCTGCACCAATCCAAAGCCAGGAGCCAGGAGCTTCTTCTGGGTCTCCCACGAGGGTGCAGGAGCCCAAGAACTGCTTTCCCAGGCCATGGCAGAGAGCTGGATCGGAAGAGGAGCAGCCGGGACTAGAACCGGCATCCATATGGGATTCTGGCACTGCAGACAGTAGCTTTACCCACTATGCCACAGTGCCAGCCCTGATCATCTTATTTGTTTCCCATCACAACAAAATCTGAATTCCCCTCTATCTTATTCTACTTAGTTCTTCTTTTCCAGAGCACTATTTTCTAATTAATAACTGTTAATATTGTTTGTACTGTATTTTCTGTTTATTGTCTGCTCCCCCACTAGAAAATAAAACTGTCAAAGCCAAGAATCTTTGTCTTATGCATTGACGTAACCCAAGCACCTAGAAAAGTAACTGTCACATAGCTGCACCATTAAATATTAGCTGTACAGATAAAAAGATGAACATTCAAGATGACTAAAGTGTCTTAGGGCCGGCGCCATGGCTCACTTGGTTAATCCTTCGCCTGCAGTGCGTCTCATATGGACGTTGGGTTCTAGTCCCAGCTGCTCCTCTTCCAGTCCAGTTCTCTGTTGGGGCCCAGGAAGGCAGTGGAAGATGTTCCAAGTGCTTGGGCCCCTACACCCGCATGGGAGACCAGGAAGAAGCACCTGGCTCCTGGCTTCGGATCGGCACAGCGCCGGCTGTAGAAGCCATTTGGGGAGTGAACCAATGGAAGGAAGACCTCTCTCCCTCTCTCTCTCACTGTCTATTACTCTGTCGAATAAAAAAAAATTTTTTTAAATAAAAAATAAAGTGTCTTAAACTCCAGAAGCCAACCAGGTCTCTAGGTGCAGCCTGATCAGGAATGGTACCATTAAAGGAATAGGATAACAGCACTGATGGTTTCTTTCGCTGGGTAATTAACAAGAATGCTCTTGAATTCATAAAGATTTTTGATATAATAGGACACCAAGAGATCATTTTAAAAGGTAAATTAAAATGTTAGACCTTATTCCAAATTTCCATTTACACCAGAAACTGAGAACATGGCCTATTAGATTAGATAATGTTTTTAGGAATTATTGTTGATATTTTTTGAGTGTGAGGATGACAATATGATTATGAAGAACTCCTTGTCTTTTAAAAATACATACTCAAATATTTACAGATTAAATTACATGATTAGCAGAGATTCGCTTCATATAATTTTGAGTGGAATGAAGGAGTAAGGCATAGAGAAAACAAAATTGCTGTTTGATAACTGCTGAACCGGACAGAGTCAGAAGAGTATTCATATTATTCTCCCTGACCTTGTATATGCTTCCAATTTGCCAAAGTAAAAAAAAAGTTGGGGCGTCCATTTGGCCCAGTGGTTGAGACACCAACTGGGATGCCCATGTTCCATACTGGAGTACATGGTTCGGTTCCCTGCTCCTGCCTCCTTTCAGGGTAGACCCAGGAAGGTAGCAGGTGATAGGTCAAGGGGTTTTGGGGTCCCTGATACCCATATGCCAGACCTGGATTAAGTTCCATTGCAGGCATGTGAGGAATGAGCCAGCAGAAGGAAGCTCTCTGTCTCTGTCTCTTCATCTCAAAAAAAAAATGTAGGAACCCAGAAAATAAGTTAAACAAACCAAACATAAAAACACAAGCCAAGAATATACTGCCTTTATCATCTAGCACATTATAGGACACCTAAAAACAAATATTTAAAGAATAAAGCATATGTCACAACTAAAGAATAGATTTTATAGATTACCATAATGATGGGAACAGATTAAAACAAAAAATAATGACCAAAATGGGCATTCCTTTGAGTCAAAGAAAAATGACAGGTAAATGGATAGCCCTGATAGCTGCTACTACAAAGACCAGAGAACTAACTTGTCCAAACAAGCAAAGTCACAAGACTTCAGCTTTGGTCATCTGGAACATTATGGGGATACACTGAAGAAACTTTCATCCTTCTTCAGGGTAAAAGGCACTGTACATTATTCAATAAAGGTCATACACATAAATGCAAAATATAGTCAACAGGGACAAGAGAGCATTCCTGAAATGCTATGTCCTAAACAACACTGTAGCATAATTATTAGAAATACACAGACCACTTTACTAGCAAACAAATGTTTATAAATAGTGACTTTAGTAAATTATTTTACAGTCAAAAAAAAAAAAGGAAAAAACAAACCTTACCATCTCAACCCCAGGGAGATCAGGTAAACAAAAAAATTTTGAAGTATTAAAAAAATTTGTATGGGGTCCATGTTGTGGCATAGTGGGCAAAGCCACAGCCTGCAGTGCCAGCATCTCATGTGGGCACTGGTTCAAGTCCCAGGAGGAAGCACCTAGCTCCTAGCTTCGGATTGGCGCAGTGCGCCGGCCGTAGAGGCCATTTTGGGGGTGAACCAACAGAAGGAAGACCTTTCTCTCTGTCTCTCTCCCTCACTGTCTAACTCTACCTGTCAAATAAATTAAAAAAAAAAAAAAGGACTGACAAATTTAACTTCATAAAATGTAATATTTGTGTGTATCAAATGATAACATGAGCAACATTCAAAGGCAAAACCCTGCCAGCGCCGTGGCTCACTAGGCTAATCCTCCGCCTAGCAGCGCCGGCACACCGGGTTCTAGTCCTGGTCGGGGCGCCGGATTCTGTCCCGGTTGCCCCTCTTCTCTGTCCCGGTTGCCCCTCTTCCAGGCCAGCTCTCTGCTGTGGCCAGGGAGTGCAGTGGAGGATGGCCCAGGTCCTTGGGCCCTGCACCCCATGGGAGACCAGGATAAGTACCTGGCTCCTGCCATCGGATCAGCGCGGTGCGCCGGCCGCGGCGGCCACTGGAGGGTGAACCAACGGCAAAAGGAAGACCTTTCTCTCTGTCTCTCTCTCTCTCACTGTCCACTCTGCCTGTCAAAAAATAAATAAATAAATAAAAATTAAAAAAAACGAAGGCAAAACCCTGAAACATGGCAAAATATGACAAAATGGGATATTTGTTTAAGCTATTAGAAATAAATAAGAAAAAGATGAACAGCCCAAAGGAAAACAAAATGAAGGGCATGAAGAGATAAAGGACCAATCAACATACTGTCTTCTGACATCCATTCCTCCCCTCCCTCAACTGTTGCAGCTCTAATCCCTAGCTTCAGGGCCAGTGGCAGAAGAGAGCTCTCCAACTGAACTCTAAGTCAATTAACCTAATGGCTTTTACTTCATCTTAACCAATTTATATGGCATTTTCTTGGCAGGACTTCAGCAAAGAATTCTTGGCTGGGCCAGGGTGAAGCTAGGAGCTCTACCTAGGTCTCCCACAGGAGAACAGGGGCCTAAGGATTTGGGCCATCTGCTGCTGCTTCCCCAAGCGCATTAGCAGGGAGCTGGATGGCTAAGGGGAACAGATCCAACCAAACTGACACTCATATGAGATGCTGGCGTCCCAGGCGGCAGCTTAACCTGCTGCACCACAGCACCAGCACCAATTCTACATTTTTTTAAACTTTTCTTTATTTGAGAAACAGAAAGACAAAGAGAGAAACAGAGCTCTTATCTGCTGGTTCACTCTGCAACTGCAGGCAATGGGCGGTGCTGGGTGGGGGCTGCAACCAGGAGTCAGGAACTCAACCCAAATCTCCCTTAAAGGTTCTAGACCCAACTACTTAAGCCATGGCCTGTTTCCTCCAAGGATCTGCATTGGCAGGAAGCTGGAATCAGAAGCCAGAGGAATAAAACAGAGGCACTCCAATACAGGAGCCAGACATCTTAACCACTAGGGTCAAAAGCCTGCTCTCCAACTATACTTTTTTTTTTGGACAGGCAGAGTGGACAGTGTGAGAGAGAGACAGAGAGAAAGGTCTTCCTTTGCCATTGGTTCACCCTCCAATGGCCACCGCGGCTGGTGCGCTGCGGCTAGCGCACCGCGCTGATCCGATGGCAGGAGCCAGGTACTTATCCTGGTCTCCCATGGGGTGCAGGACCCAAGCACTTGGGCCATCCTCCATTGCACTCCCTGGCCACAGCAGAGAGCTGGCCTGGAAGAGGGGCAACCAGGACAGAATCCAGCACCCCGACCGGGACTAGAACCCGGTGTGCCGGTGCCGCTAGGTGGAGGATTAGCCTAGTGAACCGTGGCGCCGGCTCCAACTATACATTTTTAAAGGGTGAATTTTATGGGTGTTTAGCCATCATGTACCTGCTGCCGTGACACTTCCAAGATTCCCCAAAAAAGGACAAGGAAAACTCTTCTCCCCTTTGAATATTCAATAAAACTCCATCCCATATGCCTCCAGGGATATAAAGGGATGTACCTTAACCTCACTGAGTGCAGCTCTCTTTAGGGCATGCCCGCACTCCTGCCTAAGTATGCACTTTCACTCTGCGTGTAAATAAATCTTGTTTTTCCACTGACTTTTATCTAAATTTCATCCTCAAACTCTGTTCTTGCACTGGAAACTAGAACCTGGACCCAGCCATCCCTCAACAACATGAACGCCTATAATAATTAGCATTTACTAAGTATCTATGTATTTATAATATGCCACAAAACCTTAAAAAGTGTATTTATAATATGCCACAAAACCCTACAAAGTAGCTATTATCCTCATTTTATAGCCATGAAAAACAGGAAGGGAATAGTAAAGTAATTTGCCGAAGGTCAAAGTGCTATTAGACAGCTAAGGCAAGATTCACAACTAATGCGCTGGACTCCATAGATGCCGCTTTGCTGACTAAGCAGTGATGTCTCTCAAAAACAAAGTATACAATAATAATATCTAACATTTACTGAGTGCTTATTTTTTCCTAGGAATTTTATATTCTATTTCCTTTACGTATTACAATATGAAGCAGGGCTAATAATAGCTCATTTTATTAATGAGAAACAATAAAATGCTAAATAAACATAGTCAAAACTTGGAAGTTGTTATTATGAGCAGTTGTCATTTTATTATTAGTAAGCTTATCTGTCAGGAGCTCATACTCAGTAGTTAATTTGACTGTTAAGTGGGACTAAAGAGGAATTGAGTAACTCACTAAACAGCCACACACTCAGTAAGTAATGGAGATGAGATGCAAACCCTGCGAATGTGTGGAAAAAAAGGGGACAGAACACAGTTGTACTTAATCAAGCACAGGAATACTCTAGGAAACCAGAAACCAGCCACTGCACAGTTTAGAAAGGTGGGGGTGGGATGGCATAAGAGCATGAAACACTGGATCAAAACTAAAAGTCCTATAAGCTGCTAGTCCAACCTTGAGAAAAAGAGCAATCGCGATGTTTCATAATTTCTAAAGATGACCCCAATAATGGAAGAAAAATAAATACATACTTGACCAAAAGACGCAAAAGTTTTTTTAATGTGTATGGCATGGGGTCATTCATTCACTTACTGCAACTCTACCCACTACTTCACACTATAAGCTGAGCATTTAGAGACGAATCAAACCTATAGACTCTTCAGGCCCTAATTCCTAAAACTATCCAGAAGATCCCCGTAGCTTCTAAAATCACCGCATAGACCATGTATGCCACTTGAGCCTTTTAAAAATAAAAATTTCAGCACTCCCAACAATTCTCCCCAATTTTTCGAATTACTGTTAGACCTCTTGGAAGCTAACCTGTTACTGAACTTGAAAACAAAATAAAAACGAGAATATACCAAAATGTAAGAATTAAAGGAACTGAGTGGGTAGTTAGCCTCACAGTTAATAAGCCCATATCTCACAAAGGAATGCCTGAGTATTCCAGATTCTAGCTCCAGCTCCTGGATTCCAGCTTTCTGCCAACGTGTGCCCTGGGCAGGAGTGGATGATGGCTCCAATGGTTGAGTCCCTGCCACCCATGTGGGAGACCTGCACTGAGTTCCCAGCTCCTGGCTATAGTCCAGCCCAGACCTGGGCAGAGCGGGCATTTGGGGAGTGGACTAGCAGATGTATATGCACTCTGGTGCTTCCCTTCTCTCTCCCCATACCTTCATCCCCTCCCCCGCCACTCAAATAACAAAAAGAAAATTTTTTAAAATTTAAAGGAACAGCACTAGTTATATGTGACAGGTCCACAAATAAAAACATCCATATAGAGGAAGCAGAAACAGAGGCAGTGGGGCTGAGGATGTGGTACAGCAGACTAGGCAACACTGGCATCCCATAGGGGCACCAGTTTGAGTCATGCCTGGGAAGGCAGTAGATGATGGACCAAGTACTTAGGTCCCTGCCACCGACGTAGGAGACCAGGATGGAGTTCCAGGCTCCTGGATTCAGCCTGGCCCAGCCCCAGGAACTAAGGCCATTTAGGGAGTGAATAAACAGAAGATGTCTCTGTTTCTTTCTTTGTCTCTCTGTATGGCTTTGCCTTTCAAATAAACAAATCTATCTTTTCTTTAAAAAAAAAAAAGAGAGAGAGAGAGAGAGAGAGAGAGGGGGCCGGCGCCATGGCACACTAGGCTGATCCTCCGCCTGCAGAGCCAGCATCCCATATGGGCGCCGGTTCTAGTTCCAGTTGCTCCTCTTCCAGTCCAGCTCTCTACTGTGGCCTGGGATAGCAGTAGAGGATGGCCCAAGTCCTTGGGGCCCTGCACCTGCATGGCAGACCAGGAAGGACTCCTGGCTCCTGGCTTCAGATCGGCGCAGCTCCGGCATTGCAGCCATCTGGAGAGTGAACCAATGGAAGGAAGACCTCTCTCTCTCTCTCTCACTGTCTGTAACTCTACCTGTCAAATAAATAAATAAAACCTTTAAAAAAAAAAAAAGAAATGAATAAACAACAGAATTCTAAATGTCACACCCAACATCACACGGCTAGGAAGGACTTATTACCAACAGGTTCCTTAAATTGCATTGCAAGTCTAAAGTCTATATAAACTTAATATAAGCACAACATAGAAACAAAAAAGAAAAAGAAGTTAACAATTGAGAATCGCTGATTATTTGAATGAGAAGTTTATTTTTAATTTTCACCTACCAATTCAGTCAACATGTACTTTCTCTTAGGGAAGATTCTTCATAGAATGATGCTTTTAAGGAGGGAAAAAGAAAACAGAAACCTCTCCCCAATTAACTACCACTAAAATTAGTCTGATCTGAATTCAAATACTCAAGGCCTTCACAATTTTAATCATCAGGATAACAATTTTCAACTCTGTACGTTGATGGTTGCTATGAACATACACTGGAAGACATACAAGAAGTTCTATATTTTTATCTTGAAACCAAACCCCACTAAGAAAACATGTTAGAGGTAAGTAAAGTGATAGCTGATGTCCAGATCTATTACATGTTTTTTAAATTTATTTATTTGAAAGAGTTATATAGAGGAGCAGAGGCAGAGAGAGAGATCTTCCATCTACTGATTCACTCGCCAAATAGCCGCAACAGCCAGAGCTGCGCCGATCTGAAGCCAGGAGCTTCTTCCAGGTCTCCCACACAGGTGTAGGGGCCCAAGGACTTGAGCCATCTTTTACTGCTTTCCCAGATGTGGAGCAGCCGGGATTGAACTGACGCCCATATGGAATGCTGGCACTGCAGGCAGCGGCTTTACCCGCTATGCTACAGCACTAGTTCCTATCATTACTTTTTTTTTTTTTTTCTTTTTTTGACAGGCAGAGTGGACAGTGAGAGAGAGACAGAGAGAAAGGTCTTCCTTTGCCGTTGGTTCACCCTCCAATGGCCGCCGCGGCCGGCGCGCTGCGGCCGGCGCACCGTGCTGATCCGATGGCAGGAGCCAGGAGCCAGGTGGTTTTCCTGGTCTCCCATGGGGTGCAGGGCCCAAGCACCTGGGCCATCCTCCACTGCACTCCCTGGCCACAGCAGAGAGCTGGCCTGGAAGAGGGGCAACCGCGACAGAATCCGGCGCCCTGACCGGGACTAGAACCCGGTGTGCCGGCGCCGCTAGGCGGAGGATTAGCCTAGTGAGCCGCGGCGCCGGCCCCTATCATTACATTTTAAAGCCACAATCTAAAACCTAACATATAAAAAAGTATTGAGGGGACCAGTGTTGTGGCATAGCAGGTTAAGTCACTGCCTGAAATTCTGGCATCCCATCTGGATGCCTGTTCAAGTTCTGACTGTGCCACTTCTGATTCCTGCTCCTTGCTGATTTGCCTACGAAAGCAGCAGAGGATGGCCCAAATGTTTGGTCCCTGTACCCAAGTGCGAGACCCAGAAGAAGTTCCTGGCTTTAGTCTGGCCCAACCCTGTCCATTGCAGCCATTTGGGGAGTGAATCAACGGATGGGAGGTTTCTCTCTAACTCTGCCTTTCAAATCATAAAATGAAACTTAAACAAAAAAAAGTAGCTGAATACTCTAAAAGCTTTAAGCAAATACAAATATACAAAGTACTCATTTTAACTCTTATCAATTACTAAGTTTAAAATTGAAGTAGCTTCTTTCACATGAAAGCTGCAAGCATTCAGTTAAGCTAGGAAGACGAATTCTGGTTTTCCCAAGCCATTTTCCTATTACTGCACAATTATTGACAGAAGATTTGAAATGCAGTTTAACTACATGCATTTTCTTTTAATCTAATTATGGCTCAGATAATTAAATTTTTGCCATAAAAAACTTAAAATACGTTATAAATACAAAAAAAAAAAAATCTGACTGTTCCTAGTAGGCTTGAATAGGCCCAGACAGTAAACATATAGTCATAAACATAATGCTGCTTTATCCAAGCAATTCTTTGATTCCCAATGACTATACATAATAATTCTACAAAGGTGGCTGGTGTCCTAGTGCAACAGGTTAAGCCACTACTAGCAATGCCAGCATCCCATATCAGCGCCAGTTCAAGTCCAGTTATTCCATTTCCAACCCAGATCTCTGCTAATGTTCCTAGAAAAGCAATGGAGGACTTGGGTCCCTGTACCCACTGAGAGACCTGGATGAAGGGCCTGGCTCCTGGCTTCAGCCTGATCCAGTCCTGGCTGCTGCAGCCACTTGAGGAATGAACCAGAGGATGCAAGATCTGTTTCTGCCTGTCTTGCCCTAACTCTTTCAAAGAAATAAATAAATGTTTAAAAAAAAAAAAGAATTCTACAATGGTCAACACCCAAGCACAAAGTGACAAGTTATTCTTTTGGGGCTGGCGCTGTTGCATAGCAGATAAAGCTGCTGCCTGCAGCAGCATCCCACGTAGGTGCCAGTTCTGGTCCCGGCTGCTCCACTTCCGATCCAGCTCTCTGCTTTGGCCTGGGAAAGCAGTAGAACACGGGCCAAGTGCTCGGGTTCCTGCACCCATGTGGGAGACCCAGAAGAAGCTCCTGGATCCTGGCTTCAGATTGGTCCAGCTCCACTGGTTGCAGGGTAAGGCCTTTCACAACTTATCATCTTGAAAAAAAAATGTAAAACTCATATATGCCAAAAAACATATTTCAGTTTGCTCCATCATGAGAATGATGAAAATAAACAGTTGGAGGTTTGATATAGAAAAACTCAGGAAACTCGACAAATCCATACATTAAAAGCTTTCTTCAGTACATTTTTAAGAATCAAATCAGTAAATCCTAACTGCTCTAAGAGCTCCATAATCCTTTCCTAAATAAACAAAATATTTTAGTACTAAAAACTCATCATCTTGTCAAACCCTCTAGCATCAAAAAAGTCAGAATACAACTACTCATGTGCTCTGATTTTCAAAGAGCCACCACCTTAGGATCTCCATTACTATAACTGACACCCATATGGGATGCCAGCACTGCAGATGGTGCTTTACCCATTACGCCACAGCGCTGGCCCCAAATATATATATTTGTTTTTTAAAAAGCTCCTATTTGAAATGACATCTAAGAAAAACAGGTTATCACTAAGACATGATTAACTCATATATCCTCTTTCAAAAATATATGGAGAATAGTCTTGAGATTTCAATCTGACAAGAAAATCAAAGCCTATGTCTGGCATTCTGTGTAATTTTTATATATATGGCCAAGTCTGCAGTGTCAACAGAAAGACAGTGCAGGCTTTCGCTTTTATGAAATGAGTAAGTCAAACACGCAATAGACATGCTTTCTATTTTTAACAGTACAACTTGGGAATTTAACAACTATTACAACTATGTGTTCAAGGTGGCAGTTTTAACTTTTAAAAGAATTAAACATTCAAGATCTAGTTTGTTGATACTAAGTTGTTATAACCCAAAAATGATCATTTTATGACTATTATTTACTAAATGCTTGCTGGGAATCAAACAATATTGGGCAATTTTAATATCTTACTGCTTATGTTCTCAACAATCACTCAACTAAGTGTACTACTACTTTATAAATGAAAGACTATTAGTTGGGGCCAGCACTGTGGCATAGATGGTAAAGCCACCGCCTGCAGTGCTGGCATCCTATATGGGTACCGGTTCTAGTCCTGGCTGCTCTACTTCCAATCCAGCTCTCTGCTATGACCTGGAAAAGCAGCTGTAGATGGCCCAAGTCCGTGGGCCTCTGCACCCGCGTGAAAAGACCCAGAGCAAGCTCCTAACTTCAGTTTGGTGCAGCTCTGACCATTGTGGCCAACTGGGGAGTGAACTAGAGGATGGAAGACCTCTCTCTGTCTCTGTCTGTAACTCTGCCTTTCAAATAAGTAATCTTTTAAAAAAAAAAAAAAAAAAGACTATTCAAAAGATTAAAAAATGTGTTGTACCTAAGGTAGATAATTAAAGAAGGAGTCCAGATTTAAGGCAACCAAATCAATTTTACCACACGGTGGCCTGTCTCCAGCAGTAATGACTGCCCACTGGTCAGATACACATCTCAAGACCAGCTGTGGTGGGGCCAGGGACCCAGTTAAATGATTTCAAACATGGCTGCCTAGTTCCCTGCCTAAAGTTTCCATGTGAAGGGACTGTGGCAGTGACAGATGTCATTACTCACCGCACTGAAAAGAAAACCCTATTCCTGGATTCAATTTCTATATGGGGGCTTTCACTTCTTACTATTTGAAAGGCAGAGTTCAACACTGGAATCCTCACCAGCTTTTCCAAACCACCTTCAACCAGAAATAAAGTTTATTATTTTTAAGATTTTTTTAAAGATTTATTTACTTATTTATTTGAAAGGCAGAATTACAGACAGACTAGGAGAGACAGAGAGAGAGATCTGCCATCCACTGGTTCACTCGCCAAGTATCTTCAGCAGCTGGGGCTGGGCCAGGCTAAAGCCAGGAGCCTAGAACTCTATCGAAGTATCCCAAGTGGGTGGCAGGGGCTTAAGCATGCGTTCCCAGGCACATTAGCAGGGAGCTAGATTGAAGTGGAGCAGCCAGGACACAAACTGGCACTCAAACGGATGCCAGTGTCATGGGTGGTGGCTTAACCTGCTGTACCACAAGCTGGCCCCTAGGTCTCTTAATTCACTCTGTTTACAAATTAACAGCCAAGCAGGAGAAGCTATTAAAAAAAAAAAAAAAAAAAAAAAAAAAAAAAAAAAAAAAAAAAAAGATGTATTTAAAAAATCTTTTACAGAAAGAGGTAGAGCCAGGGGGAGGGGAGTCTTCCATCCGCTGGTTCACTCCCCAAATGACCACACCGTCAGAGCTGAGCTGATCCAAACCCAGGAGCCAGGAGCTTCTTCCAGGTCTCCCACGCGGGTGCAGGGGCCCAAGGAGTTGGGCCATCCTCCACTGCTTTCCCAGGCCATAGCAGAGATCTGGATCAGAAGTGGAGCAGCCAGGACTCGAACCGACGCCCATATGGGATGTCAGCACTGCAGGCCACAGCTTTAACCCGCTGTGCCACAGTGCCAGCCGCAGGAGATTCTTTTCGATTTTTTTTTTTTTTTTGTAGTAACTAGAACATCTCTGTATTCATACAAGCACTATACAATTAAATGCAAATTTCACATGAATTTTTAAAATGAAACACAGAGTTTAAGAAAATTTCAAGCTGTTCTAAGGTATGTCCCAAACTCGCAAAAAATACCTAAAGGTACACTTACTCTCCCCTCCCAGTGGTAGTTTCAAAAAGTCATTTTTTCACATACTGGGGAGAAGAGGGCTAAACCTCAACAATTGAGACTGTCTGGATTAACCAATCTAGAAACGTCCAACTCTCCCAGAACAAAAGCCAACCACTCTCTACACAGTGCTTATACAAAAAGTTCATGAAAATGGAATTAAAAATTATTTATTTGGGTACAAAAAGCTTGGAACTCTACGCATATGAGTAGAACACTTTACATAGTTTACAATCCTGCTCCAGTGTTTGCCATGTCAAATTTGGTGTACCTCATCAATTACAATTATTTCCTCCAGAACAACCAAGCTTTATTCATCTTTGCAGTCTCAGCTCCCTGCTAAGTACAAGAAATACCATTTGGTAATACTTATTGAATGAATGGGTTGAATTTATACATCTCAAAGACTGAAATAATTTCTAGTATGATCATCCCAGCAGAGAATTTTAAAAGATCAAAGTTGGATTAGACAACCCATCCAAGTACCAAATTAAATTCACTTTACTGGAGTGAGCATCTGCTTTAGTAGTTAAGATACCAGCTAAGACAACCTGTGTATACCTTCAATTCCCAGTTCCACCTCTTGATTCCAGCTTCCTGACAGTGTAGACCCTAGGAGGCAGCGTGATGGCTTAAGAAATTGTGTGCTGTCACTTATATGTGCTGGCTCCTAGGTTCAGCCTAGCCCGGCAGACAACTGGGGAGTAAAGCAGCAGGTGGTAGCAGTGCCGGCATCCCGCACAGGCGCAGGTACAAGTCCTGGCTGCTCCCTTCAGATCCAGCTCTCTGCTGTGGCCAGGAAAAGCAGCAGAAGATGGCCCAAGTCCTTGGGCCCCGGCACCCACATGGGAGAACCAGAAGAAGCTCCTGGCTCAAGATCAGCACAGTATGGCCATTGCAGCCATCTGGGAACCATCGGACGGAAGACCTCTCTCCCTCTCTCCCTTACCCCCCCTCCCTCCCTCCTCTCTCTCTCTTTCTCCTCCCTCCTAGACCTCCACCTTGCTCCCTCCCTCAAGTAAATAAATTCAACTAAATTCAATTTAAAAACAAATCCACTCTACAGCTGGGTGGAGTTTAAAAGACTAATTTCTTTACCCAGAGTCAAGAAATCACATTCCATAGACTTAATACAAAGACAGGCACTAAACACTTTTTTTTAAAGACTTATTTATTTATTTGAAGTCAGAGTTACACAAAGAGAGAAGGAGAGGCAGAGAGAGAGAGATCTTCAATCCACTGATTCACTCCCCAGATGGCCGCAAGGGCTGGAGCTGCACCGATCCAAAGCCAGGAGCCAGGAGCCTCCTCCAGGTCTCCCATGTGGGTGCAGGGGCCCAAGGACTTGGGCAATCTTCCATTGCTTTCCCAGGCCACAGCAGAGAGCAGGATTGGAAGTGGAGCAGCCGGGACTCAAACCAGCACCCACATGGATGCCGGCACTGCAGGCGGAGGCTTTACCCCCTACACCACAGTGCCAGCCCCAGCACTAAACACTTATAACACACTTTCTTTACAATAAAGTATACCTTGCCAAATCAGAAAAGTATGGTCATTCGAAAACAAAACTAATTAAACAAGCAAACCTTCACAAATGATGTCTTCCATTCTGTTTATCCCAGTATACCTCATTAAGGACAACAAATTTTAAGACGTAACAAGTCAGAACTGCAGCATATTCATTAGCTTTAATTACTTTTGCCCCAGTTCTAGTTCCAACCTTCAAGGCTATGGTTCTCCAGAGGGCAACTATCATTACATTATATAGAGTCACAAGGAAACTTTAATTACTTTAGGAAAGAAATTCTACAATTATTAACAGTGCTTGTGACCGTCCTAGCTTTTCAAAGTGTCCCATAAGATGGTGAGAATTCTCAAGATAGTCTCAATGAAAAATGTATGACAATTTCTAAAAGAATAAGCAATATTTTCTCATGTGTCTTTAAAAGACTTCTATTTAGTATTAACTTGCACATTCTCTCCAATATTAACATGTGAAAATTTTGGATATTTCCCATATTTTGTTCAATATAATATATACTTGCCTATATATATTTCCATCTTAAAACACATGACAGGTTGGGGCTGGCGCTGTGGCGCTGTGGTTAAAGCCACAGTCTGCAGCACTGGTATCCCATATGGGCATCACTTTGAGTCCCAGGATGGTATTAGTGGGGTTCAGAGGGTTGGAGTTATCCTATTTTATATTGGAATATTATCTAATATTAAAGATGTCTATCTGAGAACAGGACATTTTAGAGACATGGAAAAAAATCAAGCCAGGCAAAGATTTAAAGAAATGACATTTTCAGATTATTGGAGCAATAGAAAGGCCCTGAGACAGATTTCAGAAATCGAATAGCCAGTATAACTTGATCACAGGAAACCAGAGAGATTTCAAAGGAACTAAGAGACAGATAACGTACAGTCTTTTACCACATTTAAGAATTTAAAGTTTTATTCTAGGTGCACTGAAAAACAGAAAATGAAACATTACTTGCAAGTATCTATTAAGAAAGATCAAGATACAGAATGGAGGCCGGCGCTGTGGCACAGCAGGTTAAAGCCCTGGCCTGAAGCGCCGGCATCTCATATGGGCACCAGTCCAAGTCCCAGCTGCTCTTCTTCCAATCCAGTTCTCTGCTGTGGCCTGGGAAAGCAGTAGAAGATGGCCCAAGTCCTTGGGCCCCTGCACCCGCATGGGAGACCTTGAAGAAGCTCCTGGATCCTGGCTTCGGATCGGCACAGCTCCAGCCATTGTGGCCATCTGGGGAGTGAACCAGCAGAAGGAAGACCTCTCTCTCTGTCTCTACCTCTCTAACCCTTTCAAATAAATAAAAAATAAATCTTTAAAAAAAGGAGGATGGTCTAGCGCTGCGGCTCACTAGGCTAATCCTCCGCCTGCGGCGCCGGCACCCCAGGTTCTAGTTCCGATTGGGGCGCCAGATTCTGTCCTGGTTGCTCCTCTTCCAGTCCAGCTCACTGCTGTGGCCCGGAAAGGCAGTGGAGGATGGCCCAGGTCCTTGGGCCCTGCACCCACATGGGAGACCAGGAGGAACCACCTGGCTCCTGGCTTTGGATCGGCGCAGCACGCCGGCCACAACACCCCAGATGTAGTGGCCACTTGGGGGGTAAACCAACGGAAAAAGGAAGACGTTTCTCTCTGTCTCTCTCTCTCTCACTAACTCTGCCTATCAAAATAAAAGGGGGGGGGAGGATTGAGTGCAGTAGGTTAATCCTCCATCTGCAGTGCTGGCATCCCATATGGGTGCCTGTTTGAGTCCCTGCTGCTCCTCTTCCGATCCAGCTCTCTGCTATGGCCTGGGAAAGCAGTAGAAGATGGCCCAAGTGCTTGGGCCCCTGCACCTGCGTGGGAAGACCTGGAGGAAGCACCTGGCTCCTGGCTTCGGATCAGCACAGCGGCAGCCGTTCCAGCCATTTGGGGAGTGAACCAATAGATGGAAGAACTTTTTCTCTGTGTCTCCTTCTCACTGTCTGTAACTCTACCTCTCAAATAAATAAATAAATAAATAAATAAATCATTAAAAAAAAAAAAAAAGATACAGGTTGCCAGAAAGCCTGAGAGACCAACACCAAAAGCTTAAGGTAGCCATAGAATTCTAGTGAGAATAAAATGTATAAGATGTATATATGTTTGTTTTCAGGATTCCCTAATTTAAAGGACTTTTTCAATTAACCCATCAACTATGAGACATGATCACATTCCACTTTCCCTTGTATGTTATATGAGCATAAATAAGTAGTAAAATGGTCAAATACAGAATAGGGGCTGGCTCTGTGGCTTAGCAGGTAAGGCCACCACCTGCAGTGCTGGCATCCCATAAGGGCAACGGTTCAAGACCAGCTGCTCCACTTCCAATCCAGCTCTCTGCTATGGCCTGGGAAAGCAATGGAAGATGGCCCAAGTGCATGGGCCCCTGCATCTGCATGGGAGATCCAGAGGAAGCTCCTGGCTTCTGATCAGCCCAGCTCTAGCCATTGCAGCAAACTGGGAAGTGAACCAGCAGATAGAAGATCTCTCTCTCTCTCTCTCTCTCTGCCTCTCTGCCTCTCTGTAACTCTGCCTTTCACATAATAAATAAATAAATCTTTAAGATATATATCTAGAATAAGCATACATGGATAGTGACAGATTGAGTAATCAGTCTCTGAATAACTTAGCTGACTTGCTCTTCTAGAGGATGGGATGGAAAGGGAGCAGAGGTGTATACAGAAGATGCAGATACGCTGAACTAGTTAAATTTTAACCATATGTATTAGTTTTTAAATCAAAATACTGACTTTCATTAGAACATTCCTCACTACAAAGTAGTTTAAAATAATATAACTGCCAAAATTTTGCCAAACCTTTCATAAATTATTTTCACTTAAATTTTAACCAACCTTAAAATATGAATACTAGCTGTCACTTCCTTGAATCTTCACAATCTACTTGAAATTCAGCTATGTAGAGAACTTCTTTGGAGTATCTACCTGTAATATTCTATTTGCTAAATATCTTTCATTAATCAATGTGATGGCTCAGGTAACTGGGTTCCTGCCTTTTAGCTCTACCAAAAATGAGTTTGATCATTATCGTTCAAAGAGAACTAGAAATCAAAATTTAGCTCTATTAGAATATAAAGAAAAATTTTAAACAAAATTTTAAAGTAAGGGTATATAATGACCCAGCAAATCATCTGCAAAAATCTGACCTAAGGAAATACAATTACAAGAACACACATTGGCATTTCTCTCAATATATGTGTTAGAAATGGGGAGCACACTAAATTTCTAATAAGAAAACTAAGTTGTGAGGTATTACACTGACATAGAATTGTTACAGAAACATATTGAAAATATACTGTTTATTTTTTTATTTTTTATTTTTTTTTTTTTTTATTTTTTTGACAGGCAGAGTGGACAGTGAGAGAGAGAGACAGAGAGAAAGGTCTTCCTTTGCCGTTGGTTCACCCTCCAATGGCCGCCGCGGCTGGCGCGCTGCGGCCGGCACACCGCGCTGATCCGATGGCAGGAGCCAGGAGCCAGGTGCTTTTCCTGGTCT
The DNA here is from genome assembly GCF_964237555.1 of Oryctolagus cuniculus. Lineage (NCBI taxonomy): Eukaryota > Metazoa > Chordata > Mammalia > Lagomorpha > Leporidae > Oryctolagus > Oryctolagus cuniculus. The sequence continues at coordinate 2,548,792 of NC_091438.1, read as the reverse complement.
CCCATGGGGTGCAGGGCCCAAGCACCTGGGCCATCCTCCACTGCACTCCCGGGCCACAACAGAGAGCTGGCCTGGAAGAGGGGCAACCGGGACAGAATCCGGCGCCCCAACCGGGACTAGAACCCGGTGTGCCGGCGCCGCTAGGTGGAGGATTAGCCTAGTGAGCCGCGGCGCCGGCCTGAAAATATACTGTTCACTATGAGTTCATTTCCTTTTTAGAATGTGTATGACTTGTACTCTTCTTTTAAATATGTTACAATTTTCAATTACTACCCAGGACTTTAAAGGCAGAAAAACAATTTTAAATAATCATCTGAATGTATAAGTTTATACTTACTTACAAAAAAAATTGAACAGGCAATCTCGAAAAAAATTAAAATTTAAACTTACTCTTCAATGTACTCTGGTTCTCAAGACAAACTGCTTACAATTCTCTCCATCACAACTGGTATATTTATGAACTGAACAAGTCTAATGAATCAATGTTCAAGTTAGATCTACACGACTACAAGGCTCTCCAAATACAGTCACCTCCTAGCAGATACGAAGCCTGATTCCCACATCAGAGCAGCAAAGTTCCACCTCCAGTTTCACTACTGACCCCAGTTCCCTGCGACTGTGGATCCTGGAAAGCAATGGTGATGGCTCAGCTAACTGGGTTCCTGCCATTCGCACAAGAAACCTGGACTGAGGTCCTGCTTCTGGGCTCTGGCCCTTGCTAGGGGCACTTGAGGGCATTTGGGAAATGAACAAACAAATTAGAGTACATGCACTATCACACTCATTCCTTCTCATTCTACCCCTCTGAGTTTCACACACTCACACACAAACACACACACACATATAAATAATTCTTTAAGATTTATTTATTTATTTGTCAGAGAGAGAGAAAGAGAGAAAATAAGGTCTTCCATCCATTGGTTGACTCTCCAAATGGCTAAGGCTGGGCCATCCCAAAGCTAGGAGCCTGAAACTCCATCCAGATCTCCCACAAGTACTTGGGACAACACCTGCTGCTTTCCCAGGTGCATTAGCAGGGAGCTGGATTGGAAGTGGAGCAGCAGGGACTTCAATTAGCATTTAAATGGGATGCTGGCTTCAGAGGTAGCAGCTTAACCCACTGCGCCACAATGCTGGCCCAATAAACAAATACATTTTTAAAAAATAAAATTTCTCAGATACATTATCATCAAAAACAACAGAATGGCTCAGAACACTGAGAGATCCCTCCCAGAGTTCCTCTATCCCTAGAAACATACTTTAATGGAGTCTATGAGCCCAAAGAGGTCAAGAAGCATTGCCCCATACAGCAAACAAGTGGGGCACAACTCCAGCCCAACCTAACTGACCTGTGCAATCATTGCCCACATTGTTTAGGTCAACCATTTCTTAAATAAAGGAGACAATTCCATTGTAGAGATGCCAAAATTAAAAACTACTTCTGTTCACTTCAGCTACCACAAATTGAAGAAGCAAATGAAGAGAATCAGGTCTTAGTCTGAGAGTCTGGACTACTAAATCCTGAGACGCATTCAAGAGAGCAACACTGCTGAGTTTCCCAAAACTTCTCTATGCAGAGACTCTAGACAGAAACAGCTGCCAGAAGACAAAAACCAAACAAACAAACAAACAAACAAAAAACAGAACATTTCAGGCCAATCTGCTAAGCTTCAGCTTATTTGGGTTTATTTAAAAGACCTCTGGAGAACAATTTCCTAAGCTTACAGGTAACATATTTAATTCTGAACATTTTAAACTTAATTTTAAAATAATGACCCTGCTATCACTAAAGATGAGCAAAGTTCTTCAATAAAGCAATCCTTTAAAAAATTTTACACATGGGGCCAGTATTGTGGTGCAGTGGGTTGAACAGTCGCCTGCAATGCTGGCATCCCATGTTCAAGTCCTGGCTGCTCCACTTCCAACTGGGCTCCCTGCAGATGCACCTGGGGGGTGCCCAAGTACCTGTTCCCCTCTCGCACACATGGGAGACCCAGATGAAGCTCCTGGCTCTGGCTGCAGCCTGGTGAAGCCTCAGCTGTTGCATCCACCTGGGAAGTATATCAGCATATGGAGGTGCTCTCTGACTCTGGTCTTTCTGTGGCTCTGCCTTTCAAATAAATAAATATTTTTTAATTTACAGTAATTTAAATATCATATATATTGTTTATGTAAAGGACATATAGCATGAGATGCACTATCTTTATATTTTATAATATAGTACAGTATTTGATATATATTATAGTATATAGCATATTAAATATGTGATTAATTTAAATAGATATATTACTGAAGTATAAATATTGAATCATTTTAGTAAAGCTTCATTGGGTTAGAGCAACTTTGTGTTACATTATATTCGTATGTAATCCAACTCTCTAATCATTTTATTAAAAATACTAACTCAGTTGTAACATCTTGCTTCCAAATTCCAATCCATAGTGTATCCATAAGCAAAATTTTCAATTCCATACAGGTCAATTTCTCCATCTCCTGTGACTATCTTGTACACACTAAAAGAGGTGATGATAGAAGCAAAATAATTCCTGCATGGGAACAGGAGGAAGCACCTGGCTCCTGACTTCGGATCAGTATAGCGCCGGCAGTAGCGGCCTTTTGGGGAGTGTAAACCAAAGGAAGGAAGACCTTTCTCTCTCATTGTCTAACTATCTGTCAAATAAATAAAAAATTTTTAAAAATAAATTAAAAAAAAGGCAAAATAACTAAGTTCCTAAGTGCACGGGTTTTCAGAATACTGAGAAGATACTGGAATTTTTTGTTTTTCTTTTTTGACAAGCAGAGTTAGACAGTGAGAGAGGGAGCGACAGAGAAAAAGGTCTTCCTTCCGTTGGTTCACCCCCCAAATGGCTGCTACGGCTGGCGCTGTGCCAATCCAAAGCCAGGAGCCAGGTGCTTCTTCCTGGTCTCCCATGTGGGTGCAGGGCCCAAGCACTTGGGCCATCCTCCACTGCCTTTCCGGGCCACAGCAGAGAGCTGGACTGGAAGAGGAGTAACTGGGACAGAATCTGGCGCCCCGACCGGGACTAGAACCCGGGGTGCCGGCGCCGCAGGCAGAGGATTAGCCAAGTGAGCCGTGGCGCCAGCCGATACTGGAGTTTAAAATAAATGTTTCTTAAAAAAAAATTAGTACCTTAAGCTCTAAAACTCAAGTCCTAATTTTTTCAGATTTATTTATTTATTTATTTATTTATTTGAAAGGTAGAGTGTTCTAATTTTCAAGTGGATATTATTATTAACATTAAAACCACTTCATTATTAAATATTGGCAAGGATACGGAGCAACTAGAACCCCCCAAACTGCTGGAGAAGTATAACTCAGAATAACCCTCACTCTGGAAACTTGTCTGACAGTGCCTACTGAACACACAGGTAACTTTAAAAGCTGTCCATAAACTCCCTGATGAACTTCTCTTCAAAGAGTGCTGCAATGTCCCTCCCTCTGAGTGTGGGTTGGCTCAGTGACTCACCTCTAACAGAATGTAAAGAAGATGCTCTGTCACTTGGAAGACTTGGTTTTAAAAGGCATTGTATCAGCCCTCTTGCTTTCTCCTCTGGATCACCTGCTCTGGGCGAAGCCAGCTGCCAGGGCCGGGGCTCAGTCCAGCACATGAGGGAGAAGTTCTCATGGTGAGGAACTGAGGTCTCCTGCCAACAAACGTGCCTGCCAGGCTTTTGAGGGAGTTACCTGGAGGTGGATCCTTCAATCAGTCAAGCCTTCAGGTGACTCCAACACTGGCCAACATCTTGACTACAATCCCATGAGAGACCTTAAGCCAGAACTACCCAGAAAAGCTACTCCTAGGTTCCCAACCCACAGAAACCATGAGAAAATATTTATTGATGTGTCACTAAATTACAGAGTAACTTGTTACACAGCAATAACCAATGCACATACTCTCTGACCTGGTAATTCCATTCCTGGGTATATAGTCAAAAGAAATGTATACATGCAGTCAGAAAAACAAATGTGCAAGAATAGTCACAGCAGCACTAATCGTAACTGCAGAAAAACTGAAAATAACCCATATGTCTATCCATAAACAGAATGGATAAATCTGGTTGATTCATATAATGCAATACAGTGTAACAAAAATTTACAGTGGGGCCAGTGCCGTGGTACAATGGATTAAACCACTGCCTGCAACACCAGTATCCAGTGAGTGCCAGTTGGGAGTCCTAGCTGCTCCACTTCTGATCCAGCTCCCAGCAAATGGCCTGAGAAATGCAACAAAAGATGCGCCAAGTGTCTGGGCCCCTGTCACCTATGTGAGACATCCATAAGAAGCTCCTGGCTTCGGATCGGCGCAACTCCGGCCGTTGCAGCCAACTGGGGAGTGAACCAGTGGATGGAAAACCTCTCTCTCTCTCTCCCTCTCTTTCTCTCTATATATAACTCTTTCAAATAAATAAATATTTTAAAAAATAAAAAGAATAAACAAACTTTGTGTATAACAGTACTGAAAATTTCACAATGTTGCTGAGTGAAAGAAGTCAGGCACAAAAGTATAACCATCAAATGATCCTACTCTAATCACTAATCAGCACACAGAAAGCACTCAATAAATAGCTATTCTTATTCCTCAGCATTATTAGCGAACTACTCATCCCACGGTCTTCATATCATATTCTAGACTTTATCTAAGAAACAGTTGAGGGGCCGGCACTGTGGTGCCACAGGCTAAAGCCCTGACCTGAAGCGCTAGCATCCCATATGGGCGCTGGTTCTAGTCCTGGCTGCTCCTCTTCTGCTCCAGCTCTCTGCTATGGCCTGGGATGGCAGTGGAGGATGGCCCAAGTCCTTGGGCCCCTGCACCCACGTGGGAGACCTAGAGGAATCTCCTGGCTCCTGGCTTCGGATCGGCACAGCTCCAGCCGCTGCGGCCATCTGGGGAGTGAACCAGCGGATGGAGGACCTCTTTCTCTGTCTCTACCTCTCTAACTCTGTCAAATAAATAAACTAAATCTTAAGAAACAGTTGAGATCCAAGTCTAAAGTGGTTATTTTTCTTTTGTTTTTCCCTTTCAGTTCACGGTAATGGTTTCAAGTTTCTGACCTTGAGACTACATAATTTTCTCTACTTACCTAATGCTCACAAGCTTCACTACAGGGGCCAGCATTGTCGCACAGCAGGTTAAACAGCTGCCGGCATCTCTTGTGACCATCAATTCCAGTCCTGTCCCAGTCCCAGCTGCTGCACTTTCAATCTAGTTCCCTGCCAATGTGCCTGGGAAAGCAGTGGAAGAGGGCTCAATTTCCTGGGCCCCTGCCACCAACATGGGAGACCCTGACGGAGTTTCAGGCTCCTGGCTTCGGCCTGGCCCAGCCCTGACCACTGCAGCCATTTGGGGAGTGATCCTGCAGATGGAAGATATTTTTTATCTCTCTCTCTTGTTCTCTCCCTTTCAAATAAACAAATCTTAAAAAAAAAAATCCAAATTCCTCCCACAAAATCTCCATTTTTTATTTAATTCTGGTTAAACAGTATGCATTAGAACAGGCCCACAGGCCGGCGCCGCGGCTCACTAGGCTAATCCTCCGCCTAGCGGCGCCGGCACACCAGGTTCTAGTCCCGGTCAGGGCGCCGGATTCTGTCCCGGTTGCCCCTCTTCCAGGCCAGCTCTCTGCTGTGGCCCGGGAGTGCAGTGGAGGATGGCCCAAGTGCTTGGGCCCTGCACCCCATGGGAGACCAGGAAAAGCACCTGGCTCCTGGCTCCTGCCATCGGATCAGCACGGTGCGCCGGCCGCAGCGCGCCGGCCGCGGCGGCCATTGGAGGGTGAACCAACGGCAAAGGAAGACCTTTCTCTCTGTCTCTCTCTCACTGTCCACTCTGCCTGTCAAAAAAAAAAAAAAAAAAAAGAAAAAAAGAAAAAGAACAGGCCCACAAATACCGATAATCTCAGTGGGGGGTTTTCCCCAAAAAAGGAAGGATTTATTTTAAGATTTATTTTATTTATTTGAAATACAGAGTTACAGAGAGAGGTAGAGACAGAGAGAGAGGTATTCGATCCACCTGTTCACTCCCAGATGGCCGCAACAGCCAGAGCTGCACCAATCCGAAGCCAGGAGCTTCTTCTGGATCTCCCACGTTGAGTGCAGGGGCCCAAGGACTTGAGCCATCCTATACTGCTATCCCAGGCCATAGCAGAGAGCTGGATTGGAAGAGGAGCAGTCAGGACTAGAACCAGCGCCCATATGGGATGCCGGCGCTTCAGGCCAGGGCTTTAACCTGCTGCGCCACAGCGCCGGCCCCCGAGAAAGGATTTATTATCCACTGAATTTTCCTTCTGTACAATTTTCCAGCCTGGCAGTAGGGCAACCAATAAAGGAGGGGATCCTTTAACAAAATAATTCTAGATACAAGAAAAAAAGAAATATGGTCACAGATGCCACTGATAACTGAAAAATGATAACTCTCAGGATCACTCCTGGGAACTTTTAAATAAAAATTTTCATTTTTTAATAAAGATTTATTTATTTGAAAGGCAGAGTTACAAAGAGGCAGAAACAAAGAGAGAGAGAGAGGGAGGTCTTCCATCTGCTGGTTTACTCTCAAAATGACGACAATGGCCAGAGCTGGGCACATCCAAAGCCAAGAGCTTCTTCCAGGTCTCCCACGTGGATGCAGGGGCCCAAGGATTTGGGCCATCTTCCACTGCTTTCCCAGGCACATTAGCAGGGTGCTGGATTGGAAGTGGAACATCCGGGACTCCAATGGGCACCTACATGGGATGCTGGCACTGCAGGCAGTGGCTTTACCCACTATAGCACAGCACCAGCCCCCAAAATTTTCATCTGAAAACATGTTTTGCTTAGTGCTTTTTGGCTATTTCACTTTCTTCCTTATTTTGTTAAAATTGATGCCATACAAAAACAGATAAACTATTCAACTCAAAAGACCTCAAAGGAATAGTATGAAAAATAAAATTAGGAAAATTATGTAACAACATAGGAAATATTGGTAAGTTATCAAAAAAATATACACTGTACCTATGACTCCCAGCTCTACATATATTTTAGAGAGTTTCAAAGATTAGCACAATATAATATGAATTTAAAAGTATCACAGTCTAATAGGAAAATGACAATTATTATTACACATGGTGATAAAAGTACAAAGTCACATAATTCTAAGACAAACACACACACACACAAATGATTTAGAAAAATATACAAGAAGTTTGGGGCCTGCATTGTGAACAGCCGGTTAAGCCACTGCCTGTGACACCAGCATCCACTATGGAGACTGGTTCAAGTCCCAGCTGCTCCTCTTCTGACCCAGCTCCTTGCTAATGTACCTGGGGAAGCAGCAGGATATGGCCCAAGTGCTTGGGCCCCTGCACCCACACAGGAGAACAGATGAAGGTCGGGAGAGTACATCTGCAGATGGAACTCTCTGTAGTTCAACCTTTCAAATAAATCAATCTTTAAAAATATCTTTTTAAAAATAAAAAAATAAGTTCACAGAAGTTACTGATGGTTTTCTACAATAAATATAGGTAACTCCTGTCAGAACAACACCACACACAAAAAAAAAAAAACTTAAGAAACTGATTTAAAAAAAAAAAACTTGAAAGGCAAGATGAGAAAAATCAAAATAGTAATACTTGTTAAGAGTTTACATATTGGCTTTTCTAGCTTTTTAAATCTCACATTTTGTGGAGTTGTTTATGCAAAAAATAAAAATGCAAGTGGAGCAGGCATTTGTCACAGCTGCTAAGACCCAACCTGGGATACTTGCATCCTATATCACAGTGCCTGGGTTCAAGTTCTAGCCCCAATACCAATCCTAGCTTCTTGCTAATGCACACCCCTGGAGGCAGCAGGTGAGGGCTCAAGTACTTGGGTCCTGCCATCCACATGGGAGATGCAGACTGAGTTCCCAGCTCCTGGCTTCAGTCTGGCCCAGCCCCAGCAGTTGTGGGCACCTGGGGAGTAAATCAGCAGACAGAAGATCTCTCTGTCTCTGTCTCTCCGCCCTTCAAATGAACAGAAAGTAAAGTAATTAAAATCTTGGGTAAGCATTGTGGTACAGCGGATTAAGCAACCACTTGGGAAACCCACATCTCATATCACAGTCCTGTTTTCTGCCCAGCTTATTGCTAATGCCTGGGAGGTAGCACATCATGGCTCAAGTGCTTGGACCCTGCCACCCATGTGGGAAACCCAGAAGTTCCTAGATGCTGGCTTCATCCTGGCACAGACATGGCTTTTGTAAGAATCTGGGGAGTGAACCAGAGAATGGACGATCTCCCTAACAAATTTGAAATATTTTAAAAACACACAAAACTGACCTAAATGCTACCAAAGTAGGGAGAGAGTTTGAGGAACAAAGAACTTGACTTTAAGAACTTGACTATGGGAATATTCAGACCAGAATTACCTCCTATCTCCAACAGCTTTACAAAACTACTAACTGCTTAAGCTGTAATGTATGATTTATGAGTCTAGCATTTTCACTTCATCTTCAGATTAAAGCAGATCGCTGGCCCTTTCCCCTGAGATCCAGTGTTTAAGAACCTTTATAGTCAGGAAGTTCTTCTTTATCTCTAACCAAAACATTATAATCTCAATTTCTTTTATAGGAGTAAGAGGGAGGGGATGAGAATTATTTGTACTTAAAGCATGTTTTACAAGCCTAAAAACTATTATTGAGGTCATTTATTAACTTTATTTTTACAAACATAAGAAATTCTAGGGGCCAGTGCTGTGGTGCAGTGGGTTAAGCTGCATCCCATATCGGCACTGGTTCAAGTCCCAGCTTCTCTGCTTCCAATCTAGCTCCCTGCTGATGCACCTGGGAAAACAGTGGAAGATGGCTCAAGTGCTTGGGCCCCTGCACCTGTGTGGGAGACTCAGAGGAAGCTCCTGACTCCTGGCTTCAGATAGGCCCAGCTCAGGCCATTGTGACCATTTGAGGAGTGAACTAGCAGACAGAAGACCTCTCTCCCTCTTCCCCTTCACCTCCCTCTCCGTCTCTCTGTAACTCTGCCTTTCAAATAAATAAATAATCCTTAAAAAAAAAAAAAAGTAATTCTACAACTCTGATAATGAACTTACAGAGTAAGTTCTAGTCCATGAACAACACAGTTATAATCTATCCCAGCACAAATTCATTCCAAATTTGCTTTTTTTTCTTTAGCATGATGTGTATTACTCACCCATCTGCATAAAAACTCGCACTGATCACTGTCACTGTCTCTACAGGTAGTATTTTTTCCTACCCTGAAATGTACTCCATTTACATGTTTCCCTCATCTGTACTCTCTTTAAATTAGGAAGGAGTCACAGTATAGTGATGGTGAGGAGTCAGAAAGCCACAAGGGAGCAGACACTCTTTGTTCCCCAGGTCACGGTCACTCCCACTCACCTCCCTTCTTTTGGCAGAGCCCTGAATTTGTTTAGATGGTTGTTCTCACGGCCCTGTGCTCAGGAATGGTGACCTCTTTTTACCAGCTAATCATAATGACTACATGACCCTTGCCAGTACTGAGTGGTCCAGTGATAGGCAATGATTCAAAGCCAGTCAATGCAACCTAAGGTAAAATTCACTGTGGGACTTCTAGAAAAGATTTTCCCATGCAATAAAGAGATGCATGGAGAAATAGGCTCCCCTTTTTTTTGGCTGACATCCCAGTGTCTACAAATACTAGAATCGCTGCAGCATTCCTTAACAATGAAGGGAGACATCACATACTGAGAATAATCATTCAAAATGACAGAAAGCATCTAAGAACTGGATTCTGCTTTTGAGCTGCTGTACTAACCAAACTGGCAAGGATGTGGAGAAAGGGGAACTCTTACACACTGTCAGTGAAATGTAAATTAGTGCAGCCACTGTGGAAAACAATATGGAGATTTCTCCAAAAACTAAAAACAGTACTGCGATACGATCCAGCAATCCCACTACTGGGTATATACAACAAAAACATGAAATCATTTCATCAAAGAGGTATCTGTTCTACCATGTTTATCACAGCACTGTTCACAATAGCCAAAATATGAAATCAACCTATGTATCCATCATCAGATGAATGGATAAGGAAAATGTGGTATATATACACAATGGAATACTATGCAGTCATAAAAAATGAACCACTGTCATTTGCAACAAAGTGGATGGAACCAGATGGCAGCATGCTGCGTCCCAGGAGGTTGAGAGGAATAGAAGGGCCAGCGCCACGGCTCACTAGGCTAATCCTCCTCCTGCAGCACCAGCACACCGGGTTCTAGTCCGGGTCAGGGCGCCGGATTCTGTCCCGCTTGCTCCTCTTCCAGGCCAGCTCTCTGCTGTGGCCCAGGAGGGCAGTGGAGCATGGCCCAACTCCTTGGGTCCTGCATCCACATGGGAGACCAGGAGAAGCACCTGGCTCCTGGCTTCGGATCAGCACAGTGCGCTGGCTGCAGCGCGCCGGCCACAGAGGCCATTAGAGGGTGAACCAACAGTAAAGGAAGACCCTTCTCCCTGTCTCTCTCTCTCACTGTCCACTCTGCCTGTCAAAAAAAAAAAAAAAAAAGAGAGAGAGAGAGAGGAATAGAAGGTGCTGGATTTAAAAATTAGGGAAACTGGGTGCAGTTCACTAATTGTGACAAATATACTAATATGTTAATAATAGGAGGATCACCTTGTATTACTACTTCACAATTTTTGTAAGTTGAAAACAATTCTAAGGGGCTGGCGCTGTGGGATAGCAGGTAAAGCTGCCACCTGCAATGCCGGCATGCCATATGGGGTCCAGTTCAAGTCCCAACTGCTCCACTTCCTATCCAGCTCTCTGCTGTGGCCTGGGAAAGAAGTGGAGGATGGCCCAAGTCCTTAGGCTCCTGCACCCATGTGGGAGACCCGGAAAAAGCTCCTGGCTTCGGCCATTTGGGGAGTGAACCAGTGGATGGAAGACCTCTCTCTCTGCTTCTGCCCTCTCTGTAATAAATAAATCTTAAAAAAAAAATCAGACAAACTGAAAACATGGAACATTTTACAATACAAGTGGCAAGGTACCTAGACAGCCATGGAAAAAAAGAAAAACACAGGAACAATCATTATAGATTTAAAACAGACACAAGAAATTCACAACTAAATGCAACTACATAATCCTTGATCATCTTTATTTAAACAAACCTGCATTAGAAGATATAATTACGGCCGGCGCCGTGGCTCAATAGGCTAATCCTCCACCTTGCGGCGCCGGCACACCGGGTTCTAGTCCCGGTCGGGGCGCCGGATTCTGTCCCGGTTGCCCCTCTTCCAGGCCAGCTCTCTGCTATGGCCAGGGAGTGCAGTGGAGGATGGCCCAGGTGCTTGGGCCCTGCACCCCATGGGAGACCAGGAAAAGCACTTGGATCCTGGCTCCTGCCATCGGATCAGCACGGTGCGCCGGCTGCAGCGGCGGCCATTGGAGGGTGAACCAACGGCAAAGGAAGACCTTTCTCTCTCTGTCTCTCTCACTGTCCACTCTGCCTGTCAAAAATAAAAAAAAAAAAAAAAAAAAAAGAAGATATAATTACGGACTCAATTACGTGCTCCCCAAAACTCACGTTTAAGTTCTAACTTCAGTACATGACTGTCCCTGGAGATGGACCCTTTAGAAATATGATAAAGATCAGTTCTGGCATTGTGGCACAGCAGGTGAGGCTTCCACTTGCAACACTTGGGCACTGGTTCATGTGCTGGCTGCTCCACTTCCAATCCATGTCCCTGCTAACGGTCTGGGAAATGCAGTGAAAGATGGCCCAAGTTCTTGGAACTCTGCTACCCACGTGAGAGACCCAGAAGAAGCTCCTTGCCCCTGGCTTCAGCCTGCCCCAGCTCCAGCCATTGCAGCCATCTGAGGAATGAACAAGCAGACGGAAGATGTCTCTCTCTCTCCATCTGTAACTCTGACTTTCAAATAAATAAATGATTCTTTTAAAAAAGAAAGAAAGAGCCGGCGCCATGTCTCACTTGGCTAATCTTCTGCCTGCGGCGCAGGCACCCTGGGTTCTAGTCCCTCTTAGGGCGCCGGATTCTGTCCCGGTTGCTCCTCTTCCAGTCCAGCTCTCTGCTGTGGCCCGGAAAGGCAGTGGAGGATGGCCCAGGTCCTTGGGCTCTGCACCCACATGGGAGACCAGGAAGAAGCACCTGGCTCCTGGCTTTGGATCGGTGCAGTGCACCAGTCCTTGGCACCCATTTGGGGAGTGAACAAACTGAAAAGGAAGACCTTTCTCTCTGTCTCTCTCTCTCTAACTCTGCCTGTCAAAAAAAAAAAAAAAAAAGAAGGAAGGAAGGAAGCAAAGAAAAGAAATGTGATGAAGATAAAATGAGGCTCTTGGAATGGGTGCTGATCAGATCTGACTGGTATTCTTACAAAGAGAATTATTTGGACACACAGAGAGACACAAGAGATGTATACACTCAGAGGAACGACCACATGGGAATACAGTGAGATGGTGGTCATTTCCAAGCCAAGGGCAGAGTTCTAAGAAGAAACCAAACCCACTTATAATTTTTTTTTTATTATTTTTTTTTTTTTATTTTTGACAGGCAGAGTGGACAGTGAGAGAGAGAGACAGAGAGAAAGGTCTTCCTTTGCCGTTGGTTCACCCTCCAATGGCCGCCGCGGCCGGCGCGCTGCGGCCGGCGCACCGCGCTGATCCGATGGCAGGAGCCAGGAGCCAGGTGCTTTTCCTGGTCTCCCATGGGGTGCAGGGCCCAAGCACCTGGGCCATCCTCCACTGCACTCCCTGGCCACAGCAGAGGGCTGGCCTGGAAGAAGGGCAACCGGGACAGAATCCGGCGCCCCGACCGGGACTAGAACCCGGTGTGCCGGCGCCGCTAGGCGGAGGATTAGCCTAGTGAGCCGCGGCGCCGGCCCCCACTTATAATTTGATCCTAGTGAAAAATGTCAGAAAGTAGCAAATCCAGGGAAAAAAAAATAAATCTCTTCCACTCACTTTAAATCTCCTGGCAATACATTTCACTGATATTATCTTCAAGATGTTTATTCCCTCTGCCATTATAACAATTAGAAGTTTGACAAAGGAGCCAGCAATGTGTTGTAGCAGGTAAAGGCACCGCCTGCGGTGCTGGAATCCCACATGGTGCTGGTTTGAGTCCCAGATACTTCACTTCTAATCCAGCTCTCTGCTATGCACCAGGAAAGCAGCAGCAAATGGCCTAAGTCCTTGGGCCCCTGTACCCACCTGGGAGACCCTGAAAAAGCTCCTGGCTCCTTCCTTTGGATTGGCCCAGCTCTGGCTACTTGGGGAGTGAACCTGCGGATGAAGACCTCTCTTTCTCTCTCTCTCTCTCTCAACCTGTGGATGAAGACCTGTCTCTCTCTCTCTCTCTCTGTGCCTCTGCCTCTGCCTCTCTGTAACTCTGCCTTTCAAATAAATCTTTAAAAAAAAAAAGTTTGACAAAGACCTAAAAAATGTTCAGGCTGCTAATCTAAATAATGTGCTACTATCTAGCTCAAACTATTATCAAATAATAGTTATTATTCATTAAGAAAAATTTTCATTTAATAAGGTTAATAATTGATATAGATACATAGATAGATCCAATTCAGTTCTAACACAACTTATGCACTCACTTAACAAGAGTTAGTCAAACTTTACTAAGTGGCAGATACAACCAGAAAGCAAAAGAGGAAACATTTATGAAAATTTTAATTATGTGCCAAGGATTGTGTTAAACCTCCTCTACTACATTCAATAACTTATTGAGGAGAAATAAGCCCATGCACTTGGTGCTGTTATCTCCATTTTACAGATAAGATCCAAATACAGATCAATATCAATGCCCTAAATCTAGGGCAAACATTAGAGCAGCAAAGGAAACGTTTGCTCTTGAAAAGTCTAATACAAAAAAAAAGTAAGTTCTGATACAGTGTTATTAGAAACACAACAGGAAGCAAAACAGGACTCTCTGAAAGCACATATGAGAGATTTCTAACAGAGTCCACCAGCCTAGGCAAGGCTCTGAAGATGATATCCGTAGTGAGGCCACAGCTACCACGCGCCATCCAGAACAGAGAACCTGGTTCATGCTCTCTCCAAGTATCTGTTAGCGGGACGGTCAAGAATCAGGACACTGGGGAGGCACTGTGGCACAGCGAGTTAAGCCGCCTCTCGTGAAGCCCGCATCCCATACTCAAGTACCGATTTCAGTCTTGGCTATCCCACTTCCAGTATAGCTCCCTGTGAAGGCTCCTGGAAAGTGGCAAATGGCTGGAACACTTGAGTCCCCACCATCCACATGGGAAACCCAGATGGAGTTCCTGCTCCTGGCTTTGGCCTGGCCTAGCCTAGCCCCAGCTGTTGTAGTCTCTGTGGGAGTGAACCAGTAGATAGAAGATCTCTCTTTCTCTGGTATTTAAAAAAAAAAAAATTCTGACATTCTGATTAAAAATAACATAATCACAATTATATAAATACACTACTGAATTACATAGCATTCCATAAAACCTACATCTCTGTATGTACTTATATAAGCAAATTAAATCCAAAGTTAGTCAAAACCCTTTGGAAATCAATCATTATCAATAAATATTTGACAACTGAACTCTGTTTACTCTGATTTTCATCCTATTTCATATAATCTTTCTAATATAAATACTTTAACACTTTCATAAATATGCTATTACAATTACTTTTAGGTGTCAACTCCAGTGAATTAAGGTCTGGCCAGATAACTAGTGTAGCACTGTCTGGGTATGTCTATGAGGATATATCCAGAAGAGATTGGACTTGCAGGATTTTTTTGTTTTTCAAGATTTATTTATTTGAGAGGAGGAGTTATAGACAGAGACAGAGAGATTCCCCTCCACTGGCTCACTCCCCACAACTCTGCAACAATGGCCAGCACTGGACCAGTGCAAAGCCAGCCTGGAACTCCATCAGGGTCTCCCACACATGTGGCAGGGGCCCAAGTACTTGGGCCATCTTCCATTGCCTTTCCAGGCGCATTAGCAGGGGACTGGATGGGAAACTGAGCAGCCAGAACTTAACCAAGCACTCATCTGGGATGCTAGTGTCACAGAGGCAGCTTAACCCACTGTGCCACAAAAGCCTAGATCTGAATCACTGAATTGAGCAAAGAAGATCTGAGCTCATACAATCTGAGCAAGCACCATCCAATTTGCTGGGGTCCAGATAAAACAAAAAGGCAGAGGAAACATGAATTTACCCTCCTGTACTGGATCTGGGACCTGCCTGCCACCTTCTCAGGTCCTTGGATATCAGAACTCCAGATTCTCTGGCCTTTGGACTCCAGGACTGAGCCTGGCTACTGAACTGCCCGGTTCTCCAGCTTTCAGGTGGCCTGCCACAGGACTTCACCATCTCCATAATCATATGAGCCAATTCCCAAAACAAATCCCCTCTCATATATCTATATCCATGCATCTCCCTACCTTACTGATTTTATTTCTTTGCAGAACCCTAATACATATACTATACAGACCATATATTTAACCTTTTCTTGCTAAGAGAAAGCATGACAACCTTTCATGACTATTCTGAAGTATTTAAATACAGTTGTCACCTTTAAAGCTAATTAGGCTGTTCAAGGATGTTTTCCTCATACTATCTGTCACTTACATACATATACGTGCAAAGATACTTCAAAAATTTCACGGAAAGGGGCTGGCGCTGTAGCATAGTAGGTAAAGCCACCACTTGCAGTGGCATCCCATATGGGGTCCGGTTTGAGTCCTGGCTGCGCCACTTCCGATCCAGCTCTCTGCTATGGCCTGGGAAAGCAGTAGAAGATGGCCCAAGTCCTTGGGCCCCTGCACCCATGTGGGAGACCCGGAAGAAGCTCCTGGCCCCTGGCTTCGGATCAGCACAGCTCCAACCATTGTGGCCTTTTGGGGAGTGAGCCAGTGGATGGAAGATCTCTCTCTCTGCCTCTGCCACTCTGTAACTCTGACTTTCAAATAAATAAATAAATCTTAAAAGAAATTCATGGAAAATGGAAGTAAACAATTAGTGTATTTTGGTGCAAAAGAATTTTAAAATCCATGTATAGGAGTAATCTTTGCAAAGTTCATGAAAATGTGTATTATGAAGAAACTAGGCATAAATTTCATTTTTTGCTCTAAAATAAATTTATCTTTTAATTCCATTTTCCATGAAATTTTTGGAGTATTCTTCTTTACCAATTTCTTCATTGTTATCAAGATATCAGCAATCTCACTGTCCTATGATCAGTATGTATGCTTTTAGCACCATCTCAGTGCTTCTTAATTATTCCTATTTTTAATCTACCACAACCTTAGAAACAACAAGCAACATATATAAAATAATAAGTGCTCAGTAACAGTTTGAAAAATTTTATTTCTAAGGAATTTATTAAAATGACATCTATCTTGGAGCTTTTGCAATATCCCAAAGAGACGAGGAGATACTACTGGGTCTAGACATATGATATATTATTTCAAATTTTCCTACCTATACCTAAAATATTCCTCCTGCTTTCTCTAAACTCAGTTCAGATATTCCAGACGGCCTAACCTGATTCCCAGACAACCTACAGATCTTTTACTATAAGAGGTGGGCACGCACTGTGCTGCTCAGCCTTGCCATACTCCACTCTATCCATTTCCCCAACATGACTGTCAGCTTTGGTTACCAATCTCCCATCTCTACTTATCTAGCAGAATCCCTATACTCTGCCTTATAAATAAAAGTTTATTGATGGGGACCAGTGCTGTTGTGTAGCGGGTAAATGCCTGCCTGCAGTGCCAGCAATCCTATATAGGTGACGGTCTGAGTCCAGCTGCCCCACTTCTGATCCAGCTCTCTGCTATGGCCTGGGAAAGCACTAGAAGATGGCCCAACTCTTTGGGACCCTGCACCCGCGTGGGAGACCTGGAAGAAGCTCCCGGCTCCTGGCTTTGGATCAACACAGCTCCAGATGGTGAAGCCATCTGGGAAGTGAACCACTGGATGGAAGACCTCTCTTCTCTTCCTTTGCCTCTCTCTCTGTAACTCTTTCAAATAAATAAATATTTTTTAAAAAAGTTTATTGAATAAAACAATTACATAGAATAAAACCAACTGTACAAAAACCCATGAAATTAAAACATCCCATTAAATAAAAATAATTTTCATATTAACTTCCTTCTGAAAATGTACACTCAGGAAATTCAAATTTATAGATAACACATAAGAAATGTGTGAGTATCAAGTACCAATCACATGACAACAAACTATCAAGGTCTTTCACCCACATCCCCTTAATTTTTTTAATTTGGGGGCAGGGGATACGTAAAAATAAAATAACTGTATTTTATTCAGGCAACTATGAACTTCTGTTCAACCTAAGTGCAAAAAGTTGATATACTTAAGGAATGGTGATTGCTAAAAAGGATCGGATAACTAAACTTAAGGCCTAAAACCCTAAAACTCCTAGAAGAAAACAGAAGAAAAGCTCCTTGCCTTAACAATGACATTGGTATCATCATAATGAAAGTTCCAATGACAAAAGCAAAAATAAACAAGTAGGACCATATCAAACCAAAAAGTTTCTGCACAACAAAAGAAACCACCAACAAAACAAAATGGCAGTCTATGGATTAGAGCATGTGCAAACCAAGTATCTGATAAGTGGTTTATATATACATATACACATATTATATGTATGTATATATAAACATACATATATAATACATACATATATACATATGTATATATACATGTCTACATATACATACATATATAAAATGTATATATAAACTCATACAACTCAATAGCCAATAAAAGAAAAGAAAAAATGGACAAAGAACCTAAACAGCATTTTTCCCCAAAAGATAAATGGCCAATAGGTATATGAAAAGGCATCCAATATCACTAATCATCAGAAAAAGGCAAGCCAAAACCACAATGAAACATCACCTAACACCTGTTAGGATCTCTAAGTGTCAGTGAAGGTGTGGAGAAAAAAAGAAGCCTGAATACTGTTGGAAGAAATATAAACTGATACAGACACTATGGAAAATAGTATGGAGGTTCCTTCAAATATTAAAAAATAGAACTACATGTAATCCAGGACTCCATCTGCTGGGTACATTTCCCAAAGGAAATGAGGTTAGAACCTCAACGAGATACCTGCATTCATATGTTCACTGCAGCATTACCCACCACACCTAGACACAGAAATAACCTAAGTGTCTATTGACAAAGAAATGGATAACAGAATTGATACACACACATACACACACACACACATATGACAAACTGAAAGTCATTATGCTAAATTAAATTTGCCAGACACACAAAGAGAAGTATTACATGATCTCCCTTACATGAGAAATCTAAAAAAGTCCAATACAGACCAGGCATGGCACAGAGGGTTTAGCAGCTGCTTGGGGCGCCCGCATCCCTACAGGAGTGCCAGTTCGAGTCGTGGCTACTCTGTCCTTCTGATCCAGTTTCCTGCTAGTACAGCCGGCAGGCAGCAGATAATAATCCAAGTACTTGGGTTTCTGTCACCCACATGGGAGACTTAGGTGAAGCTCCTGGCTCCTGACTTCAGCACCAGGCTCCTGATTCCAGCTTCCTGCTAATGCAAAGCAGGAAGAGAGTGGCAATGACTCAAGCAGCTGGGTTCCTGCCACCCATGGGGGAGAGCTGAACTGAGCCCCCAGCTGCCAGCTCAAGCCAGTTCACACACTTAGACACTAAGTCTACTGATAGGAACTCCCTCTCTCTCACTCACCCTCTCTCCTTCTGCCTCTCAAATTCAATAAATAAACTTCCATAAAAGTCAATAAACATTAGCTTTTGCTTGAAAAAAGGTAAAGATATGGATAGGTTTACTTTTGCTTCGCAATAGTAATTCTTTTATTCATACATGTGTATCAACACATCAGGTTATATACCTGATACAAACAAATTAAAAGAAGAAAAAGTTATGGTGATCATTGATGAGCTAAGCTAAAATAAAAAAGCTATTCTGGGAGGGGGGCACTCAGTCTAGTGATGAAGATGCCCACATCTCACATTATACTGTGAGCACCACTCCTGACTCCAGCTTCCTGCTAGTGCAGACCCTGGGAGGCAACAAAGATGGCTCAATCATCAGGTTCCTGACACCCACGGTGGAGCCCTGCCCTGAGATCTCAGACCCCAGCTTTATCCCCACCTGGAGCTGTTTATAGGTATTTTAGGAATCAGTCAACAGATGGGTACATGTTCGTGCTCTCTGCCTCTCTCCCTCTTAAAGAAATAATTTTTAAAATTATATTTCAAAAGCTATTCTGGACACATCTAGCTACTTTGAGAATATGAGAATGGAAGAAAAGCACCCAGGGGCCAGTGTTGTGGCACAGTGGGTTAAGCTGCTGACTGTGACACCAGTATCCCATATGAGTGCCAGTTCGAGTCCCAGCTGCTCCACTTCCACTTCAGATCCAGCTCCCTGCTATGTGCCTGGGAAAGCAGAGGAAGATGGCCCAAGTGCCTGGGTTCCTGTCACCCATCTGCGAGACTCATATGGAGCACTAGGCTCCTAGATTAGGCCTGGCCCAGCCCTGGCTGTTGCAGCTTTTGGGGAGTGAACCAGCAGATGGAAAAAATCTCTCCTCTCTCTCCCTCCATCTTTCCCTCTTTCTCTCTATAAGTACCTTTTAAGGAAAGAAGGAAGGGAGGGAGGGAGGTGAAAGAAAGCACCCATTACTGAAAGAGAGGGAGGGAGGAAGGGAGGAAAAAGAAAAGTACCCATTACAGAGACTCATAGATTCTTGATGCTGGAATGATCTTACACATTGACTAATGTTATTTACACATACTCCTCCTAACTGCACAAAGAATTCAGGCTGCTAGAGATCATCCAATCGACTTTTTATTCAGCACATCCTTACATTTCTGCCTTTCCCGATTTTCACTCATTCTCTGGACCCAGGCAAAATAAATCTTCTACTTTCCAAAAAACTTTTCAAATACTCATTGGTTCAACTTAGTTTACAGTATTACTGATAACTGATTTTTTTTTAATTTAAGAGATTTCAAAGATTTCTTTGGGTTCTCAATTAGTATCCAACAAAATGAACACACTATGATATTGTATAATGCTTAACTTTTTCGTTCTCATAACCACTCTATGAAATAAGGCAAGTTTTATCCCCATTTAAAGATCATCAATATAAAATAGATCATGGTAAAAAATAAGATAAGGAATAGAAGAGGAAGGAGGGGAGAATGTGGGTGGGAAGAATTACTGTTTCTAAAGTTGTAATTATGAAATGCATGCAAATAAATAAATAAAACCAAAGAAATAAAGATCATCAATAAAGAGTACACGTTGAGAGTTACTGTAAGACAGATTTAGGGGGGCCGGAGCTGTGGTGCAGTGGGTAAAGCCACTCCCTGCAGTGCCGGCATCCCATATGGGCACGGGTTCGAGTCCCAGCTGCTCCACTTTCCATTCAGCTCTCTGCTATGGCCTGGGAAAGCAATGGAAGATGGCTCAAGCCCTTGGGCCCCTGTACCTGTACGGGACACCCAGAAGAAGCTCCTGGCTTCAAATCAACGCATCTCTGGCCATTGCGGCCAACTGGGGAGTGAACCAGTGGATGGAAGTCCTCTGTCTCTCTCTCCCTCTCCCTCTGTGCAACTCCAACTTTCAAATAAATAAAAATCTTTAAAAAAAAAAATTAGGAACAACAGAGACCTGCCTTTTTAAGAGCTATGTAATCTCAGGCAAGTAGCTGAACGCCTCTGAGCCAGTTTCCTCAACAGCAAACTGGGAACGATATTGTAGTAGTCCCTACCTCATAGTTACTGTAAAGATTAACTAGGTAATACGCGTTATCATGTAATAACCCACAGAAATGCTCAGTGTTAGTTTATTACTGCTATACAAAAAGGAAGGAAAAAAAACTGGTCAAATCATTCTCACAGCATCATCAGATGAAGATTAAGGTCCTGGGGAGCATCTGGCCTAGCAGTTAAGGTGTCAATGTCAGCTGCCTCCCCTCCACACCACAGTGTCCGGGTTTGACTCTGAGCTCTGGCCCTGATTCCACACCAGCTACTGACCCTAGCCTCCCGTTAACGCAGGCTCAGAGAGGGAGCAGTGATGACTCAAGGACCTGGATTCCCGCCACCCACGCGGGAAAACCTGGCCTGAGTGCCGGCACCTGGCTTCACCTCTGGCCCAGCCCCAGCAACTCCGGGCATTGAGGAGTGAACCAGCAGATGGGAGCACCACGTGTATCTGTGTGTCTCTCCGCCAGGGTTTCTGCAACTCCTAAAGAAACAAGAAAAAACTAAGGCCCTGTGTTCTATCTACACTGTCTTTCACAAAACCAAAAGTTGTTCTTTACATGCATCTTTATTTTTTAACACATAATACTTGTACATTTTTATGGATAATGGCATACAGTGTAAACTGATCAAATGAAGTAATTAGCATTTCCATTTCTCTTTTTTTTTTTAAAGATTTATTTTATTTATTTGAAAGAGTTACAGAGAAAGGTAGAGACAGAGAGAGGTCTTCCATCGGCTGGTTCACTCCCTAATTGGCCGCAACGCCTGGAGCTGTGCCAATCCAAAGCCAGGAGCCAGGAGGAGCTTTTTCCAGGTCTCCCACACAGGTGCAGGGCCCAAGGACCCAGGCCAACTTCTACCGCTTTCCCAGGTCAGAGCTGGATCAGAAGAGGAGCAGCCGGGAGTAGAACCAGCGCCCATGTGGGATGCTGGCACTTCAGGCCAGGGCTTTAACCTGCTGTGCCACAGTGCCGGCCCCATTTTTCATCTTTTTTAAGGCATCTTTTAGTTTTCACACAGTATACAATGCATTATTTTGAACTATAGTCATTCCATTGTGTTGTGGAATACCAGAAATTGTTACTTCTATCTAACTATGTTTTAGTACCCATTATCCAACTTCCCACTGTTTCCCTCCCCCCCACCCCCTTCCAAGCCTCAAGTAATCACTATTCTAAGTCCAGATCAACTTTTTTATTTTTCTAACTGCCACGTATGAAAGAGAATATGCAGTATTTTGTCTTTCTATGGGTGGATTATTTCACTTAACATAACGACTTCCAGCTCCAATCATTTTGCTGCTAATGTCAAGATTTTGTTCTTTTCGTGGCTGAATAATATTCCACTTCTCTTTAACCATCCACCCATCAATGGGTATCTATGTAGATTCCACACCTTGGTTATTGTGACTAGCACTGCAACGAACATGAAAGTACAAGGATCTCTTTCATATGCTGATTTCACTTCCTTCAGATACACATCCATAAGTGGGACAGCTGGGTCACACGGTAAATCATGTTTTCAGTTTAAGAAACCTCCACACTGTTCTCCATAATAACTATTTCCAATCTACATTAATGACTACTTTTTTCTCACTTGAGCAACCAATAAATATTTCTATTTATTAGAGAGATCCTCCATCCACTGATTCACTCCCCAGATGATCACAACAGCTGGAGCTGGGCCAGGCTGAAGCCAGAGGCGTCATCTGGGTCTCCCATGTGGGTGGCAGAGGCTCAAGCACTTGGGCCATCTACTGCTTTTCCCAGGCCATTAGCAGGGAGCTGGCCAGGACTCAAACTAGCACTCATATGAGATGCTGGCATGATTGTAGGTGGTGCCTTTACCAACCATTCCACACACCAGCCCCACATTTCTTTTTTTAAAAAAAGATTGATTGATTGATTTGAATGGCAAAGTTCCAGAAAGGGAAGGAAAAACAGACAGTCCATCCACTGGTTCACTCTTCAAATGTCCAGGGGTAGGCCAGGCTGAAGCCAGGACCTTTATCTGGGTCTCCCACATGGGTGTCAGGGGCTCAAGCACTTGGGTCATCTTCTACTGCTTTTCCAAGCACATGAGCAGGGAGCTGGATCAGAAGTGGAGCAGCAGGATTTGAATGGGCACCCATACTGGATGCCAGTGTCACAGGATGCAGCTAACATGCTGCACCACAATGCTGGCCCCCAAGCAATAAACTTTTCTAAAAGCTACTATCACCACTGTCTTCAAAGTAAAAGTCTCAAAAGTTGAAAAACTGCACAAGTTCTTTCTTTAGAAAAATTCTCAGTGCAATATAATAATAGCATGCAAACACAAAAAGTATATTACAAATGGGAAGTATCAGCTTAACTGATAACTGATTCATCTACTGTTATTAGATTACCTTTAAAAAACTTTGTGATATCTTCAACAGTATGGATGGCTAACGTTTGTGATACCAAATGGAACAGAAGAAACATGCTTCATCTATGAAACGGTTGACAGTGTTGATAGGAAATATAAAAATTTATGTCAGAACAAAAAAAAAGTCTACACTTAGTGAAAAGTTAAGCTGTACAAGTCATGCCAAAAAACTTAGTAGGTTCATTAGTAGTGGCAAATAGGCAGTGCTAAGATTTGAATAATAACATCTAATTTCATTTTCTCATTAACTTTCCAAGAAGCCTGAGTTAGCATTAAAGGTGAATTCTAGGGGCCAGCACTGTGGTACAGCAGGTTAACACCCTGGCCTGAAGCGCCAGCATCCTATATGGGCGCCAGTTTGAGACTCAACTGTTCCACTTCCGATCCAGCTCTCTGCTATGGCCTAGGAAAGCAGTAGAAGATGGCCCAGGTCCTTGGGAGACCCTGAAGAAACTCCTGGCTCCCTGGCTTCGGATCGGCACAGCTCCAGCCGTTGCAGCCAACTGGGGAGTGAACCAGTGGATGGAAAACCAACCAACCACCCTCCCTCCCTCCCTCCCTCCCTCCCTCTCTCCCTCCATCTCTCTCTCTCTCTCTGCCTCTCCTCTCTGTGCAACTCTGATTTTCAAATAAATAAATAAATCTTAAAAAAAAAAAAAGGTGAATTCTAAAATACGTGAGAAGAAAGCAGACATGGGGGTGTGAAGGGGAGAAAACACTCAGTACAACGACCTTGATAATACAACTTGGTAAATAGACATTTACACAGAAAGTCTGGGACAAAGGCACACAAAACATTTGTCTAAATATGACTACTGACAACAAGGCAAATACAAGTCAAAGATTTAAAGTGAAAGAATATAGTTCATGAGAGAAAAACTTTGGGAAAATACAATAAAAAGTGATTAAGCTCTACTAGCAAATAGTTGCTGAAAAACAAAACTACTCAAAAACCACCTCAGAAACCATATCGCCTGCTACTATGTGTACAGGCTCTCTTCAGAGGCAGTGACAGAGCTATACTCCTCCCAAAGTGTTAGCTCACAACAAACTTAGCACGGACTAGTTAAAGAAACACCTAGTAAGTATTCTAACTCTTTGCACTTATATAATGCTCTTAGCAGAGAGCCTCAAAATGACAAAAAGACAGTATCTTAAGGTACAGAATAAAACTAGTGTTGTATGTCTCTTAAACCTGCAAAACTAAAAACCACAGGTTAGCGTTTTTTTCTAAAAATAGTGTTTGTTATTTGCATCCGGTGTAGGAGTCTGATTTTAAAGCCCTGTAATTATGCTTGCTGTAGATAATGAGGACAGAACACAGGTCTAGATGTGGGGTAGCAAAGAGGTTGAGAAATTCCTCACTATGATTAAAATGTGTTCCTTTCCCAGAAATGTGGCATACAAAAATTCCCTTTGGGTGTGTATTACAGTAGTTTCACATTTGTGAATATTTCACAAGATAGTCTTCAAAGAGCCAGACCACTTGTCTTCAGTTCTCTGCCAGGTGGGCTATATGTTTACCATAAATTCCAACTATATAGATATATATATATATATGCTGTATATATATATTCACATACTCACAACAATGTATGCACAGCTTTAGAAATGTTTATATCATTTAAATTAAGAACACCAACCTCACACTTTGTACCACAAAAAATAGTGGCCAGAAATTTGGAGGTTATTCAAGCTCAATTTGTGAAAGCTATCATGATTCAAAGAGGGAAAAAACCCAAAAACAAAACAACAACAATAAAAAAAAAAAAAAACTACTGACATGATTATCTACTTCATTCAACTGGTGTGAGGTATCTGGGGCATGCTGCCTCTAAACTCTTATCATGCTATTTGGGGTTTGTGATCTTAGGGGCAGTACATATGAAACTGCTGAAACCTTTCAAAATAACAGGAAATAACAGGACAATATAGATTACCTGTCTGGAGTTTCAATAAATGAGGGAAACAACACAGCAACGACACAATGTATATTTATGTTAGATCCATTTCCAAAACCTTCAAAGATCCAAAAGTAGCCCCGCTTGTTACCAACCAAATAGTACAGCAACTTCATGACCAAGATTTCCAAAATTTTCCACACACTTCAGCAATGAGCTATTAAACAGTGTCTGTGTGTGTTGTTTCCTGGGCAACACTGTGAGAGGGTTTTTACCTTTACAGAACTGGTGGGTCAACGAGAACCAAGCTTCTTCAAACCCACTGCACCATTTTCATTAGAAGCAGCGGGTGTGAAATCAGCAGCAGACACAAAAGCTACAGAACTGCCACCACCAGTGCTTCAACTTGATTAACAGATAAAATAACTTACTGTCATTTGTCACTTAACAGACAAATAACTTACTGTCATCCATCTTCATTTCCAGCCACCAAATTCCCCTGTAAAACAAAGCAAGCTCCACCCAGGACTTCAGAACATCCTTGACACACTGGCTGTCGAACAAACGCGTGTTGAAATCCAAGGAAGTTCTTGGAATTAAGAACCTGTGAGTCTCTCAGAACTGCCTTGCTGCCCTAAATTCTGAGAGCCAGCCCACTCAGCTGAGGATCTGCACAGACTACCCTCTGATGAACCAGAGTGGCCTCTGAGAATCAGGAGCCAGGCACAGAAATCACACTTTACAGAGTCCTTGGAAAAGACTTTCAGAACTGCTCCCTGCTCTGCCTCAGCCAATCTGATGCTCTCGACCGAGCTAAGGAACAAACACTGCTTATGTCCTTACAAAGAAAATACTTTCCCTTCCCAAAAGTTTTAGGATGGGTGAACTCCAGGGTGTTTCTCTAATACCAATCATTTTTCCCTTGAGATTTTACTCTAAGGTAAAAGGGCTCGCTTGGTCGTATTTTAACCAGGAGCACAACGTATTTATTTAAGTACCAGATGATTCCAGATATAAAAATGAAAGACAAGCCAGAAAACAGAAAGGAAAACTGGCATTCTGGTCTCTTAAACCATCTCTGTTAACTGACTATCGCCTAACTCTCACTACTCACTTTTTCACGTCCCTTCCTCTACGTGATACAATATCTTGGTCCATACTAGTTATCCTATTTCCACATGTCCAAATTCTACCCAGTCTTCAAAACACAGTTAAAATGTCACTTCTGGGGCCGGCACTGTGGCGTAGTGGGTTCAAGCCCCAGCCTGCAATGCCGGTATCCCATATGGGCGCTGGTTCAAGTCCCGCCTTCTCCACTTCCGATCCACCTCTCCGATATGGCCTGGGAAAGAAGCAGAAGATGGCCCAAGTGCTTGGTCCCCTGCACCCACATGGGAGACCCAGAGGAAGCTCCTAGCTTCAGATCAGCTCAGCTCCAGCCACTGGGGTCATCTGGGGAGTGAACCAGCGGATGGAAGACCTCTCTTTCTCTCTCTGGCTCTACCTCTCTCTGTAACTCTGTCTTTCAAATAAATAAAATAAATCCTTAAAAACAAAAAAAAGTCACTTCTTCCACTATGCTTACAAGTAATCTCTCCCTCCCCTCTAAACTCTTACAGTACTTATCTTTGTTTCTTTCTCACCATTAGTTTCTGCATTATCTTTGTATCCATATTTAATCTTATATATAAGCATAAAGTCCTCAGGGTCAAGGTCTGGGCCTTGCACATAATAAGCACTCCAATTGATACATGAATGGGTTAGACAAGGGCAGAAGCCCAGTAGAAGCAACTCTGGATTAGCAATGCAGAATCCTGGCTTTGCTAGTAACTAGCAATATGACTTGGACCTTGTGCTTTAATAAATTCACCGGCAAAATTAGAAGGGTGGGCTAAACCCTTTTCTCAACTATAGGCTGTTACCCAAAAGGAAATAAAATATAGGAGTATTAATGTGCACCATAGGCAGCACGGTACTATGAACAACTAGCTATTTGTACAATTTGCTAATTTCACTGAGATAAATATTCCCACTACGGCCAATTTCCAGTTACCAACATGATATCAGTGAACATGGAGCTGAGTAGAGAGAGGCCCAACTGCTCTTGCAAGCCAGTATCAGCCAAGACAGCACGGCCCTAAAAAGATAAGTATTATTTCACCAGACTTCTTTGAACTTTGTGTGTGTGTGCATAGGCGTGCATATGTACCACATCAAAACATAAAATCTATTTCTTGCTGTGGATCAAGTCAAAGCAGTTTAATGAATGTTCAGCTAAACAATCTCCCGTCTCCTTCATGTGTGCTACACAATTCAATAATTCTTATTCTTGGTCACAGACGCAATCTCTTCACTACATCAATTTGTATTTCTCTTCAAAAATGAGAGAAGCAAACATTTCCTGCCAGCAGCAGAAGGCAAATAAAAGAATTAGAAATTTGGTTGAAGAATTATCAGCCAGGGGCCGGCGCCATGGCACACTAGGTTAATCCTCCACCTGCAGCACCGGTATTGCATATGGGCACTGATTCTAGTCCGGATTGCTCCTCTTCCAGTCCAGCTTTCTGTTATGGCTTGGGAAAGCAGAAGAAGATGGCCCAAGTCCTTGGGGCCCTGCACCCACATGACAGACCAGGATCCTGGCTTTGGATCGGCGCAGTGCCGGCCGTTGCGGCCATCTGGGGAGTGAACCAACGGAAGAAAGACCTTTCTCTCTGTCCCTCCCTCTCACTGTCTATGGAGAAAGGCCCAACTGCTCTTGCAAGCCAGTATCAGCCAAGACAGCACGGCCCTGAAAAGGTAAGTATTATTTTACCAGACTTCTTTGAAATTTGTGTGTGTGTGTGCACGTACAGGCATGTCACATAAATACCTGTCAAATAAATAAATAAAATATTTAAAAAGAAAAAAAGAATTATCAGCCAGGGCTGGTGTTGTGGCGAAGTGGATGAAGCCTCCGCCCACATGCCAGCAGCCCACAGAGGTGACAGTTCACATCCCAGTTGCTCTGCTTCCTATCCAGCTCCCTGCGAATGGCCTGGGTAAAGCAGCAGAACTGGTTCAAGTACGTGGGCCCCTGCGACCCATGTGGAAGAGCCAGATGAAGTTCCTGGTTCCTGGCTTTGGCCTGGCCCAGCGCCGGCCATTGCAGCCATATGGGATGTGAACTGGCAGATGGAACTGGGATCTCTGTCTCTCCCTCTCTATAACTCTTTCAAACAATTAAATGTTAAAAAAAAAAAAAAAACAATTATCAGCCAAGGGTCAAGGTTCTACACCTCCGTTCGGCCCTACACATCTGAAGGACACAACATACTCCTATTAATAACAAAGACTCATCTAGCAAAGGGTTGAGAGGTAAGGGAAGGAGGTGAGAAATTTATAGTATGAAAAAAGTTCAAGTAATTCTGGTTTGTATCCATGCTCAGAACCTGGCCACAGAGAAAACTGACATGGTAAAATGGTAGATTTTCCAGATCTCATGTTTCCCAAACTTCCCAGCACACGTTTGCAGCCCTCAATGGGATCTTCATTACCAAGACTCCTCCACTAGGATTAAGTCTCTGTCACAGACTAGTACTTGTTGGATTAAGAATAGTCAAGAGAAAAGATAGCATAGCAAAGAGTTGTTGGACTTGATATTCTAAGAAAATTGGGATTTTACTGAAAAAAAAAAAAACTTTATTTTCTTCTTGTTTAAGCTTAGAAAATTGGGTGAGAAGTTTCTTGAATATATTTTTGGCTGTACTATGTCTATCACAACAACATAGCCTATAACCAGATTCTTCATGAGTATTTATAAAGAATTGTGTTTTCTATTTTTAAGACTAGAAAACAAGAAGGCTTAGAACTTCAAATATAGTAATAATCTTAGCTCAAACCTAACTCTAAATCAACCAAATACATGCTGAGAAACTTCCCAAGAAAATCCCCAAGTATTTCGCCAAAAAACACCAATAGATGACTAAAAAAAAAGAGTTCCTATGGAAATAAATTTTCTATAATCAAATAATTATGGCAGCCTATCTGTTGAATCAGAGCAGTACACAGAATAAATGAAGCATAAAGAGGAAAATGTTGAGAACTGAATTCTGCTGAGTCCCATTAATTTTTTAAGATTTATGTATTTATTTGAAAGTCAGAGCTATAGAGTGACAGAGGCAGAGACACAGAGGTCTTCCATCCACTGGCTCACTCCCCAGATGGCCACAGCAGCCAGAGCTGTGCTGATACGAAGCCAGGAGCCTCTTCTGGGTCTCCCACACAGGTGCAGGGGCCCAAACATTGGAGACATTTTCTGCTGCTTTCTCAGGCCATAGCAGAGTTGGATCAGAAGTGGAGCAGCCAGAACTCGAACCAAGGCCCATATGGGATGCCAGCACTGCAGGAGGCGGCTTTATGCACTACATCACAGTGCCAGCCCCTTTGTTCTTTATTAAGGTATGCTGATGTTCACACACTTACACCCAATGTAAATACTGACTATAAAGTCAAAATTATTCCTATTCTGAAAAGCCAGGAATCAAATGAAGCAATGTGTTTCTCAATAATTTCAACATTAAAACTCTCCATAAAAATTGAGTGTTTTTACCATAGCTCAGGTTCAAGTCTGTATATCCTCTACTTCCACTATTAGTCGTGACAAGCGTTCATAAGTCTATCTTCAAAAAAAATACCTGAGCTGTCCTTTAAGTAGCAATGGTTGGAATGGCCTTGGGCTGCTGGTCATCCTCAGACCCCATGGCTTGGACTATTCATCTAAGACAAAATGTATAAACCTAGAGGAATTCATCAAAACTTGTGAGACACCTGCAAAAACAGGTCTACGCCTAGGAATCCCATAGGCTACACTACCAACTTCATTCTCCAAACACTCTTTATCCAGCCATATTTACCCCTGTACCACTTCCAGATAACAGTAGGCTGAAATTCAGTTCCAGCTCTACACGTCCAGAACACGAAAGTTTTGCTACTTGGCTAACAGTCTCGTCAAAGTCCGTATGTAGTAGCCTGGCTGTCTCCCACAAAATATTGTCACTTGATACAACAGAGTTCTTTCTTTATACTATGTCAAAAGAATGAATAAAATGAATTCTACCTTTAATACTCTCTCATTTGAAAATTCCAATAAAATACAGTAATTAATTAAACAATTTCAAGTCCAGCTTAAAGCAAAAAAAAAAATTATCACAAGTTTATTACAAGTCACAAACACAGAACTGCCAAGCTGACAAACATGAAAATTCTTGTGTCACATACCAAACAAAATTATGTCATTCAAAGAATAAAACATTATACGTGTTACAGCAAAAAAAAAAAAAAAAATGACTTGAATCATGAACAGTTACGGAAGAAACAAAAACCCTCAGACTATCACAACTCTGATGCGGACAAGTTCCCATCAAGTAACTACGGTCAAACAATAAAAAAGGAAAAACATATTTACAGTCACATCTTTTTAGGCTGGTTTATGTTCACTACACACAACAGTACGGGACTCTTTCCAGCTTTCTAGTGCACAAAGCATTCGCACCGAAGTCCACCCTGCTAACGTCTCTCCTCCCCAGACCATTTCAGTACAGAGTTCACATCTGAACTGATGCAGTGTACGCAGCAGCCCAGCTCAAAGCCTTGGCGAACTCCTGAGGCAGGGGAACAGTTAGTGCTACTTGATGACGATGTAAATTCATTCGTCTTTCTCCTTTGCAGTCTCCTTGTCAGTTTCACATAGGCTGCTCTGCTGAAGTAATGAGCCACAAGCCAATTCTCTAGAACTAGCAGCCTGTAGACCAGCTATTTTTCCACGGGCAAAAAACCACTTCCAGTTTGACCACAAGCAATCTGCACATCCCAGTGTTCTGACAGAGTAACTACTAGATATCCTACAGAAGTGCAGCAGGGGCTAACCATAAACAAGCGCTACCTACCTCCTACCACCCCACCACGCGCAAGGAAACTTCAAGGTGCGAGTATCAAAATTCCCTAAATCTTGACAGGGCCGAAAACGCAAGCCCCGACATCCCTTTGGGAACAGCGCTGAAATCGACCAAGCACGCCAAGCGCTCCCGTGGAGCGCAGGGAGGTCGGCGTTGCAATTCACGTGCACGAAACCCTCCATCTGAATTCTGGAGCATGCTCTAAAGCCATCCTCGCTGAGAAGTGCAAGGAGAACACACCACCCCGGGATCGGGAACGAAGCCTGTCAGCCCGGCCACCTCCCGCTGGCCGGTGGCCCCTTTCCACATGCTGACGCACTGCCCAGCTCTGCACCGCTGGCGACCGGAGCAAAGTACCAGCCCAGTCTCAGAAACTTTGACTGCGCGTTCGGGACACCGAGCACCCGCACCCCGGGCTGGGGGCTGGCGACTTGTCGGTCACGGACCGGAGTGGGGGGTCCGCTCCGAGGCAGGGCATTCCAGGCAGGTAGGGATCTGCCCCGGACGCAGCCCATCCCAGACTGCACATCCGCCAGCATCGACAGCAGCAGCCGGGCAAGGAGGAGGGCGAGGGCGAGGCGGCCGCCCGCAGGTGGGTAAGGGACCAGCCTAACCACACGCCCCCCCGGACGCGGGCTGCCGGGCTGAGAGCCCCGCGGCGGCCGAGGCGGCGGCCAAGTGGAGAGGGCACCGCCGGCGTCCGCGGCCGCCGAAACCACCACCCCGCCCCCAGGTGAGGGGCGCCCGCCTCGCCCGCCCCGGACGCCGGCAGCCGCCCGGGCGCAGACCGCGGCGTCGGGCGGGCGGCGGGCGGCCCCGCGCGCCCCCTCCCGCATCCTGCATCCCCATCCCGGGCCGGGCCCCCATCCCGACCCTCCTCAGGCTCCGCCGCGGCGCCGACAGGCACCCCCGGGCCGAGCCGGCCCGCGGATCCGGGCCGCCGGGCCGCCCTCGAGCCCCGCGGGAGCCCCCCGCGCCTCACCTCCTCACGCCTCCGCGCTCGCCGCCGGAACAACAACTCCGCCAGGCGCCCGCGGCCGGGCCCCGTCCCGTTCACTCCGCCGCCGCCGGAGCCTCGGGAGGGCGGAGGGAGCGGCGAGGGGCGGGCGCAGGGACCGCCCGGCAGGAAGAGGCGAGGGAGGGGGCGGGCCGAGGAGGCGGCGGCGGCGCGGCGGGAGCGCGCGCGTGCGGGCCCCGCGGCGCGGCGTGCGCGCTCCTGACGGCGGGGGCGCCCGCTCCGCTCGGCGGCCGGCCTGGCGCGCGCGCGGACTCGCGGCCTCGCGGACTCGCGTGGCCTGGGGGGCCCTGGCGGAGACGGAGTTGTCGGGGCTGGGACGCGCCGCGGGGGCGGGCGTGCCCGCGGCCCTCGAGGACCTCCGGGACGCGGGGCGGGTGGGCGCGGGCGCGCGCGTGCGAGCGAGGGGGCGGAAGCCCCGCCGGGCGGTCACTGAGTTCTGATGTCATCCCGCTCGCGGGAATTATTTTCGTGCTGAGAGCCCTGAGGTGTAGACGTTCGTTCCTGAAGCCGTCGCTCTGCAGGAAGCCGCCCTGAAGAGCACCAACTTTCTCACCGGCCGCTGTTTCCTGAAGCCGCCGCGGGTTGAGGGACTCGGGGAGACGGCGGCGAGGACCCGCGGGCGGGCGTGGAAAGCGCCGCTTCGCGGACACGGGAAGAGCACGGCTCCCCGTTTGCACCTCTTCATCTTGTGGGGGAGCCGAATCGGCCGAACCCGCTAGGGGAACAGTGACCCCGCTCTTTCTCGCCGCACATCCTGGGCTGATCTTTGAACTCAGGCTAAGCCACAAACGGCCTGTCGGCTTTCCCGAGTGTCCTCAGGGCGCTGTGGGTTTGTGGCACCCACCTGCTCGGGGATAATCTGGGCAGTAGTTAGCCCCTAGGAACGCTCGAGGACGGGTTTCACTCGCGTGGTGCCTGACTCAGAAGTACTGGGTGAATTTCGCTGCGTGGAATAAATTCACGTGGTACCACAAGAGTGTGTGTGTGTGTCCAGTGGCGTGAGCCCAAGAGTGACTAATTTGGTATAGAATTCTAACTCCAGCTCTCCCCCCGCCCGGATCCAAAAGCTACTCTGAGAAATGTGACGTTGTGCAAAGGGCCCTGCCTCTTAAATTCCATTTTTTCTCTTTTCCTAAGTTAACGTGTGTAAACAATGGGGCATATCCATGTTATTTTTTAGAGTTTGTTTATTTTGAAAGGCAGAGAGAGAGCCGTAGAGGTCTTCGATCTGGTGGTTTGCTTCCCAAAGACCTGCAACAGCAAGTGCTGAGCAAGGCCAAAGCCGAGAACCTGGAATTCAATCCAGGTCTCCAGTTCCTGGCAAGGACCCACCTGCTGCCTCCCAGGGTGAACAGTGACAGAAAGCTGGATCCAAAACACTGCCGCAGAGGCCAGCGTCAGGAAGAACCAGGTTAACCTACTGTTGCTGCCAGAAGATTCGAGTTCCAGCAGCTCCACTTCCAATCCAGCTCCCTGCTAATGCACCTGGAAAAGCGGAGGAAGACACCCCGAGGGCTTGGGCCCCTGCCACCCACATGGGAGACCTGGATGAAGTTCCAGGTTCCTGTCTTTGGCCTGGCTGTTTCAGCCGTTTGGGGATTGAACCAACAGATGGAAGGTATCTGCCCCCAAACTCGCCTCCCAACACCCTCCCCATTCTGCCTTTCAAATTAAAAAAAGGGGGGGGACTCCCACTCAGGCACTGTAATGTGAAATCAGTGTCTTAGCTGCTGCACCAAGTGGCAGCCCTCAACTCTGTCCTTCCTGATTCCCCCACGAGCTGACGGTTCAAGCACGTCTTTTGAAGACGGCCCATTAATAACCTCTGTATCCCAAGAGGCTGCCTAGTAGCCCTGGGCCTGCCTCACTTCACCTGGAAGTTTTGCTAACACTTAATCAAATTAGTATTAGAATAAAATCAGCTGTTGATTTGCTGAAACATACGCAATCTATTAATAAATATGCCAACAACTAGGTACTGAGCCTGTACTAAATAAAGTAGTAATAAAATTATACTAGGCACCCTCAGGGAGCCATACTTGAAAAACTCAGTTTCTCCCTTCTGATCGTTTCCAACTGGAGAAAAGCTTGTTGGCATAAAAGGCTAACACTGTGGTTATTATTGGCATTCAGTTATAAACTTAGCCAAAAAAGAAAATAAATTTTTAAATGATGCGTCCAAAGAAATGTAGTGTTTCCGGCCGGCGCCGCGGCTCACTAGGCTAATCCTCCACCTTGCGGCGCTGGCACACCGGGTTCTAGTCCCAGTCAGGGCGCCGGATTCTGTCCCGGTTGCCCCTCTTCCAGGCCAGCTCTCTGCTGTGGCCAGGGAGTGCAGTGGAGGATGGCCCAAGTGCTTGGGCCCTGCACCCCATGGGAGACCAGGAAAAGCACCTGGCTCCTGGCTCCTGCCATCGGATCAGCGCAGTGTGCCGGCCGCAGCGCGCTGGCCGCGGAGGCCACTGGAGGGTGAACCAACGGCAAAAGGAAGACCTTTCTCTCTGTCTCTCTCTCTCACTGTCCACTCTGCCTGTCAAAAAAAAAAAAAAAAAAAAAAAAAAAAAAAAAAAAAAAAGGTAGTGTTTCCTAGATTCAATTCCATGTCTTTGAAAGCAACACTAGTGGCCGCCATTGGCAGGTGTCAGTTCCTCTATTTAAGGGGAGCATGACAACTAAATTGCTATAGGAGGGTCAATCTGTGCCATTTTGCCACAGTGAAAAGACAAGGTCTGTCCCTTGGCCATGTGTCACACCTCTAATCCCCAGGACTCATTCTGGGACGCTGAACTTTTCATGGAAGCAGGACCTTGATAAGAGACAAGTCACAACAGAACCTTGGTAAGAGACAGGTGTAAACTCATCTCCACCACCCAGAAAACAGTTCTAAGCATGTTTTGTTTGGCCAGCACAGTGCTTCAGAAAGAAAATGGGCCAAAATTTAAGTTAAAAATCAGATTTCACAAGCATTCCAGCCTTCTCTTTTAAAAAGTGGGCTTCCGTTGTCACAGGACAAGAATCACCTGCAGGACATGCCAAGGTCTCTGTGTTCCTTGTTGAACCTGGCACTGTCTTTCCCTCATTTAGGTCTGTACCTCCCTGTTCAATATCAAAAAGAAAAAAACACCTGGAAACAAACATTAAGCAATAACAGAAGAGTTGGAACTGTGGTGTTTCTCGGTATGGAATACCGTATTCCTTTTGTGAAAGGTGGCACTGGTTGGTTCCCCAACAGACAATTTCCACCCAACTGCAATTGTGAGGCAGCCAAGGATGTGAGTGGGAATAGGCTGGGTTCTAGCTCCACATGTGGGCCCTGATGGATGTTGGATAACCAGCCCAATCCTGTTTGCCCCTGACTGTCAGTGCTCCTCGCTAGGCACTGCCGAAGGTCTAGATTGGGCCCATCACGTGAAGGACAGATCTTGTGCGTCTCGGGCAATGCAAAGTGCCCTCTGTGTTCCTCTGGCTAGTGTGATGGGGGGTTGTGAGTCCATGGATACTGCAGCCACTCGGCTACCACGAGGGAATGCAGCCTTAGACACGTGACGAAAAAGCTCAAGCTCGGCATGAAGCCTGCTTCTTCCTCAGGGTTGAGTAACTTCTCTGAGCCACAGCTTTTTCTTAGTTTAAGAAAGTTTGCATTTGGCCTTTTGTTGCTTGCAGCCAAAGCTAAATTTCTCCATGCCTGTTACAAAAGAAAGAGTTATCACTGCATTAGTGACTCTACCAAGGACACATTTCCCAAGGGTTGGATAGGCAACAACATATTTAGAAAAGCTGTAGGGCCAGTGCCGCGGCTCACTAGGCTAATCCTCCGCCTGCGGCGCCAGCACACCGGGTTCTAGTCCCGGTTGGGGCGCCGGATTCTGTCTCGGTTGCCCCTCTTCCAGGCCAGCTCTCTGCTGTGGCCCAGGAGGGCAGTGGAGGATGGCCCAGGTGCTTGGGCCCTGCACCCACGTGGGAGACCAGGAGAAGCACCTGGCTCCTGGCTTCAGATCAGCATGGTGCATTGACCGCAGCGACCATTGGAGGGTGAACCAACAGAAAAAAGGAAGACCTTTCTCTCTGTCTCTTTCTCTCACTGTCCACTCTGCCTGTCCAAAAAAAAAAAAAAAAAAAGCTGTAGGGGGTCTTTAAAAAATATATTGTTTTATCTATTTGAAAGGCAGAGTGGCAGAGAGGGAGAGAGAGAAAGAGATCTTCCATCTGCTGGTTCACTCTTCCCCAAATAGCTGCAACAACCTGGCCCAGCCCCAGGTCTCCCATGTGGGTGGCAGGGACCCAAGTACTTGGGCCGTCTCCCACTGCTTTCCCCAACACATTAGCAGGAATACTGGATTGGAATCAGTGTGGCAGGAGTAGCAGAGACTTGAATCAGTGCTTGGATATGGGATGCTGGTGTCACAGGCAATATCTTTTTTTTTTTTTTTTTTTTTTTAGATTTATTTGAAAGACATAGTTACACAGGGTAGAGGCAGAGAGAGAGAGAGAGAGAGAGAGAGAGACTTCCATCTGCTGGTTCACTCGCCAGATGGCCACAATGGCAGGAGCCCAAATTTGGGCCATCTTCTACTGCTTTCCCAGGCCATAGCAGAGAGCTGAATGGGAAGTGGAGCAGCCGGGACTAGAACCACCGTCCATATGTGGTGCTGGCACTGCAGGTAGCAGCTTTACCCACTACACTACAGCACCGGCCCCACAGGCGATGTCTTAATCCACCGGGCCACTGTGCTGGCTCCTGTAGAGGGTCTTGAAAGGAACTTGACTACCCTCCAAAAACCTTCCCTAACTAGATTACCTGTTTCCTGAGAATCCATGGCTATATTTTATTACTTTGAGTAATACTATTTAATACTTTGACTATTACTTTATTACTTTGACCTGCTTAAATCAATGTTCCCTGAAAACAGCACTTTGTAACTCTGGTGGAGCAGGGGTGGGCAAGACATATTAGGCTCTGCCAAGGCAAACACAGGTGGGACTCGAAATTCAATAAATCTAAACCAGGCTAATTTTTAGGTTGATACTCTTGTATGGCTCCTGACGATCTTACAAATACCCAAATGACCCTTGGCAGAAAAAAAGCTTCCCCACCCCTGCATCTAATTAGTAATTTACATAAATGAATTTATCAGGTGGCTTTTGGGTAATGAATGCATTTGTTTTATTTATTTGAAAGGCAGGCAAACAGATCTTCTATTCACGGGTTCGTTGAGTGATCTTTCTGATAGAAGATTGGGAAAAAGAAAAACCACAGCGGCTACTTGAAGAAGGGGGAGCCACAGAGGGAGCAGAAGATGCCATGGAGGCGAGCCTGCAGATACAGAAGAAAAACGTGCACATTTCAGTCTACAGAGGCCTGGAATCCAGGGTAATCACGACTCATGCTAAGCCTGTCTGATAAGCCAAGCCTATGTTACCATCACCCTTTTAAAACTGAACAGAAGTGCAAACAATAAGTGTATGGAGATCAGAAAATGTCCTCAGTAGTGGAAGAGGCAGGCAGAGCTATCAAGATTTCTTGACAAATAGTTAACCCACTGATTTTATAATCTGATAAAAAATTAAAAGGACAGCTATGAACACCCTGAGGTAGCTATCCAAAACGAAACCATCTCACCATCAGAGTTCTTTCATCTGGGGCCGTGGTTCTTAGTGCATAACATCATCAGCTTGAAGAGATTCTGTACCTTTGCAATGGGACTAGGACTTGGTAGGACTTGCTGTTTTGTTTTGTTTTGTTTTTGTTTTGTTTTTGGAAGGCAGAGCAAGAGAAAGAAAGATAAAGGAAGATCTATCTTCCAGCCTCCGCTTCTTTCCCCAAATGCCTGGCACAGTCAGGAAGCTGGAACTCCATCTGGGTCTCCCACATGGTGGCAGGGTGGCTGGATTGGTAGTGGAGGAGCTGGGACTCCAATGAAGGTCGCCAATATGGGGTGCAGGCATTCCAAGCAGAGCTTTAACCACTGTACCACAACACTCATTTTAACTTTTCATTATGAAAAATGTTTAGCACATAAAATGTAGTGTAATCTGCCCACATGTGGCACTCACCCAGCTTGGACAATTAACAACATATGGCCAATTTCCTCTTTCCTACCCTCTCTTGAATTTTACCCATAAATACTTCACTATATAGCTCTGAAACATCAGGATTCTTTTTTTTTCTTTTGCAATCAATAAAATCCAGAATGTAGGAAATTCTACAGGACAGACTACCAAGTTCCTTCAACAAATTGCAGAAATATAAAGGGGAAAGAGGATGGGTTGAATTTGTTTGGATATGAATTCTGTTTGTTTCTTCTTTTTTTAACTTTTATTTAATAAATATAAATTTCCAAAGTACAGCTTTTGGACTACATTGGCTCCCCCCCCCCATAACTTCCCTCCCATCCACAACCCTCCCATTTCCCACTCCCTCTCCCATTCCATTCACATCAAGATTCATTTTCAATTATCTTTACATACAGAAGATCAATTTAGTATATATTAAGTAAAGATTTCAACAGTTTGCACCCACACAGAAATACAAAGTGTAAAGTACTGTTTGAGTACTAGTTATACCATTGATTCACATAGTACAACACATTAAGGACAGAGATCCTACATGGGGAGTAAGTGCACAGTGACTACCGTTGTTGATTTAACAATTGACACTCTTGTTTATGGCGTCAGTAATCACCGAGACTCTTGTCATGAGCTGCCAAGGCTATGGAAGCCCTTTGAGTTTGCCGACTCTGATCTTATTTAGACATGGTCATGGTCAAAGTGGAAGTTCTCTCCTCCCTTCAGAGAAAGGTACCTCCTTCTTTGATGGCCCGTTCTTTCTGCTGGGATCTCACTCGCAGAGATCTTTCATTTAGGTCTTTTTGTTTGTTTGTTTGTTTCTGCTTAACAGCTTCATGAGGTATCATTGACATACTACACAGCACGTGTGTAAAATGTGCACTTTAACAAGTTTGCACATGGGTATACACCGGGAAACCATCACTGCATACAAGAGAGTGGACACAGTCATCATCCCATCCATTTCCTGTTCCTTTTTTTTTTTTTAGATTTATTTATTTATTTGAAAGTCAGAGTCACACAGAGAGAGAAGGAGAGGCAGAGGCAGAGAGAGGTCTTCCATCCGCTAGTTCATCCCCTAATTGGCCACAATGGCCGGAACTACACCAGAAGGAAGCCAGGAGCCAGGAGCTTCTTGTGGGTCTCCCACGCAGGTGCAGGGACGCAAGCACTTGGGCATCTTCCACTGCTCTCCCAGGCCACAGCAGAGAGCAGGATTGGAAGTGGAGCAGCCAGGACTCCCATGTGGGATGCAGCACTGCAGGTGGCGGCTTTACCCGCTACACCACAGCACCCGCCCCTCCTGCTCCTATGTGAATGCTCCATCCTACTCTGCCCCACCTCCTGCATCCTCAAGCAGACACTGACCCAACCCCATAGATAAGTTTGCGTTTTCTAGAGTTTTCTATAAATGGAATCATACAATGTGTTCTTTGTTGTGTTTTTTTATCACTCAGAATAAGTATTCTGAGATCTCGCCATATTGAATATGTCAATAGTCTATTATTTTTTAGTCATTCGGTCACAGAACACACATCCAAGTTCCAGTACCTATGTGAGTCACTGCGTTTCAGTATCTTCTTGCCTTCAGCTCCCTCTAATGCAGTTTTTCTATTTTCCTTTTTCTAGAATCTAGGAATTCCCCTTTCATGTTTTCAAGCTTGCCAACTCTTTTTTTTTTTAAGCTATTATTCAGCATTTTTATATTTTTAGAAAGGTAGGGGAGGCCAGCGCTGTGATGTAGCAGGTGAAGCTACCACCTTCAATGCCGGCCTCCGATATGGGCACCAGTTCGAGTCCCAGCTGCTCTACTTCCGATCCAGCTCCCTGCTGCGGCCTGGAAAAGCAGTAGAAGATGGCCCAGGTCCTTGGGCCCCTGCACCCACGTGGGAGACTGGGAGGAAGCTCCTGGCTCCGGATTGGTACAGCTCCAGCCATTGTGGCCAA
Organism: Oryctolagus cuniculus; assembly: GCF_964237555.1. Lineage (NCBI taxonomy): Eukaryota > Metazoa > Chordata > Mammalia > Lagomorpha > Leporidae > Oryctolagus > Oryctolagus cuniculus. The sequence continues at coordinate 2,508,748 of NC_091438.1, read as the reverse complement.
TTGGGGAGTGGACCAGCGAATGCAAGACCTCTCTCTCTCTCTCCTTCTCTTTCTGTGTAACTCTGACTTTCAAATAAATAAATAAATCTTTAAAAAAGAAAGAAAGAAAGGTAGGGAGTCTCCCTTGCCTGCCTAGTTTGTTATATTAAGCTTGATTAGATTTGCTGAACAATTACCATACACTGTAGAATCGAAGGGCTTCCAGAGAACGCTGATTTAGTCGAAAGGAGCCTGCCCCAGTGTCGTCAACCACTTGAGCAGTCTTCCCCCACCCAGTCTTTCCAAACACAGCCTTAGCAGTAAACCCCAAGTTCCCTTGAAGTACTTGCCACAAACCTAGTAAATTCTAGGTTTTGGACGTATAAGAAATGTTCCTTAAATACATATGTTCTACAGAAAAGCAACTTCAAAAGTTACAAAATACTTTCATGGTAAAAGGAAGAAAATTACCACTTTCCTCTTCTGAGTCAAGGGAAATCCACACCCACTGCCCCTCTTTCCAAGACTTTTTTTGGTTCCTTTTCCCTTTACCATGTAAAAAATATGCTGCAGATTTTAAAAATATATATGTCCAAATTCATTGAGAATATATCGAATATAAAAGTAAATGAAAATTAGTAAATGACAGCTACTGTTACTTTAGAATGTATTAAAAGATTCTGAATACTTTGTCTAGCTTTTCTTCAATTCTAGGGAGATTCTTAGCTACTTTGGTTTTTTTTAAGAAACAGAGAAATAGTTCATCTGCCTGTCTACTCCCTACATGTTCACCAGTAGGTTTGGTCCAGACTGAAGCCAGGAGGTAGGAACTTAATCCAGGCTTCCCACATGGGTGGAAGAGACCTCAGTACTTGAACTATCACCTGCTACCTCCCAGGGTGCATATTAGCAGAATCCTGTAATCTGAAGCACAGCTAGGACTCAAACTCATCCACTCAGATATGGGATGTGGGTGTTCCAAGCAGAGCCTTAGCCACTATGCCTCTCATTTTAATTTTTTGATTTGGTTACAATAACAACCTCTTGATGGAAAATCATTAGTTTATGGCACTCATTCCTTCATAATATCATTACTAATAATTTCAAACATCATGCCAAAATCTAGACTTTAGGATATTTTAAATCAGAAGAGCAACCTGTAGTTATATTCAAACTATCTTATTTCATACAGTAGATAGTAAATAAATGTGTTATTGTGTTATTCTCTATATCTTTTTGTATATTTTTAAATCGTGTAATTATAAAACTGTATAACCACAACATCTGGTATATAGTTGTTTACATCACTTAAAACACCTTCTTAAATTTAAAAAATTTTATGGCTATCTTTCTCCACTAGACTATGAGAGCTTGGAAGACAAAAATCATGTTTTCTCATTTCTAGTACCCAGCCATTCAGTAAATGTTTTGGATGAAAGAATGAATGTAATGAATGTATACATTTTTTAATTTGTGTTAGAAATTGTTGATACGCCTCTCTGTGAAACAAAGTTTAAATAATCTAACAACTTGCTGAGTTTCTTGATAATTGACCTTGAATTGGTCTTTCTGTGGTTGCAAGTAACAGAAATGGTCTCTTCATAAACATGATTTAAAGAAAATTAAATCTCCAGTACAATTAGGGTCTTTACCTGTAATTCTAACTCAGTAATCAATGTTAGACCTAACTGTTTTACCAGAAACAATATATTTAAGTCTTTTTACTAAAGACTCCTAAGTGCTTGCCTCAACATCCATGTTCTCCTTTTACCTTAGTAACAGAACCTTAAATTTATTCAGGATTAAAATGTATACAGATGACAGACAATACTTTCTAACCTACTTTATAGCACATATTCTAGCAAATAAGAAATGACCAGGAAGCTGTCTGCAAAGACACTTGGGCTCTTCTCCCTTTCTTCTCTCCTGATGCCTGGAACATGGATGTAATCATTGAATCCAGCAATCATCTTGAACCAAAAGACAAGGACCACCCTAGAAATTGTGGAGCGATAAAGTGGAAGGAGTTTAGCCCCCTGCTGACTCTGTGGACTCTCTATCCCACCTGAGATGCCAGCTTACAAAGTCCTTTTATAGGGAATAAAGACTTACGTACATAATCTAATATATATATTATCTTTGGTCTCACTCATTGTAGGTACACTTAATTCTAACCACTCCTCTTACTATGAAATCTCATTTTAGGATCATGTTTCTTCTTCATTGATTCACATGATTTTAGGAGAGAGTTAAAATAGTTTCATAATGATAAAATTCCTTTAAAATTGAAATCCTTTATTTGGACCCACCATGTACAGGATAGCTGATAAAGTTTTAATAAGGATTTCAGTAACAACTCTACTTTTTTTTTTTTTTTGACAGGCAGAGTGGACAGTGAGAGAGAGAGACAGAGAGAAAGGTCTTCCTTTTTTATGTTGGTTCACCCTCCAATGGCCGCCGCGGCTGGCGCGCTGCGGCCGGCACACCGCGCTGATCCGATGGCAGGAGCCAGGTGCTTCTCCTGGTCTCCCATGGGGTGCAGGGCCCAAGCACTTGGGCCATCCTCCACTGCCTTCCCGGGCCACAGCAGAGAGCTGGCCTGGAAGACGGGCAACCGGGACAGAATCTAGTGCCCTGACTGGGACTAGAACCCAGTGTGCCGGCGCCGCAAGGGGGAGGATTAGCCTAGTGAGCCACGGCGCCGGTACAACTCTACCTTAATAACCGTGGCTGGACAGGTGTTTGAGAGATTAGACACTGCTTGGGACATCTGAATCCCATATTAGAATGCCTGGATTTGAGTCCCAGCTCACTTCCATTTCCACTCTCTTGCTAATATACAACCTGGGAAGAAGCAGATGATAGCCCAAGTACGTTGGTCCCTAGCAGTCAAGTGCAAGATCCACACTGAGTTCCCATATCCTGGCTTCAGCCAGGAGTGAATCAATGGGTGGAAAATCTCTCTCTCTCCCCCTTTCAAATAAATAAGAAATAAATAAAAATATCTAGGAAGAAATATACCATATGATGACAATAAATATATGGCATATTTTATATATTATATCGTATGTGAAAATACATACCAGATGGCTGCAATGGCCAGGCTGAAGCCAGGAGCCAGGAGCTTCTTCCACATGGGTATAGGAGGAGTCCAAGCACTTGGGCCATCTTCTACTGCTTTTCCCAGGCTGTTAGCAGGGAGCTGGATCAGCAGTGGAGCAGCTGGGACATGAACCAGCACCCACATGGGAAGTGGGCTTTGCAGGTGCCCGCTTTATCTGCTACGTGACAATGCCAGACCCATAAATGTTTTTTAAAAGTCTATTTTGGTTTGGTTATCTCTTTACTGAAAGCACCCTGTATTTTTTCCCCATGTTAGGAAAACTAAATTTTTTAAAAGATTCATTTGAAAAGCAGAGTGGCAGAGAGAGGAGGAGAGACGGATATCTTCCATCCCTGGTTCACTCCCTAAGTAGCTGCAACAGTCACATCTGGGCCAGGCTGAAGCCAAGAACCAGGTGCTCCATCCTGGTCTCACACATGGGTTGCAGGGGCCTGAGCACTTGGACCATCCTCTGCTGCTTTCCTAGGCACATTAGCAGGAAGCCAGATCAGAAGTGGAGCAACTGGGATGTGAACCAATAGTCTGATATGTGGTTTAAGCCACTGTGCCCCATGTTGGCCCCCCAAATTGAATTTTTAATTCAGATTTTTAATTTATTTCTTCCAGAAAGTGTCAATATTCTATATTTTATTCAGTTTAGGATTCTAGTGTAGTAGTGGGTGAATGAAATAAAGAATTGTAAAATTTTTAGTTTATAAACGAGCTTGCAATGCTTTTTTTCCTCTAAAGACTCGTACCTACAAGTTCCAAAAGGTTTGCTCAACTGCTAAGTGGAAAATCTGTGTGTACACTGCACTGAACTAGCATATATATAAGATATAGTCAAAACATAACTGCACTTTTGAAATTAACTCAGTGGGGCACGGTTTTTCCCCTCCCACTAAGAGGAAAATTCCTGCAAGTCTCATGACTTTCCTGTTCTTCTGAAGAAAACAAAAGCCTTGCACTGTCAAATCACAAAATTTCGCCTCACTTCGATCTTTAGCAAGAAAAGCTTTAGAGAAGAGGAATGCAGTCAGCGTCGCTCTCTTTGCTGCGCTCACTCTCCACACTCTCCACTATTCGGTGGTTGCTGTTGTTGACTCTGTGGGTTGAAGTGCAAGGAGGGAGGAGCGGGAAAGGGAGCAGTGGTGAACTTGCTTTGTTCTCTCTGAGACTCGCAGGTGTGTAGAGCTGACGGTGGGAGCAGACGTTTGGCCTGGCGGCTAAGATGCTCACCCCCACAGTGGAGAGCAGACGTTTGGCCTGGCGGCTAAGATGCTTACCCCCACAGTGGAGTACCCAGGTTTGACTCCCACTCTGGCTCCTGACTCCAGCTTCCCACCAGAGTACTTGGGTTCCTGCCACTGTGGTGGGAGACCTGGATTAAGTTCCTGGCTCCCTGGTCCCTGGCTCTGGCCCAGCCCCAGGTGTCGTGGGCATTTCAGAAGTGAGATAGCAGTTGGGAGCTCTCGCAACCTTGCAAAGAAAGAATAATTCAAAAAAATATATATATATACATCTGAAGGACCCCTGCACCCACGTGGGAGACCCGGAAGAAGCTCCTGGCTCCTGGCTTTGGATCAGCGCAGGTCCAGCCATTGCAGCCAACTGCAGAGTGAACCAGTGGATGGAAGTTTCTCTCTCTCTCTCTCTCTCTCTCTCTGCCTCTCCTCTCTCTGTGTAACTCTGACTTTCAAATAAATAAATCTTCAAAATATATATATGTATATAGATATATGAACCGTTTAAAAAAGCTGGCTCTTTCTGTTGTGGGCATCTTGGTGAGTTTCTCAGAGGCTCACATGCTTTGCCACTGAATCTACAGCTCCTCCAATACCTTCTATGATACACGCATGTATTCTATTTCTCTTGCTGCCACTTCTCCATTAGCCTCACTTGGAAAGCCACACCATATTGTTCTGTTAAAGACCAATTGACATCAGAGGCATTTTCTTGGACAGGAGTCAAAGGGCTCTCGACAGGCTCTTCCTCCCACGTGTGGCCCATATTTGATCCATGGGCTTCTCTCTCTCTCTCTCTTTTTTTTTTTTTTTCTTTCTATTTAGGTTTTCTGTGTCTCCATATGCATGCTTCTCTTGACAAAGTGAGAGCTGGCCGGTCGGAAGCAACCGAGGATATCCTTGCTACTAACAAACAGACTGCAGCCATTCTCTTTGTAACCTTCCAGATTTTCCTGGAGGGAGTTAAGCAGTCCTCTGAACGGTTCTGTGAGAGTAAGCATCCTCTTAGCGGTTCTAAGTAGGCTTGAGATGAAAGGGCAGCACCTTTCTCTCCGTCACCCTAGGGAGAAGGGCACAGTACATAACACGACTAAAGAGCACGTCGTCACAAGAGCGGTCTCCGTTTCCGCCATCTGACCTTGATTGGTTTTAACAATCACCCAACCACCGGAAACTTGTTTTTGAAATTTCTCCTTGGTGGTCTGGTACTTCACTCTGAAATATCACATGTGTTCCATTAGCGTGCTTAGATCAAAATTTTTCTATGCCATCTTCTGTAACAGTTACAGCTCCAGGATTCAAATAGTCAGACTTCTCAGACATGTGTTTAACCAGGAGAAAATTTGCACAGTGTCCCAATAAATTAAGTTTTTATAATTGGGGCCCTTTGTTAGAACGGTAGGAATGCAAACTGATTTGACTGCCCGCTTTGAAATAAAGCACCTCTTTAGAAGTCAGATGACGCGGGGCTAGACCCTGGTGTAGTAGGCTAAGTCTCTGCCTGTGACACCAGCATCTCAAGTGAGTGCAGGTTTCAGCCCCCTGCTAATGCGCCTGGGAAAGCAGCAGGGGAAATGGCCCAAGTGCATGGACCACTGCCACCCTCGAGGCAGATCTGGATGGAGTTCCAGGCTCCTGGCTTCTGCCGACCCAGCCCAGCCAATGTGGCCATTTGGGGAGTGAATCAGCAGGCAGATCTCTCTCTCTCTCTCTGCCCCCTACCCCACTCTGTAACTCTGCCTTTCAAATAAATTAATAAATAAATCTGTAAAACATCAAATGACCAGCGTTTGGTACAGTGGTTAAATCCCTACTGGAGCCACCTGCAGCCCCTATCAGGATGCCGAGTTCAAGTCCCGGCTCCTCCTGCTAATACACAGCCTGGGAGGTGGCAGATGATGGCTCAGGTGTGTGTGTCCCTGTCACACATATGGGAGACCTGGGCTGAGGTCCTGGCCCCCAGCTGGGACCTAACCCAGCCCTGGTTGTTGAGGGCATTTGGGGAATGGACTAGTGGGTGGACAGTCCCTCAGTCTCTATGCCTGTCAAATAAAGTGAAAACTAATAAATAAAATGAAATTTTAAAAAATCAAATGACCTTCTAGTTACATGTGTAGTTGTATCAGTGTGTCTGGTAATTCTACTGAGTGATTCTTTTACACACCATGCTACTCAGCTAAATTCTCTGTACACTTTAACCTTCTTTTCACCAGAAAACTTCCTTTCCTTGTGCGTGGATAAGTACAAAGAAGAAAGGGAACTGTAGGCACATGATAAACTTGTGTCCTGATATTATTCATTTCTCACTCCCTTCCTATCATGATAACTTATAAAAATCTTTACCTTTACTGATCCCTCCCTCCCAAATTCTACCTTTTTATATTTTGTAAATGTATACTTACATGCATATATATTTGTTATTACTCTAGCATGGGTTCTGAAGAAAAATGCTTGTTTACCTGTGCTGCATCTAACTTCAGGTCACATAACATAGTATTACTCAAATTCTACCTTTTGAGAGCTATACTTCAAAGTCCTCCCATTCTCTTGGTCAAAATTTACTGTATAATTTTCACTTGGTCATTGGATTAATAGTAACCATTCCCACACATTGATTCCATTCACTGAATAGTTTTTTAAAGACTGATTTCTTTATTTGAAAGAGTTACACAGAGAGAGAAGGAGAGGCATAGAGAGAGAGGGCTTCCATCTGCTGGTTCACTCCCCAATTGGCTGCAATGGCCAGAGCTGTGCCTATCCAAAGCCAAGAGCCAGGAGCTTCTTCCAGTCTCCCAAGTGGGTGCAGGGGCCCAAGGACTTGGGCCACCTTGTACTGCTTTCCCAGGCCATAGCAGAGCGCTGGATCAGAAGTAGAGCAGCCGGGACATGAACTGGCGCCCATATGGGATGCTGGCACTGCAGGCAACAGCTTTACCCACTACGCCACAGTGCCAGCCCCTGAATAAAGATTTAAAGAGTACTTGTGCTATGGTTTGAATAAAATTTGACCTCCCAACATTATGCAGATATGTACATCCCAAATCGTATATTAGTGGTTAATGGGTTAATGTTTGACGAATGAGGGTGGAGGTTTGATCCGATCATGGTGTTGAAGGGGGGACCCCTGGGAAGGGGCTGGATTGGATCAGAGGTAGCATCACGATGGCTGTCTAAGGAGAGATTGCACAGAAGGCACGTGGGAGTGTGCTCTGTGTCTCTGCTTCCCGGCTGCCTGTGTGATTGCCCTCTGGCGTCCGGCAGCTTCAGCAGAAGCCGGAACCTCTGGGACTGTGAACCTCCAAACTCTGAGCCGGAACAGACCTCCCTCCCTGAGAGGCTCCTGCCCCGCGTCTGAGTTGAAGTCACAAAAAGCTGAGCTACAAGGCGCCATCTCAGATAGCAGAGAAATAGACGTAACCACGACAGAAGGAGTTCAGACCCCCGTGGACCCTCGGGGAAAACACCGGGAGTAAACAAGCAAATGACCAGACATTACAATACAGTGTCAGGCAGTGACAAATGCCACCAGGAAAAACAAGGCAGCATAAAGACATAGAAATCGTCATTGTAGAGAGGGTGGTCAGGGCAGGCCTCCCTAGGGAGAGACGTTTGAGCAGAAATATCATGAAGTGAGCTTGGGTTAGCACTGAGATTACAGTACTTGCGTGGGGTGCGCTCACACCAGCACGGAAGCCAGTACAGTAGGGCCCAGCGATTGAAAGAAAGTCGGTAGGAGATGAGTATGAGGAATAGCTAATGGCAAAGATGATAGAGGGCTAACAGCCCACAGAAAGAACTTAGAGTTTGTTCCAAGTTGATGGAAGGCCATTTTGAGCAGAGGAGTGACACGGTCAGTTCCAGGCTTTAAAAAGGCCATTCTGGGCTGGCACCGTGGCTCAATGGGCTAATCCTCCACCTGCGGCACCGGCACCCCAGGTTCTAGTCCTAGTCAGGCCGCTGGATTCTGTCCCGGTCGTTCCTCTTCCTGTCCAGCTCTCTGCTGTGGCCCGGGAGTGCAGTGGAGGATGGCCCAGGTGCTTGGGCCCTGCACCCACGTGGAAGACCAGGAGAGGCGCCTGGCTCCTGCCTTCAGATCAGCGCGGTGTGCTGGCTGCAGCCCACTGGCTGCAGTGGCCATTGGGGGGTGAACCAACGGAATAAAAGGAAGACCTTTCTCTCTGTCTCTCTCTCTCTCTCACTGTCCACTCTGCCTATCAAAAAAAAAAAAAAAGATTTATTAAAAAAATAAAAGGCCATTCTGTCTCCAGCATTGAGAAGTAATTATAGGAAGTGAGAATAGAAATCAGAAAACTAATTTAGGGGCTGGCATAATGGATAAAGCCACTGCCTGCAGTGCGACAGCCCATGTGGGTGCTGATTGGAGTCCCAACTACTCCACTTCCGATCCAGCTCTCTGCTGTGGCCTGGGAAAGCAGTGGAAGATGGCCAAGTCCTTGGGTCCCTGCACCTGCGTGGAGACCTGGAAGAAGCTACTAGCTCCTGGCTTTGGATTGGTCCAGCTCCAGCCGTTGCAGCCATTTGAGGAGTGAACCAGCAGATGAAAGACCTCTCTCTTGACCTCTCTCTCTCTCTGCCTCTGCCTCTCTGTAAACTCTGCCTTTCAAATAATAAATAAATAAATAAATAAATAAATAAAGTAACAATGTCTTTGGCATTGTGGTGCAGTGGGTTAAGCCACCACTTGTGACACTAGCATCCTGAGGCTGGCCAAGGGGGGCTGGAGTCCGAGGGCCCCTTCAGACGTTGTTAGAATGTTCTTCACAAGCAGGCTGCCGGCCGTGGCTGGAAAGCCCGTCTCCAGACTAACTGGCGTCTCCCCCACTAACAGCTTCTTGTGCTGCCCGTGTGACCTTGCAGCTTCAATCACACCTTCAGGGTGGGTGCAAACTTGCACTCGGAGCTGGCAGGGGATGGGGCTGAGCACCTGGGGGGAGTTGGACCCACTCCAAGAGACCCTTGTGTGTGACCTTGCAGTTTTAAACCACACCTTCAAGTTAGTTGCAATCTTCCACCCAGAGCTACCAGAGGAGGGGGCTGAGCCCCTAAGGAAACAGATAGTCTCCAGAGACCCTCACTATCTCCTTGAGCCCCAAGCCAATCAACATACCTATGTGAAACCCCCATCCAATGGGCGCCCCCACAGAATGGCCCAGTGTAAAAAGCAGTAATGCCTTAAAAACCCAGGACACTTCCTCACAGCCAGGGTCCCGCTCGGGCACTCCCCTGGCCTCCTCTTGGACCAGATGCTTTCTCTGTCGCTGCCAGTTGAATAAAAGTTTCTGCCTCTTTGCAAATTGTTTCCCAGCTTTTTCTTTCTATACTAAGCTGAGGAAAAGAACCCACATGATTCACTCCAGCAACCTCCCTCCCCTCCATGACCAGGAACACATCCCATGTTGGAGTACTAGTTCAAGACCCCATTGCTCAGCTTCTGATCCAGCTCCCTACTAACGCACCTGGGAAAGCAGTGGATGATGACCCAAATCTTTGGACCCCTGCCACCCAGAAGGGAGACCAGAATGGCACTCTGGCTCCTGGCTCCTGGCTTTGGATCGGCCCAGGTCCAGCCATTGCGGCCATTTGGGGAGTGAACCAGCAGATAGAAGACCTTTCTCTCTGTCTCTCCCTCTCTGTCTATAACTGTACCTCTCAAATAAATAAACAAGTAAATCTTAAAATTTCAGCATGACTGCATTGAGTTTATGTATCTTTATTGGGAAGATCACAAAAGTGATCCTGGATTATTCTTATTGCAAACTGTCATTTGAATCACTCAGTCCAAGTAGTATCTTACAAGCTTCTCTATTTTATTTTTACTTTTTAAAGATTTATTTGTTTGTTTATATGGCAGATAGACACACAGGCAGAGAGATCTTCCGTCTGCTGTTTCACTCCCCAAGTGGGTCGGAATTGGAGGAGCAGGGACTCGAGCCGGCACTCTGGTATGGGATGCTGGCATCCACTGTGCACGTTGCCAGTCCCACAAGCTTCTCTATTTTACAGTTCTTCTGAGGCAGGCGTTTGACCTGACAGGTAAGATACCAGTTGGCACATCCACGTTCCGTATCAAAGCGCCTGGGTTTGAGGCCCCGCCCTACTCCCAATTCCACTTTCCTTCTTTTTTAAAAAAATATTTATTTATTTATTTGAAAGTCAGAGTTACACAGAGAGAGAAAGAGAGGCAGAGAGAGAGAGAGAGAGAGAGAGAGAGAGAGAGAGGTCCTCCATCTGCTGTTCACTCCCCAGATGGCTGCAATGGCCGGAGCTGTGCCAATCCAAAGCCAGGAGCTTCTTCCAGGTCTCCCATGTGGGTGCAGGGGCCCAAGGACTTGGGCCATCTTCTACTGTTTTCCCAGGCCACAGCAGAGAGCTGCATCAGAAGTGGAGCAGCCGGGACTCAAATCAGCGCCCATATGGGATGCCAGCGCTGCAGGCAGCGGCTTTACCTGCTGCACCATGGTGCTGGCCCTCTAGTTTCCTTCTAATTCGTGCCGTGAGAGGCAGTAGGTGATGACTGCAGCAGCTTGCTCCCTCCACCCACTTGGGAGACCTGGCTTGAGCTCCTGGAACCCTGATTTTAGCCTGTCTCAGCCCCACCCGTGTGGGACTTTGGAAAGTGACCCAATGGATAGAAGATCTCTCTCGCGCTCTACCTGTCTCTCTCTCTCCTGCTTTGTATGTGTGTGTCGTTCTGTCTCTCAAATACAAAAATTAAATTTCTTTTTTCTTGGCCAGCGCTGCGGCTCACTAGGCTAATCCTCCACCTAGCGGTGCTGGTACACTGGGTTCTAGTCCTGGTCAGGGCGCCGGATTTTGTCCCGGTTGCCCCTCTTCCAGGCCAGCTCTCTGCTGTGGCCTGGGAGTGCAGTGGAGGATGGCCCAAGTGCTTGGGCCCTGCACCCCATGGGAGACCAGGAGAAGCACCTGGCTCCTGGCTTCAGATCCGCGTGATGCGCCGGCCGCGGCGGCCACTGGAGGGTGAACCCATGGAATAAAAGGAAGACCTTTCTCTCTGTCTCTCTCTCTCACTGTCCACTCTCCCTGTCAAAAAAAAAAATTTCTTTTTTCTTAATTAAAATTCACATTTGGAGATTTGTCCAGGAATTTCCAATACTAAATAAATTCAGGATTTGGTATCAACATCATCATCAATAATATCACTGTACAATGATGTGTTCAATAATAAATGGCTTTTGTTCCTTGGCTCTAAACTGAATGCAATTTAAGAAATATTGGGCTCAATTCTTCCATTTGCATTCCGGGGGACTGTTAACTTGAATTTTTCAACCCACTTCACCTCTCTGTTTTGTCCTGGGGCATCAACAGCTTAAATAGTTATTAGTTCAGTAATTTTGTTAACTCATAAAAAACTAAGCCAATAGGGAAACACATCCATACTTACTATGCAAGAACAGCTATGTGGGTACCACAGGTGGCTCCGCTTTGACAACCAGATGTTCCCTAGGCCTCAACTCCTGTTGGAACTGGGTAAGCCAAGGCCTTCAGTTCTTCATTCATTCACTCACAATTATTTGAAAATGACCATACTTGCCTCCGTAAGGGACATAAAAGTCTTCTGTTATGCTTTCTAGCTCGAGAGGTTTATATAACAATAAGCCAAATGAGATAAGCACACAAGTAATTCTCTAAAGCAGTATATGGTAAGTGTTCCTTTATTGATGCAAACTGAATACTAGAGTGAAACAGAGTGATTGTGTATTCCAAGGCAAATGAACAAAGAAGGCATAAGGAAAGACATAGTTAACAAAATTAGCAGAATTTGAAGGAGGGCAGAATTTAAAAGACAGAGTAAGGAAGCTCTCAAGGCAGAAGGAACAATGTGAGCAAAAACACTGGTGGTAAGGAGGGGAAAATGAATGAAAAGAGTAGCATGTTTTAGAAATCACTGGGCAGCAAAAGCAAAAATCCACTCAATCAAGTTTTCACACATTTAGATAAGAATTTCTCACAGGTTCAAGCGTATCTGGGCTCCACAGGTATGAGGAACCAGGAACTGGAAAGTTAGGAACCCAGGTTAATCTTCCTTCTTTCTGTAGACATATTATTTCTCATTTCTGCTTTTCATTGTCGTTCCTCTCCTCTCCTCTCTCTTTTTCCTCCCCCAACCCTATCCTTGTATAGCAGTTCGGTCTTCTTCTTCTTTTTTTTTTTCTTTTTCTTTTTTTTTTTTTTTTGACAGGCAGAGTGGACAGTGAGAGAGAGAGACAGAGAGAAAGGTTTTCCTTTGCCGTTGGTTCACCCTCCAGTGGCCGCCGCGGCTGGTGCGCTGTGGCCGGCGCACCGCGTTGATCCAATGGCAGGAGCCAGGTACTTATCCTGGTCTCCCATGGGGTGCAGGGCCCAAGCACTTGGGCCATCCTCCACTGCACTCCCTGGCCACAGCAGAGAGCTGGCCTGGAAGAGGGGCAACCGGGACAAAATCCGGCGCCCCGACCAGGACTAGAACCCAGTGTACCAGCACCGCTAGGTGGAGGATTAGCCTAGTGAGCCGCAGCGCTGGCAGTTCAATCTTCTAAGAAGTGGACACCAGCACATGCACATCAGAGAAAAAACTACTCTATCCCTCGGCATTAGTTTCCAAGAAGCTGTCAGAGTCTCTGTGACAAGCTACCGAGAGGGATAATTTGATAGGCCCAGTTTGTTCCAAATGTCCATACTCGGTCAAATCAGCTGTTTCCATGGGGTATGAGCTGATATGGGATCTGGATAAGAGGTGGGGACAGTAATATGCCACTATTAGGAAGGAAGGTAGGCAGAGAGGGTTATAAACAGCATCTGCAATAATGATAGAATTAAAAAGGAGAGAATGTTCCAACATGGGAAGCAGTCCACACAGCAGACTCATAGAATAACAATTGCTCTAAATAGCACTCTGACCTCAGAATCAGCATTTAAGGCTTCCTGGTCTGGCTGAAAAGCTCATGAGAGCATTGCAGGCATGAGAAGCCAGGACACTAGCAAAAAATATTCCTACATGAGGATCTCTGCAAGTGAGATCCCAGTGGAAAGAAGTGGTCATCAAAGAAGGATGTACTTTTCTTTGAAGGGAGAAGAGAACTTCCACTTTGTTTATGGCCTTGTCTAAATACTAACAGAGATTGTGGATTCAAAAGGCTTCCATAGCCATGGCAGCTCATGTCAAGAGCCTCAGGTGATCACTGATATCATACAGAAGAGCATTAATTGTTAAATTAACAACAGGAGTCACTGTGCACTAATTTACCATGCAGGACCGCTGTCCTCAATGATTTGTGTTATGAGAATTAACTGTAAAACTTGTTCTCAATTTTGTGTGTGTGCATGTGTGTGTGTGTACAAATTGTTGAACTCTCTACTTAGTATAGAGTTGCTCTTCTGTGTATAAAGTTAATTGAAAATGAATTTTAATGGATAATCAGACTGGGAATGGGAGAGGGAGGAGGTGGTGGGATGGAAGTGGAGGTAGGAGGGCGGGTATGGTGGGAACAATCACTATGTTCCTAAAGTAATACTTATGAAATTTGTACTCCTTAAATAAAGATTTATTTGGGGGAAAAAAGATAAGAATCTGATATGGTGGACTCGCCATCAGTAGAACCTGTGTTTTAACTGTTTTCTCCAAAAGTGAATATAAATTTGAGTGGGGCAAAAAAAAAAAATAGAGTGGAGCCAAGAAGACCTGGATTTGAATCTCAGCTCTCCCATGTATTACCTATGTGATCTTCCTGGGTAATGCTCTTTGAATAGGTTGTTGCCCAGGTATGCTGTTAAAAGCATCAGCAGTTGGGGTCAGCATTGTGGTGCTGCATGTGACGATGGCATCCCATACAAGACCTTTCTCTCTTTGTCACTTCCTCTCTCTGTAACTCTGCCTTTCAAATAAATTATTTTTAAAAAATAAACAAAAAAGAAAAGCATGGGTAATAATATTTTTATGGCCACCATAATTAAGCAATGTAGTCATCATAGACCCATTGAAATTTACAAAGTAAAGAGAGAATGGTACAAATTTGATAAACCAAGTTGGTTTTGTTTTGTGTTAGTAGAACACACGCTATATTAAAGCAAAGAACATGCAGTCAGAAAGGCCTGGGAGGTACCAAATCAGCTCAGAGCAGGGATAAATGGCAGTGGAGGCAAAAGTGCAACAGTACTAGCAGTAATAGGATTAGGATAGAACAGTATTAGAATGAGGGAAGAAAGTAGATGTGAAGGCATTTGAAGCTTCATGCAGGATGAGCCATCCCATGCAAATTCAATCTTCTTTTTGGTAATCCTCCAGTCTCTGGATTAATCTATAAAAACGGGAGGAGACTATATATACTTCATGCAAGAACACCCTTCCAGAAAGAAACCTGGGCTCTGCTTATAAAACTTCTCTGAAGGAAAGAAGAGAGAAAAATGTTAAGATAGTACCGTGAAACCAAAATTAGCCTACAGGTAGAGGGAGAATTTGTGGTAGGAAACACAGTATATGGAATATATAATACAATATTTTTGATTGGCACCAAAAGATTATCCTGCCCAACAATATATTCTTCCCCCAGTCATGCCATACTGGCTAATATTTACTGTTTTAAGCTTTAAAATACTAAAGGCTTCTGGTAAAATGTGCATATTATTTTGAAATAATTTAGTAAGGAAAAGGAGCTTATAATAAGATGACAAGAGAGCCCACTAGTGGAAAATAAGCTTTCATGACATTTTAAATTGATATGTAATAATTATACATATTTGTGGGGGCAATGGAACTTCCTAAGGACACAAAGCTTGTTTTAAAGGTTTCACTCTAGGGGCTGGCACTGTGGCACAGCAAGTTAAGCTACTACCTGCAGGGCTGGCATCCCATATGGGCACCAGTTCAAGTCCCAGCTGCTCCTTTCTAACCCAGCTGTCTGCTAATGCACGTGGGAAAGCAGCAGAAATGATCCAGATCCTTGGGCCCCTTCCATTTGCCTGAGAGACCCAGAAGTCCTGGTTTCAGTTTGGCACAGCCCCAGCTATTGCGGCCATGTGGGGAGTAAACCAGCGGACGAAAGATCTCTCTCTGTCTCTCCTTCTCTGTCTTTGTAACTCTGTTTTGCAAATAAATGAATACCTAAAACTAATCAGTGTGTCATATTACCTATCTTGTCACCCAACTGACCAAAAAGAAGAGGAATTTGAAGCAGGGGACTTCTGTGGAAGACACAGGAAACCATTAGTGCTTACAAGTTAGGATTGACAACTTCTGTTGTACTATCACAGTCCATCTTCCACCTTTCACCCTGGTTATTATGAGAAATATCCAGGACACTTGCTCCCTAATGTTTAGGTTCTCCAAACGGTGGAGACAACTAGATAGACAGAATAGTCTATATTGAAGTGGGGAAATTTTCAGGAGAGACAGGTGTGAGGTGGGAGGGAGCAGAATCAGGAGGTAAGTTTTGGATGTGCACTGTCTTACATGCCTATCAAATATCCTAATGGAGGCATCAAGTAGGCAATTGGATATACGAAGTTGATTTATGATACTGGAGTTGAGGAGTGAGGGCCAAATCAAAGATATACATTGGGATTGCCATTTTATACGTGTGTGTGCGTGTGTATTCCATATATGGAATATATATATATATATATATGGAAGGTATTTAAAGTCATGAGACTAAATGAGCTCACTAAGGGAGATAAGGCAAATAGAGAAGAGAAAAGGGCCCAGGGCTGAGCCCCAGATCACCTTAGCATTTAGAGGCTGAGGAGAGGAGGAGAGGAGGATGGATTTTTTTTTTTTTTTGGACAGGCAGAGTGGACAGTGAGAGAGAGAAAGGTCTTCCTTTTGCCGTTGTGTCGCTCCTAGGCTTCCTATCCGAGTCACGGCACCATTATGTCGCTCCCCCTCTTTGCGGAGGAATGACACAGGACCCTGCGCTGTTCTTTTGTCTGCTCGGCCCTCCCCGGGTTTGCTGCTGGTTCTTCCCAGGTTGGCCGTCGTCCCTCCACCTCCGTGGAGGGGCGGGCCCCCCTGCCACTTTCCCCACTTCCGTGGGGGAGCAGCACACCGCCGGCCAGCTCTCTCGGGGTTTGCTCAGATGTTCCTCAGGTGTTCCTGGTGCATGTTGTCTCTCTCCTCCTTTATAGTCCTCTTCCACCAATCCCAACTCTGCTACCCACACGCCGAGTACGCTGCTCTCCTCCAATCAGGAGCAGGATCAGCTCCTGCAGGTCATCACTCAAGTTGGTGAGAGGCAGCTGCGTAGAAGCTGTTTACTCCTCTCCCAGCGCCATATTGTGGGAGAGCAGATGCATAGAATAAGTCTTAATTCGAGTAACTTAGTCTAGTCCGAATTGCTCCCCACACCGTTGGTTCACCCTCCAATGGCCGCTGTGGCTGGCGCGTTGTGGCCGGCGCACCACGCTGATCCGATGGCAGGAGCCAGGTGCTTCTCCTGGTCTCCCATGGGGTGCAGGGCCCAAGTACTTGGGCCATCCTCCACTGTACTCCCTGGCCACAGCAGAGAGCTGGCTTGGAAGAGGAGCAACCGGGACAGAATCCGGCGCCCGGACCAGGACTAGAACCTGGTGTGCCGGCGCCGCAAGGTGGAGGATTAGCCTAGTGAGCCGCGGCGCCTGCCAAGGATGGACTTTCAAAGGAGACTGAGTACAAGTGACTGGTGAAACAGGGAAATCTGCAAAGTACGCTACACAGGGAGCCGCAGGAAGACTGTGTTTCAAGGAGGAAGGAATGATCTGTTGGTACTGAACAGTCAAGAAGTGAGAACTTCAGTTTCAGTTCTGAGTTACAAGATAACAAAGATCTCCTGTTTGCTTCTTACCTGTTAAAATGTATCATCAGCAAGTTGATGATTTCTTATTGCCTTTAAGGTAAATATATGGTACTGTCTTCAGCCTGTTCACAGAGGTCACTTCAGATCCCAAAACAGTCACATTTGCTGAATCCCTTTTATGAATGAGACCTTGTGCTAATTGTTGGGGAGACAAAGATGAGTAACACATGGGCCTGATTCAAAAACAATCCTTGCTTCCATACTCGGAATATATGCTTTGTGCCTAACATGGTGCTAGGCACCTGGGAAATATTGCCTGATTTGATACTAAAAGTGACCCTCTATTACGAGTACTTTTATAATCATTGGAAAGATGAGGAACCTGACATATCAGCAGGCTGGACGAGTTGACTAAGTCAGTTGAGTACTAGTAATAAGAGGAGCTGGGTGTATATAGGTATGTGAGGGAGACCTACAATAACCATGTTTTTAACTCACAGTTTTAGAAGCAATTATTTGGACTGCACTTACATGAGCAGCTCTTCTGGTCTCACTTGGATCCATTCACGCATCTGGAGTCAGTTTCTGGGAAGCTAGGAAGTTCTGCTTGTGGAGTTTAGTGAGTTGTCTGTTGGGCTGATGGGGATGAGTGCATCCTATTGTCGCATCCTCCAGCAGGCTGGCCTTGGCTTGTTCACATGGACTGGCAGGGTCCTAGCATGGAAGCACACAAGATCTCTTAAGGTCTAGAACTGGCATACAGTATCTGCCACACGGTATTGGCGAAGGAAGTCACACGACCTACATTTAAGATATGGGGAAATCCCTCAGTGAATACGCCCTCAGCACCTTGCACCTAATAGGTACTCAGTAAATGCTTATCGAACATGGTAAGAAGGCTTTCCAATCTAATTCGACACAGATTCCATTCAAGGCAATCACTTCGCAGATGTTGTCCCTTACCGGCTGGGAGCTGGAAGCCCCAAACTATCCCTTCCTCTTCTTTGGTTTCAATAAGTGATGGGCTTAAGAAGATGGGACGAGAGCAACTCTGGTGAAGGTCACAGCTGCCCCCAAAAATTCTCCTCTAAACAGACCCAGAGCACCGTCAGAAGCGTGGGTCAAGCACTGGCCCGAGCCTGGCACTGTGCCCTTCACCGTGGGTAGAAAAGGCCACCTAGGCCTCCGTCCGGGCAGAAAGCCCAACTTCATCGATTCTTCCCCACCCCCCAATTCAGTACTGCAGTGAGAGACAAAGAAGACAGAATAACGTGCACATATTTAAAATGTACAGTCTGACACCTCTTAATGTATTACATAACGTATGTACTGTGAAACAATCACCACAATCAAAATAATGAACATATCTAACACCCAAATGTTCTCACTCCCCTACGTAATCCTTCCCCCTTCACTCCTGGTAACAGACCAGAAAATACTGATTTTCTTTGTCATAATAGATTCATTTTCTCGAATTTTATTTCAATAAAATTCCACATTCTCCTTTTTCTGGTTTCTTTCATTAAATGGAATTATTTTGACATTCATCCATGTTTTTATATGTACGAATATTTTTTCTTTTCTTTTCTTTTTTTTTTTTTTTGATGAGTTATCAGGTGTTGTACGGATATTCCACAATTTATCCGCGTAGCTGTTCATGGACTTTTGAAATCTGGTTCTGTTTTACTAAAATGTCCATGATTTCTTTTTTTTTTTTTTTTTTTTTTTTTTTTTTTTTTTTTTTTTTTTATGAGAGGTAGAGTTACAGAGGGAGAGACAAAGAGAAAGAGAAAGGTCTTTCATTCGCTGGTTCACTCCCCAAACGGTCACAATGGCCAGAGCTGAGCTGGTCTGAAGCCAGGAACCAGGAGCTTCTCCGGGTCTCCCACAGGGGTGCAGGGGCCCAAGCACTTGGGCCACCTTCCACTGCTTTCCCAGGCCACAGCAGAGAGCTGGGTCAGAAGAGGAGCAGGCAGGACACACACAAACTGGCGCCCATGTGGGATGGTAGAGCCGCGGGCAGAGTCTACTACGCCGCAGCACCAGCCCGCGTCCATGATTTTACCTACCACTTAACACACTTTGCCATGGACAGAATTGTGTCCTTCCGAAATTTATATGCTAACTATCCTTAGAGAGAGAGCCCTTAAGAAGGTAAAGTTAAATCACGTCATAGCCCTAATCCCTTAGGACTAGTTTCCTTTTAAGAAGAGCAGCATCTTTTGCGCTCTGTCCACTCACACCAACGAGGCCATGTGAAGATTCACAAAAAGGTGGCCATCTGTGAACCAGGAACAGAGACCACACCAGAACTAACTCTGCTGGCTGCTCCATCTTGGACTGAATCACCCAGACTGTGGTATTGTGTTATGGCAACTTAAGCAGCCTAATCTATACCTCGATTGAAGATATGACTGACCTAGCATATTCAACATGTGCAAAACGAACCCAGAAACCTGTCCTCCAAAACTTGATTTCTCTGAATTATTCCACCATTTAATGTGCTGCGGGAGCCCAGAGCTCACACGTCTTCTTGACGTCTTCCCCTCTGTTCTCCCATTTCCCAGCTCGTCGCTCAGTTCATCAGCTCACTCCTGGACTATTCCTTGAACCCAGCCACTCTTCTCTTCCTCCACTGTCGTAACTCTTCTTCAGATCACCATCTTCTCTCACCTATCATCAGAGTGTCCTAACTGGCCTTCATTACGAATCACCCACTACCTCATTTCTGGTTGTCCTGCAGTTCCCTGTTTAAGAGCGGCAGCTGGGCCGGCACCGCGGCTCACTAGGCTAATCCTCCGCCTTGCAGCACCGGCACACTGGGTTCTAGTCCCGGTCGGGGCGCCAGATTCTGTCCCAGTTGCCCCTCTTCCAGGCCAGCTCTCTGCTGTGGCCAGGGAGTGCAGTGGAGGATGGCCCAAGTGCTTGGGCCCTGCACCCCATGGGAGACCAGGAAAAGCACCTGGCTCCTGGCTCCTGCCATCGGATCAGCACAGTGCACCGGCCGCGGCGGCCATTGGAGGGTGAAGCAACGGCAAAGGAAGACCTTTCTCTCTGTCTCTGTCTCTCTCTCTCTCACTGTCCACTCTGCCTGTCAAAAAAAAAAAAAAAAAAAAAAAGGCGGCAGGTGACGTTGTGGTAGAGCAGGTTAGTCTGCTGCGTGGAAAGCCTGCATCCCATATCAGAGTGTCAGTTTTGAGCCCCCGCTGCTTTGCTGCTCTGCTTCTGACCCAGCTTCCTGCTGGGAGGCAGCAAATGGTGGTTAACTTGCATGGGCCCCTGATAACCACTTGGGGTGGCCAGATGGGGTTCTGGGCTCTGGGATTTGGCCTGGCCCAGCCCCAGCTATTGCAGGCATTTGGGGAGTGAACAAGTTGATGGAAGATCTGTCTCTCCTCTGTCACTTTGCCCTTCAAATAAATAATAAATCCTTCTTACTTTTTATTTTGTGACAGTGAGCAAAGTAAAATTTAATTAAGTGAGAAAGCCTCTTGCTACAGTAGTCAGCAAAGGGTCTCTAAGGGTAGAGTTGCTCAATAAATCTTTTTTTTTTTTAAAAAAAGTATAAAAGAAAAAATGAATGAATGACATAATTCTGTTCTGTATGATAAAATGTGAGATTCTAACTCCATTGCATGCCAGGTCTCTGTTATATGGAATACTCAGAAAAACAGTTCTTTATCTCCTCACTGATACTGAGACCAAAGCCCTGTTGTAAAAGCAGGACTGGGGCTGGCGCTATGGTGCAGTGGGTAGAGCTGCTGCGTGCAGTGCCAGCATCCCATATGGGTGCCGGTTCGAGTCCCAGCTGCTCTTCTTCTGATCCAGCTCTCTCCTATGGCCTGGGAAAGCAGTAGAGGATGGCCCAAGTCCTTGGAACCCTGCACCTGCATGAGAGATCCAGAAGAAGCTCTTGGCTCCTGGCTTCAGATGAGCCCAGCTCTAGCCATTGTGGCCATTTGGGGAGGGAACCAGCTGATGGAAGACCTCTCTCTTTCCGTAACTCTGCCTTTTAAATAAATAAATAAATCTTTAAAAATAAATAAATAAACAGGACCAGCCTCTTGTCTGTCTCCCTTAGCCCAAGATGTTGTTCTTTACCAAAAGGAATTCACTGAGCTGAGGGAGTGGCACAGCTGGTCCAACAAGGCCCTAATCACCTGACTCAGGAGGTCATTTGCTTCTCCAAGAGATAAGACCCTGCTGGCCCAGAGTGTCCAGAGGAGTTTCTGTAAGGGACTTCCAGGTCTGGGGCAGAAGGAGCTCCCACTTACATGCAGTCCCTCTCAGCCCAGCTGAAGCCCACCTGGCCACCATAACAATTCCCTCAAGAGCAGAGCATCACTGACCAATCAAAGAAGGCCATGAGCACCACTGGACATCACTTGGGCATGAGCTACACATGCACCTCTCAGCCCCAGTGTTACCCCTAACTCCTCTGAAAGCACGGAGTTAAGCAATGGGTACCCAGCTCCTCGCTCTCCACTTTGCAATAAATACCTACTTGCTCCCACCACCCTGATGCGGGGACTTTCTGGGTGAGTGGACCAATTTGGGATTTCTTAACAAACAAATCCCGCTAGTCTGGGAGCTGTTTTGCAGTGGAATGGTGTAGCCCCATGAGGGGCTAGATTCCGAGTTGGCACCTTGCCTGTGGCACGCTGGCGCCTGACTCACAGTCACCCCTGTGTGTGTGTCTCACAGCTTTCTTGGATGCTTGTTCGTATCAGAGAGAGCCTGAGGGGCCAGCGCAGTGGCTCAGCACGTTAAAGCCCCAGCCTGCAGCAATGGCATCTCCTGTGGGCGCCAGTGGAGTCCTGCCTGCTCTACTTCTGATCCAGTTCCCTCTTAATGCACCTGAGAAAGCAGTGGAGGATGGCCCAGGTGCTTGGATCCCTGCACTCACGTGGGAGACCTGGAAGAAGCTCCCAGCTCCTGGCTTCAGTCTGTCCCAGCTCTAGACATTGCGGCTATTTGGCGAGTGAGCCAGAGGACGGAAGATCTCTCTCTGCCTCTCCTTCTCCCTATTACTCTGCCTTTCAAAGGAATGAAAGAAATCTTAAAAAAAAAAAAAAAAAAAAAAAAAAAAAGAGGGCTTACGCTGTGGCAAGTGCCGGCTCCCCATATGGGTGCCGGTTCGAGTCCTGGTTGCTCCACTTCTGATCCAGCTCTCTGCTATGGCTTGGGAAAGCAGATGGCCCAAGTCCTTGGGCCCCTATACCTATGTGGGAGACCCAACGGAGGCTCCTGGCTCCTGGCTTCGGATCAGCGCAACAAACCAGCAGATGGAAGACCTCGCTCTCTCTGTCTTCCTCAGCCTCTGCCTCTCTGTAACTCTGCCTTTCAAATAAATAAATAAATCTTTTGAAAAAAGAAATAGATCCTAAAAAAAAAAAAATGCTGTGCCTGACCAAACACTGAGTGTCAATCAATAGTTCCAGTTCTGGACTAAAAGTTTCCTGGTAAAAAACTAATTCCTCTGGCTTTCATGGCTGTAAAATGGTCATATGTCTACAAGATATGGATGTACAGAGACTGGCTGGGTGAAACTCGATCATGATACACAGGATCTCTACAGTTAAAGCCGGGACCAAAAAGTGTTTTTGTTTGTTTGTTTGTTTGTTTTTTGACAGGCAGAGTGGATAGTGAGAGAGAGAGAGAGAGAGAGAGAGAAAGGTCTTCCTTTGCCGTTGGTTCACCCTCCAATGGTCGCCACGGCTGGCGTGCTGCGGCCGGCGCACTGCACTGATCCGAAGGCAGGAGCCAGGTACTTCTCCTGGTCTCCCATGGGGTGCAGGGCCCAAGCACTTGGGCCATCCTCCACTGCACTCCCTGGCCATAGCAGAGAGCTGGCCTGGAAGAGGGGCAACCGGGACAGAATCCGGCGCCCCAACCGGGACTAGAACCCGGTGTGCCGGCGCCGCTATGTGGAGGATTAATCTAGTGAGCCGTGGCGCCGGCCCAAAAAGTTTTTTTAAAAAAATGCTTACAAGTTCCCCTCCAATCCTGCCAACAACCCGCTTCTCTTCATAAGCATCATGAAACAAAGCAGTCTTTGTCAGTATTCCCTCAGGACTGGGGAGCAGCAAGAACCAGGGGGAACTGAGACCAAACCACTGTTGTAAAAGCAGGATCAGCCTCTTGTCTGTCTCCCTTAGCCCAGGATGTCCTTGCCTGTCCTTTACCAAAAGGAATTCACTGAGCTGAGGGAGTGGCACAGCTGGTCCAACAAGGCTCTAATCACCTGACTCAGGAAGTCATTTGCTTCTCCAAGAGATAAGACCCTGCTGGCCCAGAGTGTCCAGAGGAGCTTCTGTAAGGGACTTCCAGGTCTGGGGCAGAAGGAGCTCCCACTTACATGCAGTCCCTCTCAGCCCAGCTGAGCCCACCTGGCCACCATAACAATTCCCTCAAGAGCAGAGCATCACTGACCAATCAAAGAAGGCCATGAGCACCACTGACCAACCACGAACTTGGACATGCACCTCTCAGCCCCAGTGTCAGTCTATAAAAACCCTCACCTCTAATTCCTTGGAGAGTCTTGGAATTAAGTAATAACTTCCCTGCACTTTTTCTCCACTTTGCAATAAATATCTACTTTTTTCCACCACCAAGGTGTCAGTGATTGGTTTTCTTTGTGTAGGACCAGTGGACCCAGATGTGAGGGTTCAATAGCAACACCTCCAGCTAGTTTAGAGGACTGTTTCTACAGCAATACTGCTCTGAAATTTGATGTCTGTTTTTGGGAGATCGATGTGTATGCCATGGTTGGAAGTGGTTTGCGAGTGTCCTCAAAATGTTCACATGCTGGGAGTTTGGTTCCCAGTATAGGGGTGGTGAGCTGGTAGAACCTGGAAGAGGTGAAGTCTGGTGGGACGTAATTGTCATAGGAGACAGCATCATTGGAAGGGATTCATGTAGTCCTTTCAGGAATGAGTTAGTTCTCACGGGAGTGGTTGTTATAAAGCAAGAGTGGGGAACTCCGACCTGCAGGCCTTAAAATCATCTGGTCTGGCCCTACCAAGGGAGCCACAGGTGGGACTCGAAATTCAATAAATCGGCCGGCACCCTGGCTCACTTGGTTAATCCTCCACCTATGGTGCCGGCATCCCATATGGGTGCCGGTTCTATTCCCGGTTGCCCCTCTTCCAGTCCAACTCTCTGCTGTGGCCTGAGAGGGCAGTGAAGGAAGGCCCAGGTGCTTGGGCCCTGCACCCGCGTGGGAGACCAGGAGGAAGCACCTGGCCCCTGACTTCAGATTGGCGCAGTGCCGGCCATGGCGGCCATTTGGGGGGTGAACCAACGGAAGGAAGACCTTTCTCTCTGTCTCTCTCTCTCACTGTCTATAACTCTACCTGTCAAATAAATTTTAAAAAAAAGACATTCAGTAAATCTAGGAGGTTTTTTTTAAAATAGCAACAAATACTACCCAACTGGCTATTTTTATTCACGGGATAACTGCAGAGTTTGACACTCAAGAGGAACTGCTCTCAGTAGAAGCCATGTATGGCACTACAAGAGGTGAGGACTTGTTTGAGAGACTTCTTCTATCAGTGAAAAAACTTGAGCTAACATTTGAAGAGCTAAGTGACCTTAAAACTCCAGTGATGACTGGCTTGCAAAAAAGGGTTCATTGCATTTGTCTGTCTTGAACCAAGTGATTGCATTGTGTGCCACTGCATCACACACCCAGAAGGTCTCTATGCACGGTCATTGTGGCTCAGTCATTTTATGTCAGCAGTAGTGTCATGTGTAAATTTTATCCAAAGCAGAGAATGTAACAGCTGCCAGTTTAAAGAGTTACTGACTGAGTCTGACTCTGTGCAGTGATCTTTGTTGCTGTGAGGTGTGGTGGCTGAGCCACAGGAATATGCTTATGAGGTTTTATGAACTGCAGGAAGAAGTCAGTTCGTGGAGGTGAAGGGAAAACCTGTTAGGGAACTCCATAACGAGTGGCTATGTGATCTAGTGTTCATGGTGGTCACTACCAAGTACCCCTCACAGCTAAACATCAAGTTACAGAGCCCCATCGAGCTCCTCTGCTCCCTACTTTCAAACGTGAAATCATCTGAAGCTAAATGAAGGCTGCGGAACGAGCAACTGGAAAGGAGTAACAACTGTCCATCTCCCCACGCTGGAAGGTCAAAAGCCTTCTAACATTTGAATATGCTAATGAATGGGGGAGACCAACTGAGGCATTTAATGAAAGGTCCAAGGACTGAAAAATGGAATCAAACATCTTCGCTACATCATTCAAGGTGGAACCCACTGATTGCACCTGATAATCTACAAGACTTCATTCACCTGCACAGTGGATGCAAAGCGAGGTAAACCCTCCGCACTGCCCAAGTCCTATAAATGTTATATAAGCAATGCTGAATTTCCCACTTCGAGGAGACATGCATTGAAATATGCATCTGTGCTGCATACAACTTTTTACTGCAAGGAGTTCTTTTCAAAACGTGCCCTCACAAAGAGTCAACTGCATTTCAAACTGATCCATGCAAATCCAGGAAAACAGTTGTGAGTAACATCGTGGATGTCCGCTGACGTCACACACTTCCCAAACAGAAGCAATTCCAGCCATCACATTAGGGGTAAATTTGTTAAATGTCTGACCAAACACAGCAGGCTAACTTTTAAGTTGATAATTTCATATGGTTTGTGAATATTATAAATATATAAGTATCCACGTGGTCCTTGGCAGAATAAAAGTTCCCCACCCCTGTTATAAAGTATGGCCACCCTCCATACTGGGCCCCCTTCTGCACATAGGCAGTTCCCTTTCTGTTTATTTTGCCGTGTTGTGACCTAGCCAGCCAAGGCAAACCTCACCAGCAAGTGAACAGATGGAGGCTACCTAATTTTGGGTTTTCAGCTTCCAAAACTACAACTAAATAAATTTTTCCTTTCTTTTCTTTCTTTTAAGAGGCAGAGAGAAAGATATAGATAGAGACATCTCCCATCTGCTGGTTCACTCCCCAAATGCCCACCATAACCAGGTCTGAGCCCAAAGCCAGGAACTCAGTCCATGTGGGTGGCAGGAATCCAGCGACCTAAGCCATCAGCACTGCCTTGCTGGGTCTGCAACAGCAGGAAGCTGGAATCAAATCCAAGTACTCAACATGGGGTGTCAGCATCTAAACTGGTATTTTTTTTTTAAGATTTACTTATTTAAATGCAATATTACAGAGAGGCAGAGGCAGAGAGAGAGAAAAAGAAAGAGAAAAGTCTTCCATCTACTGGTTCACTCTCCAAATAGTATCAACGGCCAGAGCTAGGCTGATCCAAAGCCAGAAGCCGGGCCGGCGCCGCGGCTCACTAGGCTAATCCTCCGCCTAGCGGCGCCGGCACACCGGGTTCTAGTCCCGGTCGGGGCGCCGGATTCTGTCCCGGTTGCCCCTCTTCCAGGCCAGCTCTCTGCTGTGGCCCGGGAGTGCAGTGGAGGATGGCCCAGGTGCTTGGGCCCTGCACCCCATGGAAGACCAGGAAAAGCACCTGGCTCCTGGCTCCTGCCATCGGATCAGCGCGGTGCGCCGGCCGCAGCGCGCCAGCCGCGGCGGCCATTGGAGGGTGAACCAACGGCAAAGGAAGACCTTTCTCTCTGTCTCTCTCTCTCTCACTGTCCACTCTGCCTGTCAAAAAAAAAAAAAAAAATCAAAAAATCAAAGCCAGAAGCCAGGAGCTTCCTCTGGGTCTCCCACGCAGGTGCAGGGGCCCAAGGACCTGGGTCATCTTCTACTACTTTCCCTGACCATGGCAGAGAGCTGAATCAGAAGTGGAGCAGCTGGGACTAGAACCGGCGCCATATGGGATACTGGCACTGCAGGTGGTGGCTTTACCCACTACGCCACAGTGCCAGCCCCAACTGGTATCTTAACTAGTAGGCTAAACGCCCACCCTATAAATCTCTTTTATTTGTAAGTACTCAGCTACAAGTATTTTGTTACAGCAATGTAAAATGGATTAAGAGTGTGCGTATGTGCCAGATGCAAGGACTGTCTCCTAGATCCTCAGAATACAAAAACTTTTCCCATGCTCAAACCTACACTGACGGGCGTGGAGTGGAAAGCCCCCCTGGAACTCACATCCATTCCCTGTGGCATTATTCTGGATTGCAAAATGCAAAGAGAAATGTGCGTCTGGGTATACTTAGATCTCTAGATGAACAGAAGTGGGAAGAAGAATATGGACTACGGTACATGATGCAAACCATTAGCAGCAGGAAAATGAAAGTGTCCTCTCACTGGGTAGTGACTTCCCGAGCAGAGTGCAGGTGGGCCAACCCATAAACCCCTCTCACCTTTCACTATTCCCAAACAGACCACAGAGGAAAATCCTAATGGTTGGAAATGGATTTAAGGGAGGAAGACTGTGCAGGAAAGCTTCCCAGAGGAGAAGAAATCGGAGATGCATTTTCGATAAAGAAAATTTTCATAAACTGTCTGCCAAAACCAATAAAAACCTTGATGTGCAAGAGTTTAGAGAATGAAAGCATAGGTAAGTGGATATATTTCCCCAAAGAAAATATGAAGCATATGGTCTGGCATCTGATTTGGCAACAGGACAAAATATCTGAAATTTGGACTCCAGAGAAATAGAGAACATATGGCCTCTTGGACCGTTAGGTGCAGCTTAGGAGAAGGTTCTGTGGTGGGAGAGGAATGAGCCAAGGAAAGCGTGACTGGGTACCCTGAGATGGAGCAAATGTCTAATGTCATCCACACTGCAGGATTAAAAATAGAGCTGCGATCCTGTCGCCCGCAAGAAGCCCTGGAGAGCTCTCTCTCCAGTCGGGTGTGGCTGACACTAACAACCTCTGGCAACGCCTCGTAAGCAGGATTTAGAAGTGGGTGATGGTGGATTCAGAGGTAGTATTGGACACGGGGGTCAGCAAAAAAAAAAAAAAAAATAGTTAGGAAATAGCAAATACTGCTGTAGAGATACTGATTACACCCCCTTGAAACTCCAACCTTGTGATAAATGCTAGCTAGCATAACTGTTTTATCTGAAGATTTTTTTTTTATTTGAAAGGCAGAGTTAGAGAGAGAGAGAGACAGAGACATCTTACATTCATTCCCCAAATGGCTCCAGTGATCAGAGCTGGGCCAGCCCAAGCCAGGAGCCTGGAATTCCACTCAGGTCTCTCACACAGGCGGCAGGGCCCAAGTACTTGGACCGTCTTCTGCTGCTTTTCCCAGGCACATCGGCAGGAAATGGGGCAGCTGGGACTGGGACCCGTGCTCAGATGGGAGGCTGGCATTGATGTGCAGGCTTCACCTGCCGCACTGCAGGCCCCTGCTCATAACTACTGTATTTAGTAGTTTATGTATTTTAAGTAGAAGAAAAAAACCAAAAGCTATAATTTCTCCCCATTCAAAAGGGAGATAATATTTTCAACCTGAAGAAGAAACTGACTAGTTTAATTACATTTTTTTTAAAGATTGATTTTATTTATTTGAAAGACAGAGTTACACAAAACGGGAAGGAGGGGCAGGGAGAGAGAGAGAGAGGTCGTCCTTCCGCTGGTTCACTCCCCCAAATGGCCGCAACAGCCAGAGCTGCGCCTTTCTGAAGCCAGGAGCCAGGAGCTTCTTCCAGGTTTCCCACATGGGAGCAGGGGCCCAAGGACTTGGGCCATCCTCTACTGCTTTCCCAGGCCACAGCAGAGAGCTGGATGGGAAGTGGAGCAGCCGGGACTTGAACCAGCACCCATATGGGATGCCTGTGCTGCAGGAGGCAGCTTTACCTGTCATGTCACAGCGCCAGCCCCATTTAACTACATTTTGATACTGCCTGCTTGATTCCTTCCAATGCGAGGAAAAGTTCCCACACACCCACTCTTTAAATAAATAGTACAATCTGAGTATGGTACCTCTTGAGACAGAAGAAAATGAATTTAGAAAATCTAAGGATTCCTTGAGAAGCGAATGAAAGAGAGTTGGGGCCTTGGTGGTTGAGAAGTTGGCTAAGGCAATATATCCCAGGGGCCGGCACTGTGGCGCAGCAAGTTAACGCCCTGGCCTGAAGCGCCGGCATCCCATACGGGCACCGGTTCAAGACATGGCAGCTCCACTTCCAATCCAGCTCTCTGCTATGGCCTAGGAAAGCAGTGGAAGATGACCCAAGTCCTTGGGTCCCTGCACCCACATGGGAGACCCAGAAGAAGCTCCTGGCTCCTGGCTTCAGATTGGCGTAGCTCCAGCTGTTGCGGCCAACTGGGGAGTGAACCAGCGGATGGGAGACCTCTCTCTGTCTCTACTTCTTTTTGTAACTCTGCTTTTCAAATAAATAAAATAAATCTTTAAAAAAATAAGCCAATTGTACCCCATATCGGAGAACCTGGGTTAGACATCCTGCTCTGCTCCTGACTCCAGCTTCCTGCTACCGTGGACCGTGAGGCTCAAGTAACTGGGTTCCCGCCACCCAGGCGGGAGATGCGGGTGGAGTTCCCGGCTGCAAGTCTAGCCTGGCTCTGTCCATTGCAAGCATCTGGAGTGTAAAGCAGCAGATGGGAGTTCTCTCTCTCTCTGCACCCCTGCCCCATAGCTAAAAACATAGTTAAAGAGAGTGAAAATCAGAGAGGAAATTTTTAGAGAGGAAATAAGTTACATAATCCAAATAGTTAGGTGATGATAACAAACTAGTGCTACTTCTTTCAGGGAGTCTTAATTACTTTCAGTATCTGGTTTGCTGATCTGCATTTCAAGACAGAACTAAGTGGGTAAATTCACATCTCCACAGTGAAGAACACTGGGCCCATAGCATGAACAGGTCACAAAAGAAGGAATGTAAGACCAAAAAGATATTTTAAACTATTAGCCTCATTAATAATCAAGAAAGCAGGGCCAGTGCTGTGGCGTAGCAGGTAAAGCCACCGCCTGCAGTGCTGGCATCCCATATGGGTGCCAGTTCGAGACCTGGCTGCCCACTATCAGGGAGCCCACTCTCTGGCTCACAGACAGCACCCTCCTACTGTGCCCTCACATGGTGGAAGGGATGATGGAGTTTCTTGGTCTCTTTTGAAAGGTCATGAGGCCAGCGCTGTGGCATAGCCACCTGCAGTACCAGTATCCCATATGGGCACTGGCTGGAGACCTGGCTGCTCCATTTCCAATCCAGCTCCCTGCTGATGTACCTGGGATAGCAGTAGAAGATGGCCCAAGTGCCTGGACCCCTGCACCGCCGTGGGAGACCTGGAAGAGGCTCCTGGCTCCTGGCTTCGGGTTGGCCCAGCTCTGCGGTTGCAGCCATCTGGGGAGTGAATCAGCGTATGAAGACCTCTCTTTCTGCTTCTTCCTCTGCCTCTCTGTAACTCTGCCTCTCATCAATCAATCAATCAATCACAAAGGTCGTGAGGACTCTTCCTTCACGACCTAATCATTTTCCAAAGTCCTATCTCCTACCACTACTATACTGATGGTTAGTTTAATTTTTTTAAGATTTATTTATTTATTTGAAAGTCAGAGTTACACAGAGAGGAGAAGCAGAGAGAGGGAGAGAAAGAGAGAGGTCTTCCATCCCTGGTTTACTCCCTAATTGGCCACAAGGATGGAGCTGCGCCAATCCAAAGCCAGGACCCAGAAGCTTCTTCTGGGTCTCCCACATGGGTGCAGGAGCCCAAGGACTTGGGCCATCTTCTTACTGCTTTCCCAGGACATAGCAGAGAGCTGGATAGGAAGTGGAGCAGCTGGGTCTCAAACTGGCGCCCAAATGGGATGCCGGTGCTTCAGGCCAGGGCGTTAACCCGCTGCACCACAGCGCCGGCCCCTGATGGTTAGTTTTTTTAAGACTTTATTTGTTTACTTGAAAGGCAGAGAGAGAGATTTTCCATCTGCTGGTTCACTCCCCAAATTGCTACAATGACCAGGGCTACGCCAAGCAAAACTTAGGAGCCAGGAATTCCATCCTGGTCTCCCATGTATTTGGGCCATCTTCTGCTGTTCTCCCAGGCCCATTAGCAGGGAGCTGGATCACAAGTGGAACAACCGGGACTTGAACCCGCACTCTCATGTGGGATGCTGGCATCACATGGGGGCCTAACCAGCTGTGCCACCGTGCAGGCCCCAGGGATTTGTTTTCAACATAGGAACTGAAGGAGGAGGCAAACGTGCAGACTGTAGCAGATACTGAGTTTTACTTCCATAAGAAAGAAAAAGTAGCAGACACTGGGTAGCTCACAGAATTGATGAGAAGGCTGGAAAACCAGAGTGGAAGCTAAGCCACCCACAGAACCAGCCTGAGGAGGAGGCTGGCAGGGGCGAACAGCTGTCCAGGTCGACCCTGTTCCTGGGACTGAGTGGTTTCCAGGGATTTGGAATCCTTCCATGCCAAAGCCTGGAAAGTGTTGGGCAAAGTATGATTGACAAAGTGGTCACCTCACAGCTGGCGCCACAGATGTCAATCACCAAACACAACTGGCCTTTTGGCCTCTCCTACTCTGGGAACCCAAGCTAGCAGTAACCCCTGCTGCCACTGGGTGGGCAATGAGGGCAGGAAGAAACGCTTTTGCCTGTCCCTTCAGCTTGGAGTCCGAAGTTTGGCATAGACATTTGGTTGAAAAGCCTAGGTCGTGTGCCTGCACCCTCACTGCAAGGGAGGCACAGCAGGAGGGAAGGTGACACCTCCTACTTCTGTCTGTTACGGGAGACAGCCTGCTTGCCACCAAGATTCACACGGTGAGGAACACTCCACTCACTCCAACTATCGGGGGGCTTTAGTAATAACCAATCTCCATATAGCATCCAAATTATGTTTATGTATCTTAACATTTTTAAATTCTTAGTTGTTTTCATTTTATTTGAAAAGCAGGGGGAGAGGGGAGAGGGAGATTGATCTGCTATTCGCTGATTCACTCCCCAAATGCCGACAACGGCTTGGCCTGGGCTAGACCAAAGCTGGGAGCTGGGGACTCAGTCTGGGACTCCCAGATGCGTGACAGAGACTCACTTACTTGAGCCAGC
The DNA here is from genome assembly GCF_964237555.1 of Oryctolagus cuniculus. NCBI lineage: Eukaryota > Metazoa > Chordata > Mammalia > Lagomorpha > Leporidae > Oryctolagus > Oryctolagus cuniculus. Next base: position 2,476,674 of record NC_091438.1, on the reverse strand, counting down.
ACCTGCAGGTTCCCAACACCTGCTGCCTCCCGGTAGCAGGAAACAGGAATGGAGAACAGAGCTGGGACTTGAACCCAAGCACTCCAACACGGGATGCAGACATCTCAACCAGGCTCGGCCAAATGCCAGCCCCTCAAATTATTTTTTTGTTGTTGTTGTTAAGGTTTATTTGTTTATTTGAAAGGCAGAGTTAGATAGAGAAGGAGACACAGCAGAGTGATCTTCCATCCACTGGTTCACTCTCCAGTTGGCCACAATGGCCAGGCCTGGGCCAGGAGCCAGGAGATTCATCCAGGTCTCCCACCCATGTACCTGGGCCATCTTCCTGTTTTTGTAGCTGCATTAGCAGGGAGCTGGATCTGAAGTAGAACAGCTGGGAATCGAACCAGCGCCCACATGGGATGCTGGCATTGCAGGCAGCAGCTTAACCTGCTACACCACAATGCCAGCCCCTCAACCTATTTTTAATTCTCTAATATTATTTGTTTAAGAATACCATTCATCTGGCATATAAATTATTTCTTTAAATAATTTTAAGAGTCAAATTAACAGAACTTTACAACTATAAATTATAGCTACATTTAGCTAAATTATGTATTTAGCTCATACATACTGCCATGTAGCTACATGACAGAAATAAGCCTGTACTTAAGCCGTAAAAACATAATTCTTTTGACCTCTGTTCATCATTAAGGATTTCTTCATTTCTATTATTTATTTGGAAATTTTTTTTCTCATTTGTTTTTAATCTTTCTTGAGAAGAAGAGTAGTTATACAAAGGCTATGGTGTTTGCCAACAATAAATGGATTTTAATGGAAACCTTTTATCTGGGACAAACCTTAAGGAGAGCAATAATGGACAATACGTTCTGCACAACTCGTTAGCTTTCACTCTCACATTTATTGTGGTCAAGTGATTTGTACAAAGGACTGCAAGGCAGGGTCTCTGTATATGTTTCTAAGCTGTTTATTTCTTTTGCAGAGTGACCTTGAATGAACCCACTAATATTTTTTGTTTTGCCTTCACATACTGAACTGTAAGACAGGAATTCTTATAACAAATCAAAGATAATATTTTTACTGAGAGATGATAAAGAACAAAACACTGGAACAAGAATCCTGGTTCTGGTTTTCACAATACAATTTGAGGCATCAACCATACCACTTCTCATGTGTCAGTTTCCTCAGTCTATCAAGAATAATAACACCTGCACTATCTATCTCAAATTATGCATGTGGAAACAGTTTAAAAAGTATAAAACTGAGGCCAGCACTATGGCTTAGCGGGTAAAGCCGCCACCTGCAGTGCCAGCATTCCATATGGGCACCGGTTTGAGTCCCGGCTGCTCCACTTCCCATACAAGTCTCTGCTATGGCCTGGGAAAGCAGTAGAAAATGACGGCCCAAGTCCTTGGGCCCCTGCACCCATGTGGGAGACCCAGATGAAACTCCTGGCTCTGGGCTTCAGATCAGCTCAGCTCTGGCCGTTGTGGTCATTTGGAGAGTGAACCAGAGGAATGGAAGACCTGTCTCTCTCTGGCTCTATCTCTCTCTGTAACTCTGTCTTTCAAATCCATAAAATAATTCTTTTATAAAAGAGAGAGAAAGAGAGAGAGAGATTGGCTTGACAAATGTGCTATATCTACTCTGAAATAACCAAGTGCCAAAGGACTAGGAAAGTACTCAAACACCCCTATGAAGAGGCTTCTTTGTTTCTTTGATCACTGGCCCTTTAAATAGGGTCTGGAGTATCTCATATTAACTCTCTGGAGCTGTGAATTTATAGATTAAAAACCGCTGATGCACGACAGCCATGCGATTAATCAAAACACCAGAAACACTGGCAGACGGCAAGATGCTTATTTGGGCAGCTCCGTAATTCGGGCTCTTCAGTCGGAAAAAATATCTCAAGCCTCCTCCTTTACAGAAGTTCTTTCTGTTTCTCAACTTTCAGCATCTGACCCTAAATAGAATTCCTTTCTATTTTTAAGCCCCTTTCAACAAAGCGAGAGCTGGATTTCCACCCCAGGTTTTGTCTTTCATCCGTCAACACTGCAGTTGAAGACAAACCTCAGTTCCCGTTCATCTCAAGTGGGATAAACCCTCTGACTTGTAATCACAGCTCCTCGGCATCTGGTTAGCACACGAGTTTGGTGCAGGGCAATGCTCTGAGGGGTGGTGCTGCCTGCGTCTCTGGGTGACCTTGACCATCTCTCAGATTCTTTGCCTAGAGAATGCGACATAGTTCATCAATATAGGAATGTTGTTATTAAAGAGCTATATGTACCATAGTTAATTAGAAAACTAATGATCTGTCTTAACCCAAGAAGGTCCGCCACATTTTTTGGTTTGTCTGTCTTAATCTGCTTATGCTACTATAACAGATTATCACAGACTGGGTAACTTATAAACAAGAGAAATTTATTTTTTCGTAATTCTGGAGGCCAGAAATTTCCATATCAAAGCACCAGCAGGTTCACCCTTAGGTCAATCTGTGCTTCCAAGATGGCGCATTGAGTGCTGCATCCTCCGAAGGAGAGTGCGCCCTCACATGGCAGAAGGCGGAAGTGCTCAGAGGTGAACTCCCTCTGCTAAGTTCATGGTTCAATGACCTCACACAGGCCCCATGTCCCAACACGGTCCGTTGGAAGGGACATGTTCAGACCACATGGTTCTTGATTGGGAGGCAAGCTTTGATTCATGGCGTTGAAAAGAGATTTATTTCTAAAGTGAAATATGCCACGCCATGGGGCTGGCGCTGTGGCATAGCAGGTAAAGCCACCACCTGCAGTGCCAGGCATCCCATATGGGCACTGGTTCTAGTCCCAGCTGCTCCACTTCCGATCCAGCTCTCTGCTATGGCCTGGGAAAGCAGTAGAAGATGGCCCAAGTCCTTGGGTCCCTGCACCCGCATGGGAGACCCGGAAGAAGCTCCTGGCTCCTGGCTTCAAATTGGGGCAGCTCTGGCCATTGTGGGCAATTGGGGATTGAACCAGCAGATGGAAGACCTTTCTCTCTCTCTCTGCCTCTCCTCTCTGTGTAACTCTGACTTTCAAATAAATATATAAATCTTTTTTTTTTTTAAGAAATAATCCCTGCGTGCAAGGATTTTACAGAACGCCTTGCACCTTCTGATACATTTTAAAGGACTAGATGAAAAGAAAGCCAAGATTCCTAGCCATGCACACAGCATGATTTTTAAAAATTACAAAAGTTGCAGTGACTTTAACAGTGTCTCTGAAATACTGCGATTGTCAATTAACTTTTTGTTTTCATTTTTTAAAGGATGTATTTATTTGAAAGGCAGAGTTAGACGGAGAGACAGAGAGACAGTGAGATCTTCCATCCGCCAGTTTACTCCCCAAATGGCCACAGCAGCCGGAGCTGAGCTGATCCGAAGCCAGAGTTAAGAGCTTCTTCCAGGTTTCCCACGTGGGTGCAGGGCCCAAGCCCTTGGGCCACCTCCCGCTGCTTTCCCAGGTCATCAGCAGGGAGCAAGATCAGAGGTGGAGCAGCCGGGACACGAACTGGTGCCCATATGGGACATCGGCTCTGCAGGTGGATGCTTAACCCACTATGCCACAGTGCCGCCCCCTCTGTTTTCATTTTTTAGAAGTCAACAACTGGGGCTGGTGCTGTGGCTCAGCAGGTTAAAGCCCTGGCCTGAAGTGCCGGCATCCCATATGGGCACCAGTTCATGTCCTAGCTTCTCCTCTTCCAATCCAGCTCTCTGCTGTGGCCTGGGAAAGCAGTAGATGATGGCCCAAGTCCTTAGGTCCCTGCACCCGCATGGGAGACCCGGAAGAAGCTCCTGGCTCCTGGCTTCAGATCAGCTCAGCTCTGGCCATTGCGGCCATCTGGGGAGTGAATCAGCAGATGGAAGACCTCTATCTCTGTCTCTACCTCTCTCTCTAAGTCTGTCTTTCAAATAAATAAAATAAATCTTTAAAAAAAAAAGTCAACAACTTTTATGAGCTATGTTAAAAGGAGAAACAGTCCTCAGTCTTTCTAACGAAAGGCAGCTGCTTTCAACTCCCAGTGCTTCGTCTCATGCTCCATGCTTGCAGTGCTATTTCGTCTTTCAGTTGTAGGTGTTCACCGCCATCTTTCCTTCCCCAGCCCCTCCCCAGCCCTGCAATTACACACGTGCATACACAAGTAGCTATGATTCTTAACCTCACAATATGGAGATATAACTTGGGTGAGCTAAATATATAGTGTTTATATTATCATAACTATATCTACTTTCAGAAAAGTGATGTAGTCAGCTATGATAATTTTCCTCTCCTACAAAATGTTTGTTTCCCCTAGAATTAATTATTTGTGGGGCCGGCACTGTGGTGTAGCAGATTAAAGCCCTGGCCTGCAGTGCCAGCATCCCATTTGGGAGCCAGTTCTAGTCTCAGCTGTTCCACTTCCGATCCAGCTCTCCGCTAAGGCCTGGGAAAGCAGTAGAAGATAGCCCAAGTCCCTAGGTCCCTGTACCCGCATGGGAGACCCGGAAGAAGCTCCTGGCTCCGGGCTTCAGATCAGGGCAACTCTGGCCATTGCGGGCAATTGGGGAGTGAACCAGTGGATGGAAGACCTCTCTCCCTCTCACTCTCTCCCTCTCCTCTCTCTGTGTAACTCTGACTTTCAAATAAATAAATCTTAAAACAAATAATTTGTGTGTGTGTAATTTTCTAATCTCTATTTGGGTTGAACTCTCTGCCATTGTTTAAATTCACATAAAATACTGCATCAATTTCACCATCCCGAATATTTCTGTAGTAGGACTTCTCACTTACTCACACTCATCTTGGAGGAGCCTTTCACATCTCTCCCAAGATAGATCTCTTAGTTTATTTCGACAGTACACAATCCTCAGTAACTTCTTCAGAAAATATACGTGAGGGGCTGGCACTGTGGCGTAGAAGAAGCGTGCACCTGCAGAGACAACATCCCGCGTGGGCACCAGTTCTCGTCCTGTCTGCTCCACTTCTGATCTAGTGCCCTGCTAATGCGCCTTGGAAAGCAGTGGAAGATGGCCCAAGTACTAGGACCTCTACCCATATGGAAGCTCAGAAGCTGGCTCCTGGCTTTGGCCTGGCCCGGCCTGGCCGCTGTGGTCATCTGGGGAGTGGAACAGCGAGTGGAGGACCTCTCTCTCTCTCTCTCTCTCTACCTTTCAAATAAATAATTAACGAAAAAAAGAAAGAAAATCTACATGAGAAATAAGTTGTTTGAGATGTTACATGTCTGAAACTATCTCTTCCCTTTATACATACATACTGAGTATGGATTTCTGGGTTGGGTATAAATTTCCTTCAGAGTTTTGAGACCACCTATCCATTGCTTTCTGCCTTCTAACACTGCTGTTGAAAGTCCAATGTCATTCTGATTTTTTAGAAAAGATTTATTTATTTGAAAGTCAGTTACTGAGAGAGATTGATGATTGATTGGTTCATTTTTCCATCCCCTGGTTCACTCCCCCAGATGGCCACAACAGCCAGGGCTGGGCCAGGCTGAAGCCAGGAGTCAGGAGCTTCCTCTGGATCTCCCATGTGGGTTCAGGGGCCCAAACGCTTGGGCCATCTTCTGCTGTTTTTCCCAGGCCCTGGAAGATGGCGTAGCTGGGACACCACTCAGCACCCTCATGGGATGCCGGCAGCATTGCAGGAGGCAGTTTTACCCACTATGCCACAACACCAGCTTCCCGTTCTGATTCCTGATCCTTTGTGTTAGACCTCGGTTCTTCTCTCTGGAAGTTAGCAGGATCTTCTTGTTGTCTCCAGTGTTCTGAAATTGCGTGGTGAAGTGCCAGGATCAGAATCTATTTGTATCTTTTGTGTTATATGCTCAGTGAGAAATTTCAATCTGAAAACTTTGGACTTTCAATTTTGGGAAATTTTCTTAAGTGATCTTGTTCATGGCTTCTACAGTACTCTTAGTTCCCTCTGTCTGGGTCTCCTATTATTTAGATGCTCAACCTCTTGACCTGGTTCTCTGGGTCTTCTCTTTATCCCTCTCTTATTTTCCAGCTGTGGTCTTGTCTTTTTTTTTTTTTTCTTTAGATTTATTTATTTATTTATTTGAAAGTTAGAATCAGAGAGAGAGGTCTTCCATCAGCTGGTTCACTCCTCATGTAGCTGTAATGGCCAGGGCTGGGCTGGTCTGAGGCCAGGAGCCAGGAGCCAGGAGTTTCATTCGGGTCTTCCTCCTTGGGTGGCAGATGCCCAAGCACTTGGGCCATCCTCCACTGCTTTTCCCAGAACATTAGCAGAGAGCTGGATCAAAAGAGGAGCATGCAGGATATGAACTGGCTCCCACGTGGGATGCTTGTCGCAGGCAACAGCTTTACCCACTACACCACAGTGCCAGCCCCAGCTGCTGGTCTTTTTCGCTCTACTGTCTGGAAGATATCCTCTGCTCGATCCGTCAGCTCCTCTGTTAAGTGTTTCATTTACATAGCACGATGTTAACTCTAAAGAATGTTTTTTGTTATCTGAATGTTAACTGTATGTAGCATCTCTTTCACAAATGTGATGCCTTCCCCGTGGAGGTTTCCTCCTTGTCTGGTTGCCATCTCCTCAAGCTTCTCTCTTGTGCTTACACATTTTGGTTTTAATTTTTTGTGTAGGATTTCTTCTATTTCTCAATTGCTCGTTGCTTGTGTTTAAGAGTAGGGCACCAAAAACTGAAAGCTTTGAGAATGTGTCTTAGTCTATTCAGGTTGCTGTAACAAAACCCAGAGGCCCTACAGCAGGGGGGAATCCTCCCCCATGAGACCCCCACAAATACAGTTACGAATCCTTTAATGACTGGGATACGTGCTGAGAAATGTGTCGTTTGGTCACCTCATCATCTGCAAACAGATGGCTACAAGTGCATCAAGTTCATGGCTACGAAGTGATTTAATCTTATATATGCTGTCCATTGTTGACTGGACCAAAATTCAGTCCCTTATATAAAACAGCTCTCCAGATCCATGATCTCCACATCCAAGCATTCAGCCAGTGGCAGATTGAAAATACTCACAAAAAAATATTGTGTCTATCCTAAATGTGTACACTTCTTTCTTTGTCATTGCTCCCTCAACAATATGAGGGCACTTCAGAAGTTTGTGGAAAGAATAGAACTGAAAGTTTATTTTTGTGCCAAAAAAGTTTGGCAATCCTTGCATAGTTTTTCATAATTTTGTGTGAATTTCCAAAATGCAATGGATCTTCAAAAAGTTCATGGATGCGGCCGGCGCTGCGGCTCACTAGGCTAATCCTCTGCCTTGGGGCGCCGGCACACTGGGTTCTAGTCCCAGTCGGGGCGCCAGATTCTGTCCCAGTTGCCCCTCTTCCGGGCCAGCTCTCTGCTGTGGCCAGGGAGTGCAGTGGAGGATGGCCCAAGTGCTTGGGCCCTGCACCCATGGGAGACCAGGATAAGTACCTGGCTCCTGCCATCGGATCAGCGTGGTGAGCCGGCAGCAGCGCGCCAGCTGTGGCAGCCATTGGAGAGTGAACCAACGGCAAAGGAAGACCTTTCTGTCTGTCTCTCTCTCTCACTGTCCACTCTGCCTATCAGAAAAAAAAAAAAAAAAGTTCATGGATGCACAAACTATGACAAAACTATGCATGGATTTCAATTTTGCACCAAAATAAACATTTTTTAAAGAAAATCTACCTTTGGTGCTGACTCTATTTTTTATTAGTTTTTTTTTTTAACTTTTTTGTTGTTGCTTTACTTATTTATTTGAAAGTCAGAGTTACACAGAGAGAGAGGTCTTCCATCTGCTGGTTCACTCTGGGGGGCAAAGGCCAGAACTGCGTTGATCCAAAGCTAGGAGCCAGGAGCTTCCTCCACATCTCCCATGCGGGTGCTGGGGCTCAAGGACCTGGGCCATCTTCGATTGCTTTCCCAGGCCATAGCAGAGAGCTGGATCGGAAGTGGAGCAGCCGGGACTCAAACCGGTGCCCATATGGGATGCTGTCATAGCAGGTGGCAGCTTTACCTGCTATGCCACAGCACCAGCCCCAAAATAAATATCTTTTAATTCCATTTTCCCACAAAATTTTTGAAGTACCATCACGTCACTTAACAACTATTTTCGCAGCATCTACATTTATTAGGTATTATAAGTAATCTAGAAATTATTTAAAATACATGGGAAGGGTCTTGCATTGTGCCACTTGCAATGCTGGGATCCCGTATCAGAGGGAATGTTTGCGTCCCAGCTACTCGGCTTCTGATCCAGCTCCTGCTAATGCTCCTGGGAAAGCAGCAAAAGATGGTGTGAGTGCTTGGGACCTTGCTACCATTGCAGCCATTTGGGGACTCAACCAGCAAATAGAAGATCTTTTTCTATCTCCCCACCCCCCATTCTATCATTCTGCCTTTCAAATAAATAAATAAATATTTGAAATCATCCTTAAATGCACATTATTGTTTTAAAAAAATAAAGTATACATGGTGTTGCAGTGTATCTGGGTGCCGGTTCAAGTCCCGGCTGCTCCACTTCCCATCCAGCTCTCTGCTATAGCCTGGGGAAGCAGTAGAAGATGGCCCAAGTCCTTGGGCCCCTGCACCCACATGGGAGACCTGGAAGAAGCTCCTGGCTCCTGGCTTCAGATAGGCCCAGCTCTGGCCATTGTGGCCATTTGGGGAATGAGCCAGCAGATGGAAGACTTTTCTGTCTCTCCCTCTCTCTCTGCCTCTGCCTCTCTGTAATTCTGCCTTTCAAATAAATATTAAAATCTTTTTTAAAGGCACATACCATGCTATTTTATATAAGAGACTTGAGTATCTGCCAACTTTGCTCTCTGCAGGGGGTAGAGAGGTTCTGGAACCAACAATCCACCGCAGATACAAAGGGAAGTGTGTGTGCACGTGTGTGTGCACGCATAGCGCAACTGAAAGAGAAATAAAGCAAATGTAACAAGATATTAGCAAGTATGAATCCAGGTAAAGGACATAGGAATACTCTTTGTTTTAAAATTTTCTATAGGTTTGGAAATTTTCAAAACAGGAAGTTGAGAGGGGGAGAAAAAAACATCTATTGAACATTTAATGTTTCCAGCTCTCTGTTAGCACTAAACAAAACAGACAACAAATGCCTGCTTTCTTGGCAGGCAGCAGGAGCAGAGAATACAATAAATAAAACATTTATTATAAGTGTTATGGAGCAAAACAGAGACAGGGGATAGGGAATGCCAAGGGAGAAATGGTTACAATATTAAATACAGTCTTGGGTAAAGCCTCACTGAGAAGGTAACATTTATGCAAAGACCTTACGGAAATAAAGAACAAAATACAGTGCTAACTGGGGGCGGGGCGGGGTGAGGGAAATGTGCAATCTCTTTAGGTGGAGATGTTCTTGGCACATTCCAAGAGCCCCAAGTGAGGGTGAAGCAGAATGAAGACCTGGGCTCTTACTGGGCTCTTATTCTGCAGTACACGGTGACCTGGCCCGACTTATTTTTCAAAAGAAGAACTAAGGGTGCAGTATAAAGAACAGCCTGCTGGTGGACAAGAGCAAGAAAAGCACCATCAGGGGCCACGCTGTGGCGCAGCAGTTTAAGCCACCTCCTGCAGTGCCGGCGTCCTATAGGGGCGCCGGTTCAAGTCCCAGCTGTTCTACTTCCAATCCAGCTCCCTGCTCATGTGCCTGGGAAAGTAGCAGGAGACGGCAGTTCCTTGCTCCTGGTTTTAGCCCGGTCCAGCCCTGGCTGTTGTGGCCATTTTGGGGAGTGAACCTGCAGATGGAAGATCTCTCTCTCTCTCTCTCTCTCTCTCTCTCTCTCTTTGTAATTCTTCCTTTCAAATAAATGGATCACCTTTGAGTCTCTGCCACCCACATGGGAAACTCATATTGAATTCCAGGTTCCTGGCTTCAGCTTGGCCCAACCCAAACTGTTACACATATCTAGAGGATGTGAACCTGCAGATAAAAATCATTCAATCTCTCGCTCCCTCTCTCTCTCTCTCTCTCTCCCCTCCCTTTCCTCCCTCCCTCCCCATCTCTCTGCCTTTAGGGTACCTCTATTTTTACTCTCTTACTGGAGCCTGCCTTCATCTCTATAACAGCTTCTGGATCTGCCTTGACCATATAGAGAAAATGCTTGTAAGCTCTGGAGTCCTCTCAAAGATGAGAACTTTTTGTGTTAACCTGAAAACAGATCAGAGTAACATTCTCAAATGTGGCATATGCAGGCTTCAAAACCCAACAGGGTTCACAAACCACTGTGCTTCTTTCTTAATGGTAGGTAAAATAGCAACATGAACCTCATTTTAGAGGGAATATCCCAATTTACCCAGACTGAAGTGCGTATAACAGCCAGGGCTGGGCCACTGCACAAAATGCCTCCCTGGCCAGTTTTCAGTAGCCATGACACTGTTCTGTAAGATCAGCAACAAACACTTCTGGCCAAGAGGGAGCAAGCTAAGACCTGGAAATTCAATGAGTGTCAGACTCCTGACTGCCAGAATTCTTTGGTTTGAAGCAATATTGCATGGAAAATACCTATCAGATAGGCCATTTTCTGAAGGCCACAGACGTTCACTTAGGGCAAAAGCTGCCATATTATGCAAAGCTTTGTTCCATAAGCTCTGCTATTTTTTTTCCCTCCCCAGGCAAATGATCCTGAGGACGCACCCATGAGACCACAGGCGTGGGACCTGAGAGATTCAGCAGGGAGATCGGAAGAGGCAAGCTGACCGTGTGGGCTGCCTGCAAGTGCAGCTGTCTTGGGAACTTGGAGCTGCTTGGGTCTGGTCCTGTCCACCTGGTTTCCACTTGGTGAAGGTGTATAGGATGCTTGAGCTTATGGCCAGTGACTGTCAAGTTCACGATGGATACTTGATCTCTCAGGAACATGCATTTGTTACCCATCAGGGATCAACAGCAATCTACAGAAAAAATTTTTAACTATATGCATACATAATTCTTACTATACAGTACAGTACATTTTGTGAGAGTGTATCTTTTTTTTTTTTTTTTTTTTTTTTTTTTTTTTTTGACAGGCAGAGTGAACAGTGAGAGAGAGAGACAGAGAGAAAGGTCTTCCTTTTTGCCGTTGGTTTACCCTCGAATGGCCGCCGCGGCCGGCGTGCTGCGGCTGGCGCACTGCGCTGATGCGATGGCAGGAGCCAGGTGCTTCTCCTGGTCTCCCATGGGGTGCAGGCCCAAGTACTTAGGCCATCCTCCACTGCACTCACGGGCCACAGCAGAGAGCTGGCCTGGAAGAGGGGCAACCGGGACAAAATCCGGTGCCCCGACCGGGACTAGAACCCGGTGTGCCAGCGCCGCAAGGTGGAGGATTAGCCTAGTGAGCCGTGGCGCCAGCCAAGAGTGTATCTTTATACCAAGATTTACTTATTTGAAAAGCAGAATTACAGAGAGAGGGAGGACAGAGAGAGACAGAGAACCTTCCATCTGCTGATTCACTCCCCAAATGGCCTCAGCGGCCTGAAGCCAGGCGCCTGGAACTCCGGTTGGTTCTCTCGCGTGGATGGTGAGGGCTTAAGCACTTGAGCCATCTTCCACTGCTTTCCCAGGTGGATTACCAGGGAGCTGGATCAGAAGTGGAGCAGCCAGGATTTAAATCATCACTCACAGGAAATGCCAGGCTCGCAGCCAGCAGCTTAATCTGCTGTGCCACCGTGCCAACCCCAGGCGAGCATCTCTTCTATTGTATGAGAGTATATTTGTTTTACTTCAAAGGTCTGCTTGGGATTCTCCTCACAAGACTGGACACAGTCTCTGTATGGAATAATGGGCTAGATTTGGGGCTGCATCGGCTGAGAACCAGCACTTCAGTCCGCATCAGCTGAGCTGCTCCCTCTGGAACGAAGATCATGCTGTCATTTCCCGTCACTGAGAAAGAGATCGGGCGCTTTGTGAACTTTGTTGGACTTCAGAGGCAGTACATGTCATATTTTTATTTTTATTTTATTTATTTATTTATTTATTTGACAGGCAGAGTTAGACAGTGAGAGAGAGAGAGACAGAGAGAAAGGTCTTCCTTTTTGCCGTTGGTTCACCCTCCAATGGCTGCCGCGGCTGGCGGGTTGTGGCCGGTGCACCACGCCGATCCGATGGCAGGAGCCAGGTACTTCTCCTGGTCTCCCACGGGGTGCAGGGCCCAAGCACTTGGGCCATCCTCCACTGCACTCCCGGGCCACAGCAGAGAGCTGGCCTGGAAGAGGGGCAACCGGGACAGAATCCGGTGCCCCGACCAGGACTAGAACCCGGTGTGCCGGTGCTGCAAGGCGGAGGATTAGCCTAGTGAGCCACGGCGCCGGCAGTACATGTCATATTTAAGTATGCTATTGCAGATGTTTAGAGAGTGAACCACCAGACAGAAGACCTGTCTGTCTCTCTGCCTTTCAAATAAGATGAAAACAAACAAACATAAATAGTTCAAAAAAGTAAAGAAAACTTGGTTGTTTTGCCAGCTGGGGGATGAGCTACCTTGGGTGTGAACAGAGGGTGTGGCCCTGGAAGTGTCCGAACCTTTGACTAATGTGTAGTGTACTGTCTCCTCTCTAGGAACCAAGAGAGTATAAGTGAAGTTGTATCTCGAAAAGTTTCGCCTGCTGGCCCTTGCAAAGAATCTTTATTTTCTGTTCCATGGCTTTGGTCTCTGCTATTTTCACAGTTTTAATAATCAAAGTAGGAATATATCCAGCAGGGAATGGGATTTTTGTGGAAGGAAGAGTCGAACTATCTTCTAGGTGTAAAATGAAGGTCTCAGCTGACGGGTGCCTGCGAGGGGGAAGAGAAGGTCCGTCTTCAGAAGCAGCGTGCAGGCTGCGCAGCCAGCCAGAGCCTGCGCCCCGGGAACCCCCAGAGTGGGAGGCTGCAGACAGGAGAGCGGGCTGATGCAACCGCAGTAAAGCTCAGCAAGGCGTTTCCAGTTTTAAATGGTGCTTGGCCAGCAGCCTGCTTCAACGGCTGCCTGAAGCACATAAAAAGATAAAGAAAAACGCAAAAAGGCTCGCCAGTGAAGAGCAGGAAGATTGACAGGCTGGCATGGCCAGGAGGAGTTAGCTAATCTATGAGACTAGCAGAGTCCTGTCCACCCTCCGCTTCCTACCACAGTGGATTCACTCGGGCAGAAGCGGGGTGGCATCTGAACACCCCTTCCCTCTGCTAGCTGGATCCGAGAGCGTGTCCACACAGACGGAGCAGCTGGTCCCCCACGACCCCAAATCGTGCTTTGAGAGGTAGAGGACCTTCAGAGACATCACCGTTTTGCATAGATCTGGAGCCTGCAACCTGACTCAGGGAGGGAGGATGCGATGGACGGGAAAGCGGTCACTGTCCGTTTGCCCTGGCAGAGTCACCCCAGGAACGGTCTGTGGGCGGAGTGTTCCCGCTCACAGCGCTTGCTGGGATAGTAGCACCTCGTGAACTCCATTGCTGTATTAGCGCCCGTCCTTCAAGTAGTCACATTAAGGACCGCAAGTCCTGTTGTAGTATAACAGAACCAGTGAGAAAAGACACTGCGGGGGGAGGGGGGCAGTGCTGTGGCGTAGCGGGTAGAGCCACTGCTGTGATGCCGGCATCCCATATGGGCGCCGGTTCGGTTCCTGTCCTGGCTGCTCCGCTTCTGGTCCAGCTCTTTGCTAAGGCTCCTGGGAAAGCAGCAGAGGATGGCCCAAGTGCTTGGGCCCCTGCACCCACATGGGAGACCTGGAGGAGGCTCCTGGCTTCTGGCTTCAGCCTGGCCCACCCCTGGATGTTGCAGCCACTTGGGGAGTGAACCAGTGGATGGAAGCTCTCTCTTGTCCTCTCTCTCTTTCAAATAAATACATAAATCTTAAAAGAGAGACAGACAGACAGACAGGCACCAGTGCTGTAGTGTAGCAGTTCAAGCTGCTGCCTGCAGTACCGGCATCCCGTATGGGCTCTGGTCCAAACCCCAACTACACCTCCCATTCAGCTCCCTGCTATTGCACCTGGGAAAGCAGTGGAAGAAGGCTCAGGTGTCTGGGCCTCAGCACCCACATGGGAGACCTGGAAGGACTCCTGCTCCTGGCTTCAGAGCGGCGCAGCTCCAGCCGTTGTGGCCACTTGGGGAGTGCACCAGCAGATGGAAGACCTCTCTAGGCTTCTGCCTCTGCCTCTCTCTAACTCCGCCTTTCGAATGAATAAATAAATTAATCTGTAAAAATGAAAAAGACGCTGGGAATCACTCTGAGACTGGGAACATCAATCGGGCCTCCACTTAGGGAAATCCTGACTTCCTGTCTGGATACGTGATGGATACCCTGAATACATGTGAGGAAATAAAGGGGAAAAGCTCTCCAAACTGACAGAAGGTCTTCATTCCCCAAATGGTAAGCACTATTAAAAATGGCGGTAAGCTTTTTTATCATAAGTAAGCTTTATTTCCTCAGGTTAACATTCCTGGATCTATATCCAGAGTCTACTAGCAAAGATCAGTCTTTGCTGACCACCTTTGAAAAGATCCAGTTCCCCAAGGATTCCATGTCTCAGATCATGTGTTCTTCTCAGGCTGCTTGGCAAGGCTCTTAGACTTTAACTCCCCTTTGCTCCCTGTCCACAGCTGGGTCAGCCCTGCTTATTTACATGTAAACTGCCTCAAATCCTTGGAACCCTGGTCCATATCCCCAGCTCTCTTCTTGTCCAAAGAGAACGATTTAAAAAATATATAGGGGGCCGGGGCTGTGATGCAGCAGGTGAAGCTGCATCCCATGTGAACGCCAGTTCAAGTCCTGGCTGCTCCACTTCAGATCCAGTTTCCTGCTAATGTGCCTGGGAAAGCAGCAGAAGATGGCCCAAGTCCTAGGACCTTTGTCACCCACATAGGAGACCCAAATGAAATTCTAGTCTCCTGGCTTTGGCCTGGCTCAGCCTGACCATCAAGGCCATTTGGGGAGTGAACCACTGGAGGAAGACTGACTGTCTGTCTCTATCTCTCTCTCCCCTCTCTCGCTCCCTCCCTCTCCCTCTCTTCTAACTCTGCCTTCAAATAAATAAATAAATCTTTAAAAAATAAAAACTGAAAAATAATCATATAGAAAAGGGGAATGGAACACGACCAGAAGATTCAGAAGATACACTTATCTCTGAAAGTGATTTACAAAGGAAAAAGACAACTCTTTTTAGAAAACTGATATTCTCAAGAAAGCAGGAAGTCATGTCCTATGTAGAACAGAAGTGGGAGGATGAAAGAGAAGATGAGATAAACCCCAGACAGGGGTTATGATTAGGTCTGATGGATAATCTAGAAGAACTTGGACAGAAGTAATGGAAAATAAGATTAAATGAATAAAAAAAGAAGTCTGGACTTAAAGAGCAACTTGAAATAGAAGAAAATGTGATATGGACTAAAAGAGGAAAAAAATTCTCATCTAAACATATCCTGGAAGGAAAAATGGAAAATAAGAATTTTTTTTGACAGGCAGAGTTAGACAGTGAGAGTGAGAGAGGCGGAGAGAAAGGTCTTCCTTCCATTGGTTCACCCCCCAAATGGCCACCACGGCCGGAGCTAACCGATCCAAAGCCAGGAGCCAGGTGCTTCCTCCTGGTCTCCCATGCGGGTACAGGGCCCAAGCACTTGGGCCATCCTACACTGCACTCCCAGGCCACAGCAGAGAGCTGGCCTGGAAGAGGAGCAACCAGGACAGAACCTGGCACCCCAACCGAGACTAGAACCCGGGGTACCGGCACCACAGGCGGAGGATTAGCCTAGTAAGCTGGGGCACTGGATGAAAACAAGAATTTAAGAATTCAGGCAAACTAAAGCAAATTACCTAGATGACCAAAAATCAAGTAGGCTCATTTAGAGCTTCCATGGTAATAGAGTTGTTAAAATTCAGATGGATAGGGCCGGCACTGTGGCACAGCAGGTTAAAGCCCTGGCCTGAAGCGCCGGCATCCCATATGGGCACTGGTTCTAGTCCTGGCTGCTCCTCTTCCAATCCAGCTCTCTGCTATGGCCTGGGAAAGCAGTGGAAGATGGTCCAAGTGCTTGGGCCCCTGTACCTGCATGGGAGACCAGGAAGAAGCTCCTGGCTCCTGGCTTCAGATTGGCTCAGCTCTGGCCATTGCAGCCATTTGGGTAGTGAACCAGCGGATGGAAGACCTCTCTCCGTCTCTACCTCTCACTGTCTGTAACTCTACCTCTCAAATAAATAAATAAAAATCTTTTTTTTTTTTTGACAGGCAGAGTTAGTGAGAGAGAGAGAGAGAGAGAGAGACAGAGAGAAAGGTCTTCCTTCCATTGGTTCACCCCCAAAATGGTCACCACGGCTGGTGCGCTGCACCTATCTGAAGCAGGAGCCAGTTGCTTTTCCTTGTCTCCCATGTGGGTGCAGGACCCAAGCACCTGGGCCATCCTCCACTGCCTTCCTGGGCCACAGCAGAGAGCTGGCCTGGAAGAGGAGCAACCAGGACAGAATCCGGTGCCCCGACTGGGACTAGAACCTGGGGTGCCAGCGCCACAGGCAGAGGATTAGCCAAGTGAGCCACGACACCGGCCAAATAAAAATCTTTAAAAAAATTTAGATGGATAAAAATTTAAGTCCAAGCTACCGAGAGCCAAGAAATAATCAAGTGTTTATATATATGATGGCAAGAAAAAAAAAAACATGAGATGTTTCAGAATAAAAAAATCACCCTCATTTCTTGAAAAAAATCTTAGGGCTGGCATTGCAGCATAGTGGGTAAAGCTGACACCAGCAGCCCCTATGGGTGCTACTTCAAGTCTTGGCTCCTCTACTTCTGATCCAGCTCCCTGTGGATGGCCTGGGGAAAGCAGCAGAAGATGGCCCAAGTGTTAGGGCCCCTACTACCACATGGGGGACCTGGACGAAATTCCTGGCTCCTGGCTTGAGCCTGGCCCAGCCCTGGCCATTGTGGCCATCAGCGAGTGAACTAGCAGTTGGAAGATACGTCTCTCCTTCTCTCACTGTAACTGCCTTTCAAAATAAATAAAAAATCTTAAAAAAAAATCTTGAGTGTATGCATATTCAACTAAGAAATCAGAGCAAGAGTTCTAAATGAGCAAGTTGTACTATAATGGACAGAGGGCATAAAAGGCCACTAAACAACATAAATTTATTCAATTAAGATATTTAGGATTTTAAGCACTGGAAATACAGCAATGAAAGGCACTACTTTCCAACAGATAGTGGGAAATAAAGATTCAACATTATTTATAATGAAGCAGGGGCAACTGGCCTTTTTTAGGTGTCCGAGAGGGCAGCAGAGAATAAGTAATCTTATTTCATAGTCAGAGTTACAGAGAGAAAGGGAGAGGGAGAAATCTTCCATCTCCTGATTCACTCCCCAGATTGCCGCAACAGTCACAGCTGGGCCAAGCTGAAGCCAGGAGCCAGAAGTTTCACGTGGATCTCCCATGTGGGTGGCAGAGGCCCAAACACTTGAGCCATCTTCTACTGCTCTTTCAGGTACATTAACAGGGAGTTGGATTGGAAATGGAGCAGCTGGGACTCGAACCGGTGCCCATATGCTGATGTCACTGGAGGCAGCTTTGCTCACTACACCACAATGCCTGCACGAGAATACAAAATTTTAGCTGAGACCCGAAAGAATGCTAGTAATTAGTTGGGCAAGGGGCTGGCGCTGTGGCATAGCAGTTTAAGCCACCACCTGCAGTGCCGGCATCCTATATGGGTGCTGGTTCAAGTTCCAGCTGCTCAACTGCCGATCCATCTCCCTGTTAATATACCTGGGAAAGCAGAGGAGGATGACCCAAGTGCTTGGCTTCTGCCACGCAGGTGGGAGACTCACATATAATTCCAGGTTCCTGGCTTCGGCTTGGCACAGGCCTGGTTTTGCACCCATTTGGGGAGCGAACCAGGGGATGGCTCACTCCCCAAATGGTGGCAATGGCCAGGGATGGGCCAAGCTAAAGTCAGGAGCTAGGAGCTTTCTCCAGGTCTCCCACCTGGGTGCAGAGGCCCAAGCACCTGGGCCATCCTCTACGGCTTTCCCAGGTGCATAGCAGAGAGCTGGATCAGAAGTGAAGCAGCTGAGACTCAAACCTAACCTACTACACCACGGCACTAGTCCCATAAATAAGTCTGGTTTTTTTTTTAAAGGTTTATTTATTTGAAAGAGTTACACAGAGAGAGCAGAGGGGGAGAGAAGAGAAGAGCAGAGGGGGAGAGAGAGAGAGAGAGAGAGAGAGAGAGGTGTTCCATCTGCTGGTTCACTCCCCAGATGGCTGCAATGGCCGGAGCTGCGCCGATCTGAAGCCAGGAGCCAGGAGCTTCTTCCTGGTCTCCCACGCAGGTGCAGGGGCCCAAGGACTTGGGCCATCTTCTACTGCTTTCCCAGGCCACAGCAGAGAGCTGGATCAGAAGTGGAGCAGCCGGGTCTCGTCTCAAACCGGTGCCCATATGGGATGCCAGAGCTTCAAGCCAGGGCGTTAACCCACTGTGCCACAGCGCCGGCCCCCCCATAAATGTCTTAAAATTCCACAATATCTCCAACCTCAATGATAATTAAATCCCAGGGTAGCTCAGAGGGAAAACTGAAATGTCTGTTGAAAATGAAGAAATGTGGGACTGGCACTGTGGCATAGCAGGCAGAGATCGCCTGAAGTGCCGCCATCCCCTATGGGTGCTGGTTCGTGTCCTGGCTCCTGCACCCACGTGGGAGACTTGGAAGAAGCTCCTGGCTCCAGGCTTCGGATTGGCACAGATCCGGCCGTTGTGGCCAACTGGGGAGTGAACCAGCAGATGGAAGACCAATCTCTCTGCCTCTCCTTTCTCTGTGTAACTCTGACTTTCAAATAAATAAATAAATCCTTTTTAAAAAATGTGAAGTTTTAAGACGCATGTTGAAGCCCCTGGTGTGACTTGTAACAGTTTTCTTGCTTGGTTACTGGTCCTCACTTCAGTAGGGTCTGTAGGGAAGGAAACCGAGATGCCACAGCTCCTTTGGTTTGCCTTAGAAATGAAACCCAAGGCTTCGCGGCCCGGTGTATCTGAGCAAGCACGCATAGTCACACACCAGCAGCGCCTCCTGAGAACCCAGACCACACTCCCTTCACCAAGTCATTACCAAGTCAACAAACAAAAAAATGAATCAGTTAATAAAAGCCACTGACTGGGTTGCACAGTCTCCCTGAAGAGCTCCAGGCCGGAGATCCTCTGCAGATTAGCCATGACAGCAGGAAAGCTTCCACAATCGGAACCCCTGATTTCAGAAGAATCGTAGGATGGGGGGGGGGGGGGGGAGAGAAGCCAGGTGGCAGCACTTAATCACTAGAGACGAGTGCATGCAGTACCACATTAAGCTGCAGAGAACATGTGTTAATCAATTGTTTTCAGAAATGGTCTGTGGCAATAATTAACAATGACAGGGTCCGTGGAAATGAGATAGATGGGCAGCTGATCAACGTTTAGCAAAATCCCAAGTCTTAAGAGAATGGAGCTTTTACGATCATTTAAATATATATGTTCATGTGGGAGACCCGGATGGAAACTCCTGGCTCCTGGCTTCAGCTCGGCACAGCTCTGGCCGTCGTGGCCTTTTGGGGAGTGAACTACCAGATGGAAGACCTTTCTATCTTTCCCTCTGTCTGTGACTCTTGCCTCTGAAATAAATAAATAAAATCTTTTTTTTTTTTAATCTGAAAAGCAGAGTTACAGAGAGAGAGAGGGAGAGACAGAGAGAGAGCGGTCTTCCGTCTGCTGGTTCACTCCCCAAAAGGCCACAACGGCCAGATCTGGGCCGATCCAAAGCCAGGAACCAGTAGTTTCCTCCAGTTCCCCAATGTGAGCGTGGGAGCCCAAGCACTTGGGTCATCTTCCACTGCTTTCCCAGGCCATAAGCAGAGAGCTGGATCGGAAAAAGAGCAGCCGGGACATGAACTGGCAACCATGTGGGATGCCTGCGTTGCAGGTGGAGGCTTAACCCACCATGCCACAGCACCAACCCCACCATTTGGCTTTTTAAATATTGATGTGGGGGGTGGTGCTGTGGCATACCGGGTAAAACTGCCGCCTGCAGTGCCGGCATCCCGTATGGGCACCAGTTTAAGTCACGGTTGCTCCACTTCCAATCCAGCTCTCTGCTATGGCCTGGGAAAACAGTGGAAGATGGCCCAAGTCCTTGGGCCCTTGCACCCATGTGGGAGACCCAGAAGAAGCTCCTGGCTCCTGGCTTCAGATCGGCACTGCTCTGGTCCTTGTGGCCATCTGGGGAGTGAACCAACAGATGGAAGACTTCTCTCTCTCTCTCTGTTTCTCTCTCTCTTCCTCTCTCTCTCTCTCTCCCTCCATTCTCTCTGCCTCTCTCTAACTCTGCCTTTCAAATAAAAAATCTTTAAAAGATAAATAAATAAGTAAATATTAAGAAAAAAAGGAGAAAAGAAAAAAATAGTCTCTGTGCCTTAATGTGATAAAAATCTAAACAAACATACAAATAAGATTTTAGTTTGTTTAAATTAAAATCAAATATAGCCAGCACCTTTATACCGCGAGAGTGAAATGAAACCTTGTTTCTTCCCCTCTTGTTCTAGTTTTTTGGTTCCAAGTCTCTTCTCTTTTCTCAAGGTCTCTCCTATTTTCATAGCTGAAGATTATTTTACCATCTTCACAAGAAATGAGGAAAAACTAATAAAAATGGTAAGTATAAAAGATTGAAATAATGAGGAATCTAGGACACATCTTCTAGATGAAAAATAACTCTAAAATGTGGTGGTTTTCTCTAGAATTCTCCTTCCCTGAGACAGATTTTTTATTAAAAACAAACAAACAAAAAACAAACAAACAAACAAACAAAAAACAACAACAAAAAACCCGCATTCTGCAAATGCTGTCCAGGATGGCGGCGACCAGCAGGCTCTCCGAAGCGTTCGCTCGGCCCAGAAAGCCGGTCTTCAAGACAAAATCTGTTTAAACTAAACTGCGACAAAACAATAGTCAAGCAATAATAACCACCAACACTCACGGAGCAGTTTCCAGGTGACCAGCACTGCGCTGCGCCTTCATTTGCATGACTTTGTTCGAATCCTCACAAGGATGCCCTGAGTGAGAGCTCGCTGTCTCCCCATTCTGTGGCTAGAAAAGCCTGCACAGGCTGAGTGGTAACTTGTCTGAGGAAGTGGCACACTGGGTTTCAACCCAGATCTATTTTACTCAAAAGTCCAAGCTCTCATACACTTTCAGTGCATTTGGAGCAAAACTAATAACAATAATATTATTACACAGGGAAATATTAAAATGACTATGGCTGCCCAGTCTCAGAGCAGGGTTATAGGGGAAGGGAATACTTTTATATGATTCTTATTTTTTACTCTTTACAATGATACTTTTTTTAGAAGATTTATTTACTTAATTTAGAGGCAGAGTTATAATAAGAGACAGGGAGAGACAGAGAGAGAGAGGTCTTCCATCTGCTGGTACACTCCCCAAATGGCTGCAACAGCCAGAGGGCCAATCCGAAGCCAGGAGCCAGGAGCTTATTCCAGGTCTCCCACGTGGGTGCACTTGGGCCATCTTCTACTGCTGTCCCAGGCCATTAGCAGGGAGCTGGTTCAGAAGTAGAGGATCCCGAATGCAAACCGGCGCGCATATGGGATGCTGGTGCCGTGGGCAGAGGTTTAACCTACTCTGCCACAGTGCCAGCTCCGAGAAGAGAATATTAATGAGGTCCAATTGAAACTACGAAAGACTGACACTACTTCCCAAAAGTGTGCTCCTGTGGACTGTTCCACGAACTTTCCTAGAACAAAGCACAGTCATGAACGTGAACTCACCTAACGTTTATTGAAAGCCCTCTGAGCTGGCTCTGAGTTGGTGCTAGTAACATACATTTTCCGTTTATACAATACAATACACTCAGGAAAGGGGAATTCATTGGAGAATTACTACAAAACCGGGGGCTCTGCTCTCTCCTGAGACGTAACACCAACCATCAGTTCCTCTGAGAAAATGAATTCCTCTAGTATTAGTTTGTTATACTATAACTGCTTCAGCAGAGGGCACTAGGTGACCAAGACACTTCAGTACTTCAGGAGCAAAAATAGGTAACAGTTCTCTCCCAACTATCTAATCATGATTTTTAAAAGCATATCAAATATTTCAAACTGGAAAAAGCCACGAACTGAAGAAAAGAGATTTCAAATATTAATGCTGTCCATATCACTTAGGTCAATATTCTAGATGCTTACAGGATTATAGATTTTTTGAGTGATTCCATTTATAAAATTATTCGTGGACTAGCGTTATGGCACAGCGTGTTAAGGCACTGCCTGCTATGTCAGCATCCCACGTGGGCACTGGTTCGAGACTGCTAGATTCAACTCCTTGTTAATTCTCCTAGGAAAGTAGCAGATGACCCAAGTGCTTGAACCCCTGCCACCCACATGAGAGATCTGGATGGAGTTCCAGTCTCCTGGCTTCGGCCTGGCCCAGCCCTGGCTGTTGCAGCCAACTGGGGAGTGAACCAGAGATTGGAAGACCTCTCTGTCTCTGCCTCTCTCTTATTCTACATTTCAAATAAATAATTCTTTAAATAAAACAAAATAATTACCTTTATTTGCAAGCCTCTATTAAAATCAACAGAAAATATCAGTTTGTTTATGAATGTGAAAATGGATTGGAAAGTGTTGTAAGATGCATAACGAATTATTAAAGTATTAAAAACTATATTAAGGCCGGCACCCCGGCTTACTAGGCTAATCCTCCACCTTGCGGCGCCAGCACACCGGGTTCTAGTCCCGGTCGGGGCGCCAGATTCAGTTCCGGTTGCTCCTCTTCCAGGCCAGTTCTCTGCTGTGGCCAGGGAGTGCAGTGGAGGATGGCCCAGGTGCTTGGGCCCTGCACCCCATGGGAGACCAGGAGAAGCACCTGGCTCCTGCCATCAGATCAGCGCAGTGCGCCAGCCGCGGCGGCCATTGGAGGGTGAACCAACGGCAAAAGGAAGACCTTTCTCTCTGTCTCTCTCTCTCACTATCCACTCTGCCTGTCAAAAAAAAAAAAAAAAAAAAAACACACCTATATTAAAAAAGCCAAACTGTCAAAAAAAATTCTAGGAACAAAACGCAATCCAATCCTTTAGAATCCAGGCCTATGGAGATTGGCTTTGGAATCTCCAAGCAACAGTGTGTAACTAACCAGTTCACAGACACAGAAAGCAGAAATCTGTAGTTACAATTTCAAGATACTTTTTCCAACCTCTTAGGATTTTTCAAGTCTCTTTTCAACACTCAAGGAGAAACATAAATCAATTCATGAAGATTTGTTGAAAAGTCTTTTGCTAAAATTAATTAATTTAATTCTATTTATTTGAGAGGCAGAAGACCGCTCAGCTGAGTCACTCCCCGAATGTATGCAACAGCTGGGGCTGACCCAGCCTGGAGCTGAGCGCTGGGAACTCAGCCCTGGTCTCCCACGTAGGGTGGGAGGGACCCGACTTCTGGAGCCACGACTCGCTGCCTCCCAAGGTGTGCGATTACAGGATGTGGAAGGTGGGCACCCCAGGATGTGTCCTAAGTGCCTGCCTCCACCAAGAGGTCTTTTTATTACGTAATCATCTGCTGTCCCCAGACTCTCCTCGGTTTGCTAGAGAAGTCTCCCAGTCTCCAGGGAGAACACGCAGCCAGCTGGTGTGTTCTCATGTTCTTAGACACGCTCGCACTTTCACCATTTGCATGTCTGATTAGCAGCCATCACTCATCACTTCGAAATTGCCTTTATGAGTAATGTTTCTATAAACAGATTAATAGGCTATGATTATATTTTATGTATGTGTGGGAAAACTAAAGTACGAAAAGATCAAGTGATTTGCTTAAAATGAAATGCGTCAATCATGGAAGTTTGCCTGCTAATCATAGAAACCACACAGAACTACCAGGAAATCAGCATTCCGGCATATTACTCTTTTGTTCATGAAATCAATAAATTTCAATATTTTGAACAGTTACTATATATCTGTGAGAGGTGCTACAGACACAGGAGGAAAACCAATAAAACAGAAAACCAACACAATCCCTACATACTCATGGAGTTTATATTGAGGTTGGGAGTGGGGTAACAGAAGAAACAATTATGAAAAAAAAAAATACCTGTGAGTTGTGAATGTTTTATGAAGAAAATAAACATGAGGTTAAAATAGTAAAGGCAGAGAAAAATAATCTTAGGGTGTTCGGGAAAAGTCAGGTCAAGAAGAGATCCAGGTATTTCCGCTGAGACGTGAGCACAGGCAATGTTTCAGGAGCTGTGACTCTCGACAGAAGCAATAAACTGCACATGCAGAGATCCTGGTGGGCCGGCGCCGTGGCTCACTGGGCTAATCCTCCGCCTAGCGGTGCCAGCACACCGGGTTCTAGTCCCGGTCGGGGCGCCGGATTCTGTCCCGGTTGCCCCTCTTCCAGGCCAGCTCTCTGCTGTGGCCAGGGAGTGCAGTGGAGGATGGCCCAAGTGCTTGGGCCCTGCACCCCATGGGAGACCAGGAGAAGCACCTGGCTCCTGGCTTCGGATCAGCGCGATGCACCAGCCGCAGAGGCCATTGGGGGTGAACCAACAGAAAAAGAAGACCTTTCTCTCTCTCTCTCTCTCTCTCTCTCTCTCACTGTCTAACTCTGCCTGTCAAAAAAAAAAAAAAAAATCCTGGTGAAAGACCTGATAGTGCAGAGAAACTGAGAGAAGATCAAGTAGTCAGAACGCAGCGAGAAAGAGCACAGGGACTCCAAAAGTGACGCTGAGCTCACAGCAACCACGTTCTGTGGGCTGTGCTGAGTTTGACTTTTACTCTGAATAAAAAGTGAAGGCCTTGGAAGATTTTAAGCAGAGAAATGAAGAGCTTTTTCTTCTATTTTTAAAAAGATTTTTTATTTGAAAGGCAGTGAGACAGAGAGAGGGGGAGAAGACACACAGAGAGATCTTGCATTGGTTCACTCACTTCCCAAATGCCCACAACAGCTAGGGCTGGGCCAGGCTGAAGCCAGGAGCCAGGAAATCTATTCAGGTCTCCCATGTGGGTGGCAGGGACTCAAATATGTGGGCCATCATCTGCTGTAGAGCAAGGCACGTTAGCCGGAAGCTGGATCAAAAGTGGAGCAACCAGGACTCAAACTGACACTTTGATATGACGTGAGGGCATCTCAAATGGCAAGGCAACCTGCTGTGCCTTAACACCAGCCAATGCATTTGTAGTTTATTTATTTATATGAGAAGCAAAGAGAAAGAGATGGGAAGTTCCCACCTGCTGGTTCACTACCCAAATATCCACAGTGCTAGGGTTGGGTTGAGTGGGATGAAGGGATAGCCAGGAATTGAATCCACGTTTCCCATGTGGGTGGCAGGGACCTAATTTCCTGAGCCATCACCTCCTAGGGTCTGCATCAGCAGGAAGCTGGAGTCAGGAGCTGGAGCCAGGAATTGAACCAAGGCACTATTATGGGATGTAGGCATCTTTTTTTTGGACAGGCAGAGTGGACAGTGAGAGAGAGACAGACAGAGAGAAAGGTCTTCCTTTGCCGTTGGTTCACCCTCCAACGGCCGCCGCGGCTGGCTCACCGTGCTGATCCGAAGCCAGGAGCCAGGTGCTTCTCCTGGTCTCCCATGGGGTGCAGGGCCCAAGCACTTGGGCCATCCTCCACTGCACTCCCGGGCCACAGCAGAGAGCTGGCCTGGAAGAGGGGCAACCGGGACAGAATCTGGTGCCCCAACTGGGACTAGAACCCGGTGTGCCGGCGCCACAAGGCGGAGGATTAGTCTAGTGAGCTGCGGCGCCGGCCAAGGATGTAGGCAGCTTAACCAGCATTTTTACTACTAGGCTGAATGCCCACCTGTGGAATTATATTTTAAGATTTTTATTTTATTTTATTTTTCTTGCTACTGTGAGATGAAAAGGGTTGAAAAGAAACAATATCGGGGTAGGGGGACAAGGGGGCAGGGGTCACTGTGGCGTAGTGGGTTAAGCCACCATCTGCAGCGCCAGCATCATATGTGGTTGTTGGTTGAGTCCTGGCTGATCCAGCTAATGTGTCTGGGAAAGCAGTGGAGTCTGGCCCAAGTCCTTGGGCCCTTGAACCCATGTGGGAGATCCAGAAGAAGCTCCTGGCTTCTCCAGCTCTGGCTGTTACAGCCACATGAGAAGTGAACCAGCAGATGGAAGATTTCTCTCTCTGTCTCTCCCTCTCTCTCTCTCTATAACTCTGCCTTTCAAGTAAATAAAATAAATCTTAAAAAAGAGAAAGCAAATATGCCTTATCCAAACTCAATACACTCATGAAAATAAGAATGAGTACCACGAGCAGACACACTGCAGATCATTCTGCACGTAGAACACTGGGTGGGGATAAAAAGTATAAGGCGACGCAGCTGCTTCAATCAGCACACGCTTAGTGGAGTATGATAACCAGCCTACAAGGAAGGAACAACAGCACCCCGCAGACGTGACGTCAGCAACCCTTCAAGCAAAGACAGGAAAGAGGGTCATGGGGCAGGCACTGGCACTCCCAGGCAAGTGGATTTCTGGAGCTTAACTTGAGAATATCTATCAAGGTTTTTAAATAGATGTAATTCCTTCCGCCAACAAGGATTTATCAAGTCCTCTGTATCAGACATTGTTTGAGGCACTGGAAATTAAATACTAAACAAGAATGGTAAATTGCCATATGTAACTTACATTCTTGCGGAGGAGGGTGTTAAGGAAGAAATAATAAAAAATTAATGAGATTTTTCTATTTATTTATTTGAAAGGTGAAAGAGAGAATGAGAAGGAGAGAGAGAGAGAGAGAGAGAGCTCTTCCACCTCCTGATTCATCTCCAGACGGCTGCAACAGCCAGTGCTGGCCAGAAGGAAGCCATGAGTGAGGGGCTTCATCCAGATCTCCCACATGGGTGGTAGGGGCCGAAGCATTTAACCGCTGCTTGCCCAAGCCATTAAGCAGGCAGCTGGATAGGAAGTAGAGCAGCCAGGACTCGAAATGGTGCCCATGTGGGATACCAGTGTTGCAGGCAGTGGCTTTATCCACTATGTCACAGTGCCGGCCCCTAAATCTCCTTGTTTAAAATATTTGTTTATTTATTTGAAAGGCAGAGCTATAGAGAGAAGGAGAGAGAGAGAGAGAGAAAGGTCTTTCAAATGCTAGTTCATTCCCCAGATGGCTGCAATGGCCAGGGCTGGGCCAGACTGAGTCCAGGAGCCAGGAACTCCATCCAGATCTCCCACATGGGTAGCTGGGGCCAAAGCACTTGGGCATCTTCCACGGCTTTCCCAGACACATTAGCAGAGAGCTAGACCAGAAATAGTCATATGGGATGCTAGCATTGCAAGTGGTGGTTTGACTTGGTTCACCAAGATGCCAGCCCAAGTAAATCTTTTTTTTTTTTTTAAGATTTTATTTTATTTATTTGAAAGAAAGAGTTACAGAGAGGTAGAGACAAAGAGAGAGGTCTTCCATTCACTGGTTCACACCCCAGATGGCAGCAATGGGCGGATCTGTGCTGATCCGAAGGCAGGAACCAGGAGCTTCTTCCAGGCCTGGGAAAGCAGTGGGGGATGGCCCAAGTGCTTGGGCCCCTGTACCCACGTGGGAGACCCAGAGAAGGCTCCTAGCTCCTGGCTTCAGATCGGCACAGCTCCAGCCGTTGTGGCCATTTGGGGAGTGAACCAGCGGGTGGAAGACCTCTCTCTCTATCTCTACCTCTCCCTGTAACTCTGTCTTTCAAATAAATAAAATAAATCTAAAAAAAAAAAAAAGGAGATATTCCAAAGTATTAGTATGTTATTATCTGTGAATAAAATTGCAAGTTTTAATTTTTTTCTTTATCTGTATTATATTTCCCAAACTGTTTTATATTTAACACAGATTACTTAGTAATGGCAGTAAAATGTGTGCTGGGGCTTGAGGGATAAAGA
Organism: Oryctolagus cuniculus; assembly: GCF_964237555.1. Taxonomy (NCBI): domain Eukaryota; kingdom Metazoa; phylum Chordata; class Mammalia; order Lagomorpha; family Leporidae; genus Oryctolagus; species Oryctolagus cuniculus. The sequence goes on along the minus strand of NC_091438.1, from coordinate 2,448,830 downwards.
GGAATGAAGGAAGAATTAAGAAAATGGGAAGAGGCCTCAAGTTCGCTGCCATAGTCCCATAATCAGAAAGCAGGGGAATAGAGCTGTCAGAAGTTGCTTCTTCCAAGTTGTTTTTTTAAATATTTGTTTATTTATTTATTATTTGAAAGGCAGAGTTACAGAGAGGCAGAGGCAGAGGCAGAGAGAGGAGAGAGGTCTTCCATCCACTGGTTCACTCCCCGGATGGCCTTAACTGCAGGAGCTGCTCCGATCTGAAGCCAGGAGCTTCTCTGGGGTCCCCCACGCGGGTGCAGAGGTCCAAAAACTTGAGCCATAGCAGAGAGCTGGATCGGAAGTGGAGCAGCCGGGACTCAAACCAGTGTCCACATGGGACACGGGCACTGCAGGCGGCGGCTTTGCCCGCCAGGCCACAACGCCAGCCCCTCCAAGATGCTTTGAAAAAGAAATTTGGTGATTTACTTTTAGGGTACCTTGTCATTCTTACAAAATGAAACTGACACCAAGGGAAGACATGTGACATAGCCTCAAAAACTAAAAGGAATCTGGAAAGAGAAAAAAAAATTCTGATACTCCAGTTGCTTCTTTACATGACTAATGCTGAAAAAAAAAAAAGGTTTTCTATGATGCGAAATGAATTTTGGGGCAAAGTTTCTTTGTGGAAGGAAAGCGTTAGGATACTCAGCTTGAATTACAGATGGAATGCAGCATGAATGAGAGCGACTAGACATCTCATCTGCACTGCCAGCCACTCATAAAGCAGCTTTTAGTAGCTAGCATCAAATTATTTGAGAATTGGAAATGTCAGAGACAGTCCCAGACAATAATTTGGCAATGGTTCAGGAAAGAAATTAGAAAAATATCTTAATGTCTGTGTGTTTGACATTTTTACTATTCTGTGTAACAGTTTCTTTCTTTTTTTTTTTTTTTAATGTGTTTATTGCAAAGCAGAACAACCAAGGAAAGGAGGGAAGGAGAGAAAGAGAGACATCTTCCATCCATCGATTCACTCCCCAAGCGGCCACAACACTCAGGGCCAGGCTAGGCTGAAGCAAGGAGCCAGGAACCCCACTCAGGTCTTCCACATGGCTGACAGGGACCCAAGTACCTGAGCCACCCTCCACTGCCTTCCCTCTGCAAAAGCAGGACAACCAGCACTCAAACCCACACTGATATGGGATGCCGGCATTGCAAACTGCAGCTTAACCTGCGGCACCACAGCACTGGCCTGTGTGGGAGTTTCTTGATACAGGAGGGTGAGCCATTATGCTTTTCTCTCTCCTCTATATTTACAATCACGGAAATGTAATTTTCTGAAAGAAATTTCTAAAACCAAAGGAGTAAGATTGAAAATATCTTTCCAGGGGACGTTGTTAAAATGTAGTAGGTTAAGTTACCACCTGTGATGCTGGCATCCCACATGGGCGTTGGTTCCAGTTCAGGATGCTCCACTTCCAATCTAGCTCCCTGCTAATGTAGCTGAGAAAGCAGCAGAAGACGACCCACGTCCCTGGGCCCTTACCATCCATGTGGGAGACCTAGATGAAGCTCCTGGCTCCTGGTTTCAGCCTTGTAGCTATTTGGAGAGTGAACAAGCTCTCTCTCTCTCTATTTTAAACATTTATTTTTTTTTATTTGAAAGGCAAAGTTATAGAGAAGCAGAGGCAGAAAGAGAGAGAGAGAGAGAGAGAGAGAGGTTCTTCATCCACTGGTTCACTCCCCAGATGGCTGCAACGGCCACAGCTGGGCCGATCAGAGACCAGGAGCTTCTTCCGAGTCTCCCATGCGGGCACAGGGGCCCAAGCGTTTGGGCCATCTTCTAAAGCTATCCCAGGCCATACCAGAGAGCTGGATCAGAAGTGGAGCAGCTGGGACGCGAACCGCGCCCATAGGGATGCTGGAACTGCAGGCAGCAGCTTTACCCGCTACGCTACTGCACCGGCCCCAAGCTCTCTCTTTCACTCTTTCTCTCTGTAACTCTGCCTTTCAAACAAATAAATAAATCTTTCAAAAAATGAAATTGTATTTCCAGAAAAGTAGAAGAATCGATAGAGATATGTCTCCACAAATAATCAGATAATCTTTGTAATCACTGAGTGGTCTGACATTCATTCAACAGACATTTGCTAAAAGCCCACAAGGGCAAGACTTTATGCTGGGAAACTCCATTTTATAGACATAATTGCAGCACTCAAAGAGCTTGCCCCTAGTAAAAAGATAAATAAGCAATTATGTGTAATTCAAGATATGTATGATTAAAGTGCGTGAGTGGTATGAACCATATTGTAAATAATTACAAAGGTGGGAAGGATTGTTTCTAGGCAGGTCAATTGAACGTAGCTATGAATAATGGGAAATATTCAACAAAGAGACAAGAGTATGCTAAGTATTCCACCAAGAGTGGAGGAAGAAAACCACAGCGTGTATTAACGTTGATGCCACAGCATGAAAGATTTTGAGTTCCAGACACACTGCCAACAACACACACCTTCAGTTCTAGTCGCCTGTTCAGCTCCAAGGCCAACAACATCCAGACAAGGGATTTGAGAGCCTTTGAGATGACTTTTCAGGACTACCTGAGTTATGCAGGAGGAAAGAATACACTGGCATTTCCTCCTCTTTCCCGAAGGCCCAGACATCAACATACTAGAATATGTGGTTCCTTAACATAGTGGGCAAAGCAGCTCCCTCCAACCATGAATTTCACAGTCGACAGACCTTGCTCATGGAATCGGAGTTTCCAATCAGTTTTTCTAATGATTTGAAACAGAGAAGCAGAGGTCGCGGCCATCTGAGAAAAACTTGTAACAAATATGTAAAAAAAAATCGGAGGGTAAAAAAAGACTGTGGAGCCGAATATTGCAAAAGGAAAACCCTCATCAATATCCTCAAAGAAACAGGAGAAAACACTGCGTCCATAAAACAAGAGCGTGACTCCACACAACGTGAACACTCAAACTACAAATAAACAGCAAAGCAAAGAAATTCAGCTCCATAAATTAACACTATGAGAACCTAAATTAAAAATTTAGTATCTGGCGTTTCAGGCTACCTTGGGGTAACTGGAAGACCCCAACAACACTTCTTTACCTGATGGCCAAAGAGCAGTACCTAGACGGCTATGGAGCCACCACAAACGCGGAATCCACCCTTGGCCCCAGAATCTTTTCTGGATGTCCACAGGAGAGAATTCCGAGGATTCAGAAATGTTCACAAGCAACTTAGGAAGCTGATGTTCAGCCCTGCTACCAAATTCCTTCCCCTGCCCCAGAAGATCCACCGCGGCAGGCTGACAGAGGAGCGAAGGTGGTATTCCAGAGGCCCGGAAGGAGGAGAGCGGTAAGGACATTGTCATCTGAGTGGAGACAGAGACTGGCCAAGCAGAGAGATCTCTTGACATACAGGTGTGCTCAGCTTAAAAGACAGCGCAGACTCAGTGGTCTTCACAGAGTTCAGAGGGGATCCACAGTGACCATCTGGATGGCGCTCAGTTGCTGCCTGTGTCATGAGTGGGCTCCTTCAAGAGAATGCTAGAACAGGAATGGATTATGACAAAGACTCGAGTTAGACATAATCCTTATTTTACTGCTGTTGCTAGTTATTTTATATAGTAGACAGAAAAAAACTGTCCTATGCTAAGACAGCTTTGCATACCAAGAATTTTGATAATCTATGATTATAGTTGTTGTGTCTTTCTCTTCCTACCTTGATACCAGTAATTCATATAGAATCTGTAGTTTGGATGTATTTGTATGACATCCAATATACTTCAGTTCTTTTTATTTTTTAGGTTTGGCCCAGAGAAGCACCAACAAGTTTTCGGTATTCCCATGTGGTTTACAAGACTAAAGTCAGTGAGATGAAACCTAGCATCAAGAACTGTGCAGAGAGGCCGGTGCCGTGGCGTAGCGGGTAAAGCCGCCACCTGCAGTGCCATCATTCTGTATGTGCACTGGTTCAAGTCCTGGCTGCTCTACTTCCTCTATAGCTCTCTGCTGTGGCCTAGGAAAGTAGTGGAAGATGGCCCAAGCCCGTGGGCCCCGGCATCTGTGTGGGAGACCTGGAAGAAGCTCCTGGCTCCTGTTTGGGATTCGCACGGCTCCGGCCGTTGCAGCCAAATGGGGAGTGAACCAGCAGATGGAAGCACCCCCCCCCAACTCTGATTTTCAAATCAATCAATAAATTTTTAAAATATTCATTTTTAATTAACTTTATATACAGAAGACCAACTCTATACTAAGTACAGGCTTCAGCAGTTTGCACCCACACGCAGTACTGTAAAGAGGTGGAGCTTACAGCGCATGGTTAGGTCAGGAGGGCTCCTCCCTTGGAGATGAGAGTGAGGCCTTTATAAAACACCTTCCCACGGAGCCTGACCCCTTTTGCCCTTCCACCTCCGCCATGCGAGGACACTGCAAGAGATCCCTTGTCAGATGCTGAATTCCACGGCCTTGATCTTGGACCTGCTTATAAATTATCCAGGCTGATATTTTGTTATAGCAGCACAAGTGGACTAGGACCTGATTGTTCAAATGTGTTTTTCTGGGGCTGGTGTTGAGGAGTGGTAGGTAAAGCTGCTTCCTGTGACGCCAGCATACCATATGGCCACTGGGTTGTGTCCTGGCTGCTTCATTTCTTTTCTTCTTCTTCTTCTTCTTTTTTTTAAAGATTTATTTACTTATTTGAAAGGTGGAGTAACAGAGAGGCAGAGGCAGAGAGTGAGAGATTTTTCATCTGCTGGTTCACTCCCTAAATGGCCGCAATGGCCGGAGCTAGGCGGATCTGAAGCCTGGAGCCAGGAGCTTCCTCTAGCTCTCCCACATGGGTGTAGGAGCCCAAGGACTTGGGCCACCTTCTACTGCTCTCCCAGGCCATAGCAGAGAGCTGGATCAGAAGTAGAGCAGCCGGATCTCAAACCGGTGCCCATATGGGATGCCAGCACTTCAGACAGTGGTTTTACCTGCTACGCCACAGTGCCAGTCCCAGCTGCTCCATTTCTGATCCAAGTCCCTGCTAAGGGCCTGAGAGAAGCACTGCAGAAGATGGCCCAAGTGTTTGGGCCTCTGCACCCACCTGGGAGACCTGAATGAGGCTACTGGCTCCTGGCTTCAGCCTGGCCCAGCCCAGGCCATTGGGCCATCTGGGTAGTGAACCAGTGGATAGAAGATTTCTCTTTCTGTTATTTTGACTTTTGAAATAAATAAATCTTTAAAAAATAAAATAAATTTTTCTGAAAGTACTCAAGAGTTGCCGAAAGAAGATATGTAATCACAGGGCAGTCTGAAGCACTGGAGTGGACAATATTTACATAGACATAATATAAACACCGATGATTAATTCCACTAAAAATTATTACATAGCCACGTGTCACTTAATGACAGGGGTACATTCTGAGAAGTGCATCCCTGGGTGCTTCTGTCATTGTGTGGACATCATGGGGTGTACTTATACAAACCCAGACAGTATAGCCCAGTATGTACTTGAGCTATAAGCTCTCCATACACTCCAGCCCATGGCTCCGAGGGCCATAAGGAGCAAAACAACACAAGGTTAAGGAAATGATGCATTCAAAAGATATGGCAGACATGAGAGGCAAGCGGCTGCTTCTGGTGCAACCCGGCATGCTGCTTGATAGTAAATTGCTCTATTATAAGTAGAAGCACAGTCTAACGAAAAAAATAATGAAAAAGTATAGTACATGCATAAACCAGTAATAGTCATTTATTATCACTAACAAGTATTCTACGCTTTACATAATTGTCTGCGCTGTACTTTCATATGACTAACAGCACAGTAAGTTTGTTTGTGCCAGGTCACTACACGCATATCAGCAACGCATTACACTATGACGTTAAGATGACAAGCACAACACCAGTAGGAGACTGGAGTTTTTCAGCCCCATTATAATCTCACAGGATCAACAGTGTAGATGCAGCCCATCATTGAATAAAATGCATGACTGTATAATCACACTACACATTTGCAGGAGGGGTTAATGCACTTGAGTGTGAGTTCCCGAGAAACACAGCTTTGTCTGTTGTGTTCCCTAAACTGCCCCAGGATTCAGAACGGGGGCTGACATATACTAGTTAATACTTAACCAGTGCAAAAACCTTTCAAAAACTAGCAGAAAAAATGAATTAAAATATAGCTTATTTTGGTACAAAAGCTTTTGAAATCCATATGTAGTTTTTTTTTTTTAATTTAGCTGAATTGGAAGTGGAGCAGCTGGGACTTGATTCGGCTCCCCTATGGACTGCTGGCACTGCAGGCGGTGGCTTTACCTGCTACGTCACAGCTCCAGCCCCTCCCATAGTCTTTTTAATAATATGTATTTTCCATGAACTTTTTGAAACCCCTTGTATTTGTTGGGCAAATAACCCCCTTTTCCCATACCTGCTGGTGTTTAAAACTGACAAATCACAAGGCAGCTCAACAAGATGTCATCTAAGACTATGAACCTAAATACACACGAAAATGGGTAAAATGGTTTTTAAGAAGTGACTGCTTCTGGAACAACCACTGGAAAGTAATTAGGAGAAGAAGAACAGAAACTACGCCTAGGGGCTGACGTCGTGGTACAGCGGGGTCAGCCACCACCAGTGACACTGTCATCTCTTATCGGAGCACAGATTCAGGTTCCAGATGTTTGGCTTCCAATCCAGCTCCTTGCTGATGCACCTGGGGAAGTAGCAGAAGATGGCCCAAGTACTTGGGACCCTGCCATCCAAGTGGGAGATTCCGATGGAGTTCTGAGTTCCTGGTTTCAGCCTGGCCCAGCCTTGGCTGTTGTAGCCATTTGGGGAATGAACCATGAAATGGAAGATCTCTCTCTCTCTCGGTCACTTCGCCTTTCAAATAAAAAACTAAATCTTAAATTTTTTTTAACAAGTACCTTCTGTCTTAGTAACTTCTTACTTGTTGCTATTTGATTTTTAAAAGAAATCTTTATGGGCCGGTGCCATGGCTCACTAGGTTAATCCTCCACCTGTGGTGCCGGTACACCGGGTTCTCGTCCCGGTTGGGGCGCCGGATTCTGTCCCGGTTGCCCCTCTTCCAGGCCAGCTCTCTGCTGTGGCCAGGGAGTGCAGTGGAGGATGGCCCAAGTGCTTGGGCCCTGCACCCCATGGGAGACCAGGAAAAGCACCTGGCTCCTGGCTTCGGATCAGCGCAGTGCCCTGGCCGCGGCGGCCATTGGAGGGTGAACCAACGGCAAAAGGAAGACCTTTCTCTCTGTCTCTCTCTCTCACTGTCCACTCTGCCTGTCAAAAAAAAAAAAAAAAAAAAAAAAAGGAAATTTTTATGCTTTTACAGTGTTAAAGTAAAATAGATAAATTTTAAAACAATTTAATAAACTATTTTAAAAGAAACAATTGAATAGTAGAAGCCAAATAAAAAGCAGTTTGCTTTAAGAAAAATATGTCAAAGAAAATCCCACTTGCTTTAGGGGGTGCTACTGGCCTGGTGCTTCAGACATCCGCCGAGGTGCCTGCACCCCCCCTTGGTGTACCAGGTTGGGTACTTGACTCCAGACTCTCGGTCCCTGCTAGCACACATGCTGAGGGGGCAGTGGGTGATGGTTCCAGTTCTTGGGTCCTTGACACCCACGTGGGAGATCTGGAGTGAGCCCCAGCTTCTGCATTCAGTGTGGCCCAGCACCGGCTGTCACAGTGAGCTGAGGAGTGAACTAGTGGACGGGAGGTCTCTGTCTCTCTGATTCTGTTTCTCTGTGTCTCGGTCTCCTTCTCAAGTAAATAAAGAAATAAAAATTTAAATCCCACATGCTTTCTTGGCACCTTGACAATGTGTCAGAAAAGATAAGGATGACTGAGCCAATAAAATTCAGGTTTTAATGCACTGCACTGGAATGGCATTGGCTTATAATGGATTTAGGCAATGCCTTAATGGCAATCTATTTTGCATGACTTTTTATTTAAACTAACATTATGAAATAGGGAAGGTTAAATTATACTGTAGTATGCAGTTATTTCTATTTAAATTATTATGTTGCTGAGCAATCTATTCATTTGATGTTAAGAAATCTAGGGTTCTTTTAGATTCAACTAAAAGCAACTCACTTGCTTCAGCTTTAGTGCTAAAGCTTTAATAATTTTTAGTTTATTTTCCAAAATTAAATCGAGTGTTTACAATTTTTTCCCCTCCTGTCATTGGTAACATTCCTTTTGGACTGAATTCTGGAAGGTCCTTGGACTAAGGCTTGTAAAAGAGAGCGTGGACTTTGGAATCAGGCAATGTCAGTTGTAAATTCTGTCCCTTATCAGCTGTCTGAGCACGATCCGGCTACTTCTCCGAGCTTCAGTTTCCTCATATTTGAAATAGGAATATTGGGGCCGGCATTGGGCCTACCAGTTAGCACACCAGTTAGGACACCCAGGTCCCAACTGGAGTACCTGGCTCCAGCTCCCGATTCCAACTTCCTGCCGACACAGACCCTGGGAGGCAGTGGTGATGGCTCAAATAGTTGGGTTCCTGCACCAATACAGGAGACCTGGACTGAGTTTCCTGTTCCCAGCTTCAGCTCTCCAGCCACTGCAGGCATTTGGGGAACGAATCAACAGTTCTCTCTGTCTCTGTTTCCTTCCCACCCCCTCAAATAAATAAGTTTTCTAGAAAATTTCAGAGAGGTATTAATACTTACCATGTTATATTGTTGAAAAAAATAAAATGTCATGCGTGCATTTGGCACAGTGGTTCAGACACTGACTGGGACAGCCACTCCCCGTATCCGAGTACTCTGATCCACTTCTGATCCACTTCCTGCTACTGCACAGCCTGGGGACAGCAGGTGCCACGCATGTGGAAAATCTGGATGGAGTTTCAGTATCCTGGCTGAGGCCTGGCTGTTGTGGGCATTTGGGGAGTGAACCAGCAGATGGAAGATCCGCGTGTGTGTGTGTGTCTGCCTTTCAAACAAATAAATTTAAAAACTGATCACACAAAAATTTATTTTAAAAAATTAAACAAAAGGTTGGTATGAGTGGTAATGCCTAGTAGTATCTGTCACTTGACTTAATAAATGGTAGGTAATATTATTACTCAGAGTTTAGACATTTTCTATGATTTTGTGACAGATTTTTCCTTTTTTTTTTCTTTTTTTTTTTTCTTTTTTTTTTTTACAGGCAGAGTGGACAGTGAGAGAGAGAGACAGAGAGAAAGGTCTTCCTTTTGCCATTGGTTCATCCTCCAATGGCCACCACGGCTGGCGAGCTGCGGCCGGCGCACCGCGCTGATCCGAAGCCAGGAGCCAGGTGCTTCTCCTGGTCTCCCACGGGGTGCAGGGCCCAAGCACTTGGGCCATCCTCCACTGCACTCCCTGGCCACAGCAGAGAGCTGGCCTGGAAGAGGAGCAACAGGGAAAGAATCCGGCGCCCCGACCGGGACTAGAACCCGGTGTGCCGGTGCTGCTAGGTGGAGGATTAGCCTAGTGAGCCGCAGCGCCGGCCAATTTTTCCCTATCTTATGACATGGTATTTATTTATATGTGTGTATATTTTTTTTGACAGGCATAGTTAGACAGTGAGAGAGAGAGAGACAGAGAGAAAGGTCTTCCTTTGCCATTGGTTCACCCTCCAACAGCCGCTGTGGCCAGCGCACCGCGCCGATCCGATGGCAGGAGCCAGGTACTTATCCTGGTCTCCCATGGGGTGCAGGACCCAAGCACTTGGGCCATCCTCCATTGCACTCCCGGGCCACAGCAGAGAGCTGGCCTGGAAGAGGGGCAACCGGGACAGAATCCGGCGCCCCAACCGGGACTAGAACCCGGTGTGCCGGCGCTGCAGGCGGAGGATTAGCCTATTGAGCCACGGTGCTGGCTATGTGTGTATATTTTTTAAAGATTTATTTATTTATTTGAAAGGGAGAGTTACAAAGAAGCAGAGGCAGAGAGAGAGGTAGAGACAGAGAAAAAGGTCTTCCATCTGCTGGCTCACTCCCCAGATGGCTGCAATGGCCGGAACTGGGCCCATTTGAAGCCAGGAGCCAGGAGCTTCTTCTGGGTCTCCCACGCAGGTACAGGGTCCCAAGGACTTGGGCCATCTTCCACTACTTTCCCAGGCCATAGCAGAGAGCTGGATGAGAAGTGGAGCAGTCGGGACTCAAATCGGTACCCATATGGGATTCTGGCACTGCACACGACGGCTTTACCCCTTACACCACAACACAGGTCCCTTATGTATTCATTTTATAAGCTGAATTAAAATTCAGCTTTCAGGAGTCCATGAGACCCTTTGGACTGGGGCTGAGCCAGGCCAAAGCCAGGAGCCAGGAGCATCTTCCCACAAGAGTGCAGGGGCCTAAGGACTTGGGCATCCTCCGCTCCTTTCCCAGCCGCATTACCAGGGAGCTGGATGGGAAGTGGAGCATCCGGAACTCAAACCATTGCCCATGTGGGATGCCAGGGCTGCAGGCCTTGGCTTAACCCACCGCACCACAGTGCCAGCGCCGTCCATGAGACCCTTTGAGATAACTGGGCTGCGCGTTTCTGCCAAGTGTTTGCAGCGATGCTTGAGCAGAAGCTGAGGATTAGTGTTAGAATTCAGTGACGGTACAAAATTAAAAAACAAACAAGAAATAAAAAAAGAGGATGAAAAAAGAAGTGGTAGAGTCTTCATTATATTCTTATATTCTTTTTTTTTTTTTTTTTTTTTTTTTACAGGCAGAGTGGACAGTAAGAGAGAGAGAGACAGAGAGAAAGGTCTTCCTTTTGCCGTTGGTTCACCCTCCAATGGCCACCACGGCTGGCGAGCTGCGTCCTGCGCACTGCGCTGATCCAATGGCAGGAGCCAGGTGCTTCTCCTGGTCTCCCATGGGGTGCAGGGCCCAAGCACTTGGGCCATCCTCCACTGCACTCGCGGGCCACAGCAGAGAGCTGGCCTGGAAGAGGAGCAACCGGGACAGAATCCGGCGCCCCGACCGGGACTAGAACCCGGTGTGCCGGCGCCACAAGGCGGAGGATTAGCCTAGTGAGCCGCGGCGCCGGCCTTTCATTATATTCTCTATGCACTTTGCATATATTTGAAAATTTCTACCTAAAAACCCAGAGTAAAGAGGAGCTCTGAAAGAAGGCAAAGGTGTTAAGTCAGTGTCACCGAGCGAAGCGTTTGTGAGGATATATCTAGCCTTGACTGGTGAGTCAACTTGGAACAGAAAGAGCATTTTCTTGCAAATATTTTCTTTTATGAATTCTGGTCTTGCTTTCATTAAGTAGAACAGCCTAAAAAACAATAATAAAGATTTAATCTCTCTTAGTATAATTAGGCCTTGGCCTGCTACACACGCGCAGGAGAGGCACTCCAGGGAAATCTAAGTAGAAAGCAAAGTGTTGATGAGTCAGCTCATGGCACACTTTCCTTGCATCAATACTAAATCAAAGCTTCAGCTAATAACTCGGCCTGCTTTGTTGCTGAAGCTGTTGTCTTGGGAGTGACAATAAGATGGAAGATGTAGCTATTAATAGACTGTAACACCTCCTTCTTGTTCTGGTACTGTTTGTTGCAAAAGTCCAAATGTTGCTTGTGCAAACCTAAATAAGTCATCATTTCGATAACTATTTTCTTACTGAAATTCTACTGCTGGTTTTAGCCAAATAAAAGATGCTTCTTTCCTGCCATAAACTATGTGATTGAGTTGTTTATGCTTTAAGTTGTTCCAAGCCTTCTCTTCCTCACAAAGGCTGTGTTTTGCTGGTCATTCAGATGATTCATCCACTGCATACCCATAAAGATTATAGTTCACGAGGTGGTTGCAAGAATTAATTAATGTTTGCTGTGCACTTGTGATCCTCAGATGAAAGGCTCTGAGGAAATGCAGTGTGTCTACACAGCAACGACAGCACACATCACAAAAGACGCGGGTCTTCCTGCACGGACGGTGGAGTATTAACTGCAAGTTCTCTGCTTATTGTCTGCAGAAGCATCAAACAGCATGTGGAGGAACACAATAAAACTCCCAAGATTTCCAGGTGAGCATGCAATTGACAAAAGACGCATTGCAGACTTAAAGAAACACGGGCTTTTTGCTTTGGGATGCCTAAACATCACAAAGAAGAAGCGGAATGAAAAGGCAAAGAGCAGGTGCTCCGTGTGCAGCGAAGGCCGTCTGCAAACAAGGAAGATCCTTGCTGTGTGAGTCTCTCCCCATCGGGAGAAACATTGACAAACCGGCCAAAAGAGCTAATAGAAACACTGGGTCTAACTACTTCCCATCATTTCACATGGGGTGGGGAAAGACAGTTCAGAGGAAGAGAAGGGCGGGAAGGGGGGACTTGAGCAAACCCAGCATCACCAAGCACAGGAGATGCCTGAACCAGGGCAATTTGAACCCAGTCTTCTATTTTACTCTTCCCAACAAGAGTTCCTTCCGTGTATCAGCCCCTCTTGTGCAGTCCCACCTGCCTGACCCGGTTGGGTCCCGCAGGAGGCCCCGGCTGCCCTCCTGAACACGCTGTCCCTGCGGGTACCACGCCTGTCTCTGAATTTGAACACCCTTCGTGCCTCTGAAGGTTTCCAGTCATCGGGCCCCGCTCCTCTTACCCTGCAGCAACTCTGAGATCGGTTGTGTCCTGCTCTGTGGAAGCACATCCTCTTTCATAATGTTTTAAGCTTATTTCCTTATTTGAAAGCCGGGGAGAGAGGGAGAGAGACAGCAAGAGCGAGTGAGAGAGAAAGATCTTCCATTTGCTGGTTCACTCCCCAGATGGTCACGAGGGCTGGGGCTGGGCCAGGCTGAAACCAGGAACCAAGAGCCAAGAATTCCATCGAGGTCTCCCACGTGGGTAGGATAGACCCAAGCACTTTCCCAGGCACATTTGCAAGGAATTGTATTGAAAGTGGAGCAGCTGGGACTGGAACTGGCCCTCTGATTCAGGATGGGGCAGCTAGCCCCCCTCTCGCAATCTTTATACCACTGGGGTGCCCTGTCCTTCCCTCTACCGATGTAAATTTGGCCCACTCTAGGGGCAGGCATTGTGGTGTGACGGGTTAAGCTGGTGCTTGTGACACTCACATCCCACATCAAAGTTCTTGGCCGAGTCCTAGCTCCTCTGCTCCTGATCCAAGTTCCTGCTGATGCATCCCAGGACACAGCTATGGTACAGTGGGTCAAGCCACTGCCTGCAGGGCCAGGGTCCCATATGGGCGCTGGTTCTAGTCCCGGCTGCTCCACTTCCGATCCAGCTCTATGCTGTGGCCTGGGAAAGCAGTAGAAGATGGCCCAAGTCTTTGGGCCCCTGCGCTCACATGGGAGACCCAGAAGAAGCTCCTGGCTCCTGGCTTCAGATTGGCCCAGCTCTGCCATTGCGACCATTTGGGGAGTGAACTAGTGGATGGAAGACCTCTCTCTCTCTCTCTCTGCCTCTGCAATTCCACCTTTCAAATAAATACATTAAAAAAAAAAAAAGACTTTCTTGTTATTTTTCCTATACAATGAGCAAAGACCGCTTAACCAACTACACCACAACGCTGGCCCAAAGAACTTTTCTTTGTTTGTTTGTTTGTTTTTTTCTTAATACTATTGATTGACCTCTTTACTTAACATAGAGTTAATCATATCTGTATAAAGTCAGTTGAAAATAGATCCCAGTAAAAAATAAGAGTGGGAATAAGAGAAGAAGGAGGAAGTTTGTAACTGTAAAGCTGTATAGTTCTGCATATATTCCGATGGACTTATTTAAAAAAAAAAAAGATTTTATTTATTTATTTGAGGGTAGACAGTGAAAGGGAGGGAGAGACAGGTCTTCTGTCTGTTGGTTCACTCCCCAAATGACCGCAACGGCCAGAGCTGTGCTGATCCTGAAGCCAGGAGCCAGGAGCTTCTTCCAGGTCTCCCTCGTGGGTGCAGGGGCCCAAGGACTTGGGCCATCTTCTACTGCTTTCCCAGGCCACAGCAGAGAGCTGGATCAGAAGTGGAGCAGCTGGGACTGGAACTAGTGCACATATGGGATGCTGATGCTGCAGGTGGGGATTAACCTACTTTGCCACGGTGCCAGCTCCCTGACGGACTTACTTCTAAGGGAATAGTTTAAAAACTTTCCATGGGACCCCAAATCCCATTAAGCTGTGGGTAAAAGTGCCATCTTAAATGTTAAAGTGGTCCTATAAATAGGATTAAGTGTTAAATGGATCATATAAATAAGATCAAGTGTCTGGAAATAATAATAGATAGAATTAAAAAGGAGAAAATGCTCCAACATGGGAAGCCATCCACGCCGCAGACTCATAGAATGACATTACTCTAAACAGCACTCTGACCTCAGATTCAGCCCTTAAGGCATTCTGGTCTGGCTGAAAAGCCCATGAGAGCATTTCAGGCAAAGCTAAGACACTGTGGCAAAAAAAATTATCTACATGAAGGCTCTCTGTGAGTGAGACCCTAGTGGAAACAAGGGGCCATCAAAGAAGGAGGTACCTTTCTCTGAAGGGAGGAGAGAATTTCCACTTTGCTTATGGCCTTGTATAAATACTGACAGAGACTGTGGGCTCAGAAGGCTTCCATGGCCTAAGTAGTGCATGTCAAGAGCCTCAGGTGATCACTGATGTCATACAGAAGAGCATTAATTGTTAAATTAACAGGAGTCACTGTGCACTTATTTACCATGCAGGAACTCTGTCCTCAATGAGTTGTATTATGAGAATTAACTGTAAAACTTTTTCTCAAACAGTTTTTATATTTTGTGTGTATGTGTGCAAATTGTTGAAATCTTTACTTAGTATTGAGTTGGTTTTCTGTGTATAAAAAAAAAGAAAAGAAATCCTAATGGAGAATGGGACAAGAATGGGAGAGGGAGGAGGAGGTGGGGTAGTAATGGGTGTGGAAGGGTGGGTATGGTGAGAAGAATCACTATATTCCTAAAAGTTGTACTTATGAAATTTGTACTCAGGGCTAGTGCTGTGTTGAGTGAGTAAAGCTGCCACCTGCAGTGCCAGCATCCCATATGGGCACCGGATCAAGTCCCGGCTGCTCTACTTCCCATCCAGCTCTCTGCTATGGCCTGGGAAAGCAGTAGAAGATGTCCCAATCTTTGTGCCACTACACCCATGTGGGAGACCTGGAGGAAACTCCTGGCTTCAGATCGGCACAACTCTAGCCATTGCCACCAACTGGGAAGTGAACCAGCGGATGGAAGACCTCTCTCTCTCTCTCTCTCTGCCTCTCCTTCTCTCTGTGTGTCACTTTGACTTTCAAGTAAATAAAGAAATCTTTTTTAAAAAATGTAGCCCACAGACTTTTAAACAAACAAACAAAAAATTTGTACTCATTTGGGGCCAGCGCTGTGGCATAGTGGGTAAAGCCACCGCCTACAGTGCCAGCATCCCTTATGAGCACTGGTTCAAGTCCCGGCTGCTCCACTTCCAATCCAGCTCTCTGTTATGTCCTGGGAAAGCAGTAGAAGATAGCTCAAGTTCTTGCGCCCTTGCACCTGTGTGGGAGACCCAGAAGAGGCTCCCGGCTCCTGGCTTTGGTTTGGCGTAGCTCCAGCCGTTGCAGCCAATTGGGGACTGAACCAGCAGATGGAAGATTTCTCTCTCTGCCTCTGCTTGTCTCTTTGTGTAACTTTGACTTTCAAGTAAATAAATAAATCGTTTAAAAATTTTGAACTCATTAAATATAAGTTTTTTGGGGGAGAAAAAAAAGGACTGTTCTTTATACACATTTGCATCTCACAGAATGATTACTTACGGAATTCCATGGACATGGGTAAGATTTTTATTTTTGACATCCAGAGAGCTATGGAGACAAGCACTGGACATTTCCATGCTACCCCTTACGGGGGAGGAAAGACATTAATCTGGGTTCAAGGTCATCACATTGTGACCTCTGATACAGAAGAAATATTTCATTAGCCATGCCTAACGCCTAAAGGAAATACTACTCTCTCAATATCCTACTTCCCTTGGTAAATTTTACCCTCACTAATGAACTCCTTGATTTGCAGGTGCCCTGATTCAGGAAGAAAGAATACCAGGGACAGGGTAGCATGTTCCAGACACTGGAGGACAGGCCTCATGGCATGATGGCTGTTACATCAGGGTCCTACGAGTCTGGTTGAAGTGAATCGCCTTCCACACACCCATCATCTCTGGGTAACTGAGAAAATCCAGGTTATGAATTTCTACATCTGAAGAGCCGCCACCAGGAACGATGATCTTGTCAAACGCCCTGCTATCTGGAGTCTGTCAGAGTAGAAAGGCCGGATGCCGTCTTCCACTCGGTCCTCCGACCCAGGCCTGGCTGGGTGCCCGGCAGCCTGGCGAGTCGTGGCTCTTGTTTACCAGGTCAGCTTGGGCGAGCTGCCAAGCTTCCGTGCTTGTTTCCACACACGAACCACACCGATATCACAAGGATGTCAGGAGGGGCGGGACAGTGCGACATGATTCACGGTGCTCACCCTGTGAGCGCTCGACAAATAAATAGTAATTATGCAAAAGCAAATTCCAGGTAGGACTCCGATAAAACAACTTTAGCCTCAGTCTACTGACTCATATTGGTAAAATATGAGGAATTACCGGTAGAACGTGTTGAAATTCTGTGAATATTTGTCACTTCCCCATTTTTGTCCAACTCTTTGGACTCCAGATTTATTTACCTCCAACAGTTAACTTCTCCTTAAAGCGACTAAGAGCCTCTGGGCTTTTTTCTGAGGTCAGCAAGGATGGTTAGAGAAGGCTGAAGAGTTTCTCGGCCAGGCTTGTAAGGAGAAACACAGACAGCGTGGTGGCGGTTGTGAACAGAAAGCAATGCGAGACAAATTCCACCAATCCGAGGGAAGAAAGCAGTGTCCAGCCTTGCTGCTGGACAGCTGAAGGGCAGCCCCAGGCTTCCTGTCCACTCTGTAAAGAAACAGCCCCTAACCCTGCAGTAGATGAAGTTGTTTCTAAGTGAGCTCTTCACGGCCTTGGCGTGGCGGCGCGGCCTGCAACACAGCCGTCCCCTGGGTCCCCCCCAGTGCTGCTCGACTCTCGGCTGCTCCACCCTCAGTCCAGCTCCCTGTTACTACAATCCGGACAGCAGCAGAGGGTGGCCGGTGCTCGTGCCCCTCCCACCCACGTGGGAGACCTGGATGGAGTGCCAGGCTCCTGACCTCGCCCGGCCTAGCCCAGCCGTGGTGGCCGTTCGGGAAGTGAACTAGTAGGTTGAAGACCTCTCTCCCTCTGTCTTTCCCTCTTTTTTCTTTCCCTCTCTTTGTAACTCTGCCTTTAAATAAAATAAAATAAATCTTGAAAAAAATAAAATATAGGTAAGCTCTTGGTTAATATCCACAAATGTATGTTTTTGTGACCATTTCCCCAGGGTGTTTTTTTTTTAAAGATTTATTTATATGAAAGTCAGGGTTACACAGAGAGAGGAGAGGCAGAGAGAGAGAGAGAAAGAGAGAGAAGAGAGGTCTTCTATCTGCCGGTTCACTCCCAATTGGCCACAACAGCTGGAGCTGCGCCAATCCTAAGCCAGGAGCTAGGAGCGTCTTCCGGGTCTCCCATGTGGGTGCAGGGGCCCAAGGACTTGGGCCATCTTCTACTGCTCTCCCAGGCCATAGCAGAGAGCTGGATCAGAAGTGGAGCAGCCGGGACTTGAACTGGCGCCCATAAGGGATGCCGGCACTGTAGGCAACGGCTTTACCCGCTATACCACAGTGCCAGCCCCTCCACAAGGTGAAAAAAAAGACATTGTATACAATATACTCCTTGAGTGATTGAGAACACTAATGAACTTTTTAAAAAGATTTATTTATTTGAAAGGCAGAGTTACGAGGAGAGGGAGAGACAATTTGTAATATGTATTTTCCATTAAGTTTTTGAAGAATAAGAAATTTTATCTGGTGATTTTTTTACACTAAACTGATCTTTTAATTCCATTTTTCATAAATGTTTTGAAGTACCCTTATATTCTAAAATTTTTAATATAATCTAGGTCATCAAATTTATTACATGTAGTTATTTAAAAACTCTTTAAAGTTTAAAAATGTATTTAAGGGGCCAGTGCTGTGGCGCAGCAGGTTAACGCTCTGGCCTGTAGCACCAGCATCCCATATGGGTACCAGCTCTAGTCCTAGCTGCTCTACTTCCAATCCAGTTCTCTGCTGTGGCCTGGGACAGCAGTAGAAGATGGCCCAAGTTCTTGGGCCCCTGCACCAGCTTGGGAGACCTGAAAGAAGCTCCTGGCCCCTGGCTTTGGATTGGCGCAATTCTGGCTGTTGTGGCCAATTGGGGAGTGAACCATTGAATGGAAGACCTCTCTCTCTCTCTCTCTCTCTCTCTCTCTGCCTCTCCTCTCTCTGTGTAACTCTGACTTGCAAATAAATAAAATAAATATTTTTAAAAAATGTATTTAATAGGCTAATCCTCCGCCTTGCAGTGCCGGCACACTGGGTTCTAGTTCCGGTCGGGACGCCAGATTCTGTCCTGGTTGCCCCTCTTCCAGTCCAGCTCTCTGCTGTGGCCCGGGAGTGCAGTGGAGGATGGCCCAGGTCCTTGGGCCCTGCACCCACATGGGAGACCAGGAAAAGCACCTGGCTCCTGCCTTTGGATCAATGCGATGCACCGGTTGCAGTGTGCTGGCCGTGGTGGCCATTGGAGGGTGAACCAATGGCAAAAGGAAGACCTTTCTCTCTCTCTCTCTCACTGTCCACTCTGCCTGTCAAAAAAAAATTTTTTTTTAATGTATTTAAAAGAGTAGTAGCCACAGAAAGAGAGGAAGAGAGAGAGAGAGATCCCATCCACTGGTTCCATCTCTAAATGCACACAACAGCCAGGGCTGGGCCAGGCTGCAGCTTGAAGTCAGAAGCTTCATCCGGGTCCCTCATGTGGGTGACAGGGACCGAAGTACTTGACCCATCCCCCAGTGCCTTTCAGGGTACGCACTGTTGGGGAGGCAGAGCTGGGATGCAGCCCAGGCACTCTAGTGTGGGACAGGGCATCTCAAATTTCACCTTAATTGCTGGGCCAAGTGCCCTCCCCAAAGGTTGTGATTCTTCACTGCTTCAAAGCTCTCTCTTGTCTTCAGGATTTTAAAAGTGCTTTGACCATCTTTTCTGGTTGTTTTTGAAAGAGAATTGGTTTGAATTCTGTGATCCATCAATACTAGAAATAGGTGTTTGGACTCCTTCTAAATATATTTGTCTTTTTTTCAAAAGATGTATTATTTGAAAGGCAGAGTTACAGAGTGACAGAGAGGTCTTCCATACCCTGGTTCACTCTGGAAATGGCCGCAAAGGCCAGAACTGGGCTTATCTGAAGCCGGGAGCCAGGAGCTTCTTCCGGGTTTCCCATGAGGGTGCAGGGGCACAAGGACTTGGGCCATCTTCTGATGTTTTCCCAAGCAAATTAGCAGAGAGCTAGATCAGAAGTGGAGTAGCCGAGACTCGAACCAAGCTCATATGGGATGCTGGCATAACAGGCAGCGGCTTTACCTACTACGCCACAACGCTGGTTCCCGAAAAAATTTTTTCCCTTAGGATTTATATATTTACTTGAAAGATGGAGTTAGAGCGAGCGAGCGAGAGAGAGAGCTTCCATCTACTGGTTCACTCCCCAAGTAACACCCACTGACTGGCCGGCTGAAGTCAGAAATGTATAACTCCATCCAGGCCTACCTAACACTTGGGCCATCCTCTACTTTCCCAGGTACCTTAGCAGGGAACTGGATCATAAGTGAGGCAGCCCGGACTTGAACTGGCACCCAAATAGGATTTCAGCTTAGTAGGCAATGGCTTAACCCACACACAATTCTGACCCCCAAAACTGAAAATCTTAACTCTTTGCCTCTCTCCCCAGTCCTTCCCTTCCCTTCCCTTCCCTTCCCTTCCCTTCCCTTCCCTTCCCTTCCCTTCCCTTCCCTTCCCTTCCCTTCCCTTCCCTTCCCTTCCCTTCCCTTCCTTTTCCTTCTCTCCCCTCCCCTCCCCTTTCCCCACCCCCCTCCTCTCCCTTGCCCTCCTCCTCTCCCCTCCCCTTCCCTTCCCTTCCCTCCTCTCCTCTCCCCTTCCCTCCCCTCCCCTCCTCTCCCTTGCCCTCCCCTCCCTTGCCCTCCCCTCCCCCCACCCCCTCCTCTCCCTTGCCCTCCCCTCCCTCCCCTTCCCTTCCCTCCCCTCCCCTTTCTTTTCTTTTCTTTCTTTTCATAATGCTGGCCCCTCACCCAAGTCTTTGCAACCACAATTCTACCTTCTGTTTCTACAAGGTTGAGTAATTTAGATACCTCATGTTACGTGGAATCATACAGCATTTGTCTTGTTGTGACATGCTTATTTTGCTTATTGTAGTATCTTCAAGGTCCCTCCATATGGTAGCGTGTGACAGAATTTCCTTCTTGTTTTTAATAATAGGCCACCATGAGTGGCATTGTGGCACAGCCGGTAAAGCCGCCACCTGCCAGGAGGAAGATTCTGGCTCTTGGCAACAGCCTGGCCCAGCCCGGTCTGTTGTGGCCACTTGGGGAGTGAACGAGGGGATGGGAGATAGCTCTCTGTCTTTCTCTCTCTCTCTCTCTCTCCGTGACTGTGCCTTCAAATAAATGAAACAAATCTTTTTTTTTTAAAGTCCATTTTAAGTATGCATGGCATCTTCTTTATCCATCCATCCCTCAATAGATGTGTTTTGTTTTTATAAGGAACTGATAGACCTCTTTTTAAAGCACTTCACACACCCACTAATAACATACAAGAGAACTGATTGCTCCAAATCCTTGCAAACTCCATGTGTGGCCAGTCTTAGGACACCAACATGCAAGTGTCTAATAAAAGAGGTGGGTCTATTAAAGACTGAGAAGTAGTGAGCTGCCAGAAGACCCAGATGTGGTTTCATATATCAAAGGAAGAGAAGGTTTCAGGAAAGAGGGGCTGACCAAGATCTCCTCAAGCACTCTTGTCTGCCTGCGGTACGTTTTCCACTGTATAATTATAGAGTTTCTTCTTTAACAGGGAAATTTTGTCATGGCCCTCCTCAGCCCGTCATATTTCACACTGCACTAAAAGAGGCCCTCCTAGGGCCGGCACTGTGGTGTAGCAGGTAAAGCCTCCCCTTGTAGCTCAGGCATCCCATATGAGCACCGGTTCAAGTCCCGAGTGCTCCGCTTCTCATCCAGCTCCCTACTAATGTGCCTGGGAAAGCAGTGGAAGATGGCCAAGTCCTTGGGCCCCTGCACCCACATGAGAGACCTGGAAGAAGCTCCTGGCTCCTGGCTTCTGATCAGCCCACCTCCATCACGACCATTTGGGCAGTGAGCTAGCAAACAGAAGACCTCCCTATGTCTCTCCCTCTCTTTATCTGTAAATCTGCCTCTCAAAAAAAAATAAATATTTTAAAAAATCTTAAAAAGGTTGTGTTTAGAGGTGCCTTGGAGGTAATCTAGTCCAACCACCTCATTTAGAAGAAGAATGCAGGTGATTCAGCTAGATTTGAATTTCATATAAATAATGGATCATTTTTAGCAATGCTTGGGACATATTTATACTAAATATTATTTGAAAGTAAATTTCAGATATATATTTGAAATGTCGGTTTTTGTTACATTCTGTACATTATCTGTGAAATTTCTATTTTGTCTTCTGTTAGAGTTTGAATAATAATTTGAGTATCCTTCAAAAACCCATGGGCTAAAGGCTGTACTCCCAGAGTCATATGTGACTAGATTAAGCACAGAACTTAATGCAGTTATGGGTTTGAAGGTGGGGCCTTGGAAAAGGGTTAGATTGGATCCAGCTGTTCTCCAATCAGGGTGGCTATAAAAAATAAGCATGCTCCTGTCTCTCTGCTTCCTGGCTCACCCTGTTGTTCTGCCACCCCACATGTTCTGCCATCCACTGCTCTCATCAGACCCCAGACCAACAGGACCGCCGGATCCCGGACAGTAGATCCCCAAAACTGAGAGCTGGAATACCGCTTCCTGCATGAGTATTTTCTCTCACGCATTGTAGGTGTCGCAAACTAGCTAACACAGCTCCCAAGTGCACCTGCCTGCTTCGGCAGCTTCTTGGCTGGACCCCTCAGAATCTCTGCCTTTTCCAGTTAGTTCCCTGACCGTATTCCCCTTCTTTCTCCCCTGATAATTTGCACATGCTGTCCCCTGCCTGACCCATTGTGTCTCCTCCCCTTGCCTGGTGACTTCCTACTCTCCCTTTGTCTTCAGGTTAAGTGTTACTTTCTTGAGGAAACTTCTCTTCATCTCAGAGGAAATCAATCCTCACTGCTAAATATCTCCTGTACTTTGGCCTTCAGGGCACTTAACAAGCCAGTGGTTATTAAATTATTTATAAGTGTTTTATCTTCCGTGATAAATTATAAGCCATTGAGGGCAGTGTGTCTGTGGTGTTAAGTGGCCCAAAGAGGTTATCAAATGTTTGGTGTGATTGTTTATAATCAAGTGAATGCAAATTAAATTTGTTTTGTAACTTTTACATCCTCATTTGAGAACACTGGCGACTCAACTAGTTGTTGCAGAAGCAAAATTAAGAACTGTAAATAAATGTTTTGATTGTGGGAGTTCAAACAGTTTTGTAAACATTTTTAAAAGAACTTTTTCATGTAATTTTACCAAGGATGGTTTTGAGTGCCCCAGATGAAATGCTTGATTAGGAAAATCCGTTTTAGCAAAAAAAAAAAAAAAAAAAAAAGTCCAGAAAAAAATCAAAAATCAAAAGAACTGTGAGTTTGTAATAATTCTTAGCTAAGAGAGGGACTTATATGGAGCCTTTTTGCTGGAGAAATCTCAACCTTCTTAGCAGATAAAAAGACAATTCAAGCCCAAAACTTGAGTGGCATGCACACTGTTTAGGAATAAGCCACGCACTGAATTAACAGAAGGAAACAGGCAATTTAGGACATCTTCACTTCGGTTAGAGTCAAATGGATACAGCTATACTAGGGTCCCAAAAATCAGAGCACAGAGAAAGAAAACAGATGAGTGGTTCCTTTAAAATAAGTGACGACTTGAGCAGTGGGAACCCCTTGACCTCTGCAGCCTTCCCTTTAAAACGCTGAGCTCTCCCAGTGGAGAGCTTAAGCAGAAAAGGTCTTTTCTGGGGTAAAATTGAGCAGCTCTCAGATGTGAAGGTCAGGGGTTGAGGGAACCCAGACAGACAGCCAGGAGCACGGTGAGCGTCAGCTTTGGCGTGACCCTGTGCGGCTGCCAGCGCCACTGGAGATGAGCACCAGCCCAGCGATTGCTGCCACCAGACTGGATTCCGCAGCTACCGGGGGATGACTTCTGCTGACTTCTCTGTCAATCACTGTAGCCTCAGAGTCCCATGGAAGAGTTTATAGTTAGTGTGGTGTTTACTTTCGCTAAGATGCAGATTAGGCCACCTGTATGGCACAGCCAAGTGCCTGGGTTTGGCAGCAGGGATGACTCATGCGAGAGTCCTGGATGGAGCTGCAGACTCCCATCTTGGCTCCTGGCTGCTATGGACATCCGGGGAGTGAACCAGCAGATGGGGCTCTCTCTGTCTGTCCGCCTCTGCCTGTCAGCTAAATAATTAAGTGATTTTACAAGGGCATGTAATTGGCCAAGCTTACATCACTTCCAGTACACACGCTGGGCATGTACTGAGTAGTGGGCAGGGAGAGGGGATGTGGTTAGGCAAGTATCTGGACTTATGGCTCCTATGGTGGGAGGAGAGACCCTGCTGCCTACTGAAACTCCCAAAGAGAGGATTCCCAAACAGGAGGAGGAGGACAGGGTCGGAATCTGGGCAGCCAAAAAATACTGCTGTTGACAACACTCGTCTATCTTTCAGGGATACATGAGAAGTCTGCCCTTCCCAACAGCTACTCTTGCTTCATATCTATAATTATAGTAAGTTACCAAATTACCAATCAGGGTGAGTGTCCGTGGTTAAGACGCCGGCTTGGACACTCATCTCCCATGTCACAGCACCTTGGGTTCAAGTCTGTTTCCCAATTCCAGCTTCCTCCTAATGCAGACCTGGAGGCAGCAAGGGATGGCTCAGGTTGGTCCCTGCTACCTAGGTGTTGGACAGGGTTGCACTCTAGCCCTGGCCCGGCCCCTGCCCTCGCCACTGAGGACGTCTGGGGAGTGAACCAGCAGGTGGGAGCACCTTGTCTGTCTCTCAAATATTAAAAAAGAAATAACCAGTGACTTGATTTAGGCAGGCCTGTATTTCCATGCAACACATAGCCACATAAGCTGATTCACTGACTTTTCTTCTAAGCTTACTATTCTATTTGAAAAAAGGAGCTATTTTTCTTTGTTCCAGGTTAAAGGAGGTGTTCATAGG
This sequence comes from Oryctolagus cuniculus, assembly GCF_964237555.1. Lineage (NCBI taxonomy): Eukaryota > Metazoa > Chordata > Mammalia > Lagomorpha > Leporidae > Oryctolagus > Oryctolagus cuniculus. The sequence continues at coordinate 2,424,592 of NC_091438.1, read as the reverse complement.
TATCGTTAATCTGCAATCTTTTTTTTTTTTTATTTGACAGGTAGAGTTATAGACAGAGAGAGAGAGAGAAAGGTCTTCCTTCCATTGGTTCACTCCCCAGATGGCCACTATGACCCGCACTGCACCAATCCGAAGCCGGGAGCCAGGTGCTTCCTCCTGGTCTCCCATGCGGGTGCAGGAGCCCAAGCACCTGGGCCATCCTCCACTGCCTTCCCGGGCCACAGCAGAGAGCTGGACTGGAAGAGGAGCAACCGGGACAGAATCTGGTGCCCATATGTGATGCCGGCGCCACAGGCAGAGGATTAACCAAGTGAGCCACAGCGCTGGCCCCAATCTGCAGTCTTAACATAGCCTCTACACTCAGAGGATAAGTCAAGTCTGACAATAATGTGTTTTGATTAAGAAATCAGAATTGAAAGCAAGCAAATCCGGCTGTGCGGAGAGCCACAAGGCTCTGTTTAAAGGAGCCCCTTGGAAAGGGCGCTCGCTTACAGCCTCTTTCTGAAAAAAGAGAACTCCCCGGTCACAGCGCTCTCTTCACATGGTTTCCCGAATGGGCCTGTGTTCTCCCTCTACCTGATATTCATAAAACAAGAACATTAAGGGCTCTGCCCACCCCCAGACTCATATTCACATTAGTCTTGTATAGTCATCTACTTAGCCAGGATTACTTATAAATATCATGTCTACGTGTTGTTGTTTTTAGGTTACTACTTCCCTGGAAGGCATGAGACTTATCCATTTCATTAACTGCATAGCACCAAACACTGGTCACTATATGTAAGGCTTTTAATGCTGCCATTGAATATGCTAGTACGTTTTCCTAGACTATAGCTAATATAATCTCTCTTCAAGTGAAATGGAATTTGCAAATAATAGTCTAGGGGTCAAATGTGGCTCAGCATTTGTCTGCTTTTATAAATAAGGTTTTATTGTCTGCTTTTATAAATAAGGTTTTATTGGAACACAGTAATTTGCATTTTTTTACATAGTATCTGTAGTTGCTTTCACACTGAATGTCAGAGGTGAGTAATTGTGACAGAAATTATGTGGCCTGAAAGCCTAAACGTTGACTATTCTGGCCATTTACTGAAAAGCTGTGCTGACCTTCGACCCCATGTTAGTCATTCTTGATCTGAGATGACAGGATGGAAAACCATCCATAAACTCCTGAAATAGGTAAAGTACCTGGCCCAACACCCCAAATTAAAATCCTTAGGTCAAAGGTGGAAATATGAAGATTTTAAAAGTTCACAGCAAAATTGAGAACCATCAGCCTAATGAAACACAGAACCTATTAAAATTTTAAGAAATCTAACTCATCAACTGCCAAATAGACATCAGGCATTTATTATATGTTCTATTTTCTCATTTAATCTCCATAAAACATATTATATTTACTTCTATTTCAAATAAATAAATCTTTTTAAAACAGAAAGAAGATGTATATTAAAAGAAAACTACGTGTGGATTTGAAATTATTTTCACCAGAATAAACTTATCTTTTAATTCTATTTCCCATCAAATTTTTGAAGTTCCCTCCTACATATAAAACAAAGATTCATTCCCTTCACTTTCAGTCTGTGAGTATCTTTAAAAAAAATAATTTTGGCCGGCGCCGTGGCTCAATAGACTAATCCTCCGCCTTGCGGTGCCGGCACACCAGGTTCTAGTCCCGGTCAGGGCGCCAGATTCTGTCCCGGTTGCCCCTCTTCCAGGCCAGCTCTCTGCTGTGGCCAGGGAGTGCAGTGGAGGATGGCCCAGGTCCTTGGGCCCTGCACCCGCATGGGAGACCAGGAAAAGCACCTGGCTCCTGCCTTCAGATCAGCGTGGTGTGCCGGCTGCAGCGCAGCGGCCATTTGAGGGTGAACCAACGGCAAAGGGAGGACCTTTCTCTCTGTCTCTCTCTCTCTCACTGTCCACTCTGCCTGTCAAAAATAAAAAATAATAATAATTTTATATATAGAGAGATCTTCCATCTAGGCTCTCTCCCTATATGGCCACAACAGGACCTTCTTTCAGGTCTCCCACGTGGGTGGCAGGGGCCTAAACACTTGCGTCATCTTCTACTGCTTTTCCCAGGCCATTAACAGGGAGTGGGCTGGGGCCAGCGCTGTGGCACAGTGGGTTAATGCCCTGGCCTGAAATGCTGGCATCCCATATGGGCAGTGGTTCGAGTCCCAGCTGCTCCACTTCCAATCCAGCTCTCTGCTATAGCCTGGGAATGCAGGACCCTGCACCCATGTGAGAGACCTGGAAGAAGCTACTGGCTCCTGGCTTCGGATTGGCGCAGCTTCAGCCATTGCGGCCAATTGGGGAGTGAACCATTGGATGAAAGATCTGTCTCTCTCTCTCTCTCTGCCTCTCTCTGCCTCTCCTCTCTCTGTGCAACTCTGACTTTCAAATAAATAAATCTTTAAAGCAAGCAAGCACACAAACAAACAAACAAAAAAACAGGGAGTGGGAATAGAAGTGGAGCAGCCAGGACATGAACCGGTGCCCGAATGGGATGTTGACATAGCAGGCTTTATCCACTATGCCACAACTCTGGCCCCTCTATGAACACCTTTTGTAGGTAAATTGAGTCTCTTGATGGCAGCACATTTGGGCAGTTGGGCCTTGTTTTGTTCTTTAAGATTTATTTGAAAGGCAAAGTGACAGAGACAGGGAGACAGAAACTGAGAACTAGCCCAAGAATGGGAGCCCAGAAACGCATCCGAGTCTCCCACGTGCATGCAGGACCCAAGCGCTTGGGCATCTTCTGCTGTCCTCTCAGACACATCAACAGGGAGCTGTTGCAGGAACAGTGCCCGGTAGGGGATGCAGGTGCTGAGAGCAGCGTCTTGAGCCGCTGGGCCACAAAGCTGGCTCTGGGTCTTGCTTTTTGGCCAGTCAGTCTGTATCTTCTTTGGTTGGAGAATTTAATCCATTTACATTCAAAGTAATTATTGATAGATAATCATTTACAAGTTGCCATATTTGAATTTTGTAGATTCTTTGTTTCTTTCTTTCATCCTTTGTGGTACAATGGTTCTCTGGGGTAGGCTTTGCAGTTTTCTTTTTATCTGTTTATTTGTTATAGGCTTTAGCTTTATGAGGCTTGAATAAAATCATCTTGTACTTACCCATTTAAGCTGATAACAACTTTAATCACATATATAAACTCTACACTTTTACTCCTTCCGTCTCATGTTTTCTGTTTTTCTTTTAAAATATTTCCTTATTTTAATTGAAAGGCAGAGTTACAGTGGGAGAGGGATAGATCTATATCTATATACATATGTATGTGTGTGTGTGTATATATATATATATATAGAGAGAGAGAGAGAGAGAGAGAGAGACAGAGAGAGAGAGACAGAGAGAGAGAGACAGAGAGAGAGAGAGAGAATCTTCCACTTGCTGGTTCACTCCCCAAACGGCCACAATGGATAGGGCCAGGCCAGGCTGAAACCACAAGCCTGGAACTCCATCCAGGTCTCCCGGGAACAATGAGGGGCTGGAACCAGCATGCATGTGGGATGTGGGATGTGGGATGTGGGATGCTAGTGCCACAGGTGGTGGATTAACACCCTGCTCCACAATCCTGGTCCTGTGCTTTATGTTTTTGATTAAAGAATTATGTTTTTATATTAATCCTGGTATCTGCTCTCTGATGACTGTGCTTTTATTTTTTAATAAAAGATTTATTTATTTGAAAGGCAGAGTTACTGTAGGAGAGAGAGAGGCAGAGACACAGAGAGAGAAATAGAGAGATCTTCCATCTGATGGTTCACTTCCCAAAATGGCCATAACAGCTGGAGCTGGCCTGATTCAAAGTCTTCCATCCATTGGTTCATCCCCCAAATGGCCACAACAGCCAGAGCTGAGCTGATCTGAAGCCAGGAGCTTCATCCAGGTCTCCCTCCTGGGTACAGGGTCCCAGATACTTGGGCCAACTTCTGCTGCTTTCCCAGGTGCGTTAGCAGGGAACTGGATGGGAAGTAGAGTAGCTGGGACTTGAACTGGTGCCTATATGGGATGTTGGTGCTGCAGGCAGCGGCTTTACCTACTATGCCACGGCACTGAACCCTGTCTGATAACTTTCACTGTGGTGTGACTCATAATTTTTGTAGTCAATTTTTAATTCTCGTATCCTATTTGTTGTTGCTAATTTATACCAAATAAAAATGGATATTTTATGATGCAATGGAGTTATTAAGGAAAAAAAATCCTCAGGTTTAAGTGAGTAGATTTAAAATAGCACCCTCACAAGGTTGCCTTTTATTCCTAAGTATGATATCCTTAAAGTGGGCATTTATAATTGTTATGCGCTGAGATGTGTTTCCACCCCCTGCGGCAGTCGTAACCTCTAGTACCTCAGACACTGATTGTATTTGGAAATAGAACCTTTAAAGAGGTGGTTAAGGAAAGGTTATGTGGGTGAACCTTAATCCAATCTGATTGTTGACCTTATAAAAAAAGAAGATTAAGGGCCAGCTCTGTGGATTAGCAGCTAGATTCCTGCAGTGCCAGCATCCCTTCTGGACGTCAGTTCGAGCCCCAGCTGCTCCACTTCCTTTCCAACTCTCTGCTGTGGTCTGGGAAAGCAGTAGAAGATGGCCCAAGTGCTTGGGTCTCTGCACCCATGTGGGAGACCCGGAAGAAGCTCCTGGCTTCAGATCAGCTCAACTCTGCCTGTTGTGGCCATGTGGGGGGTGAACCAATGGATGGGAGACTTTTCTCACCTCTGCCTCTCTGTAAGTCTGCCTTTCAAATAAATTAAATGTCTTTTTTTTTTTTTTTTTTTTTGACAGGCAGAGTGGACAGTGAGAGAGACAGAGAGAAAGGTCTTCCTTTGCCGTTGGTTCACCCTCCAATGGCCGCCGCTGCAGCCGGCGCACCGTGCTGATCCGATGGCAGGAGCCAGGAGCCAGGAGCCAGGTGCTTTTTTCCTGGTCTCCCATGGGGTGCAGAGCCCAAGCACCTGGGCCATCCTCCACTGCACTCCCTGGCCATAGCAGAGAGCTGGCCTGGAAGAGGGGCAACCGGGACAGAATCCGGTGCCCCGACCGGGACTAGAACCCGGTGTGCCGGCGCCGCAAGGTGGAGGATTAGCCTATTGAGCCACGGCGCCGGCTAATTAAATGTCAAGAAAGAAAGAAAGAAAGAAAGAAGAGAGAGAGAGAGAGAGAGAGAGAGAGAGAGAGAGAGAGAGAGAGAGAAAGAAAGAAAGAAAGAAAGAAAGAAAGAAAGAAAGAAAGAAAGAAAGAAAGAAAGAAAGAAAGAAAATGAGATTAAGACAGACGAGGGAATGACCATGTGCATGAGGACAGAAGGTGTAGATGACCAGACACAAATCAAGAAGAAAGGTGGCTAAAGAAATCAAACCTGCTTCAGCTTGGACTGGGACTTCTACCCCCAAGCTGTCAGAAAATAAGTTATGTCATTTTAGTCATCCAGTCTGTGGTATGTGGTATGGCAGCGCCAGAAAACTAATACAATAATGAAAAACAGTACTTGGGTATTTTTGCATGTGGAAAACTGGAGCTGCTTTGTGTTCATCTGAAGCTGTTTAAAGCAGTGCCTAGGGGGCCGGCACTGTGGCGTAGTGGGTAAAGCCGACACCTGCAGCGCCTGCACCCATATGGGCACCAGTTTGTGTCCCGGCTGCTCCACTTCTGATCCAGCTCTCTGCTGTGGCCTGGGAAAGCAGTAGAAGGTGGCCCAAGTCCTTGGGCCCCTGCACCCACATGGGAGACCCAGAAGAAGCTCCTGGCTCCTGGCTTCGGATTGGCACAGCTCCAGCCTTTGTAGCTAATTGGGGAGTGAACCAGCAGATGGAAGACCTCTCTCTCTCTGCCTCTCCTTCTCTGTGTAACTCTTTCAAGTAAATTAATAAATCTTAAAAAAAAAAAAAAAAGAAAGAAAGAAACAATCTCACACAGGGCTCAGAAACCTTTCATGTAGCTCTTTTGGAATCAAGTTTACAGAATCCTAATTCGAGAAATCCCTGATTTGACTTGAGCTGCAGTATCAATCGAATGGCTGTTACTCTGGCTCAAGGCAACCGTGTGGGCCTAATTTGCAGATGATGATTTGTGCCTGGTTTGGCACTGGACGATAAAGGTTACAGTTGGGTGAGACACTATTAGTTTCCTCCTATTTCTTTAGTATAATTGCTCAGGACATCTTCCTTTGCTTATTTATTTTCTAGAGTTTTAATGAGCACTGGTAAGAGGAAGGGTGTAATGTGGATTAAGGGGAGGAGTTGGAGGTCGTGGAGAATCTGTGTATAAGGGGAAGGGTAGGGTGGGAAGAGAGCGCTCAGCTGGCTTCCCACCCTTTACCTAAAGCAGTTTGGAAAATCCTATGACTCAGCTCCAGGACTCCTTATTTGGTCCCTGTGTGTGTTTCAAGATGTCATTACCTCTTGTCATATAAATTATTTACAACGGGGAAGTCTCAGTTCCCGGCTGTACTCTAATCAGGTTTTTTAGATAACCCAATTTTAATTCTCATACTGTTCAGTTCCTCACCCCTTATCCTCTTCATCCCACTGCTGCCTCAAACTGCTGATTGTGTTAGATAACATACCACCTTTCATTTCATGGACCAAGAAGTTAGACTATATGACATACACAGGGGCCGGCATAGTGGGTAAAAGCCGCCGCCTGCAGTGCCGGTGTCCCATATGGGCACTGGTTTGAGTCCCAGTTGCTCCACTTCTAATCCAGCTCTCTGCTGTGGCCTGGGAAAGCAGTGGAAGATGACCCAAGTCCTTGGGCCCCTGCACTCTCATGGGAGACTTGGAAGAAGCTCCTGCCTCCTGGTTTTGGATCAGGGCAACTCTGCCCTTGGCCAACTGGGGAGTTAACCAGTGGATGGAAGATCTCTCTGACTGTCTTTCTCTCTCTGTGTAACTGTGACTTTGAAGTAAAAATAAATAAATCTTTTTAAAAAATGACATACATATAATATGCATTTTAAAATTTTTATTGAAGACTTATTATGTGCCCTGTGCACTAAGTGCTTCACATGAAATAGCTCATTTAATTTTCATGGTGTATTAGTGGTGGAGGCTGGGGTCAAGTCTACATTTAATTTTCATGGTGTATTAGTGGTGGAGGCTGGGGTCAAGTCTACATTTAATTTTCATGGTGTATTAGTGGTGGAGGCTGGGGTCAAGTCTACATTTCTGGGCATCCACATCAGAACTATATATGAAAACATCAACTCTACCTAAATTGTTTAAACTATCTTGAAGTTACACAATAATTATTTTTTTCGACATGCAGAGTTAGACAGTGAGAGATACAGAATAATTATTTCTAAGTGCAATGACTATAAGTATTAACCTATTTATCATAAGCAAAACATTCTGTTAAAAAAATTTACTTATTTGAAAGGCAGAGATACAAAGAGAGAAGGAGACAGGCTGGGAGGAGAGAAAGATCTTCCATATGCTGGTTCACTCTCCAAACAGCCGCAATGGCTGGAGCTGGGAGAGGAGCTTCTCCCAGGTCTCCCACGTGGGTGCAGGGACCCATGGACGTGGGCCATCTTCCACTGCTTTCCCAGGCACATTAGCAGGGAGCTGCATCAGAAGGGGAATAGTAGGGATTCGAACCATTGCCCATATGGGATGCCAGCAACTGTAGGCTTAACCTTCTACTCCACAGTGCCGGCCCTCAGGCTATGTTTTAAACACTTCAATTCAGTGCATTAAAACAAAGCTCACTGCACTAAACAAATTTATTATACAACTCTAAAGATCTTCAAAGTGGGCCGGCGCTGCGGCTCAATAGGCTAATCCTCCGCCTTGCAGCGCCGGCACCCCGGGTTCTAGTCCCGGTCAGGGCGCCGGATTCTGTCCCGGTTGCCCCTCTTCCAGTCCAGCTCTCTGCTGTGGCCTGGAAAGGCAGTAGAGGATGGCCCAAGTCCTTGGGACCTGCACCCCATGGGAGACCAGCAGTACCTGGCTCCTGCCTTTGGATCAGCGCGATGCGCTGGCCGCAGCGGCCATTGGAGGGTGAACCAACGGCAAATAGGAAGACTTTTCTCTCTCTCTCACTGTCCACTCTGCCTGTCAGAAAAAAAAAAAAAAAAAAAAGATCTTCAAAGTATAACTATGTATGGCTTAAATTTCAATACAATGCCTCATTTTATCTCATTTGTATTTATCCACAACAAATCTCAATACTCTGGTAGTAGTAAAAAAATTTAAGCAGCAAAATCAGGAAAAAAGAGTTTAATTCATCAACTAAAAATTTTTGAATAGTTGCTAATTTGGGAGTAAAACCCAGAATATCTTTTTCCCTCACTGAATAGCTATATTATCTATCATCTAAATAGACTCAGTCTCAAGGGACAAATTACCCTCTGTGTCCCAAACTTCTAGTGTAACTGGGGAATTCAAAACACAAAAATGACTTCTCACAGATTAGTTTTTATCATGAACACTTAAGTGTTTTCATCAAAGCTTCTCTTTTCCTTTCTCTGTCAAATGTTTCTGTGTATGGTATTAAAAAAGAAATTTGGAAAGTTCTTTTTTAGAATTTATTTTTAATTGAAATATTGGTAAATTTAGCTTAAAATACTATTTTATAAGGGATCTTTGAAGAGGCTTTACCAACTAAGGTAAAGACATTACGTTATCTGAGTTGCCTGTCGCGGGAAGTTGGGTAGCTTGCTTTACCTAAACAGGGAAGTTGGCATGTCTGCCTAGCAACAGCCGCTAAAACCTAAACCTGCTGTAGTGGAGCAGGGAGGAGGAGGAGACACAGGAGGAACAGATTAATCTGTTTTTCCTTGCAGGAGACAGAGGTCTGGTTGTTGGAGGAGCAAAAAGGCCATCATGCCTTAGGTCGGCACCCCCTGAGAAGGCTAGAAACTTGCTCTTTGTAGGGCTGGGGTGGTTGCTACAGTAGCTCCTCCTTCTCAGCGGGGTATATGTTTATAAACACACTAAGCTTTTTCCTATCCGTTCGTACCTACGAGGAAGTTTAATTCCTAAATTAGGCACAGTGAGAGAGTAACAAGAATGAACAAGTATAACAATATGTTGCAGTGAAATCTATTTACACTTTACTTTTGGAATTTTCCATTTAGTATTTCCGGTAACTGAACTCTGAAAGTGAAATCCCAAATAAGGGCGCACTGGGATTCTCCTGGTAGTAGGTTAAACGGGTTCCAGAGCTGGCTCACTTCAAAGGCAGGAAATCCCAATCAGCAGAGACTTCCAGAAGCTAAAAGTAGCAGCAGCAGGAGGGTATTGACAACCAAAAGGAACTCAGCTTCAGGCGTGTGGTTTATGTTGACAAATGATGTGAACACAGTCACAGCGACGCGGTGTAGCAAGTTAAAGGCAGGGCGTCTCCAAACGTTAGCACTTTTCCTGCTATTGACGAACGCAGCGAGGAAGGGCCCGGAAAACCAACGCTGCTGTCGGCCAGGACCGGGAGATAAGAGCTCGGCTCGCCGGTTTCGGTGCCTTCCACACCGCTGCACGGTGCCGAAAGGATTTCGCCGCTGTCCCTTCTCAAAGGCAGGCGTGGGACCCAGGAACGGCCCTGAAGGGGTCTCCCGGCCGCCCGCCCGCAGCAGCTGGGGCCGTTCTGACGGTCCACGGAGGCCGGGGAGGCTCGGGAGCACTCGGCGCCCAGCCGCGTCTGTGCGCCTGGTCACCCGGGAGGGCCAAGCCGGGGAGGTGCAGACCCCGGGTACAACCAGAGCCGCAAACGGGGGCTGGGGGCAGAGGTCACACGGAGAGGACAGGCGCTGAGAGCCGGGAGCCTGCAGGGAGAGCGAGTGCGGACTCCAAGGAGACCGCCCAGGCCTCCGGCTCCCGCTCGCCGCTGGCCACCTGCCCGCCGCGCGCCGCGGTCCGGGGTGTTGGCGGCGGTGACTCAGAGCGCCCCGCCCCGCCCGCTCGCCCCGCCCCGGGGGAGGGGCCTCGCCCTCGTCTCCGCCCCGCGCCGCGGCCCCGGGCGTTGGCGGCGGTGACTCAGAGCGCCCCGCCCCGCCCGCCCCGCCCCGGGGGAGGGGCCTCGCCCTCGTCTCCGCCCCGCGGCCCCGGGCGTTGGCGGCGGTGACTCAGAGCGCCCCGCCCCGCCCGCTCGCCCCGCCCCGGGGGAGGGGCCTCGCCCTCGTCTCCGCCCCGCGGCCCCGGGCGTTGGCGGCGGTGACTCACAGCGCCCCGCCCCGCCCGCTCGCCCCGCCCCGGGGGAGGGGCCTCGCCCTCGTCTCCGCCCCAGGCTCGGGGCGGGCCGGAGTCTGAGGAAGAGGAAGGGGACGAGGACAACGAGCGACGGGGCGGCGGAAGACGAGGAGGAGGAGGAGGAAGCGGAGGCAGACCTACAAGATGGCCCCTGCTGCAGGAGCAGCCTCAGCAGCAGCAGGTGGGAGGCCGGAGGCGGCGCTGGCGGCGGCGGCGGCGGCCGTGGCCCGGAGGCCTGGGACGGAATCAGCGTCGACGGTGGTGGCAGCAGCGGCGGCGGCGGCGGCTGCCGCGGCGGTGGCGGCGGCCGCTGGGACTCGGAGCTGAGAGGAGCTGCGGCTCGGACCAGCGCGGTGAGCGAGCGGCGGGCGGGCGGGCGGGGAACAATAGGCAGCTGCGGCGGGGCGGGCGCCGCGCTCGCCGGCCCGCGGGCCTCAGGCCTCCGCGTGCGGCCGGGAGGGAGGCCGGGCGAGGGCCGTGAGGAGAGGCCGCCGCCGGGCCGGGCGGGCCGCCGGTGCGCGCAGGAGGCGCTTTCCGGACGGCCCCTGGCTGGGGTGGGGGAGGGCGAGGCGGCCTCCCGGCCCCGAGCGCCCCTCCCCGCCCGGGGCTCGGCGGCTCTGCGGAGCTCCTGGGGTCGAGCCCGCTCGCTGTCTGCCGGGTCGGCGCGGGGGAGGCGGTGTGTGCAGGTGTCTCTTGAAGGGAAAGGTGAAAGCCGCCAAGTGCGGCCGCAGCAGACACGCCGCGTGGCCGTCGATGAGGGGTGGAGACGAGGCTCGTCCCCGTCGGCACCCCGCAGTCCTCTCTGAACCCGGTTAGGACCGCGTCCCGGATGGGCCGAGTGGGCGCAGGAATCATACAGCTCCGGACATCCCAGAATAGCCCGAGACTGGAAACAAAGCAGCCTGCTGGCAACACGGACACAGACTGCAATGTTCAGTAGAACTTTTTTTTCCGTCAATCGCGCCGTGTTGAATTGTTACCGTGTAGCCCAAAAGCCAACAGCATTAACTAGCCAAAAATGTACCTACCGTAGCCCTTCTTGAGGGGACAAGAGGTGGTTTAGTCTCCAAGCTGTCCTGTCCCATGTTCTGACTTGGCCTTTCAGTATTTGTCCTAGAATTACCCCACATCGATCTTTGCCTGAGCCTCCAATTTGATTTCTTAAGCATATTTTAGAAGACTTCAAAGGCTAGAGACGACTGCGGTTCTGTTTTGAGTGTTTCGACTTAGCAGGAGACAGCTCTTAGCACTGAGTACTTAGGGCAGTTGCGCCTGGAACTTGACATAGCTAACTGCAATATTTGCCTTGAACTTTAGGTTTCGAGGGATCTGCCACAGTCAGTCTCTTCCGCAGGTGCGGAAAATTACACTGAAGTTGCTTGGATGCGTCCAAAAGATTGCTTCCCCTTGATTAACGTTCAGTTGCATGGTCCAACTAAGGCAGTTAGTTTGAGATTTTAGGAGGAGGATTGAGCTGTGCAGAGAAGATATCAGTTAATAAGTGTCCCTCACTTTGAGGGTGAATTTCTGATTAGCTTGGTCCATGTCTGTGGTAATTCAAAGCATTTTTAGATTCTCTGAGTAACAGTAGTTCCCAGTTTTCCCACAGGAATTGATGGTCATAGACTAGCAATTGAGTAAACATGGACTGCTACAGGTTTTGAAGCATAGTAGATGAACATCAATAATGACATTAATTTTATGCCTTGCATAAATAATGTAGATGTTTTGATTTTTTTGACCAGTGGAGAAAGAATAACTTCATATGACTCCTGTTGATGTGATTTTTTTTTTTTGGAATTAAGGGATTTAGAAAGACAACTTTTTTTAAAGTGCTCAATTGTGTGAATTTTTGTATGTATGTGTTCTTTTAGGAGGTCTGTATGGAATCCAAAACAAGCCTATATTGTAATAAATCTTAAATTTACCTGGGGTCCTAAGTCTATTAAAACAATTACAGTTCTTTATGAATTTGTGAATTTTAAGTAGCTAATGTACCTAGTTAAGATTTTATAAAAGTCATGTTGTATCAAGGATTAATTTACCTAGTATTTATCATTCTCTTGAAAACAAAGATAATTAAATAGTAATCTTTTATATTAAAATTTGATGCTGACTCAACAATTGTTAGGCTGAGTTTGGGTCCCTGTTTCTGTTTAATATAAAAAAAAAACCCTCACAGAGCCTGGTTTTCATTTTGTGTCAGAACTGTTATGATTCCTCACTTATATCTCCAGTATCAGTATTTATTCTGATTATTTCAGTTCAGATTTTCTCAATCAGTATTTAAAACAGTTTCTTCTACGGGGTTTTGGGACTATAGCTTAAGAGTTAGATTTGCATTTTATTGGTAATATTGAAAGTTAAAATATATATCTTTTTCATTTTAAGAGATTGGAAAGGGAATTATATGTATAAAAAATTACAGTTTTCAGAACTTGCTTGTTGAGTGAATAAAAACATCTCTTTTTAATCCCAGTTATGTTGCAATGTTAAATGCTTTTAATTTACCTATAAAGAATCTGAGGCTATGAGAAGCTAGATAGCTAACAAAAATTCACATAATTAATGGATAAATGAGTTTATGCAAACCCAGGTTGTGACACAAATTAGATGCTGTATTTGTGCCCTGCCAGATACCCATCTACAGGACCAAGAAAATATTCGTGTGAATCAAAAAACAAAACTTACATTTGTTTTTAGCAAGTCTGAATGCCACAAAATATAGAAACTAATACCATTTACTTAGAACAGATTTGTGGTATCGACATCATTGCTTCATGACTTTAGCTTGTTATATAAGCAATTAATAAATTGTATTTTTGATATGGTTTATGAAAATTGCAAAACAATTTTAATAATATTCAGTGATGTTAAAGTTTTCATTTATAATTTTTTCCCTTAAATCCATAGATCATTTAGAATTCTGCAGTATTTTTAAGAGTTTGAAATGGAATTTGAGGGGGTCTCAGTCAACTCTTGCAATTATCTTGAAAATGGTCGGTATCCAACAAAGTGAAGGATACACTTGACAAATGATCCCTATTCGGTGAACGCCTCAGATCAAGATGTTCCTTGGCAGGCTGTTCTGACCTGGTTTAGCTTTGGCCTGTCTATGCTTAGGGGTTTGGATATCCTTCAGGATTGGCTTCAGAGGGACTGATTAATCCCATAGGCTTGTAACAAGACAGTCAGTGATTTCAAAATCAGCCCTTTTTCTTCGGATCTTTTATTTATTTATTTACCTGTTTATCTGCGAGGCAGTAAAACAAGGAAAAGAGAGCTCCCACTTGCTGGTTCACATCCCAGAAGCCCACGATGCCTGGGGCCAGACTGGGGCTGAAGGTAGGAGGGGTCTCAATTCAGGTCTCCCATGTGGGTGGCAGAAACCCATCTACTAGAACCATCCACACTGCCTCCCAGACTTTGCTTTAGGAGGAAGTAGTCAGGAGCACCCAGGCACTCTGATATCAGCCATGGGCATCTTAACTGGCATCCAGACTAAATGCCTGCCCCGGGATCCTCATTGCAAGCTCCTTTTTTGTTAATCCTGGAGTCTAGGTTGGATTTGGACTAGCCTTGAGAGTTGTGATACAAGGTGAATTTTGTCAGACATTTCTACCAAGAAAATTTTCTTAACTTCAAAGTTTCTTTACCATTCCTTATATTTGTGCCTTCAAGTGTTGAAATTTACCAGTGTAAAGTAATGTTGCCCTATATCTACAAAGCAGTTAGCTTTAGTATTTTTACTTCTATCCACTATTGATCAGAGTTGTGCCTTTAACTTCTTACATAACATTTAGTTTGTTTTTTTATATATTAGAATAGTGATTTCTTCTCAGTTTATAATTTTTTTGATTGCTTTCCCATAATTTGTATTTGCCTTCAAGTTTATTTATTTATGTTTTTTAAGATTCTATTTATTTGAAACGCAGAGTTACAGAGAAACAGAGGCAAAGAGAAAGAGAGGTCTTCTATCTGCTAGTTCACTCCCCAAGTGGCCTTAACATCCGGAGCTTCCCCGATCAGAAGCCAGGAGTCTTCTGGGTCTCCCATGTGGGTGCAGGGGCCCAAGGACTTGGGCCATCTTCTACTGCTTTCTCAGGCCACAGCAGAGAGCTGAATTGGGAGTGGAGTAGCCAGGACCTGAACCGCCCCATGGGACACTGGCACTGCGGGTGCTGCCTTTACCCGCTACACCACAGTGCTGGCCCCTCCATTCAGTTTTGAGCTCCCGAAATCAATTCTATCATAGAGGAATAAATATTTTAAGAATCATATACTTTTTTTGAAATTGTTTACTGACGTTTGTAATATATTAACAATGTTGGAAACCATCACCTTAATTTCTAAACATTGTCATTACCCCCAAAGGAAACATTGTACCCATTAAGATAACACTCCTTTATCCTCCTCACCCTTATCCCTGGCAGTCACCATCTCTTTTACATCTTGTGGATTTAAATGAAATTATTTTGAGCCACGATTGAGAGTACTATGTACGATTGAAATTGCATACAAAACTTGGGAATGTCATAGCAAGGAATCAAATACCACCTCACTCTTCACAATACTTCTTTTTATTTATTTATTTATTTTGTTTATTTAAAAGACAGATTTACAGAGAGAGGTAGGGCCATAGAGAGAGAGAGAGAGAGAGAGAGAGAGAGAAAGGTCTTCTGTCTACTGGTTCACTCTCCAAATGACCACAACGGCCAGAGCTGAGTTGATCCAAAGGCAGGAGCCAGGAGCTTCCTCCTGGTCTCCCACGTGAGTGCAGGGGCCCAAGGACTCGGGCCATCCTCAACTGCTCCCAGGCCATAGCAGAGAGCTGGATCCAAAGAGGAGCAGCTGGGATTCCAACCAGCGCCCATATGGGATGCTGGTACTGCAGGCCAGGATGTTATCCCACTGTGCCACAGTGCCAGACCCTCACAGTACTTCTTTTAGTAGACATGTTGTTAGGAACTCTATGGAAGACAGAGTTAAGGGTCACAGTAGTGTATAGTTTTAAGATGTGATCACTCCAAAGACTGACCAAAACTCTCAGATTCATTTGTACTTCTTCACTGGGTTGTGAAAATTAACTAAATTTAAAAATTTTTTTTGCCTTTTGGGTTTTCTTAATGTGTAGAAGAAAATTGGGATATTAGCAAGATTTCTTTGAGGTTACATTGAGAAATGATATTTAGAATTATATTGGAACTCTGATCTCTGAGTTAACTTTATGACTTAGCCAATTTTTAAAGTTTTTATATATTTCTACGTTGTTTTTTTTTTTTTAAAGATTTATTTATTTATTTGGAAGGCAGTGTTAGAGGGAGAGGAGTGAACCAGACATCTGCTGGTTCACTCCTTAAATGCCTGTAATGGCTGGAGTTGGGCCAGACCAAAGCCAGGAGCCTGGAATGCCATCTGGGTCTCCTGTATGGGTGCAGCGAGTCAAGCACTTGGGTCATCTTCCACTGCTTTCCCAGGCACATTAGTAGGGAGCTGGATCAGAAGTGGAGCAGCCAGACCTTGAACCAGCACCAATGTGGGATGCCTGTGTCGCGGGCAGTAGCTTTACCTGCTGTGCCACAGTGCTGGCCCCTTCTTCCTTTTTTTTTTTTTTTTTTTAAGATTTATTTATTTTATTTAGAAGTCAGTTACACAGAGAGAGAAGGAGAGCAGAGAGAGAGAGAGAGAGAGAGAGAGGTCTTCCATCTACTGGTTCACTCTCCAGATGGCCCCAACAGCCAGAGCTGTGCTGATCTGAAGCCACGAGCCAGGAGATTGTTCTGGGTCTCCCATGCAGGTGCAGGAGCCCAAGGACTTGGGTCATTTTCTACTGCTTTCCCAGGCCAGAGCAGCCAGGTCTCAAACCGGCGCCCATATGGGATGCTGGCACTACAGGTGGCAGCTTTACCAACTATGCCATAGTGACGGCCCAGCCCCCTCTTTTTACTTAACCTGAAAGGCAGAGAGCGAGAAAGAGATAGATCTTCCATCCACTGGTTTACTCCCCAAGTGCTTTGAACTGCCAAGGTTTGGCCAGACAGAAATCAGGAGGCTGGAAATCACTCTGGATTTCCTTTGTGGGTTGTAGGGACCTAGATTCTTGAGCCATCATCTGCTGCCTCCCAAGATGCACATTGATAGGAAACTAGGGGGAAAATATGAAAACATTTACTGGAAAGTTAATGTACTAAATTTGCAAATGTAAGGGGCTGGTGCTATGGCATAGTGGGTAAAGCCACCACCTGCTGTGCCGGCGTCCCATATGGATTCAAGTCCCAGCTGCTCCACTTCTGGTGCAGCTCTCTGTTATGGCCTAGGAAAGCAGTGGAGTATAGATCAAGTCCTTGGGCCCCTGCACACGTGGGAGACCTGGAAGAATCACCTGGCTCCTAGCTTCGGATTGACACAGCTCTGGCCATTGTGGCCATATGGGTAGTAAACCAACGGATGGAAGACCTGTCTCTCTCTCTCTCTCTCTCTGCCTCTGCCTCTCTGTAACTCTGCCTTTCAAATAAATTAATTAATCTTTAAAAATATTTTAAAATATTTACGTTAGTTGATAGAGATACATGCCTAGAATTACTGTTAGTAGAAAATTTATGAATGAAATAGAATCGTTAGATTCTTAGCTTTATTATAGAACAAAATTTCATTTCTCTTGTCTCCAGTTTAGACTTGGAAGTGGGCAAAATGGTATTTAATTGCCACAAAATAGGGCCGGCGCCGCGGCTCACTAGGCTAATCCTCCGCCTAGCGGCGCCGGCACACCGGGTTCTAGTCCCGGTCGGGGCGCCGGATTCTGTCCCGGTTGCCCCTCTTCCAGGCCAGCCCTCTGCTGTGGCCAGGGAGTGCAGTGGAGGATGGCCCAGGTGCTTGGGCCCTGCACCCCATGGGAGACCAGGAAAAGCACCTGGCTCCTGGCTCCTGCCATCGGATCAGCGCGGTGCGCCGGCCGCAGCGCGCCAGCCGTGGCGGCCATTGGAAGGTGAACCAACGGCAAAGGAAGACCTTTCTCTCTGTCTCTCTCTCTCTCTCACTGTCCACTCTGCCTGTCAAAAAAAAAAAAATTAAAAAAAAATTAATTGCCACAAAATAAATTAGTTAAATCATATATACTTGACACTAAGCTTTATAATTCCTCATTCTCTAAAAGATATTGTTGGGGGAGCTGGTGTTAGGGGCAGTAAGACGGTTGAGCTTCCACTTCTAACTCTGGCATCCCATACTGGAGTGCCAGTTTGAGTCCCTGTTCAAGTTCTGGTAGGTATGTTGTGTAATTTATTTATTTATTTTTTTGATAGGCAGAGTTAGTGAGAAAGAGAGAGACAGAGAGAAAGGTCTTCCTTCTGTTGGTTCACCCCCCAAATGGCCACTACGGCCGGCGTGCTGCGCCGATCCAAAGCCAGGAGCCAGGTACTTCCTTCTGGTCTCCCATGCGGGTGCAGGGCCCAAGGACTTCCCGGGCCACAGCAGAGAGCTGGACTGGAAGAGGAGCAACTAGGACAGAATCCGGCATCTCAAGCAGGACTAGAAAGAACCTGGAATGCCGGCGCCGCAGGCAGAGGATTAACCTATTGAGCCACGTCGCCGGCCAGTATGTTGTATAATTTAGATGATGATACCTGACTCCTAGTACCCTTTCAATAAATATTTTCCTGCTTAATTCACTGAATCACTTCCTAATTGGCTGCAACAGCCAGGACTGAGCCAGGCTGAAACCAGGAGCCAGGAGCTTCAACCAGGTCTCCCACATGGGTGGCAGGGGCACAAACACTTGGACCATTAGCAGGGAGCTGAATTGGAAATGGAGTAGCCAGAACAGTGCCAGTGGGATGCTGGCATTACTGGTGGTGGCTTTACCCACTACACCATTACACCACAATGCTGGCCCCCCCCCCCTTTTTTTTTTTTTAGATTTTTATTTACTTGAAAAGCAGAGTTACAGAGAAAGATCAACAGATCTTCCATCTACCAATTCCAAATGGTTGCTACAACTGGGGCTGGGCCAGGCAGAAGCCAGGAGCTTGGAACTCTATCCAGTTTTCCACATGGGTGTCAGGAAGCCAAGCCCGGGGCCATCTGTTGCTCATATGGGATTCTGGCATCACTGGCAGTAGCTTACCCTGATGAACCAACGCTGATACATTATTACTACTGAAGCTTACAGTGTACATTACAGTTTGTTCTTTGTATTGTATCAAAATATTTTTTTTTTGTTTTAAAATTTGTTTAAAAGAGTTACAAAGAGGGGGAGAGAGAGAGGTATCTTCCATCTACTGGTTCACTCCCCAGATGGCTACAGTGGCCAGGGCTGGGCCAGGCTGAAGCCAGGAGCTTCATCCAGGTCCACATGAGTGTAGGAGCCCAAGGATGTGGGCCATCTTCCGCTGCTTTCCCAGGTGGCATTAACAGATCTGGATGGGAAGTGGGGCAGCTGGGACTTGAACCAGCACCCATATAGGATGACAGTGCTGCAGTCAGTGGCTTTACCCACTGCACCACAGTGCTGGCCCTGTAATGAAAGTATTTAGAAAAGGTTGTAGAAAATGGAATTAAAAGGTAAATTTATTTTGGTTCAAAAAATTTAAAGCCATGCACAGTTTTTTCATAACATTTTCCATGAATTTTTTGAAGATCCATGGTATACATGAATTTCAAGATTTTTTACACCAAAACAAACTTACCTGATTCTATTTTCGATGAACTTTTTGAAGTATTGTCATGTAGTTCTATGGATTTTTCCAAAAGCTGGTGTACATATCTATTATATTATAGAACCATGAAAAATAGTTTCACTGACCTAAAAATGCCTTGTGTTCCACTTACTCGTTCTTTCTCCATCCCCCTTGAACTTCTGGCAGTCTCTGCTCTTTTTATTGTTTCCACAGTTTTGCTTTTTCCAGAATATCATATGGTTGGAGTCATACAGTATGAAGCTTTTTTAGATTGGCTGCTTTACTTAGTAATAAGCATTTAAGTTTCCTCCATTTGGTTTCTGCTAAAAATACTCTAATGTATGGATTAGTTTTAATTAAACTTTTTAAAAGGTTTATTTTTTTGTTTGAAAGGCAGAGTGAGAAAGAGATCCATCTCCAAATGGCTTCAGTTGCTGGGGCTGAGCCAGGCTGAAGCTGGGAGCCTAGAACTCCATCTGGATCTCCCAGGTACTTGGGCCATCTTCCACTGGCACATCAGAAGGGAGCTGGATCAGAAGCAGAGTGGCCAGGACTCAAACTAGCACTCCAGTATGCAATGATGGTATCACAGGCTGCAGCTTACCCTGCTCTACCACAACGCTGGTCCCTTAGTAAAATTTATAATTTAGTTTTTCTGCACCTTTGAAGGATTGAATTAGCAACATGTGGCTAGTGGTTAGCATAATGGAAGGAACTTAGATAAACTATTTTCCCAAGCTTCACTTTTCTGCTTACATTCACTTTCCCAGAGAATTTATCTGTTTATGTCAATATGTCCTTAAACCTGTATTTTCAGTGCTTTATTTTTCCTGTTGCCTGTGCTGTCAGCAATCTTAAATTGCATAATTAAAAAATCTTTACTCCCACAGAGAACCACTTTTTCTAACCATAATAGCATGATTTCCCATAATGACATAATCTTTTACTCCATTCTTCTTTATCCCTAAAATCTAGAGTCATCTTTTTCTTCTTTATCTCTTTAAAGCTGTTGAATATTTAGCAAACATACAGATTTCAGAGCTAATAAATTAAGAAGTAGAATAAGAATTGGATCTCCTTATTGTTCTTGGGATCATCATAGGTGGAGCGGCTTTTATAATTACAGTCACTTTCAAAGAGGTTATTGAAGATTGTTTCTTATATACTGTGTAATTTAAAATATTATCCTTATAAACAAATTGTAAGTACCATAGCTATAGATTTAATAAATATAATCTATAAATGACTAGAATCTTAAGTTCAGAGATTTATCCTATTTTGCTGATTTCTCTGTAACGTTATGATGGGCAAAAAATTTTCCCTCCATGTGTGAGCCACTTTAGATAATGAAAAATTGAATTTAACATTATTGGCATCTAAACTCTTATTGGTTATCACATGAACTCGTGTCTTCCCCCAAACTCATCATGTTAAGGTTTCCACAGCTTAAAAAGTGGAGGGTCTCATATCACTCCTTTTTTTTTCTTGTACATTTATTTATTTGAGGGGCCAAGAGAGACAGACAAATCAAGAGAGCTCCCATCCTCTGATTTACACCCCAGATCCCTACGGTGGCGACGGCTAGGCTGGGCTGGGCTGGGCCAAAGCCAAGAGCCAAGTGTTCAATCCAGGTCCCCTATGTGGGTGACAGGGACCCAGTTACTTGTGCTGCCACCATTGCCTCCCACAGTGTGTATTAGCAAGAAGCTGAAGGCAGGTATCAAACCCAGGCACTCCAGTATGGGACACAGACATCTCAATCACCCCGCCAAACAGCCACCCCTCAAATCAATCTCTTGCTTCTCTTTTGAGGTAAACTCTTCATCTGTGTTCCTTTTTTTTTTTTTTTTTTTTTTTTTTTTGACAAGTAGAGTTATAGACAGTGAGAGAGACAGAGAGAAAGGTCTTCCTTCCATCGGTTCACTCCCCAAATGGCTGCCACGGCCAGCGCTGTGCCCATCCAAAGCTAGGAGCCAGGTGCTTCCTCCTGGTCTCCCATGCGGGTGCAGGGCCCAATGACTTGGGCCATCCTCCACTGCACTCCTGGGCCACAGCAGAGAGCTGGACTGAAAGAGGAGCAACCGGGACTAGGACCCGGCGCCCATATTGGATGCCGGCGCTGCAGGCGGAGTTACCAAGTTACCACGGTGCCTGCCCTGTGTTCATTCTTTAGCTGAAAGTAGCTGTACTGTTTATGGTCATGATTTAATCTTCTGCAGAGAAATGTTCCGATTATACTTCCTCAAAAGTCCACATTTAAGTATTGTACTTTCAAAGTAACTTGGATTTTCATTTTTTTTAAGTTTTGTTTATTTGTTTAAGAGGCAGAATAACAGAGAGAGGGAGCGACAGATAGAGGGGTCCTCCATCCACTGGTTCACTCTCCAAACGGTCTCTACAGCCAGGACTGGGCCAGGCTGAAGCTAGGATACAGGAGCTGCTTCTGGGTCTCCCATGGGTGTAAGGGCCATCTTCTGCTGCTTTCCCAGGCCATAGCAGAGAGCTGGATCGGAAGAGGAGAGCCAGGACCCAAACCGGCGCCCATATGGGATGCCGGCACAGGGTGGGGCTTAACCTATTGTGTCATGGTGTTGGTCCCTGTATTTTAATCTTTGAAATGTTGACTGATTTTAAAATTCATATGTCCAGTTTTACATTAATTTCCCCGTGGATAGAAGTTTTTGAACTATTTTGATTAAAGCTTCATCATTTTGCTTGAATCTTTCCTCCAACTAAATGTATTAAACCTTTTTTTAGGGACTGGCACTGTGGCACAGTGGGTTAAGCCGCTGTCTGCAGTGCTGGCATCCCATAGGGGTTCCGGTTCAAGTCCCAGCTGTTCTACTTCCAGTCCAGCTTCCTGCTAATGTACCTGGAAAGGCAGTGGAACATGGCCCAAGTGTTTGGGCCCTGCACACACATAGAGACCCAGATGAATCTCCTGTCTCATGGCTTTGGCCTGTCTAGCCCTGACTGTTGAGACCATTTAGAGAGTGAACCAGCAGATGGAAGATCTCTGTCTTTCCCTCCTCTAATTCTGACTTTCAAATAAATAAATAAATAAATCTTAGTTTAAAAAGAATTTTAATAGGTGTCAGCATTTATTGCAGTGGTTAAGCTGCCACTTGTCATGCCTGCATCCCATATCAGAGGTGCTAGTTTAAGTCCTGGCTCCTTTCTTTCTGATGCATCTTCCTGCTCATACGTACCCTTGGAGGCAGCAGGTGATGGCTCAAGTACTTGGGTTCTGACACCCAATGTGGGAGACTCGAATTGATTTCCAGCCTTCTGGCTTTAGCCTGGACCAGCTCTGGCTGTTGCAGGCATGTAGAGTGAACCAATGGATGGAAGTGAGATAATGCATGTAAAACGTTGAGAATGTGAGAATGATGCCTGATAAATAAAAAAGTATACAGAAGGCACTAGAGGAAAAACATACAAATCTATTTTTAATAAAAATTATATTTATTATAAAATATTTTTATAAAAATAAAAAATTATAGAGCTTATTTTTTAGTAGTGAGTATACACTGTAACAAAATAAATAAAAATAGAATTTTGGATGATGAGAAAGATTGTGGAGAAAGGTTAATCAGGAAAAAGGTGGGAAGTTTGCAGTTTGTATGTTGTGGGATAGTGGGAGCAGTTGAAGGGTTGGGTACAAGTTGTAAGTAAGATGATAAGGGAGGGCTTCCTCAGAGGGAATTTACATTAAGTCCTGTAGAAAATGGAGAAAGGATTCTAGGTTGGGGGAAGAATGGGACAAACATAATTTGATTTCATTTTATTTGAAAGAGAGAGAGAGACACACAGATCATCTATCTGCTGGCTCTTGCCCCAATTGGCGTCAAAGGCCTGGGAAGCCAGGAGCTTCATCTCTGTTTTCCAATTACTTGGGCCATCTTTCTCTGGGTTGAAGTTCTGGCTGCTCCACTTCCAATCCAGCCTCTCTGCTGTGGCCTGGGAAAGGAGTAGAAGATGGCCCAGTTCCTTGGGCCCCTGTACCCAAGTGGGAGACCTGGAAGAAGCTCCTGACGCCTGGCTTTCCATCAGCCCAGCTCTGGCTGTTGCAGCCAATTGGGGAGTGAACTAGTGAATGGAAGACCTCTCTCTCTCTGCCTCTCCTTCTCTCTCTATGTAACTCTGACTTTCAAATAGATAAATAAATCTTTTTAAAAAAAATGTATTTACTTGAGAGACAGAGACAGGGACAGGGACATCTCCTTTCTATGATTCATTCCCTAAATGCCTATGAAAGCGATAGTTGGGCCAGGTCAAAGCCAGGAGCCAGAAGCTCAATCCAGGTCTCCCATGTGAGTGGTAGGAACCCAAGTATTTGGGCCGTCACCACTATGTTCCATCATCCACCTTAACAGGAAGCTGGGATCAGAAGCTGGGGCCTGGAACTAAATCCAAGTACTCTGATGTGGGACATGGGTTTCCTAACCAACAACTTCACATCTAGGCCAAACACCTGCTGTACTCATTTGCTTGTGCACTTAATTAACACAATAAATTATTTGTGTCAAAGATACTGTGTCTACTAGGGTTATAATTTAGTCTGTGTATTTGGGAAGAGGTTTTTATGATCAGAATTGGGTCTTCACAATGTATTACCGCTAGAAGAACCTGCAGTTTTTTAGCTTCATTTTTCAGGATAGCTAAAATTTTTCTTTTCTCTGATGTGGCCCTGCATGTTGGTTGCTATGGAAATGTTCCAAAGAAAGTAGAAATTAAGTTAAGGTCAAGGATAGTGAGTTTAAAAAACTCATCTCATGGGGTGAATTTGGAAGAGATCCAAGATTTCCCTCTTACTTTGAGGCTTTATTTGATATAATATATATTGCAGTAACTTCTACATACCTAAGGCCTAGGTTTTAATCTTAACAGTTTATTAGCTTTGGGCTGGTAATGCTGCCAGACCTCAAGAGTTATCATTTGTAAAATGGACATAATTATGCCTCAAAGGAGTAGATACTTGATGAATACTAGTTTCCGTTTTTACCTCTCTGAATCAAAGAGTCTTTTTTTTTTTTTTTTAAGGATTTATTTATTTATTTATTTGAAAAGCAGCGTTACAGAGATGCAGGGGCAGAGAGAGAAAGAAATGTCTTCCATCTGCTGTTTCACTCCCCAGATGGCCCGAGCTAAGCCAATTAAAAGCCAGGAACTTCTTCCAGGTTTCCCACACAGATGCAGACTTGGGCTATCTTCTACTGCTTTTCCAGGCCATGACAGAGAGCTGGATTGGAAGTGGAGCAGCCAGGACTCGAACCGGTGCCCATATGGGATGCCAGCACTGCAGGTGGCGGCTTTCTTTATCTGCTACAACACAGCTCTGGCCCCTAGATACTGTATTTCATTTTTAGCATCCAGATGACAGTTTTAAATATGAAGTAGTAATAATATAATATAAACCTAAACTCATTGTCAAAGTGCCTGGGCTTGATGTTTGGCTCTAGCTCCTGAATTCTGCTAACAAAGACCATGGAAGGCTCAAGTAGTGGGGCTGGGAAAGTTCCTTCTGCCTACATGGGAGACCTGAATTGAATTTCCAACTCCAAAAAAATAAAAAAGTAAAAAGATTCCCAACTCCCAGTTGGGAGTTAATATCTTAGTATATATGTATACTTAGGTATATATTAATATTTAATATACACCTGGACACAGCTAGTGCTGGAGCTTAGTGGGTAAAGCTGGCACTGCACACATGGGCATCAGCTCAAGTCCAGGCTGCTCTACTTCCAATCCAGCGCCCTGCTGATGTGCCCAGGAAAGCAGTGGAAAATGGCCCATGTGCTTGGGCCCCTACATCTGGATGAAGCTCCTGGATTCTGTCTTTGACCTGACCCATCCCTGAGTGTTGTGGCCATTTGGGAAGTGAACCAGTGGAAGGAGGGGCAGGCTCACTTGCACTCGCTCTCTTTCTCTCTCTCGCTCTCTCTGCCTCTCCCTCTCTGTAACTCTGACTTTCAAATAAATGAATAAAATCTTTAATATATGTGTGTGTGTTTGTTTTGAACTCTTTACTTAGTATAGAGTTAGTCTTCTGTATATGAAGTTAATTGAAAATGGATCTTAGTGGAGATTGGGACTGGGAATGGGAGAGGGGAGGAAGGGGAGGGGTGGGAGGTTGTGGGAAGAATCACTATATTCCTAAAGTTGTACTTAAGAAATGCATGAAGTTTGTATTCCTTAATTAAAAGGTTTCTTTGCGGGGGGATATATATATATATATATATGTATGTATAAACCTGCTTGTTACACATTCGTAGATGCTTATTAAAAGCACTGATAATGTTTTACTTTAGCAATCAAAATGTGGGCAGTCTCATAATTTGCTTTTATTTTTGTTATGGCAAGAACTGTTTGGACACACAGCTTGAATATGATGTTAATTCAGGAACTTTCTACTGAAGCATTAAATGTCTTGTTTATTCTCATTTCAACATTCATTCACTGTCTAGTAGTATACACTGCAAAAACTCAAATTTGAGTTTCAGTAGCCTTAGCTACATGAATGTCGATGCTGTGACTGCTGTTTCACAGCTGCCTTCACAATTCAGACTCTGTCACAAAATAGTGCTTGTAAATATTTGTTGAATGAATGCATGGTTTTTGCTCACTGAATGAACGCTTTTCTCTGTCAGTGATGGGCTTGTATTTAAGGTTCAGAATGAATTAAATTTAATGCCTGAAGAGTAAGATGTATAGGTACAAAATTTACTTTTCTATGTAATTACATCTCAAATAAGAATTTTTTAATTTGGAGGCAGAGAGCTCCCTCCTGCTGGTTCATTCTCAAATGCCCATAGTGATTGGGCTGGACTAGTACTGGGCTGAAGCCAGGGACTGGGAACTCACTCCAGGTCTCCTGTGGTGGAGATTATGTGAGCCATCAACCTGCTCCCTCACAGGGTGCACACTAGGAGGAAGCCGGCGTTGGGAGTTGGCCCAGTACTGAAATCCTGGCACCCCAACATGGATGTGGGTGCCCCAAGAAGCTGTTTAAAACTAGGTCAAATGCCTGCTCCAAGATTTTTTTTTTTCTGATTTATTTATTTAGTTACTTGCTTACTTAT
Source organism: Oryctolagus cuniculus (assembly GCF_964237555.1). NCBI lineage: Eukaryota > Metazoa > Chordata > Mammalia > Lagomorpha > Leporidae > Oryctolagus > Oryctolagus cuniculus. Next base: position 2,398,640 of record NC_091438.1, on the reverse strand, counting down.
TATGGGGAGAGAGGGAGAATAAACTGTATCTTTCATCTGCTGGTTCACTCTCCAAATGCCTGCAACATTTGGATCTGGGCCAGGCTGAAGTCATGTTCCAGGAACTGCATCTGGATCTCCCACAGGGGTGACAGGGACTCAAGGACTCAAGTAATTGAACCATCTTCCACTGCCTCCTAGGCTGTGCATTAGCAGGAAGCTGGATCAGAAGCAGAGGTACCACTCAGTCTCAGACACTCTGATACATAACTCTCAAACAGTGGCTTAACCTGGTGTACCACAATGCCCACCCCCTCCAAGATGCTTTGTCACCTTTTAAAAAAAAAAGATTGATTTCTTTATTTGGAAGTCAGGGTTACAGAGAGGGAGAGAGACAGACAAACAGACATTGACTTTTCCATCCAATTTAGTCCACAATTGGCCGAAACAACCAGGTCATGCTGAAGCCAGGAGCCCAGAACTCCTTTCAGGTCTCCCATGTGGGTGGCAGGGGTGCAAGGACTTGGCCCATGGTCTGTTGCTATCCCTGCACATTAGCAGGGAGCTGGGTCAGAAGTGGAGTAGCTGGGACTAAAACCGATGTTCCTCTGGGATGCCAGTGTTGCAGGTGGTGGCTTAGTCTGCTGCATGCAATGCCAGCCCCTCTGTTTCATCTTTGTAAGGTGACTACTGAGCATCATCAAATCTTCATAACTTGTAGTACTGTATTAGTGTTTTATTATTCTGGGCATCAATTATTTAAGGAAAACCTGTGATAGATGTATGTGATGAGTTTTGTCTTTTGTCTCCCACCAAAAACAGGATAGACAATGACATATGATTGTATATGGGTTCTGGTGACTAATTATTCTGTTTCTTAAATTGGGATTTATTCTTTTGAAGTAACTATTATAAGTATGTTCTACATGATAAACAAAGTATAGGCTGTATAAGGAGCCTAAAAGAGATTCCTGTTAGTATATAATACTTTAGAGGGGCAGATGTTGGTACACTGGTTAATTCTGGTTGAGATGCTGCCATCCCACATTGCAGAGTCAGGGTTTGGGTCTCAGCTGTAGCTTTCTGTTGATCAAACTCTGGGAGGCGGCACTGATGGCTTAAATGGTTGGGTTCCTGTCACTCACCCTGCATGTGGGAGACTTGGAACGAGTTCGCAGATCCCAGCTTTGGCCTGGCCTACCCCTGGCTTTGGGAACATTTGTGGAGTGAACCAGAAGATGGTATCGCGCTCTGTCTCTGTCTGATACCCTTTCTCTATTTCTGCCTCCTTCTCTGTCTCAAATAAAAATATTCAAATGAAAAAAGGTGGTAGGGTGAGACCAGACTTGCAGTTCCTTTTCAGCAGTTTATAGCTTAATTCTCTTTGTTTCTTTCTCTGCCTCTCCTTCTTTCTCTGTATAATTCTAACTTTCAAATAAATAAGTAAATCTTAAAAAAGGTGGCACTCATTTTTTTCCATTTTCTTTGTCTTCCAGGTTATATTTCACACTATGTGCTGACTGTATCTACAGAAGATATTTAAAAAAAAGAGATAAACTTTTTTCAAAAATTTTGATTCCAGTGGAATCTTTGCTTTAGATTTGTGTGTGTTAGTAAATTGCAACTCTAGAAGCGATGCCTGTGCAAGCTCCGCAATGGACGGATTTCCTCTCCTGCCCAATTTGCACTCAGACCTTCGACGAGACGATCCGAAAGCCCATCAGCTTGGGCTGTGGCCACACTGTCTGCAAGATGTGCCTGAATAAGCTCCATCGCAAGGCTTGTCCATTTGACCAGACCACTATCAATACAGACATTGAGCTCCTCCCCGTGAACTCAGCATTGCTGCAGCTAGTGGGTGCTCAGGTAAGATGCATGACTTAATACCTTTAATCTCCCGTGTGTGTTTTTCTCCTCGGGGAAACCTGTTGAATTGAATTGGGTACTATTGCCTTCTGTTTAATTAGATTTAATTCTATTCTGTGCAGTGCAAATCTGTTATTTTAGTATGTTAAGAAATTTATTGTCTTCCTGTGTTTCTCACTTGTATATAGTACGGTAACATCCATTTAATTTTGTGGTCAGAATTTTAACAGTCCTATTATATTTGTTCTGATTATCAGAGAAATTTATTTTTTTAAGATTTATTTTTTATTTATTTGGAAGGCAGAGTTAGAGAAACAGAGAGGTCTTCCTGGTTCACTCCCCAATGATTGCAACAGCCAGGGCTGTGCCAGGCTGAACAGGAGCCAGGAGCCGCCTCTGGGTCTCCCATGTAGATACAGGAGCCCAAGGACTTATGCCGTCTTCTGCTGCTTTCCGTGGCACATTAGCAGGGAGCTGGATCAGAAGCAGAGCAGCTGGGATCTGGACGGGGCCGATGGGATACTGGCATTGTAGGCGGCGACTTCACTTGTGACATCCTAGCACTGGCCCCAAGAGAAACTGAAGCAGTAAGTCAGAAGAATCTTTTAATTGAGGAAAATATGAAACCATTGTACTTCTCCTGGTACGAAAGGTGAAGCTACTTCGGGAAGTTTTACTTAATTAGGTACTAACTCAAATGTAAAGTGAGGCCAGCGCCGCGGCTCACTAGGCTAATCCTCCACCTTGTGGCGCCGGCACACCGGGTTCTAGTCCCAGTCGGGGCGCCGGATTCTGTCCCGGTTGCCCCTCTTCCAGGCCAGCCCTCTGCTGTGGCCAGGGAGTACAGTGGAGGATGGCCCAAGTGCTTGGGCCCTGCACCCCATGGGAGACCAGGAGAAGTACCTGGCTCCTGCCATCGGATCAGCGCAGTGCGCCGGCCGCAGCGCGCCGGCCGCAGCATGCCGGCCACGGCGGCCATTGGAGGGTGAACCAACAGCGAAGGAAGACCTTTCTCTCTGTCTCTCTCTCTCACTGTCCACTCTGCCTGTCAAAAAAAAAAAAAAAAGTAAAGTGAGAAAGGTGACAAAAGTTATAAGCCACAACTTTGGGGAACCATTTATTTAGGGTACCAAATATTCCTAGGTACCTAAATATGAAAGTCTGATAATTTAGAAGGTAATACCTGAAAGTTTATGTTAGTATTTTCAGTTTAAAGATGAATATCCAGGCCGGCGCTGCGGCTCACTAGGCTAATCCTCCGCCTGTGGCACCAGCACCCCGGTTCTAGTCCTGGTCGGAGCGCCAGACTCTGTCCCGGTTGCTCCTCTTCCAGGCCAGCTCTCTGCTGTGGCCCGGGAGTGCAGTAGAGGATGGCCCAAGTCCTTGGGCCCTGCACCCCATGGGAGACCAGGAGAAGCACCTGGCTCCTGGCTTCGGATAAGCAAGGTGCGCCGGCCATAGCAGCCATTGTGGGTGAACCAACAGAAAAGGAAGACCTTTGTCTGTCTCTCTCTCACTGTCTAGTTCTGCCTGTCAAAAAATTTAAAAAAAAAAAAAAAAAATTGAGTGTCCAGATTTTATAAAGCCAAAAGAGGTATTTTTTTTATCACTAGATAACAGTTTATTTGGATATTCCTTCACTATTAAGTTGCATAATGCCATTCTAAAGTTCTATAAATTTGCCATAAATTATTTTCTGAATATATATGTTTGGATGCAGCCTTACTAATATTTAATCTTACTATAGATTGCTAAAACCTAAGTTTTTTTAGCTATGTTGATATCTAATAAAATACTAGATATTCTAGAATAGCTTATTCAAAACAAAAACTTTATTTGCAACCATATCTTGATGTCATCAGAAACATTACTAGGGGCCGGTGCTATGGCACAGTGGATTAAAGCCCCAGCCTGCAGCACCAGCATCCCATATGGTTGCCAGTTTGATTCCAAGTCCTTGCACCCACATGGGAGACCTGGAAGAAGGTCCTGGCTCCTGGTTTTGGATTAGCTCAGCTCCGGCCATTGTGGCCATCTGGGAAGTGAACCAGCAGATAGAAGATCTCTCTCTCTCTCTCTCTCTCTCTAACTCTTTCAAATAAAATCAATAGATGTTTGTCAGAAGGAAAAATGCAGTTGATTATTTTTTCCTATACTGAAGTTTTCATTTTACAGACATTTTTAATCTTGAAAATTCCAATATGAATTTTGGTAATATTTTAGAAAAAAATTCATTGAGGATGACAATTTTAGAATTACAGCATTTTAATAATAAACAGCCAAGGCTTGGTTTTTTCTCATTAAGTTGTCTTAATTTTTCTGCAAAATGAGAACTTTTTTATTTTAACTGAACAATTCATGTTTATGAAATCTGAAGATTGTATATTTTAATATGTGATAATCACTGTTTTAACCCTAAGGATTCCAAAAATACCTCTCAGCTAAGAAATGAATTGCACAAATCTGCAGGATACAAAATCAACAAACCAAAATCAGTTGCACATCTGTGTACTGTCTGTGAACAATTTGAAAAAGAAATTAATAAAACAGTTTCACAAATACCATCAAAAAGGCTAAATTTAATGAAGGATCTAAAAGATTTGTATACTTAAAACTGTAAAATGTTGCTGAAAAGAATTAAGCCTAAGTGGAAAAATATCATATGTTCATGAATTAGGAGATGCAATCTTATTATAAACAGCATTGTCCAAAGCAATCTACAGATTGAGTGCAAGTCCTGCAAAATCCCTATGGTATTTGTTTGAAGAAATAGAAAATCCATCCTAAAATTTAGGCAGAATTGCAAGGGATCCCAGACCCCTAGTAGCCAAACAATCTTGAAAATAACAGAACAGAGTACTCACATTTCCTGATTCCAAAACTGCAAAGCTATTGTAATCAACCTTAAGCTCCTGGCATAAAGATAGATACATAGATTGATGGAAAGGGCTAGAGAGCCCAGTAATAAATCTGCGCATTTATGGCCAGATGATTTTTGACAAAATTATCAAAGAGTATTAGTGGAGAAAGATCAGTCTTTCTAAGAAATAATATCAGAAAAACTGGATATCCACATGCAAAGAATGAAACTGGAACTTTATCTTATATTATTTAATTGTAAAAATTAACTCAAAGTGGATCAGAGAATTAAATTTAAGAGTTAAAACCACTGGACAGTACAAGGGTGATGTGGCAGGCACTGTGGATCAGCGGGGTAAGCCATTGTTTGGAATGTCCACGTTCCATATGGAGTGATTTAAGTCCTGTCTGCTTCACTTCCCATCCAGCTTCTGCTAATGTGCCTGGAAAGGGGCAGATGATGACTCGAGTGCTTGGGTCCACACTACCAATGTGGGAGACTAAGGTGGCATTTCTGGCTCTTGGCTGGCCAGGCCCAGCCCTTCCTGTTGCAGGCATTTGGAAGAGTGATCCAGTGGATGGAAGATCTTCCTCCCTGTGTCGCCTTCTCTTTCTCTCACTCAGATTTTCCAATAAATAAGTCTTAGAAAAATAAAATACATGGGCAAACTTCATGATCTTGGGTTAGGCAATGATTTCTTAAGTATGGTACAGAAGCATAGGCAATAAGTTAAAAAAAAAATGATGCAATTGGAATTCATCAAAATGAAGAAAACTTTTATGCATCAAAGACACTATTGAGATTGTTAGGTTTTATTCAAGAATATGAAGAATTGGGACTCTTGTACTCTGCTGATGATAATGTAAAATTTTATAGCCTTTTGAAAGATGAGATAGCAGTTCTTTAAAAATCTGAAAATGGAGGGTCTGGTGTTGTGGCTGTTGACAGTCATCTGGGGAGTGAACCAGCCCGTGGAAGAGTTATGTCTCTCTCTGTCACCTGCCTTACAAGCAAATAAGTCTTTAAAAATAATAAAAAATACCACTGGTTGCCAGGGATTCAGGATGAGGAAGGGAGTTGAATTGGTAAGGGGCAAGGTATTTCCTAGGGCAGTGAAACTTGATGGTGCTATTAATTGTGTATATGTGATACTTGGCATATATCACAAACTCCTAGAACTTTCTGTCCAGAGATTATAAAAGACATATGAAATGTAGAAACAACTTCACAGAAAGGGGTGAGACTTGGGACAATGTGATGACAGAAGTAACTTTAGATATTTACTTGGGTCAAAATCAGTGAATTCTGTAAGATTTAATTGTAATCTACTTGGAAAAATAGATAAGAGTATAAGAGTTAATTCTGCTATGTTTATATGTTGTAGTTGAACATTTAAGTAAACAGATGGCTGATGATGGGAACCAATTTCCTTATTCTTGCAGTTTACATAGAAGCAAAAAGAGGAGGCTGGAATGATTGATGTGGTAATGGATTATAGTTGGAGGCATCAGTATGAATACATGCTTATCTTAATACAGATACAGATGATTACATGTAGAACTACTTATAGACAAGTGTGTATTCCTGGGTTATTACATACACATATTTCAGCTAGTAGGAACTAAAAGGAATAATACTCCAGTGGTAATCTGTATACCTTATCTTCACATCTTGGTTTCTAATAGAAAAAGGAAGCAAGGTTCCCTGGAGAAAAGGATGATTCTAGAACTGAGACAATTCCAAAGTATAGAGTATCCATAAGAGTCTATATAAAAAAAGACAAATGATTGCCTGAATAAATGGAGGAGGAAACAGATCTCCCCACCTGGGAGATTACAGACAGACTGTATAGGTACTCTGCCCTCAAGGAGGCAGAATATGAGTATGGTCATGCATTGTGATAATCTTCCAAAAAGTACAGCATGGAAGGCAAGAGACTGAATGACTTTGTACTGGAGAAACTTAGTAACTACTGTCTCAGCCAGCTGATCAAAGTTAATATCAACAATAAGTCATGCTGACAGTATGTATCTTGAATATGATGTAATGAAAACGCACTTTTCCTCTGTGGTAAGAAGATACACAAATGGTCGGTAACCACATGAAAGGATGGTCAGTATCCTTAGCCATCAGAGAAATATAAATCAAAATCACAGCGCAACAAAGAGAGATGCAAAAAGGTTGTATTGATCAAATTATGCATAGTTTCAGGTAGACAAAAGACAGTGATTATATAGAATAACAGCTGTAATTAATACATTTTGTATTTCAAAATTGCTGTGAGTATATTTTAAAGCTTTTCACTGATAATTACATGAGGTGACAGATCTGCCAGTCAGCCTGATTTAATCATTTCAAGTTGTGAGCATGTCAAGCTGTTACATTGTACTCCATAAATATATATATATATATATATATAATAATAATTGTTTGTCACTTGAAAATGAAATTTTTGAAATCCGTGAATGAAAGGTGAAGCATTCCATACAGCTTCCACATGCATCTACCTTCTTGCTAATGTGCCCTCTAGAAGGCAACAAATGATGGCTTCAGTAGTTGGGTCCCTACCACCCATGTGATAAATTCAGATGGAGTTCTTGGCTCCTGGTTTCTGCCTGTTGCGGGCATTTGGGGAATAATCAAGCAAATGAAAGATTTCTCTCTTTGTCCCTACATGTGTAAGTGTGTGAAGGAATTGGAACTGTTATATACTCCTGCTAGGTATGTAAAGTGAATAGTTTTGGAAAATAGTCTGGTGGTTTTTCAAGTTTAGACAGAGCCTCCCACTCCTTGGTATACTTATAAATGCAAGAGAAAAATTATACACACAAATACTTGTACACAAATGTTCATAGCAGTTATTCATAATAAAAAAAAAGTCAAAACAAGCCCCAAATGTCAGTCAGTTGATGGTTATTTAAATAAAATGTGATATGTCTTTTCAGTGGAGTGTTATTCAGCTATAAAAAGAGGTACATGTTACAACTTTGGTAATGCTTGAAAACATGCTAAGTGGAAGAAGTCAGTGGAAACCACATATATAAATAAAGAAACGACCATAGATTTTTTTGGTTCTGTGATTTTGTTTATATGAAATGTCTAGAATAGGCAAATCCATAGTTCCTGTAGAAAACAGAGTCATGTTTCCTAAGGCTGGTAGGGGGTTGTGAAGAAATGAAGGGATGACTGTTAAAAAGAGTATATATGAGGGGGTGGGAGGACGGGATGGGGGGAAGAAACGCTATATGCCTAAAAGCTGTACGTATGAAATTTATATTCATTAAATAAAAACCTTCTTAAAAAAGTAAACTATAACATATAAATGAATGGATATGTGATCCAAGACTAATAAAATGGGGATTGATATATGTACCCATTGATTACATAAGGGACCTCAATGAGTTAATCAACGCTCATCTAGTTTTATGGTGTATAACAATTACAGCAGCTTCACAAAGTCATAGTTCTGGTATAAAATGAATACATTATGCAGATCGATTGAGAAACAAATCTTTGTAAATTTTTACTCAAAAAAGTACATGAGGTTTATTTGTGGAATATTGATAATGTAAGTTCACTGTGGTGCTGGTTGCACAACTGTGAATATATTAAAAGCTATTGATATGTATACATTAAAGTAATCAATTATATGGAATGTAATTTGCATTTCTGTAAAGCTGTTACAGACAGTGCAGTAGATTTATGTGTATATAGGAAAAGTCTTTTGAAAGAATTCAGTAGGCTGGTGCCGCGGCTCAATAGGCTAATCCTCCACCTGTGGCAACGGCACCCCGGGTTCTAGTCCCGGTCAGGGCGCCGGATTCTGTCCCGGCTGTCCCTCTTCCAGTCCAGCTCTCTGCTGTGGCCAGGGAGTGCAGTGGAGGATGGCCCAAGTGCTTGGGCCCTGCACCTGCATGAGAGACCAGGAGAAGCACCTGGCTCCTGGCTTCGGATCAGCGTGGTGTGCCGGCCGCAGCACACCAGCCGCGGCAGCCATTGGAGGGTGAACCAACGGCAAAGGAAGACCTTTCTCTCTGTCTCTCTCACTGTCCACTCTGCCTGTCCAAAAAAAACTAGAATTCAGTAAATTTAGTGATTGTTTTGATGTTGCCAATGTTACAATTAATCAACACATAATAAAACATTTGTTTAATTAATTAATGAGCACTCAGACATTTTCTTTTGGTTTTCAGGTCCCTGAGCAGCAGCCAATTACTTTGTGTAGTGGGGTTGAAGATACAAAGCATTATGAAGAAGCCAAGAAATGTGTAGAAGAGTTAGCATTGTACCTGAAACCACTCAGCAGTGCTAGAGGTAAATCTGATGAGAATATCCATTCTAAGCAGTTATCTGTCAATGATACTTATGTTAGCATTGAAATTGTGGGGGCCAGCATTGTGGTATTGTGGGTAAAGCCACCAGCACTGGCATCCCATAATGGTTCCGATTTGAGTCCTGGCTACTCCACTTCTGATCCGGCTATCTGCTAATGTACCTGGGAAGGCAGGGAGGATAACCCAAGTACTTGGGCTCCTGTACCCATGTGGGAGACCTGAATGCAGCTCCTGACTCCTGACTGTTGTGCTCTCGAACTCTACCTTTCAAATAAATAAACAAACCTTTAAAAAAAATCAGACTTGAAGAATGTAAGAAGTTGACAAGTTCGGCACACCGGGTTCTAGTCCCGGTCGGGGTGCCGGATTCTGTCCCGGTTGCCCCTCTTCCAGGCCAGCTCTGCTGTGGCCCGAGAGTGCAGTGGAGGATGGCCCAAGTGCTTGGGCCCTGCCCCTGCATGGGAAACCAGGAGAAGCACCTGGCTCCTGGCTTTGGATCAGCGCGATGCGTTGGCCGTGGAGGCCATTGGAGGGTGAACCAACGGCAAATAGGAAGACCTCTCTCTCTCTGTCCACTCTGCCTGTCCAAAAAAAAAAAAAAAAGGAAGAAGAAGAAGTTGTCAAGTTAAAAATATTTTTAAAAATCATTAAAATTAGGCCGGCGCCGCGGCTCACTAGGCTAATCCTCCGCCTAGCGGCGCCGGCACACCGGGTTCTAGTCCCGGTCGGGGTGCCGGATTCTGTCCCGGTTGCCCCTCTTCCAGGCCAGCCCTCTGCTGTGGCCCGGGAGTGCAGTGGAGGATGGCCCAGGTGCTTGGGCCCTGCACCCCATGGGAGACCAGGAAAAGCACCTGGCTCCTGGCTCCTGCCATCGGATCAGCGCGGTACGCCGGCCACAGCGCGCCAGCCGCGGCGGCCATTGGAGGGTGAACCAACGGCAAAAGGAAGACCTTTCTCTCTGTCTCTCTCTCTCACTGTCCACTCTGCCTGTCAAAAAAAAAAAAAAAAATCATTAAAATTGTGACTTTTCAGTGATTATTAATGAATATCATGTATTTAAATCAAACTCATTTCACGCAAAATAGTACCATCAAAATTCACATCTAGGGCCATTATTGTCATATAGTAGGTTAAGCCACCACCTGCAAGGACAGCATTCCATATGAGCACCAGTTCAAGTCCCAGGTGCTCCATTTCCATTCCAGCTCCCTGCTAATGTGCCTGGGGAAGCAGCGGAAGATGGCCCAACTACATGGGTCTCTGCCACCCATGTGGGAGACCCAGGTGAATCTCTTGGCTCCTGTCTGGCCCAACCCCAGCTGTTGCGGCCATTTGCAGAATGAATCATTGGATGGAAGAACTCTGTATAACTCTGCCATTCCACTAAATAAGTGATTTTTTTTTAAAGCTTTAAATTGAGGCAGAGTTACAGAGAGTGAGGTCTTCATCCACTGGTTTACTCCCTAAATGGCTGCAATGGACAGAGCTGTGCTGATCTGGAGCCAGAAGCCAGGAGCTTCTTCTGGGTCTCCCACATGGGTGCAAGGGCCCAAGCACTTGGGCCATCTTCTACTGCCTTCACAAGCCATTAGTAGGAAGCTAGATCGGAAGTGGAGCAGCTGGGACTTGAACTAGTGCCCATATGGGATACCAGTGCCGCAGGAAAAGGCTTAACTACTATGCTACAGTGCCAGCTGATAAATAAATCTTTAAAAAAAAATCACATCTAATAAAACAGTGAATTGAGAGCTTAAATGATCTTAAACATTATTTAAATGATTCCAGAAGTATAAATATATTAGTGATTAGGAGATCTTTCTGTCATTTGACAACTGTGAATAGTGTTTCTTCTGTTCAGTTTTTCATTCTGTGCTATAGGGAATGTAATAAAAATAAAAGTTGCTAATACTGCCCAGAAAGGGCTTTCTACATTATGAAAAGAGAGTGAAATTAAGTAATATGAAACAATGTGCCAGCACTGTTGAGCACCTTAGGATTGGGATCTTAATCTAATTATTGTTGTCTGGCCTTTTTTCTTCCATGATTATAATGAATAATGATAGAATTGATACCCTGATGGATAATAACTTTACATGAAGTAACTCACACATACCTTTGTAAACTTTAAAAATGATAAGTAGGCTTCACTCAGTGTTGCTTCATTGTTCACTTTTGTTCTTTTTCAAAGGAGTGGGTTTGAATAGCACGACTCAGAGTGTTCTGAGTCGCCCGATGCAGAGGAAGCTTGTGACTCTGGTCCACTGCCAACTAGTGGAAGAAGAAGGCAGGATCCGTGCCATGAGAGCAGCTCGATCTTTAGGGGAACGAACAGTGACAGAGCTCATTCTCCAGCACCAGAATCCGCAGCAACTCTCTTCTAATCTTTGGGCAGCAGTTAGGGCCAGAGGCTGCCAGTTCCTTGGACCAGGTATAGAATTAAAGCTTTGCATTTATTCTAAATACATGCTGTAGGAACCATAAGTGATGCACAAAGACTCATTTTTTTGCAATATTCTGTTATCAAGAAATGTCCCACTTGATAGTCATGGCTGAAGTTAATTCCATATGAGTTAGTTTTTCAAAGAACTTAAAATTTTTCTTTTATTACTGAATATTTATTTTGATAGAATTTTTTTCTAGTTGTATCAATCATGTGTCTGCTTTCATAATAAGATACAGAAACCACATGACAACAGAGCCTGCCTGGCAACAGGCTGTGATTGGATGGCTTCGGAAACTGCCTGGCAACAGGCTGTGATTGGTTAGGGCATAAACCGCCCCTTGACTGGATTGGCTGCCTTGGCTATATAAACTGCTGTACCAACTGAAATAAAAAAGTCTGCTGGCTGCTCGCGTCTGGCCTGCTTTCACCTGATTCCCAGAGTTTGTGTGATGACTCCACGCCTCTTTCCCCCACCACGCTTCTCCTCTCAGAATGAATCCACAGCAACATACATAGAATATAAACTGCCCACAAAAATGGTTTAATAGTAAAGCTGTGGAGTTGATGTTGGGGCTAAATGGGTTAAGCCACTGCCTGCAATGCTGGCATACCACATGGGCACTGGTTCCAATCCGGCTCCCTGCTAGTGCAGCTGGGGAAGCAGCAGGAGATGGCCCAAGTGCTTGGTCCCCTATCCCCATATGGTGTACCCAGAAGAAGCTCCTGGCTCCTGGCTCCTCGCTTCAGCCTGGCCCAGCCGTGGCCACTTGGGAAATGAACAAACAGATGGAAAATATCTCTCTATCTGTCTCTGTCTCTAACTCTGCCTTTAAAAAACAAAAGCTGTGGCTGTACTTTATTGTATTACCTGTTAATTGAGTAGTACCTGTAGAAATTTTTTACTATTTCCCTTTTAATAAGTGAATTTATCTTATCTCTCTACACATGATAAACTGGTTTCTCCCAACTTTTCCTAGCAATGCAGGAGGAAGCTCTAAAACTGGTTCTGCTGGCCTTAGAAGATGGTTCTGCTTTGTCAAGAAAAGTATTGGTTCTCTTTGTGGTACAAAGGTTGGAACCACGGTTTCCTCAAGCTTCTAAAACCAGCATTGGACATGTTGTTCAGCTCCTTTATAGAGCCTCCTGCTTCAAGGTACGAATCTGTGTTCCAGTTCATCTTGAAAGGAAACATCCTTTCCCTCAGACTGTGGCAAAACCGGGTTTAGTAAAGTTGCTTGTATCTTTTCAGGAAGTCCCAGCAATTTTTCTTTCTTCTTTTAAAGACTATAGGTAGTATTCTGTTGTAGTTAAAAACTATTGTATAGGAAGAATAATAAGTGACTCAAAAATATCAGAATACCCATGAAATGTGTCTCTCAGTCCTTTCAAAGCTTTAATAGTGATTTCAAAAAAATCCAGAAATTTATAAAAATCCAGCTTTTCCCATTTAGGTCACTGTTAGCAGTAACGTGCACAGATAGCTATTCAAGATTTAGCTGACACTGAGATGTTATTACGTACATATACATATGCATTTTATCTTTTGACTTCCTATAAATAATGGCAAAATATAGTTATTTTTTGTGACACTAGTCCTTGATTTTTTTTTTTTTTTTATTTGATAGGTAGAGTTACAGACAGTGAGAGAGAGAGACAGAGAGAAAGGTCTTCCTTCCGTTGGTTCACTCCCCAAATGTCAGCTACGGCTGGCACTGTGCTGATCCTAAGTCAGGAGCCAGGTGCTTCTTCCTGGTCTCCCTTGTGGGTGCAGGGCCCAAGCACTTGGGCCATCCTCTACTGCCTTCCCAGGCCACAGCAGAGAGCTGGCCTGGAAGAAGGGCAACCAGAACTAGAAGCTGGTGCCGTGTGGGATGCAGGAGCCACAGGCGGAGGATTAACCAAGTGAGCCATGGCGCCGGCCCATGAGTCCTTGATTTCTATCTATTTAGTCTTTCTCTGAACTTACCTTAACAATGTTAAGTTAAATCTTCTTTATTGTAGTAAAGATGTAACACATTTAAAAATTTATATCATTGGGGCCAGTGTTGTGGCTCAGCGGGTTAAAGCCCTGGTCTGCAGTGCCGGCATCCCATGTGGATGCCGGTTTGAGTCCTGGCTGCTCCACTCTGATCCAGCTCTCTGCTCTGGCCTGGGAAAGCAGTGGAGGATGGCCCAAGTCCTTCCCGCATGGGAGGCCTGGAGGAGACTTCAGGCTTCTGGCTTTGAATTGGTGTAGCTCCGGCTGTGCGGCCATCTGGGGAATGAACCAGCAGATGGAAGACCTTTCTCTCTTTTTCTGCCTTTCAAATAAATGAATAAATCTTTTAAAAAAATCTATTTCATTGTGATGTTGAAGTCCTTACTATAATATTCTGCAGTTTATTTGCTAGGAGGAAGAAAATAGAAATTTTCTAATAGAAGGATATGAATCTTTCTTGAAATAAAAGCTTTACAAGGCAGAATATGTTCTAATATATGTTGGGAACGGATGGTCCTATGCTAGTTACTTTATTTTGATTTGTGAAGCCTTTATCCTATGTCCAGCTTAACTTGGAATGTGAGTTATTGTAATGCTAACAATAGTATCTGTCTCAGCAAGTTGAGAGAATTAAGTTAATACAGTAGTGTGATAGTTAATATGTACTGACTGGCATTTATTAACTGGTAGCTGTTTTTATTATCATAATAATTAATCCAGTCCAGCATCTCAGACTCTACTCTTTCTGTTTGTGGTTCATTTCACAAAACTCCTTGGATAATTAAACCAGATAGAAATGGTAGTCATATTTAGAATCACACCAGAATCTGAAGCTTTTCAGTTTATCAGTTTCAGCTGGCTCAGTACTAGGCAAGCCCAAGAATCATGAACCACGTTGATGTAGAAGAAATGTACATTTTTCTTAAACTAACTGTATTCATATCGTTTCTTTTCAAAAATGTGCCTGCATACAAGCACACTTGAAACTGCATGTATGTGTTAAGAGCTATTCAGTTTTCTTAAAATGTTTATTTTCATTTACTTGATGTTTGTTTATTTGTTTTTAATTTTTATTTATTTTTTGACAGGCAGAGTTAGACACAGAGAGAGACAGAGAGAGAGAGACAGAGAGAAAGATCTTCCTTTTTCCCTTGGGTCACTCCCCAAATGGCCGTTACGGCCGGCGCTGCGCTGATCTGAAGCCAGGAGCCAGGTGCTTCCTCCTGGTCTCCCATGCCGGTGCAGGGCCCAAGCACTTGGGCCATCCTCCACTGCACTCCCTGGCCACAGCAGAGAGCTGGACTGGAAGAGGAGCAACCAGGACAGAACTGGCACCCCAACTGGGACTAGAACTCGGGGTACCGGTGCCACAGGCGGAGGGTTGGCCTAGTGAGCCACAGCGCCGGCCAATATCAGTTTATTTTCACCTACTTGAAAGAGTGACAGAGAAAAAGAGAGACAGAAATCTTCCATCTGCTGATTCCAAATGCCCTCAATCGCCAGGCTGAAGTCAGGAGCCTGAAACTCCATCTGTGTCTCCCTGGTTGGTGGGAGGGGCCCAAGCACTTTAGTCATTGTCTGCTGCCTCCCAAGTGTGCTTTAGCAGGAAGCTGGATCAGACTTGACCCGGTGCTCCAATATGAGATGTGGGTGTCCCAGGTGGCAGCTTAATCCGCTGCACCACAGTACTCATCCATCCAGTCTTTGAATTTCATTCCAGCACATCTTCATTCTCTCTGTAAGATCTATCCAGAGGATTGGGCATCCAAAAAGGGGGGAATGATTGCAAGCCAAATGGTGCATTTAATTTAAATCTGGCTGCTTTTGCTAAATTAAACTTGTTTTTAAGCTTTATTTTATTTATTTGAAAGGCAGAGTTACAGAGAGGAAGAGACAGGGAGCTGAATTGGTAGTGGAGTAGCTGGGACTCAACCAGCACCCATGTGGGATGCCAGCATTGCAGACTGGAGCGTTATCCACTAAGCCGCAATACTATCCCCAAGAAATGTTTGTTACAGTAAAATTACGTTATCTATGTGTGTAAATACAATGTATAAACTCATTTTTTTTACTTCATTATGAGAGTATTTGTGTCTTACCAGGTCACGAAACGTGATGAAGATTCTTCCTTGATGCAGCTGAAAGAAGAATTTAGAACTTATGAAGCTCTTCGGCGAGAACATGACTCCCAAATAGTGCAGATTGCTATGGAAGCAGGCTTACGTATTGCACCAGACCAGTGGTCCTCTTTGCTTTATGGAGACCAGTCTCACAAGTCTCACATGCAGTCCATTATTGATAAGGTAGAGCCTTTTTGTTCCTTGGTTCTTTTTTTTGAAAGTTAGAATGACAAGGAGAAAGATACCTTGCACCTGCCCCCAAATGCCTGAGCCAGGTCGAAGGCAGAAGCCAGGAACTTCATCGAGGCTCTCGTGTGTGGCAGGAACCAAGTAATTGGGCCATCTGCTTCCTCCCTGGGGCATTCACAGGAAACTGGATCGGAAGTGCAGAGTAGCTGGAACCCAAATCAGGCACTCTAATATGGGATGTAGGGCTTCCAAGCAGCAACCCAATTCCCTGGGCTACAGTGCCCATGCCAGTTCCCTACTTCTTAATATAATATTGGAGTTTTGGTTATTTGTCATTTGGTAATAAGTTTAACAAATGCATCAAAGTGAATACTCTAAGTTTAACTTTTATAAATTGTATTCTGTTGCCAAGGGTCATGTTATTACTAGTCAGATCATAATACCAGTGTATTCAATAAACATTTCATTGGTATTGTAATACATATCCAGCTTTCTCCAATGTTCCTTCAAGAGTTCCCTGTGGGTTTTTTTTTTTTATCTGAAAGGCAGAGGCAGAGAGTATAAGAGAGGTCTTCCATCCATTGGCTCACTCCCCAAATGGCCACAAAAGCCAGGGCTGGGCCAGACTGAAGCCAGGAGCTTCTTTCAGATCTCCCAAGCGGCTGCTGTAGTGGCCCAGAGATTTTAGCCATCTCCCACTGACTTTCCCAGGTGCGTTAGCAGGGAGCTGGATGGGAAGTGGAGCAGCCTCAAGCTGGCACCCATGTGGGATGCGGTCATCACAGGTGGTGGCTTGCCAGCTGCCCCACAGCGCTGGCCACTATTTGATTACTTATAACCATGGAGAGTATTACTGACTCTAGTGATCTGCTTACATTTAACTTAGAGAGTTAAGAGTCAAATTGTAAGAGTAGCCCCCAAATTATAATAGTTAATACTTAACAAAATGTTATTATATATTTGGTAGCTTAAAATAATTCACTTAATTCTCTTGGGACTCCTGATATATCCCTTTTATTCAACAACAGAAGTCAAGTATATTTTTCTCTCAGAAAGGTAATAAGTGGCAAAAGTAAATTTGAACATGGGCACTCTGACTTTAGAATAGTCTTTTTTTTTTTAAAGATTTACTTATTTATTTATTTGAAAGAGTTACACAGAGAGAGGAGAGGCAGAGAGAGAGATAGAGAGAGAGAGGTCTTCCATCTGATGGTTCACTCCCCATTTGGCCGCAACAGCCAGAGCTGTGCTGATCAGAAGCCAGGAGCTTCTTCTGGGTCTCCCATGTGGTTGCAGGGGCGCAAGGACTTGGGTCATCTTCTGCTTTCTTAGGCCATAGCAGAGAGCTGGATCGGAAGCGGAGCAGCCGGGACTCGAAACGGCACCATATGGGATGCTGGCGCTTCAGGCCAGGGCATTAACCCACTGTGCCACAGTGTTGGCCCCTAGAATAGTCTTAACTGTTCTGCCCTTTTTTCTTGTTATTCCCAATGATTCTGACAGAATTCTTTGAATGATAATAGTAGATTGATATCAAAAAAGAACTGGGGTTGACACGGTGGCACAGAGTTCAGCCACCACATATCCAGAGTTTCTAGGATCAAGTTCCAACTCTGCTTCCAATCCAGCCTCCTGCTAATGGATACCCTGGGAGGCAGCAGGTGATGACTCAAGTAATTTGAGTTCCTACATGCATATGGGAGACCCAAAATGGATTTCTGGCTCTTAACTTCCTGCTGTCCCAGCCCCGGCTCTTCTCACTTTCTCTCCCTCTGTCTTTCCCTCTACCTCTTTGTCTTTCTCACTCTGCCTTTCAAATAAATAAAAATAAATATTTTTTAAAGTCCTGATCATTTTAAAAAGGATTCATAATGTTTCTATATAATGTATGCTGTTTGCTTTGTCTTCTAAGTTTTCCTAGGTTTAGACAGGAACTTATATCTAAAATTATGCAACCAACTGATTATAACTTACAAAGATTACAGAAAATCATGAGAAAATGTATGTTATGAAATGTAATGCATGGGCTGCTGTCGCCGCGACTCACTAGGCTAATCCTCCACCTTGTGGCGCCGGCACACCGGGTTCTAGTTCCGGTCCGGGCGCCGGATTCTGTCCCAGTTGCCCCTCTTCCAGGCCAGCTCTCTGCTGTGGCCAGGGAGTGCAGTGGAGGATGGCCCAAGTCCTTGGGCCCTGCACCCGCATGGGAGACCAGGAGAAGTACCTGGCTCCTGCCATCGGATCAGCGCGGTGCACCGGCCGCAGCGCACTGGCCGCAGTGGCCATTGGAGGGTGAACCAACAGCAAAAGGAAGACCTTTCTCTCTGTCTCTCTCTCTCACTGTCCACTTTACCTGTCAAAAAAAAAAAAAAAAAAAAAAGTAAATAAATAAATAAAAGAAATGTAATGCATGGGGCAGGCGTTGTGGCCTAGCGGATAAAGCCACAGACTATACAATACCAGCATCCATATGGGCACCAGTTTGTGTCCCAGCTGCTCCACTTCCCATCCAGCTTCCTGCGAATGACCTGGGGAAAACAGAGGAGTTGAGAAAGTTCTCACATTTGAAAAATGATAATAGAGGGAACAAACCTTCATAGAATGCACCAAGCTGTGGATGCAGAAAAATGTAGTTTGTTCAGGTAGTAGGTAATCCAGTTTGACCAAGAGCATTGGTTTGTGGAAGGATAAAAATTAAATTTAAAGAGTTGCAAAAATGTGATGTTGTAAATAACCTTATTTTTGAAAGGTTGGCTTGTGGGAAAGTTAATATTTATCTTTTTTTAAGTTGCAGACCCCAGCCTCTTTTGCACAGAGTGTTCAGGAACTAACAATTGCTCTGCAGCGGACTGGAGACCCAGCAAACTTGAACCGACTAAGACCCCATTTGGAGCTGTTGGCAAACATTGACCCTAGTCCAGGTAAACCCAAGGGAAATTAGAGTATGTCATTATGCTCTCAGTTCTGCTCAGTGATTCTTTTTTTTTTTTTTTTTTTTTTTTTTTGACAGGCAGAGTTAGACAGTGAGAGAGAGAGAGAAAGGTCTTCCTTTTTCTGTTGGTTCACCCCCCAAAATGGCCACTGCGGCCGGCACACCGCGCCGATCCAAATCCAGGAGCCAGGTGCTTCCTCCTGGTCTCCCATGTGGGTGCAGGGCCCTAGTACTTGGGCCACCCTCCACTGCCCTGCCGGGCCACAGCAGAGAGCTGGACTGGAAGAGGAGCAACTAGGACAGAATCTGGCGCCTCAACCGGGACTAGAACCCGGGGTGCCGGCGCCTCTGGCGGAGGATTAGCCAAGTGAGCTGTGGCGCTGTCCTACTCAGTGATTCTTGAATTGTCTTTTGTTGTATTCTTTAGAATTCCCAGACTAGTTATTCCAGAATATTTCTACAGTATTTAATTTCTGTCCCTAACCTTGTCCTCTTTTTTTTTTTTTCCAGGGTAGCTCACTTTAATTAATACTTATTTAATTTTTACTTGCTGACTTTACCAGGAAAATACATCTCCAGTGTCCTTTATATTTATACTTCATCTTATCACAGATTTTGTTAGATTATCCCAGTCTCATGTCTTTACCCACATTCAAGTCTATCACTGTTCCCATGTTCATGCCTACTACTCAACTGACACTTTCTTAGTATTCACTAGTAGCTTACCAATTTCTAATTCCAGAGATGACTTCTCAGTCCTTAAATTATTTTATTTGCTTTAGCATTTGATAATTTTTAAAAAGATTATTTTATCTATTTGAAAGGCAGAATTAGAGAGTGAGAGAGAGAAGTGGGGGCGGGTCTTCCATCTGCTGTTTCACTCTCCAGATGGCTGCAATGACCCAGAGCCGGGAGCTTCTTCCAGTTCTCCCTGTGGGTGCAGAGGCCCAAACGCTTGGGGCCATCTTTGCACTGCTTTCCCAGGCACATTAACTAACAAGGAACGAATCAGAAGTGGAACTGTTGGGTGTCAAACTGGTCCCAGCATTTGATTATGTTGTTGGCCACTTTAATTTAGAAACTCTCCTGGCACCTTATCTCCCCATAATCCTATGATTTTCCTCTGAACTGAATGCTGCTTGTATCTTGTTTATATCACTTTTTCCCCTCCTACCCACTAGGTGCGAGGCAGGTGATTATGCTCCTGGGACTTTGTTTTCTCTGCATTCACTGTTGCAATGGTTATCCTTAGCATCAGGTGTTACCTCTATGAAAATCTCGAATTTTGGATTTGTCCGGGGAAACACTGATGTTTGGATGTTTGCATGACAGTAACCTGCTAACCATATGCATCAGATGAAAGATATGCTCTCAGGTGGCGCCGATGCTCACTAAGCTAATCCTCCGCCTGCGGCGCCGGCACCCCGGGTTCTAGTCCTGGTCGGGGTGCTGGTTCTGTCCTGGTTGCTCCTCTTCCAGTCCAGCTCTCTGCTGTGGCCCAGGAGTGCAGTGGAGGATGGCCCAAGTGCCTGGGCCCTGCACCCCATGGGAGACCAGGAGAAGCACCTGGCTCCTGGCTTCGGATCAGCGCAGTGCGCCGGCTGCAGCTGCCATTAGAGGGTGAACCAACGGCAAAAAAAGATGTGCTCTCAGTTCTACACCTTTCCGTCACTCTTATGGTCTCTTCAACACTTCAAGGGTCTGAAGACAACTGACGATTATTGCCTGGCCTACCTCAATTCTTTATGTCACCTTTCTTTTCCTTGTGATTATTTTAGTTTGCCACCTCAGCTTTAAAAGAATCTTATCTATTCCTTTAAAATGATGGCTAGGCAAATAAGCTATTATCTGAAAACTGCATGAAGCTTACCCTGATTTCACTGAAGTTCTGACACTAACTCCTTTATTAACTTACTATTTATACTTAAGTTTTTTTTTTCTTTTAATTTGATGTATAGATGCTCCTCCTCCTACTTGGGAACAGCTAGAAAATGGGTTGGTTGCTGTACGTACAGTGGTACATGGGCTGGTTGATTATATTCAGAACCATAGCAAAAAAGGAGCAGACCAACAACAGGTAAGGAATAAGTATGAAACTTAGAGGTAAGCCATTGTGGGTATATCTTGAAACTACCTACAAGTCATTGTGGGTATGCTACAGATGAAAAGCCAAAAAGATAATGTGAATATTTTGAGACTTTGCTTATACAAATGTAAACTACCTTGGCATGGTTAGCAACCAGTTTACCATATTAGCATAGTAATTTTATCTGACAACATTAAAATTAACTAGTCTGTTGATTCCTTGTTGTACTGGGGTCACTTTTCACATCGGATATAGCAGCATTTGATTACAACAGTGGATTTGTGTTCATGTTTATTCTACTTAAATAACATTACTCTCTTTATTTTGAATTACATTTCAGTTTGATAATAGCTCACTCCTTAATGCTAATGCTGTATCTCCCCAATACTATTGACATTTTCCTTGATAATTTTTCTATATTAGTATTTTAAGGTTTTTCAGTCATAATAGCTCTTGAGCCAGTAGACCAAGTTTTCCTCAATTTTTTGAAAATGAAATAAATGACAGTAAAATATAGTGCCTTAGGCTGTGGCTAGTTTTAAGTTTTATTGCCAATTATATTTCTTCCCTTGGATTTAGGTTCATTAGGTCTTTTATTTTGCATTAGTATGCCTGTGGAATAAAACTCTTATTAACTTATCTGGCTCAAGTAAATATTAACAATAGAATATCTTGCTTATTTGAATATTCTAGATATGATTTTCTTAATTTAATAAAAGTCACAGCTTTATGACAAAGAAAAAATGGAGAGCAGGAGTTTAGCACTTCACATCTTTGTACCTGAGTTTGATTTCCAACTCTGGCTGCTGACTTCAGCTTCCTGCTAATGCAGACCCCAGGAGGCAGCAGTGATGGCTCAAGTAATTGAGTTCCCAGCTCCTGGCTTTGGGCCTCGCCTAACCCCCATCATTTGGGGAATGAACCAACAGATTGGAGCTCTGCCTGTCTCTCAAATAAACAAACATTAAGAATATAGGGAAAGCCTAGAATTTTTAACTCCTTATTCCATTGGATATCATGAAGAATACAATAAATAGATTATCCTTTAAGGTCTGCCATGAATGTTAAAATACTCTGAATTTGCTTCAGTTTAGTGTTGTGTTTGATATCTCATTTATATGCTTTCAAATCTATCCTCAAGCCTTATCCTTATATTGTAAATAATATGTTTGATTTGTACCTTTTAAAATACTTTATTTGGTGTAGTCTTCTGCCTACCAGTAACAACTAGTTATAGAATATTTTTTAGTTCTGGGACCTTTTGTACTTTTTGTGGTGTGTTATAAGGAAGCATATCTATTATTATACTGAACACTGCAAAACAAATATTAGAATAGAGTTTATACCTTTGAAACCACTCTAGTTGTTTGTTTATACATTGTAATACTTGGAATTTATATGTTTCACATTTAGGATTAATACCTATATGTCAGAAAAATCAGGATTACTTTTTTACTCATTTATTTTTGGACTGAGACTTCAGATAGAATAACTTTCTAACACTTTTGCTCTTGGTACTTTAGATAAAAGTGGATTAATATGAATTATTCATTTAGATCATCAAGATTCTAAACTGGCAACATAAGATTAGCATTGTTTATGTCTAATGTTTTAACTCTGGTCTTAGCCTCCACAGCATAGCAAATATAAAACATATATGTGTCGGGATATGAAGCAGAGAGGAGGATGCCCTCGTGGGGCCAGCTGTACATTTGCACACTCACAGGAGGAACTGGAAAAGTAAGTGTGAAATTCAAGGGACTAATTCTTTGGAATAAAGTATAAGTAGAATAATTTTCTAACATTGAAAAATACAAAAAAGAAGTTAGAGTCTCTTTAATGATTATGAAGCTTGTATTAATGTCATATATAATCTTGAAAAGGCACTTTTTTCAGTTTTCATTATATTGTGCCTATAGATGGGAAACTATTAAGGTTAACTACAAAATGAACCATTTTTACTATGAAAAATTAAGTTCATCAATTTTATCTGATTTTAACTGATTACATAATTATTTTCCACTGAGGAAATTTGCTCTTGGTTTAGTTTCACATTTTCTGACAAACTTCAATGATAATTCTGATAATGTTAAATTTCCCAGCACACTGAAGAAAGAAAGCCTCTTAATTTTTTATAAGGCCAGTATGGCACTAATACCAAATTTGAGAAGATAACACAGTTGGAGCAGCTGGGACTCAAACCAGCACCCATATGCAATGCTGGCACTGCAGGCCTCTTTACCCACAGCACCACAGTGCTGGCCCCCTACTTTTATAAGCTGAAATTGGCCGGCGCCGCAGCTCTAGCTAATCCTTCGCCTGCGGCGCCAGCACCCCAGGTTCTAGTCCCGGTAGGGCGCTGGATTCTGTCCTGGCGGTTGCCCCTCTTCCAGACGAGCTCTCTGCTGTGGCCTGGGAATGCAGTGGAGGATGGCCCAAGTCCTTGGGCCCTGCACCCCATGGGAGACCAGGGAGGCATCTGGCTCCCGGCTTCGGATCGGCTCAGCGCGCCGGCTGGGGCAGCCATTTGGGGGGTGAACCAGTGGAGGGAGGACCTTTTTCTCTGTCTCTTTCTCTTGCCTGTCTTTACTCTGCCTGTCCCAAAAAAAAGAAAAGAAAAAAAAAAAGCTGAAATTAAAAATCCTTTTCACATTAGCCACAACAAAAAAAAAGATAAATATACAAAACAATAAATTTATTAAAAATACTTGTGCTTAGGACCTGTATGAAGTAAATTAGCGAGCTGCCTGGAAATTTAAGTGAAGAAGTGAATGAATGAAGAAACATACTGTGTTTTGGATAAAGCTTGGCATTATAAAAGTTTTATTTTCTCTTAAATACTAAATTAAAATTTCAACATTGTAAAGGGCTTAATAAAATCATTCATTTGTAAGAATAAATACTTGTAAATAGCTAGGAGAATTCTGAAAAATAAGTCTTCAGTAGAATCTAGACTCATAATTATTAACCTGATTCATCAACTAGAATAAACAGACTATGGTATTGCATAGGAATATACAGATCAGTGGAATGCAATAGAGAATCAGGAACTTAAGCGTGTGTGCTAAAGGCAGCGTTTCTTAGCAGTGTCAAAAAAGAAGACGGCGAGAAAACTACAGCCTATGAGAAATCAACAGACTTGGATTCTTACCTCAGTCTTCACACCACAATGGATGGATCAAAGATTTCATTTTATTTATTTGTTTTTTGACAGGCAGAGTTAGACAGAGTCAGAGACAGAGACAGAGAGAAAGGTCTTCCCTTCCATTGGTTCACTCCCCAAATGACCGCTACGGCTGGCACATCGCGCCGATCCGGAGCCAGGAGACAGGAGCCAGGTGCTTCTCCTGGTCTCCCATGCGGGTGCAGGGCCCAAGCACTTGGACCATCCTCCACTACCTTCCTGGGCCACAGCAGAGAGCTGGCCTGGAAGAGGAGCAACCGGGACAGAATCTGGCGCCACAACCGGGACTAGAACCTGGGGTGCCGGCGCCGCAGGTGGAGGATTAGCCTAGTGAGCCATGGCGCCGGCCCAAAGATTTTATTTTTAAAGATGTATTTATTTTGAAAGTCAGAGTTGCAGAGAGGGAGAGAAAGATCGAGAAACCTGTCTGTTGGTTCACTCCCTGGATGTCCACAACTGCCAGCACTGGACCAGGCCAAAACCAGGAGCTTCTTTGGGGTTTCTCATGCATGACAAGGGTCCAAGTACTTGGTCTATCTTCTACTACTTCCCCAGGCCATTAGCAAGGAGCTGGATCGAAAGTGGAGTAGAGGCCGGCGCTGTGGTGCAGTGGGTAAAGCCGCTACCTGAGGTGCCGGCATCCCATATATATAGACGCCAGTTTGAGTCCCAGCTGCTCCACATTTTTTTTTTTTTTTTTTTTTTGACAGAGTAGACAGTGAGAGAGAGAGAGAGACAGGTCTTCCTTTGCCGTTGGTTCACCCTCCAATGGCTGCTGTGGCCGGTGCACCGTGCTGATCCGAAGCCAGGAGCCAGGTGCTTCTCCTGGTCTCCCATGCGGGTGCAGGGCCCAAGCACTTGGGCCATCCTCCACTGCACTCCCGGGCTACAGCAGAGAGCTGGCCTGGAAGAGGGGCAACTGGGACAGAATCCGGTGCCCCGACCGGGACTAGAACCCGGTGTGCCGGCGCCACAAGGTGGAGGATTAGCCTAGTGAGCCGCGGTACCGGCCTGCTCCACTTCTAATCCAGCTCTCTGCTGTGGCCTGGGAAGGCAATAGAGGATGGCTCAAGTGCTTAGGGCCCTGCACACGTGTGGGAGACCCAGAAGCAGCTCTTGGCTCCTGGCTTCGGATGCGGCCCTTTGGAGTGTGAACCAGCAGATGGAAGGGCTCTCTGTGCCTCTGCCTCTCTGTAAATCTGCCTTCCAAATAAATAAATAAATAATTCTTTTTTAAAAAATTGAATAGCTGAGATTCGAACCAGAGCCCACATGTGATGCCAGCATCGCAGGAGGTGGCTTAACCCGCTGTGCCACAACACCAGCCCCGTGAGGTTTTTCAGTAGCATAATTTGTATTGTAAATATTACACATGTTCATTAGGAATTTTATACTTAGTGTGTTTTACTGCTTAATATTTTATAGAAGATAAACACAGGATTCTCAAGTTGAAAGAGTAAATATTTCATCATGAGAGTTTCTTCTATAAAATAATGTTCCTAAATATATTTTACTTCTTAACCACTTTTACATTTTGGGAGTTTTATCTGTTTGTTAAGTGTGTGCCTTTGCTTTTTACCTAGATTTCGGAAAATGAACAAACGCCTGGTTCCCCGGAGACCACTGAGTGCCTCCTTGGGCCAGCTTAATGAGGTGGGCCTGCCTCCGGCGGCTCTCCTTCCAGATGAAGCAGCAGTGGACCTGCCCAGCAGGAAACCCCCTGCTCTGCCGAATGGAGTTGGGTCAGCGGGGAGTGCAGTGACGCAGCTGATCCCTCGGGGCACGGAGCCCAGCTACGACTCCGGTCTGCAGCCGGCGAAGACGGATCATCTGAGCAGCAGTGCTCCAGGATCCCCTCCTGACCTGTATGTCCCCTCTCCCAGCTCTTGCTTGAAACATCTTCTGTAGAGACATAAAGCAGAAGGAATACTTGTTTTAATGAAACTAATTTTTGTTTTTCACTTGTTCCTTGTATTTATGATTTTTAAGAAACAAGTGTAGATGAAATAAAAAAGAGGACTTTTAGGGTAAACCAGTTTCCCAGGTTGTTTTACACAGGACAGTATATATACACATTGGAATTATTTTAGAGTCTTAAACTCCATTTTCATAATCTTATTCCTTTAGGCTAGAATCTGTCCCTAAGAGTATTTCCGCCTTACCTGTGAATCCACATCCTGTACCTCCAAGGGGGCCAGCGGATCTGCCTCCTATGCCTGTCACCAAACCTCTTCAGATGGTCCCACGAGGTTCTCAGTTGTATCCAGCACAGCAGGCAGATGTTTATTACCAGGACCCTCGAGGAGCTGCTCCGCCGTTTGAACCAGCACCTTACCAGCAGGGTAATCTTTAACTGTCGTTGTTCACTTTTCCTAGGAGTTACGAGAACTTTTCAGGCACATGCTTTCGTTTACACAGTAAGCTCCTTAAAATAATAAATGACTTTTTTAATACTCTAGAAAAATTTAGTTTTTTTCTTTTTCTTTTCTTTAATTTTATTTATTTATTTGAAAGGCAGATTACAGAGAGAGGTCTTCCATCTGCTGGTTCACTCCCCAGATGGCCACAACAGCCAAAGCTGTGTAGATCTGAAACAAGGAGCCAGGAGCCTCCTCTGAGTCTCCCAAGCCGGTGCAGGGACCCAAGGACTTGGGCCATCTTCCACTGCTTTCCCAGGCCATAGCAGAGAGCTGGATTAGAAATGGAGCAGCCAGGACTCGAATCGCGCCCATATCGGATGTCAGCACTGAAGGTGGTAGCTTTACCCACTATGCCACAGTACCAGCCCTGACTTTCTCTTTCAAGACATACTTATTTATTTGAAAGATAGAGTGGCAGAGAGAAGGAGAGACAGAGATCTTCATCTTTTGGTTCTCTCCTCATATGACCAAAACCATCTAGAACTGGGCCAGGTCAAACTAGAAGCCAGGCACTCCGTCCTGATCTCCCATGTCAGTGGCAGGGGCCCACTTATGCTTGCTTTCCTAAGCACCTTAGCAGATGGCTGGATCGGAAACAGAGTAGCCAGGACTCAAACCAGTGCTCTAGGACGGGATGCTGGCTTAAGTAAGTTAGGTATATATAAAATGCAGCATGCATACTTTAAGAGCATTTGCAGTAGAGTGTCAAAGTAAAGAATAAAAAATATGTGAATAGTATATTCATGTGTGTTAAAAAAAAATTAGAAGATCAGTGCCAGATGTTTGGCACAGCATTTAAGGTACTGGTTTGGATGTGTGTATCATATCCCATATTGGAGTGGCTTTCTGCTTATGCACACCCTGGGAGGCAGCAGGTGATAATGCAAGTATGTGGATCCCTGCTACCAATGTGAGAGATCCAGACTGAGCTTTCGGCTCCTAGCTTTGTCCTGACCAAGTCCCGGCTGTTGCGGGAATTTGGGAAGCAAACCATCAGATAAAAGATCTCGATCTCTCTCCCTCCCTCCCTCCCTCCCTTTCTCTCCCTCCCTCTCTCTCTCTCACTGCTTCTGTGTCTCTGCCATTCAAATAAATTATAACATTCATGGGCCATAAAAAATTATCAAGTTAAAAATTAGTCTGCTGGGGCTGGTGCTGTGGCGTAACAGGTTAAAGCCACCACCTGCAGTGCTGGGATCCCGTATGGACACTGGCTGCTCCACTTCCTGTCCAGCTCTCTACTATGGTCTGGGAAAGCAGTAGAAGATGGCCCAAGTCTTTGGGCCCCTGCATCCATGTGGGAGTACCGAAGAAGCTCCTGGCTCTCGGTGTAGGATTGGCTCAGCTCCAGCATTATGACCATTTGGGGAGTGAACCAGTGGATGGAAGATATCTCTCTCTCTCTGCCTCTGCTTCTCTCTAATTCTACCTTTCAAATAAATAAATCTTTTTTAAAAATTAGCCTGTTATAAATTTATTAAATTTTGAGTCCCACCTGCAGTTGCCTTGGCAGTGCAAGGCAGTCTGCAGGCCAGACATTCCCACTTCTGAAAGTAAGTAAAATAAATAAATCAGTCATGGTGGTCAATACTATTAGCTTGGTAGAAATTGATTGAAGGAAGATAAGATGGGTCTGGAGTTGAAGAGTTAGAATGCTGTTAATCCAGTATGTTGAGACATGAATTAGTATGGATAAATTTTGAAAGTTAGCCAGGGCCGGTGCTGCAGCTCAATAGGCTGATCCTCCGCCTGCAACGCCGGCACACCGGGTTCTAGTCCCAGTCGGGGCGCCAAATTCTGTCCCGGTTGCCCCTCTTGCAGGCCAGCTCTCTGCTGTGTCCCAGGAAGGCAGTGGAGGATGGCCCAAGTGCTTGGGCCCTACACCCGCATGGGAGACCAGGAGAAGCACCTGGCTCCTGGCTTTGGATCAGCGTGGTGCACCGGCCGCAGCATGCCAGCTGGAGCAGCCATTGTGGGGTGAACCAATGGAAAAGGAAGACCTTTCTCTCTGTCTCTCTCACTGTCCACTCTGCCTGTCAAAAAAAAGAAAAAAGAAAAAAAGAAAGTTAGCCAGGTTTACTGATAATACCAGCTCTGGAAAGTGAAAGAAAGAATATATCTAAGGTAAACTGCACACTGAATGATTTTAAAGTTGAACTGTGGAATGGGTATTTGGTCTCCTACGTGGGTGCAGGGGCCCAAGCACTTGGGCCATCTTCCACTGCTTTCCTAAATGCGGTATCAGGGAGCTGGATCAGAAGTGGAGCACCCAAGACTCAAACCAGTGCCTATATGGGATGCTGACATCTTAGGGACTTGAGCTGCTGGTCCAGGGAGAACTTCTAAAGAAATAAGTGGATTATTAATTTGTGTGTTTTGTTCTTTTAAAAGAAAAGGTTTTCTATAAAATTGAATTGACTCATTGTTGCCTTCGGTTGGTTCCTCTTTTGTTCTGTACAGGTATGTACTACACTGCACCTCCACAGTGTGTGTCCCGCTTTGTCCGACCTCCACCGTCTGCTCCTGAACCTGGTCCTCCGTACTTGGATCATTATCCGCCCTATCTCCAAGATCGTGTAGTAAACTCTCAGTATGGCACACAGCCGCAACAGTACCCACCTATGTACCCACCTCACTATGACGGCCGTCGAGTTTACCCCGCTCAGTCTTACACAAGAGAAGAGATTTTCCGAGAAAGCCCTATACCCATTGAGATTCCACCTGCAGCAGTACCATCCTATGTACCAGAATCCAGAGAAAGAT
This sequence comes from Oryctolagus cuniculus, assembly GCF_964237555.1. Taxonomy (NCBI): domain Eukaryota; kingdom Metazoa; phylum Chordata; class Mammalia; order Lagomorpha; family Leporidae; genus Oryctolagus; species Oryctolagus cuniculus. Next base: position 2,369,486 of record NC_091438.1, on the reverse strand, counting down.
ACCAACAGATGGAGGGTTACTATCCAGTGACTCCTCATCCAACTCAGATCAGAGCTTCGTACCCTAGAGTATGCTGTGATTTTTTTTTTCTATTGCCTAGACTTAATTTGATTTTTTGCTTATAGTGATTCCTTGCTCTTTTATTTATTTATTTTTTGGCCATAGTAACCCTTTGATCAATTCTTCTTTTTAGAAGGAAGTTTTTTTTTCCTTTTACTTAATCTTTTCATAATTTGGGTAGGTTTTAAAAAACTATTATTGGGGCAGGCGCCGTGGCTCAATAGACTTTCTCCGCCTTGCGGCGCCGGTACACTGGGTTCTAGTCCAGGGCGGGGCGCCGGATTCTGTCCCGGTTGCCCCTCTTCCAGGCCAGCTCTCTGCTATGGCCGGGGAGTGCAGTGGAGGATGGCCCAAGTACTTGGGCCCTGCACCCGCATGGGAGACCAGGAAAAGCACCTGGCTCCTGGCTTCGGATCAGCACGGTGCGCCAGCCTCAGCGCACCTGCCATGGCGGCCATTGGAAGGTGAACCAACGGCAAAAAGGAAGACCTTTCTCTCTGTCTCTCTCTCTCACTGTCCACTCTGCCTGTCAAAAAAAAAAAAAAAAAAGAAAGAAAGAAAGAAAAGAACTATTATTGGGAAAAATTCGTTGCCCCCCTGCCCCGTTCCCTACCAACTAATCAGCAGATAGTTTTATTAATAATTCTAGATCTATTAGGAAATTATGATCTCTACCAAGAAAGAGAGACCTAAATTTAGCTCTTTGGGAGGTGCTGAGAGTTGGGGGGGTATTTGTTTTGCTTTCTTCTATTAAGCTTTGGTTTTTCCAAATATTGGGATGATATATAAGCTACTTCTAGTTTAAAATATATTCTACGTGAATTCATGTATTTTGAATTCTGTATTTCCATTTTAACTTTTCCATTTTCAGGAACCTCCTTACAGCCGGCTTCCTCCACCTCCGCAGCCCCATCCTAGTCTAGATGAGCTCCATCGCCGCCGAAAGGAAATAATGGCCCAGTTAGAGGAAAGAAAGGTTATATCTCCACCTCCTTTCGCACCTTCACCAACACTGCCTCCTACCTTTCATCAAGAGGAAGTGAGCACAATTTTAATATTATTTCACAACCTTTCCTTTAAGAGTTTTTGTTTGCTTGCTTTTGAAATCCTGTTTAATCTTTGCCTATTCCCAAGGTTATGATATATTTTCCTGTTTTCTTTCTTATAAAATAGGTTTATTATTTTACTTCACATTTAAATCTACAATCCATCTAGAATTTATTTTTGTATATAAATGTTAGAGGTCTAGATCTAATTATATCTCATTGACCCATATATAATGGACCCATTTATAATTGGCCAATTATATCTCATTAAGTATCACTTAATAAAATGAGCATCATTTCCTCAGTGAAGTCTTGATTTGTGGTGTTGTGTTTTCCAGTATTACTATTCAGTAATGAGCATATTTGGGACGGATAGTTCACCCAGTGGTTAAGATGCTGGTTGGGATACCTACATACCATATCAGAATACTTGGTTTTCTTTTCTTTTTTTTTTAAAGATTTATTTATTTATTTGAAAGGCAGAGTTACAGAGAGGTAGAGAGAGAGAGAGAGAGAAGTATCTTCCATCTGCTCGTTCACTCCCCAGTTGGCCAAGAACTTGAACACCTGCTGTCTCTCAGAGTGTGCATTAGCAGGAAACTTGAATCAGAAGCAGAGCTGGTACTCAAACCCAGGCATTTCAACAAGGGATGCCAACATCCTGCGTGATGTTGACCACCACGCCAAATGCCTACCCCTGTTTGTTTGTTTGTTTGTTTTGTTTTGTTTAAGGTTTATTTATGTATTTGAAAGAGTACAGAGGGAGAGACAGACCATTCACTGTTTCACTCCCTGAATGGCTGCAATGCTGAGAGCTGGCCCAGTCTGAAGCCGGGAGCTTCTTCTGGGTCTCCTCCTTGGGTGCAGGGACCCAAGGACTTGGATCATCTTCCTTCTACTTTCCAGGTGAACTGGCAGGGAGCTGGATCAGAAGTGAAGCAGCCAGAACTTTAACTAGTGCCCATAAGGGATGCTGGCATTGTAGGCTGCAACTTAACCTGCTATGCCACAATGCCAACCCTGTAATCTTAAAGTTCTAAATTTAGCACTGCCCTATACTGGTTTAGCCTTAAGTCAAGTCACCTATATTGTCTATCATAGATGTAAGGAGCATATAAAATAATGTACATGTTATGTTGTAATACTTTATAAAGCATTTGTAACCATTTAAAAAAAGTACAGGGGCTGACACTGTGGCCTAGTGGATAAAACTAACACCTGCAATGCCAGCATCCTATATGGGCGCCAGTTCAAGTCCTGGCTGCTCCACTTCTGATCCAGCTCTCTGCTTTGGCCTGGGAAAGCAGAAAATGGCCCAAATCCTTGGGCCCCTGCACCCACATGGGAGACCCAGAAGCAGCTCCTGGCTCCTGGCTTCAGAGAGGCGCAGCTCCGGCCAATTGGGGAGTTAATCAGCCGATGGAAGACCTCTCTATCTCTGCCTTTCCTTCTCTGTGTAACTCTGACTTTCAAATAAAGAAATAAATCTTTGAGAAAAATTTTTAAAAATTAAAATTTAAAAAAACACATGAAAGAGCTTTGAAAATATAAAATTACTTAATTTGAATATTGAGATTTTCATAAAACCATAGTAGTCTTGGGGCCAGCGCTGAGGTGTAGTAGGCTAAGCCTCTGCCTGTGGCACAGGCATCCTATATGGGTGCTGGTCCTAGTCCCAGCTGCTCCGTCTCTCTGCTTATGGCCTGGGAAAGCAGTGGAAGATGGCCCAGGTGCTTAGGCACATGTGAGAAACCCAGAAGAACCTCCTAGCTCCTGGCTTCAGATCAGCCCAGCTCCAGCTGTTGGGGCCATTTGGGGAGTGAACCAGAGGATGGAAGACTTTTCTCTGTCTATAACCCATCTTCTCACATATATATATATATATTTAAAAAAAAAACACATTGGTCTCTCTTTTTTTTTTTATTTTTTATTTTTTTGACAGGCAGAGTGGACAGTGAGAGAGAGAGAGAGACAGAAAGGTCTTCCTTTTTCCATTGGTTCACCCCTCAATGGCCGCTGCGGCTGGTGCACCGTGCTGATCCAAAGCCAGGAGTCAGGTGCTTTTCCTGGTCTCCCATGGGGTGCAGGGCCCAAGGACTTGGGCCATCCTCCACTGTACTCCCGGGCCACAGCAGAGAGCTGGCCTGGAAGAGGAGCAACCGGGACAGAATCCGGCGCCCCAACCGGGACTAGAACCCGGGGTGCCAGTGCCGCAGGTGGAGGATTAGCCTATTGAGCCATGGCGCCAGCTAGCACATTGTTCGCTGTTCTGTTAATAGGTAATTATAGGACTTATCTTAAGAAAATAAAAGTTAGGCATCTTTTTTTTTTACCCATTAAATCAACCCAAGAACCAAGATTTGTTTAGGATATGAATTATTGCTGATGTTGGAGATTTCAGTAAAATGTTACACATTCTGCACAGTGTGGGGCAGTTGTTTTTAGTGTTCTCATTTGCCTGGGGGTATTATCAAAAGAAACATTAAGGGGGATCTAGCTAAACTATGGCTTGGTACTTACTTGCTTAAATGTTCACTTCATTACTGAAGAACAGGCTGAGCAAAGCTCCTCTAAGATCCTAGCATGAGTTCTTGGAAATATATTATGATATTTCTTTTTACCTTCTGATAAAAAAAAAATCTCTGGACTTCCTTTTATTTTGTGTATTCTTCAGAAATCTTCTGTTATGACACTTACCAACCTGATACATCCTATTATGTTACATGAGGTTTCTTTCCCTGTGTTGTTACTCACAGACCTGTTTCCCTATATTATTTCCCTTTTTTCCCTTCCATTTATAGTTTTTGGATGAAGACTTGAAGGTAGCTGGGAAATATAAAGGAAATGATTATAGCCAATATTCTCCCTGGTCATGTGATACCATCGGCTCCTACATTGGAACCAAAGATGCCAAACCCAAAGATGTTGTGGCAGCAGGGAGTGTGGAAGTGATGGTATGTATGTTGCCCAGTCATAATTTAACACCCATGGAGATAGAGCAAATCCAGTTGTACTTTAGGTACAAATAATTGAGAACCTTGCTTAAGAGTTTCAGACCAAATTCTGTATTCTGCAGTTGAATTATATGGAAATTCTATGGGTTTTTTTGGTCATTCAAATATAAATAAAAATCTTTTAATACTTGACAAAGGAGAGCATTTTGTTATGTTTCTGTGAAGGTCACAATTTCCCAACAATTGTTTAAAACTCAGACTAAAATATTTTATATAATTAACCAAGATCTTGAATTCCACATCAAGTAAGTTAATGCCTTTGTTACAATTCTGAACTTTGAACAACAAAATTGAATCTGGCAGACAAGAATAGATGCCCAGTTTCAAGGGAGTTGTGAGATGCTAAAATATGTCTGTATTTTATCTAAATTGCTTTATGTTTTGGAAGTATAAAGCTTTTCTGAAGTAATTAAAACTTCCTTATATACCTCCCTAATGTCATTTTTCTGTCTCCTCTCTGTCATTAACCTCTTTCCTCATTGGTGTGTATCATTTTTATGAGTAATAGTATATTGTTCCTAAATATTGTTATTTGCATGGTTTTGTTTGGTTGTTTGGTTTACAGATTTTTTTTTTTTTTTTTTTAATGAGATAGAGAGAGAGAGAGAGAGAGAGATCTTTAATCTGCTGTTTGACTCCCTAGGTGGCTGCAACAGTCAGGGCTGGGCCAGGCTGAAGCCAGGAACCAAGAGCTTCATCAGGGTCTCCCACATGGGTGGCAGGGGCCCAAGCACTTGAGCCATCTATTTTTTTATTTTTTAAGAGTATGCACAGTGCCGGCCCTTTTAGCAGATTTTTAAGACACATTGTTTTAAGATTGCATTTCAGATTTAAGTAGGTCAGGTTCATTCATTTTATGTTTTTTTTAGATATTGAATGCTAACTGGTATACTATATTGCTGTTAAAGTCTCCTTGTGCACAGAAGTTAGGCTTATAAATGGTGTTGCTGGGTTGAAGGTGTGGCTTGACTATTGTTCTTAATCCAGTTGCCTTTATTAACTCTAAGAAAGGCTCCCTGGTTACATAAGTTTTCATAGATTAATACTTATCTACCTGGTTAAGAAAAGACAAATTCTTGATAATAGAAAAAGAATTGAATTGTGGTACCACTACAAAACGTGAAGATCTTTGTATAGCAATAAATATAATTAGATCCCTGCTGAAGAAAAAAGAGAAAGGCATATAGAGGAGGAAAAAGCAAACCAGCCCTTCTGCTTTTCTGTAGCAGGACTAGGAAAATACTGTGATTGGGCCTTAGGAAGCTTCTCACTGGAAGGACAAGAGGAAGTGGAGTTAGATAGGCACCCTTCCTTCCTGGTTGGCTTTCAGAACAGGTTATTATATTATAACCTTATAATAATACACTATTTCAAACCTCTCAATTAGGTAAAAGAAGCCTAACCCAGTGCTTCTTAGATGTTATTGTATGGACAAATGACCTAGGGATGTATGTATATATAAAAATATTACATATAAAGCATATATGGTATAGGGGTAAATACATATTTTTTGTATATATAGGTACTGGGGTCATGGTAATATAAAATATATTTCTAACTGTAAGGAATAATCAGTTAATAAAAATATCTTGTATGACAGCCAAAGGCAATTAATGATTTAAGTCTTTCTAGTAAGAGCACTATACTGTTATTTAGCCTTACATTAGAGATCTACGTGTGAGGTAGACTTCTCATTTTGCATTTTTATCAGAATGTGGAAAGTAAAGGAATGAGAGATCAACGATTAGATCTTCAGAGAAGAGCAGCGGAAACCAGTGATGACGACCTTATTCCATTTGGAGACCGACCAACAGTATCTCGGTTTGGTGCCATCTCTCGAACTTCTAAAACAATTTATCAAGGTGCTGGCCCCATGCAGGCTATGGCACCTCAGGGAGCTCCCACAAAATCCATTAACATTTCAGGTAAGACTGCTGGAGGTACGCTCATCGAGAGTATTCGTGTCCGTGATTCTCAGCATCACCCCCTCATCCCCGTTAGTTTTTACTGCTTTCAGTAACCTTCCAACGCAGTAATTTTCAAACTTTCCCATGGAATTTTTCTGTAGGAAAGTTACTTATAACCCATGGCGGGTTTAGGGGAATAAACCAAAATACCCATCAAGATGGCTTCTATTTCTTTAAGTGACTTCATTGTTTATGTTAAAATAATGGGTTCTCATTATAAAACACTTCAAACTGTAGGAAAAAATACAAATACTAAAAGTTCAGTGGGGAAGAAACAAATAGCAACGCCTTGTTATTCTGTTATTTTGCTAAATATATTGCATGCAGCTACATACACATTATACCTATGCCTTGTAGATTATGGGTGTCTTAACTGAATCTATGAATTCCATCATACTACAGTAAGTTACTCTCTCACAGATTACAGTCCGTATGGAACCCACGGTGGCTGGGGAGGTTCTCCATACTCACCTCATCAAAACATACCTTCTCAGGGACACTTCAGTGAGAGGTATGAGTCATTGTTTTCCCTTTTCCAAACTTTTAAAATTACATAGCCTTTCTTATTTTGCTTTTCTAGTCGATAACATTTTAACAAAATAAAACTTTAAAATTTGCTCCATGCTGTCTTTTCTTACCAAAGGGAAAGAATGCCTATGTCGGAAGTAGCCAGTCATGGAAAAGCCCTTCCATCTGCAGATCGAGAACAGCTACGACTAGAACTGCAGCAACTGAATCATCAGATTAACCAGCAGACCCAGCTGCGTGGACTAGAGGTGCCAGCCTGTAGATACTTTGTCATCACAATTTTTAAAGGGCTCTTAGGGATATTAAATGGAGGAATTTTTGAGGTACTATGAACATACAAATTCTAGGTCTGTCTCTCAAGAGTTAGTATACATGTTTTATTTTATTTATTTTATTTATTTGAACGAGTTACAGAGAGAGGTAGAGACAGAGAGAGAGACAGAGATCTTCCATCCAATGGTTCACTCCCCAGATGGCTGCAACGGCTGGAGCTGTACCGATCCAAAGCCAGGAGCCAAGAGCTTCTTCCGGGTCTCCCATGCGGGTGCAGGGGCCCAAGCACTTGGGCCATGTTCTACTGTTTTTCCAGGCCACAGCAGAGAGCTGGATTGGAAGTGGAGCAGCCGGGACTTGAACCGGCCCCCATATAGGATGCCAGCGCTTCAGGCCAGGGTGTTAACCCACTGCGCCACAGTGTCGGCCCTAGTATCCATGTTTATTCTTCAAAGAATTCAGTACTAGTTTCAGTTCTGGGACAATAGGAAACTCAGAATTGTTCCTATGTGAGAGAGGATTATGTAAAATTTCCAAGAAGGAGATTGTCTTCCAAGATGGCACAGTTAAGTTTAAGGTAAATAGTGTTTTATCGACAAATGCTTTTAGCTTTAGAATTTTTAATTTACTCTTTATTTCCTTTAATCTTAGACATCTTTAGAAACTTAGAAATTTGACTTAAAAACAAAATATAACCCCTGTGTAATAATAATAATAACCTTTCATTTACATAGTTCTTTATAGCTTATAAAGTGTTATCACATCTTGACCTTGGACAGAAGATTATTTTTAGAACATATCTGGTGCCATAAGTAAGCATTAAGAAACGTTTAAAAATCTATATAGTACTCAAATTTTGTCTGCTTTTACCATTGCTTTGTTTCCATTGGTCTAAAACTTCCTGCTGATTCCTACTAAAAAATAGAATGCTGTTTGCTTATGTTGACCTTTAGTTCCTTAATTTTATTAAGATTCAGACTTTCAACCCCAGTAAGGCATTACTCATCACCAAATTCTTGCCTTTCTGTCTTATTTGAAGTTTCTAGATGCATTTTCTGTCTCAAAAGAATAGCAGTATTATTTGGGAAGCTTGCCATATACTGTGTTACTTTGGTTAGAAGTCCTTTCTGCTGGGGCCGGCGCTGTGGCCCAGCTGGTTAAAGCCTTGGCCTGTAGTACCATCATCCCATTTGGATGCCAGCTTGAGTCCTGCTGCTCCACTTCCTATCTAGCTTCCTGCTGATGTGCCTGGGAGACCCAAGTCCTTGGACCCCTGCACCCATGTGGGAGACCTGGAAGAAGCTCCTGGCTCCTGACTTCAGATTGGTTCAGCTCTGGCCATTTGGGGAGTGAAACAGTGGATGAAGACCTCTCTTTCTGTCTCTACCTCTCTCTGTAACTCTGTCTCTCAAATTAAAAAAAAAGAAAAAAAAAAAAAAAACGTCCTTTCTATTCTTTCTATTACTGAAATTGCATTGGGCCTGCACCGCAGCCCACTAGGCTAATGCTCCGCCTTGCGGCGCTGGCACACCGGGTTCTAGTCCTGGCCAGGGCGCCGGATTCTGTCCCGGTTGCCCCTCTTCCAGGCCAGCTCTCTGCTGTGGCCCGGGAGTGCAGTGGAGGATGGCCCAAGTGCTTGGGCCCTGCACCCCATGGGAGACCAGGAGAAGCACCTGACTTCTGCCATCAGATCAGCGTGGTGCGCCGGCAGCGGCGGCCATTGGAGGGTGAACCAACGGCAAAGGAAGACCTTTCTCGCTGTCTCTCTCTCTCACTGTCCACTCTGCCTGTCAAAAAAAAAAAAGAAAAAAAAAGGAAAAAAAGAAAGAAAAAAGAAATTGCATTGAATTAAAATACAGGGTTTGCTTCAGAGAGAAAATTAACTATTAAAAAAGGCAGGGAGGGCATGGGCATGGACATGCACATAGGTACTTCTCTTTCAAGTAAGAAAACTAAAAGGGCAATTTATTTCTAAGGTGAAATTATTCACTACATTTAAATCCTCTATTTTTTCCTTTTTAAATTCAGTGGCAATCAAAGAGATAGTGCCTTAGAGTTGCATCACTGTTACTGCAAAAACTTGGGTGATAAGTTACTTAAGACTGGACTGGAATTGGGCGTGGTTATTCCATGCATGATGTGAATGTGTGTTGAGTTGTATATGTGCTTGGCTTTATGCACTAGGCTGTTAGTAACAGGCTGCTGTTGCAGAGGGAGGCGAACACCCTGGCAGGCCAGCCACAGCCCCCACCGCCACCTCCAAAATGGCCTGGAATGATCTCAAGTGAGCAGCTGAGCTTGGAACTACACCAAGTGGAAAGGGAAATAGGGAAGAGAACCCGGGAACTGAGTATGGTAAGTGTTATAAGAAAAGAGAGGAACAGTGAAATGAAATCTTGCATGATTATATCACAAAACTCTTAGAACTCTAGAATTCTTTAGACCTATAAAGTCTCACTCCAGGTTACTCTGACAGATGATTTTGAGTAATTCTCATGAAGATGGAATACCTCCCTATTTTACTATTATTCTCATTTCTCCTTTTTTTAAAGATACATTTATTTATTTGAAACTCAGAGTTACACAGAGAGAAGAGAGAGGTCTTCCATCCAATGGTTAACTCCCCAACTAGCTGCAACCGCCAGAGCTGCGCTGATCCGAAGCCAGGAGCTTCTTCCGGGTCTCCCACGCAGGTGCAGGGGCCCAAGGACTTGGGCCATCTTCTGCTGCTTTCCCAGGCCACAACAGAGAGCTGAATCGAAAGTGGAGCTGCCGGGACTGGAACCGGTGCCCACATGAGATGCCAGCGCTTCAGGCCAGGGCGTTAACTTGCTGCACCACAGCGCCGGCCCCTCATTTCTCTTTGGCTTGGATGTGTTATTTGTCACAGGATTCTTTATTAGCCTGTAGGGATAATAAAATTCTTAAATTTCTGTTTTTCATATTGATTAGGAAAGCAGAAAGGATGGTGTTTATTTTGCAGTAACATCATATGATATTAAAATGTATTTACCAGGGGTGTGTGTATGGCATAGCAGTTAAAGCACTATTTGTAATGCCCATATCACAAATTGTTGCATTTGAGTTCAAGTCTGACCTCCAGTTCCAGTTCCAGCTTCCTGCTGATGTGCACCCTGGGAGACAGCAGGTGGACAGCTCCAGTGCATGGATCCTGCTCCCTGTGTGGGAGACCCAGATTGAGTTCTGGATACCTGGCTTTAGCTTTGTCCCAATCCTATCTGTTGTAGACATTTGGGGAGTGAACCAGAAGAATGAAGATCTCTTGAACTCTCAAATAAAATAAAAAGATGTATTTACCATATAAAATTCATAGTCTTTAAATTGTTGATGACTTATTTTTTGTTATGAGATGCAGTCTACACATTCCTTCCTATGGAGCTTGCTTCCCATTATGCTGACATGCATTTCAGTGCATTTGAATCTCAGGGGAGTTAGCCGTTCTCTCAGATTGCATTGCATTGCATTGCATTTGACTTTTTTGTGGCATGATTTTCACATTCTTTCCAAGCAAATAGATTGGCTGTGTAGTTTTCCTGCTTTCAGTAAGTATATCATGGGTGGCTACCATACTTTGGCTTGCTTTTTCTTTCTTTTTAAATAGTTTATTTATATGAAAGGCAGAGAGACATATCTTTCTCAAATTGCCACAATTTCTGGGGCTAAGCCAAGCTGAATCCAGTAGCCTGGAAGGCCATCTGAGTTTGCAGCGTAAATGGCAGCTGCTCAGGTACTTGGCCTCCTCTGCGGCTCTCCCAGGTGCATTATCGGGCAGAGCAGTGGGATGCCCGCTGGCAGTGCAGCCTGGGATGATGCATCGTTGCAAGCGGCTGCTTAACCTGCTTTGCCATGCCAGCCCCTGAGCTTATTTATCCTAAGTCATTCTTTTTTTCTGTGAGATTTTTCATGGCAGCTTGAGGCCGTGTCCTTCCCTGCATGTTTCTTTGGGCATTCCTGGACCCTCATTTTGTTTGTATCATTTTTATTTGGTCTGTCCCATTAATGCTGTTACACAGAAGATAACTGATTTCATTTCTGTTTTCAAAGGAAAACCAGTGTTCCCTGGACATGAAAAGCAAATTGAACCCAAGTAAGCAAGCAGAAAATGGACAACCAGAACCACAAACCAAGGTTCCAGCTGAGGACCTCACATTGACATTCAGGTACAGAAAGGGATGTTTGCAGATTCTTACTGAGCTGCACATACAAGAGAAAAAATGACATGATTTAGTCACATCACAAGTACTCTCGTAAATATGTTTTGCTCTTTAAAATGCCATTGGGTAAGACTATTTTTGCATTAATTTAGGAGTTACAAAACTTAGATCCAACATTGAATTATCTGTTAATACTAACAAATCACATTTTCTGGTTGTATTTCTTCTCATTTTAAAATTTTATTTTAAATTTAACATTATGTTTCAAGTTATGAAATAATGAATGCTTGGTGTTAAAGTATATGAAGAAAATTTTAGAAGAGAAAATACTTACTCCCTTATTTTAAATATGTTGAAGAAAATTGAATTATAGGAAGTTGAAAATCTTAGAAAAAGGACAAATTTTAAAATCATCTGTAATTGTACTGCCCAGAGATAACTGGTGCTAACATTCTGGTGTATATCTTTTTAGTCTTTTTCAAGTATATATTTGGCATTTGGTCGCTTCTGGTTTTCTGAGCCTACCCAGCCACCATGCCACTGCCCTGGTTTTCAGTTTTACCTATCCAGTATTCTACATGTGTGGAAGAAAACATATCAACTCTCCTGAGCAACTCAACAGTTATAATTAGTTCTTCGTTTGCACATCTTTGTTTTCTCAGAATATTTTGAGGCTTTTGAATGCATAGTCCTGAGTTGTTCTCCTGATGGTAAATAACAAGAATTTTGAATGCCTGGTTGGTTTCAATCTTGGGTTTTGGTTATTTTAAATCTGTGCATGGCCCTAGGTTCAAAATAATTTCTTATAGTAGTAAACCTACTAAATCAAAGGTCAATACTTTAGGGGTAGGTAGTCAGTATTTTCAGATACAGGCCTGGGGCCAGCGCTGTGGTGCAATGGGTTAACGCCCTGGCCTGAAGCGCCGGCATCCCATATGGGTGCTGGTTCGAGACCTGGCTGCTCCACTTCCTGTCCAGCTCTCTGCTATGGCCTGGGATAGCAGTGGAAGATGGCCCAAGTCCTTGGGCCCCTGCACCCATGTGGCAGACCTGGAAGGAGCTCCTGGCTCCTGGCTTTGGATCGGCGCAGCTCCAGCCGTTGCGGCCATCTGGGGAATGAACCAGCGGATGGAAAACCTCTCTTCCTCCCTCCCTCCCTCCTTCCCTCCCTCCCTCCCTCTCTCTCTCTCTCTGCCTCTCCTCTCTCTGTGTAACTCTGACTTTCAAACAAATAATAAATAAATCTTTAAAAAAATATACAGGTCTTACAGGCTTCAGTACATCTCTCAACTCTGCAGTGTGCAATCAGCAGCAGATACATAAACAAATGGACAGGCTGTGTGCCAGTAAAACTTTTTTTAGGAAACAGGCTGTTGGCTGGGTTTAATTTGCTAACCCTGTGCTAACATGGATGAGAACTATAATTTAAAAGTGGGAAGTCATTTATGTGTTTCTCCATAGTGCTAAATGATAGGCCTTCCTTGTTTATTTTATTCCACTAAATAATTATTTTTCTCTTTCCTTTCTGAAAATTCCAAACAGTGATGTTCCAAATGGATCGGCCTCGACTCAAGAGAACGTCAGCCTCCTGTCCAACAAGACCAGCTCTCTGAGCCTGTCAGAGGACCCTGAGGGAGGAGGGGCAGTAATGACTCCCAGAGACCCGGAGTTCCGCCCAGTTCCGCTCCCTGACACATGAGGAATTCTCTGTGTGTCTTCTGCAAGTGGTCAGAGAAGCCCAGGAAAAGTACCGGAGGCAATGTGCACAAATACCACTACTAAAACAACCCTGCACATAGTTCACATAAATGCATTTTTTAATTTAAAGAAAAAGAAAATTAGCAGTATCTGCAAGCAATTCAGATTAAATTTGTTTTTGTTCTGTGAATGAACTTTATTTTAATAACTTTGGACGCCTTGGATCCAGGGCTTTAAAAAAAAGAAGATATTATATATACACTCTGTTTGATTAATTGTATGATCTTAATGAAGTAGGTTTTTCTTGTATTTTGGTATTATTACATACCCAGTGTATAATTCCTTGCCCCCAACCCTTTCCAACTCTCATCTCCCATAAACTAAAGTAGACAAAAAGCACTGGTCTTTGAGAATTCTGTGGTGCTTGTGAAACAAAGAGGCAGTAATAGACCGAGTTATTAGAAAATGTGCAGCAAACCAACTTCTCTCGAAGCTCTTATTTCAAATTCCCCTTCCTGGATCACTAGCTTCATGAATATTTCTCTTATGATACTGAAAATTTTGAGTTTGGGAACATTGTATTTCTTGTTTCTGTTTATCAGATACTTAATAATTATCAGGTCCTTGATTTCCATACTGAAGATCCTTTGCATTAGTGTAATAGAAAGCCAATTGAGTGTTTGGATTGTATGGTTAGATTTAAGCAGAAATTGCTTCAAGGATGAACTAATTTACTAGCAGCAAAAATACACAGTTAGTGTATTGTCTTCATTGAGCTCATGGTTGGAAATTTGGAGCTGTGCTTTCTAAGTTAAACTTAGGTTGAAATCATAGAATGTTCAAAAACCAGAATAGTCATTCATATTTTAAAATTGTAACACTTGATTTGAATTTAAAATAAACAGAGGCACATTATTTCAGTGGATGTTTCTCTTGACTCTCAAAACGGAGAAGTATAAAATAAAAATCTTTATGCAGCGGAGCCTGTCGGGCCTGCAGAGAAATTTGGCAAACATGCACGGCCCGAGTCTTGCAATGAGATGTTACGAATTACTCAGCAGTCGCTTGTTGCTGCTCAGAGTCATTAGCATAATGGGTAGTAAGTACCTTGAAGTCCGTTTTCATAATCTTGGCTTTTCAGTATTGAGAAATTTCTTCATGAAAATGTTGAAAAGAGTAAGGAAGGATGTTTCTGTTATTTAATTCTGCTGCACATATTCTGATGCCAGGAGTCTATACTCAACTAAGCCCCCATGAAACATGTTTAGTGGGGGTTGTTTCATATTGTCACCCTCTCCATCCTTGTGTTTGCCTGATTGTTTCAGTTTCCTTTTCTGGATTATACTGCCAAATCAGAAAGCACTGGTTATGTAATAAGTTACTGCATTGCTTTGGTTGGGTAAAAGCAGAAGTTTGTATTTTGTTGTTTCTTATTTTCTTAACCCTTAACTCCTGCTGAGGTCATAACAGCCTCAGTCTAAGCTCTGTGTCCACCATACTGTTAACTGAAACAAATAGGGGGGTGGGAAGGGTAATACAGTCCTGCCATTGCCTACCAGTAGGAGAGTCCAAACAGAACACTCTTTTGAGTAGCGATTATTTAATTTGCCCAGTCAAGGCACCGTGTTAATATACTATTTCACATTGAATTTGATTATGCCCTACAGACCTGGCTGGTCAAGGATTTGATATACACATATTGGCTTGGGATTCGAGCTTTCTTTTTTATTTAAATAAAATTTTATATATATTATATATATACATATATACATAGCTATATCTGTATATATATTAGGTATGTTTTAAGGATTTCTTCGCATGAGCGCAGCTGTTGCGGTAAAATGACTGATTGGGAGGTAGAAGCACTGACTGAAGGTGAGGCATTTTCCAGTTGATATGTCCAGTTTCCTTGTTTAATGTACATTTGCCCTTTTTTTTTTGTCTTTTTTGATTTTTACTTAAAACCCTCCTGTATTTACATTTTAAATTCTTATTATTTATTGGGAGAAGGAAAGGAACTTTTGTGTGTCTCACGGAGTCCCAGGATTTTTCATTTCTCAGCATAAAAAATAACCTTAGTGGCCTCCAACCTTCTGTAGGCATGCTTAGGCAGATCTCAATTCTCCAGTGCCCATGGAGATAATTCCTACATTTCAGAAGGAATTGGTCCTTGTTGGAATTCAGAATGATTCTGGCTTTGGAAGATAATTTATGGCTATTAATGTTGAAGTCCAGAATAAAAATAAATCCCTACTTGGGGTGTCTGTTGACATCCCCAGTGACTCAGTTTCTGTTATTTTTGTTCTTCCTTCCTCAGACGCACTTCCTGCTTTTGCCATTTTGATTTTGTTGGCCATGGAGAGACAGAGATTGATTTACAGATTATTCCTATTCTGAACAAAACCAGAAAAACTAATGTTTGGATTTGATTTAAAATAGGTGTCTTTCTCATTGTCATGTATTTTCATTCGGTTTTTTATTTTTAAAGCCTCCTACATTGTAGCCTGAATTCCAGCTATCCCCTGTTAAAGTTCTGTTCTCCTGATGTCTGCCTGGGTAGAAAGGCAGGAGGATGGTATGCTGTCCTCCTGTGCCTGTAACCTGTACTTGGCACTGGTCATTCTGCCTAACCTAACAGAGTTTCTTGCAAGTTTCCTGATGACCTCCAGCAGGTTTAGTAATTCACAAAACCCCCTGCAGTGTGGGTTTCCCGGTCTCCTTTGCTCTGTGGTATACTTGGTATAGGACGAGCCCAGACGAATAAGTGGCCTGATCAGGCATAGCTGTTTGCCTCTTTAACTGCCTTTTTTTTTTTTTTTTTAATCAGAATCGGAAAGGCATTAATTTTTTGACTTTTTAATTTTATTTTTTCTTTATGGAACAGTTAAGAGATGAAGCCAATCATATAGGAAGTACAGTTTTTATGCTTTCTACTTATTAAAATATTAGTTTCTTCTGATGATGGCTTTGCTTTTCACTGAATTCAAAAGGAAGATTTAGACATTTTAAATGAACAGCTTTGAAAGGGTTAAGGTAGGAATAATAAGCATTGTATTCACTCTTATTTAGATAACAAAACCAAATTATTAGAGTGAGGGAATACAAAGTACTTTGACATATTCTTTTCAAGAAGTCTCTGAAAGGGATAGAAAATTGAAGATAAGACTTCTAGATTCAACTTCCTGGCATATTAAAAAAAAAAATTCTGATTAAAATAAAATATCCTTACTTGGATAATTTACTGAAGCTGAAGGGACCAAAGATACATTCTTTACTACTTTTCTATTTAAAAGTTAATTTGACATAGGTTTCTAGTAATCATATTCAAATTGTAAGACGCTGTTCCTAATGCCAACCACAGATGTTCAGCTATCCAGAGTGTATAAAACAGGATTGATACAGGTGATTCCCTTCTCCCATCTCATCTCACTTTCCCTCTCCTGTTCTTTCCATTTACTTACTCTTTTGCCTGAAAGATAAAATCGGCAGGATTCTCTTTTGCTACTTTGAATCTGTAACTCCATTAGACTCTATTGGTCTTAGGGTTGGAGGTCAGAGTGAGTTGTCTTCTCTGTTTTCCTGTCTCTTTTTCCATTCTGCAATCTCCCCTTGACTTACCCACTGTCCTCCCCAATCTGCAACAGTGACAGTTTGCTGCCTCAAAACAGAGCATTCAAATGAATTCGCTTAGCCAATAACTTCTATGAAGTTGCCTTTTCTAATGGTGTTATTACTCAGTGATGCACAAATGTGGTATTTGCCCTACTGGTAGGCAAACAAAGGTCTGATTAAGATTGGTAACCTGCTGTTTTCTTTAAAGGAGAGCCAAAGACTTGTGCTTTACTCTGTTTTGGTTTTGGGGAAAGTAATAGCCATTTTGATTTTGAAACCTTTTAGTATTTGTGAGTTGATTGTATTGTTTAAGTAGATTGATCCAAAGTTAACTGTTAAAGTTAGCTGACCTTATTAAATATAAAAGTAATGAAAATTCATCAGTTTCTCTTAAAAGTGAATGTCATCTTTTACAATACCGCAAGCGTCTCCCTGTGCAGCCTTTGAGGTCATCTTGTTAGGGACAGCATCCTCAGCGCTTTCATGTGTTTTCACTTGTGCCTGAAGTGTGATCCACCGTCACTGTGGTCAAGTCGTGTGTCTGGGTGTGAGAATTCTTGAGCATGTGACTGGTGAGAAATAATGAAATGTAGTAAGTACATGTTTGAATTGTATTCACATTCAGAGAAAAATACATTGTTTTCACTAAAGATTATCATTCAGTTTCTCTTACATACAAATGGTGATGGACAAAGGTCTCACTATCATTTTTCCACTTTGTT
Source organism: Oryctolagus cuniculus (assembly GCF_964237555.1). Taxonomy (NCBI): domain Eukaryota; kingdom Metazoa; phylum Chordata; class Mammalia; order Lagomorpha; family Leporidae; genus Oryctolagus; species Oryctolagus cuniculus. The sequence goes on along the minus strand of NC_091438.1, from coordinate 2,352,391 downwards.
TTTACTCATTTAAAGAGTTAAGTAAAGGTTTCATGTATAAAGTGTATCTGCAAAAATCACTTGTCATGCTGTATATTTCATTAAAAGGAATGTCCTTGTCACTATTTAGGGGAAATTCATAACTTCTCTGGAAGTCAGCTACAGTTTGCTTAGACTTTACCGTAAAAAGTTTTCTTCCTCTGAGAAAAATATACCTGTTCTTTTAAGTGAAAATCAGAGCTACTTAGCTAAGAACAAATTTTACTTTCAGCCTTAGGGACTGCACAAGCACGTGGTGTGCTGCTGTCATCCTTTCACCTGCGTGCCCATTTTGCCAGTCCGCACCCATGCCGTTCTACCTTGAACAGCGATGACTTTCATATTTATTTGTTGCTTCACCTCAGCCTTGTGAAGTTGTCCTGCTGAAATGACTTACTGGGAGTTGTAGGTGGGTTGGAGTTAACGTGAAAATTTTTCTCCATTCAGCTATTCTGAGCTACTTCAAAAAGAGCTATTTTTGCAAAAAAAAAAAAAGTACTATTAACTTTAGTAAACAATTTAAGATCTGGATCTTTACGATCTATTTCTGTGATAGAGATTGTTCACATATCATAGATTCTAGTTGATAATACTAGCTGTAATGTTAATAAAAGAAACCATTCCCCTCAGGAAAGGAGAGATGTTTGCATGCTGAGTGTTCCCGGTAAACGCTCTCAGTGCTGCACTGAATGAGTGGGTAAAGTGCCACTGAAATCCTGGTGATAAAGGGACTTAGCTCACTGCTATGCTGGAATCTCTGGACTTAGCTGACACTGAGTTTCCCCTAAACTTTATCCCTGAGCAAAACATCCCTATTGTAGTAGCCCTTATTTTCATAAGGCACAATAGTTGAAAAGGAAGAACTTACACCTCAAGACTATATTGTGTCCAAAATGTATACTTAGAAAAACTCAATCCTGTGGAATTTGTCATCCTAATGTATACTAGATAAGGTGACTTATTTTCTTATATTGAGGTCTCCCTGTTTCTGGTTGGATTTTACTTGGTTTTGCCTTTGGCTTAAGTTTTTTTTTTCTTGCCTCTAAGCAGAGCTCACAAGTCTTTGGCATCCATTGTAGGTTGTATGCTCAGAGTCATCTTATAACTGGAAACTGTCAGGTGGTCCTCCTCCCCTGCATGAAAGCTTCGAGAAAAAGTTGGAAAGAAACTGCTTTGTGGATAATAAGTTGCCTGTTTTGTTTTGGTTTTGCTGGATTTTTAAAAACCACCATTTTTCAGTGTAATCTCACTCCATTAATTGGCTGCCATTCTAACAATTATAGTTGAACCACCTTATAAAAAAATCCCTCGGATTTAAAGGCATTTGAAGTGTTTATCATTTTGACATGCTCTGTTCACCTAAGACACTGTCCTGAGAGCTGTTTTTTCTGTGTGTTTTGTTGCCTAAATTTTCATACTTAGCCCTTCTTTATCCTTTTCCTCTTCCCATCTCTGGGAATAAAAAGAAATTTGAAAAAAATTTTCCCCCATTTAATTCATTGCTCCATGGGTCTCATTATCTTACTTGATTATGGATCTGTGATTTGGGGGAACATGAGCAATGGAAAAATGAATTGAAGTAAGGAATTAAACCTTTTACCCACTCAAACATTTTCCAGTTGTGAGATTCCTCTTTGTGTGTGTGGTCTCGCCTTGTCACCCCCCCCCCCCCCGTGTCCTTTTCCATGTCTGTGGTCAGTTTGGTCTTTCAGGCTCATACCAGTCTCCCCGAGACATTCTGCAGTCATTATCACCTTTTTGGGTGGATTTTATTTTGTTTTATTTTGTGGGTTTTTTAAAGTAATTTTTTGAATTGATGCATATTTGCTTGAGATAGAGCTTGTGTAATTTACCAATCGTATTGATTGTACGTGATTGTGCCCTGCAGAGGTATATTTAACAAGACAGAAACAATCCAGATTGAGAGGAGCCCATGAGATTGGAGTCAGCTTCACACAGAACTGATACCTCCTGTTCTTATGAAGCAATGCTAGACAGAATACCATTGTTTGAAAGTTTTCCTGCATTTCTGTTTTTCTTATTGCTTCAGCTTCCTGTTCTTTCTTGTCTGTCTGTACCTGCTCATTCAGAAATTTAAAAATATTGAGCCTTAAAGTTACAGCTTATTTTTAAATCGCTGAATTTTGTGTGAAAGTTTGCATTTTTCAAATGCTTCCAACTTCTTAAAAGGCGAGGACAGGTAATGGGTTGGAATTTCACAAGCTGTGAATAACTCCTTAGCATCTGGTGAACTGTGAAATCTTATTTGAAGGCTTTTTCTCCAAAAAGTTCTTCTGGAATCAAAAAAAGAACCTTGTTTAAAAGAATGAACCACTTTCCTCTCTTAAAATCTTTAATATTTCCAATTTGACACAGTCTTCAAAAAAGTAAAGTGGGGGAGGGGAAGAAATAGCAGTCGGAAGACGTTTAGGGCAACAGAATTCTGGGTTTGAATAAAATAGATGTTCCACTCGTTGCAGATTTTGAGAGGGTTAGGGCCGTCTTTTTCTGTTTTGTATTATTTGTGTGCGTGTCATTGATAGCAGAGATGCCACACTTTGTGTAGAATGCTGTCTCTCTCTCTTACCTTGGAAACTGGCTCCGCCTGTGCTGCTCCGTTAGTGGTCAAGGCTCCCGTGAGTGGCAGATGAAAGGGTTTACTCTAACAGGAGGAGGAGGTGACCCGCCTTTGGAGTGTATACATATGGGAGTGTCTGCAAGGTCTGTACCTGCTTTCTGTCAGCATTTACATTAAATGACAAGTTAACGAGGAAATTGTGTAGTCTCGTTTTGTCACTGTGTCTGTGCCATCTTACTCTGATCTGGGGATTATTTTCTCACACCTTTTATGGAGTTTTTTCTGCACAAGCAAATACACACTTATAGTGACCAAATTTGTGTGGAGAACATGGGAATTCGTCTAATCTTAAATTCTTTCATTTTTTATATCATGACTGCACATTAGGAATGAAGATGGTGGCTCTGAGATACTGAGGGTCAGTATTTAGTGACATTCCAAGGCTAACACCCAGTGTCTTGGTTTTTTGTGACTTCTCTTAAAAAGAACCATCTTCATGCTTAAACAAAACAGTCTTGCTCTGAATCTCTTCCTGATGTAAAATATTTTTAAAACAATGTATTGTTTGAGAGGCAGAGTGTCACAGAGGGGAAGAGATCTTCCATCTGCTGGTTTGCTCCCCAAATGCCCCTAGAGCCAAGGCTGTGCCAGCCTGCAGCCTGGAGGCAGGAGCTCCGTTTGAGTCTCCCGTGTGGGTGGCAGGAACCCAAGGTCATAGGCCATGCTGCTGCTGCCTTCCCAGATGCAATGGCAGGAAGCTGGATCAGAAGCAGAGTAGCCAGCATGGACATGCCGGTATGGGATGGGGGTCGCAGCCAGTGGCTTAACCTGTTCCACAGTGCCTGTCCCCAGATATATTTTGGCTTTCCATTCTCACTGATTTTTAATTGTCCTGAAACCCTCAACCATTAGTCATTCCTGGCATAAATGTTAAATCCCTGGCCTGTTAGAGATTGTAGATTAGCCAACAGTTCCATTATATGATAAGAAGGAAAGGAAGGGAAGAGACACATCTAGATGAAGAGAAAATTAAGAATGGGCAAATATTACAGTGCAGCATGTGGACTTGTTGAATCCTGATTCCAACAAATCAAATAGACTTGTTTTGGTACAATCAGAGAAACTTGATTAAGCACTGGGTATTGCATAGTAAATACTAAATATTCAGTGTTTAATCACCAAGGAATGATGTTTTTGTTATGTGTGATAATAGCAACATCCATATTTTTTAAAGATGCTCACTTACAATGACTGGAATTTTCTTCATGACTGAAATATTTTAGATGAAAATAATACACGTTGTCGATGAAAGTTACCTGTTCCTAACAACAATTAGCAATTAGGTGTCCACTGTTCCTATATTTGCCCTTGAGAGAAGGGGCCCTAGTAAAGAAGGTGGTGGAGGCGGGAGAGGTAGTGTTTTTGGGAAGCGGTTTAAGCCGCTGCCTGTGATGCCAGTTTTCTTTTTTTTTTTTTTTTTTTTTTTTTTTTTTTTGACAGGCAGAGTGGACAGTGAGAGAGAGAGAGACAGAGAGAAAGGTCTTCCTTTTTGCCGTTGGTTCACCCTCCAATGGCCGCCGCGGCCGGCGCGCTGCGGCCGGCGCACCACGCTGATCCGATGGCAGGAGCCAGGAGCCAAGTGCTTTTCCTGGTCTCCCATGGGGTGCAGGGCCCAAGCACCTGGGCCATCCTCCACTGTACTCCCTGGCCACAGCAGAGGGCTGGCCTGGAAGAGGGGCAACCGGGACAGAATCCGGAGCCCCGACCGGGACTAGAACCCGGTGTGCCGGCGCCGCTAGGCGGAGGATTAGCCTAGTGAGCCGCGGCGCCGGCCCTGTGATGCCAGTTTTGATTCCCAGCTGCTCCACTTCCCATCCAGCTCCCTGCTAATGGACTGGGAAGAGCAGCAGAAGATGACTCAAGTGTTTTGACCCCTGCCACCCATGTGGGAGACCTGGAAGAAGCTCCTGGCTTGTAGCTTGGGACTGCCTGGCCCAACCCAGGCCATTGCAGTCATCTGGAGAGTGACCCAGTGAATGAAGGACCCTCCCTCTCCTTCTCTAACTCTGACTTTCAAATACAAACAAATTCTAAAAAAGGTTCAGAGGATATGAGAGATAGTAACTGCTATAGCCATTCATGAATAATTACAAAATCTAAAGTAGGAATTCCAGAAACAGACCTGTTTTACTACTACCTGGGCCCAGTGCTTCCCCCAAATAGGGTTTGCCTTAACTTGCATAAACTAATGAATTTGGTTTTTGTGTGCATTAGTGCTTCAATCACAGTAACCGACAATCTTCAGTTGGTAAATCCATTTGCTTTCCAACATGGTGTCTCATTCAGTGAATGGCTGCCACCACTGGAACACCTAGGATATAAAAAGTGAGCTTAACTGATACTGAACAGCCACTATGGTATTTTACTGAAGTAACTTGAATAGGGACACAAAGAAATACTGATTACCCTCAAGGAGCTCATGACAGATTTTTTTTTTTTTTTAAGAATTATTTATTTGAAAAACAGAGTGGCAGAGAAAGCTCTTCCATCCGCTGGTTCACTCCTCATGGCTGCAACGGCCAGAGCTGGGCAGATCTGAAGCCAGGCGCTTCTAGGTCGCCCGTGCGGGTGCAGGGGCCCAAGGATTTGGGCCATCTTCTGTTGCTTTCCCAGGCCACAGCAGAGAGCTGGATTGGAAGTGGAACAGCCGGGACTAGAACTGGCGCCCATCTGGGATGCCAGCACTGCAGGCGACAGCTTTACCTGCTATGCCACAGCGCTGGCCACAGCACTGTACAGTTTTAAAAGCAGTCAATAATAAATGACAAAACACTAAATAGAATTCCCAAAGTATCACTCAACCATGTTGTACTCAGAAGAACAAGGAGCTGTGAGCCTGCACAAGGAAGACTTAATGTGCCTGGCTGCTCATGTGTTCCTGAAGAAATGGTGAAGGTAAGACGAAGAATTGTGGGGCTGGCACTGTGGCGTAGCGGGTGAAGCTGCCGCCTGTAGTGCCAGCATCCCATATTGACGCTGGTTCGAGTCCCAGCTGCATCCAGCTCTCTGCTGTGGCTGGGGAAGGCAGTAGAAGCTGGCCCAAGTTCTTGGACCCCTATACACGCTTGGGAGACCCAGAGGAGGTTTCTGGCTCCTGGCTTCAGATCGGCACAGCTCCAGTCATTGCAGCCATTTGGGGAGTGAACCAGCCGATAGAAGACTCTCTCTCTCTCTCTCTCTCTCTCTCTCTCTCTCTCTCTCTCTCTCTCTCTCTCTCCTTCTGTGTAACTCTCTCAAGTAAATAAATACATTTTTAAAAAAGAAAGAATTGCGAGAGAGGGAGGAGAGATGGGATGCTGGGAGACAAGAGCCTGCTGGTCAGAGGAAGAGGATGTGTGAACTCTTGGGGAAGGAAACCTGAGCTGTGGAAATTGGGTGGGCACTGAACCTAGAGCAGAGGGAGTGAGACAGTGGTTTGAGATGAAGCACAGCAGATCCTGGAGGCCTGTAGACAGTGCTAAAGTGTTTGGGAATACAAGGAGCCAAATCTATGTCTCTATTAATTTCTTTGATAGCTTTCAAGTCTACTTCTCAAAATTGAATATGCATCAATTTACCTGAGACTTATCTTTTTTCCCAAATTTATTTATTTTCACTTTATTTGAAAGGTGTAGACAAAGAGATTTCCATAGATGGGTTCACTCCCAAAATGCCCACAATTAGCCAGGCCCAGGCCAAAGCCAGGAGTCCAGAATGAAGTCTGAGCTTCCCCTGTGGAGGCAGGGACCCAAGTGAAGTGGGGCAGGTGGGGGTTATTTTTATTCCAGGTCCTTCGCATTCTTAGAGAAGTATTTTCAGTACAGACACGTAAACGGTGCACAAGGTGATAAAGTGTATTTAAAAGACGAGAAAGCAAACACGCATGGAGTGGAGTGGGCCAGAGAGTCACACCTCAGCACCTCCCCTAGTCTTGGTCTTAGAGGCAGGGCACTAACCTGGGAGTTTACGACACCTCCACGTGGAACCTAACACACACATGTACATGGTGACTCCTCCCCAGGTCTGGGATGAAAGGAGGCATCCTGCGGAAGGGGCTGCTTGTCATTTGTAACTTCCAGCGTTGTTGGCCTCAGCTAGCTTATCCCACACCACAGGTACCTCCCATGGTGTGCATTTAGCAGGAAGCTGAACCACGAGAGGAGTAGCCAGGACTCAAACCAGGCACTCTCACGCATTCCAAGCAGCAGTGTAGCCATTGTGCCAAATGCCTGCACCCCACTTGGTGCTCTTATTAAAGTGCAGGTGGGGCGCGAGGGAATGTAAGATGGCCAGTGCTGTTTGACCAAAGAGCACACTTTGAGTTAGTAAGGTTCTGTGTGATAGGCAGTTTCAAAAGTGAGAAAGATCCTGTCTCTGCTTTTAGTGAAGTGAATGAGATATTAAGAAATAGTTAGCACTAGGTGGAGACTTGAAAAATATAAGGCTGAGGAGCAAGGTACCCAGGAAGTTTTTATATCAAGAGTTGAACTTGAAAGGTGCACGTGAGAAAGTGAGGTATGGAAGGCCCAGAGGAGCGTGCGAGATACACATGCAGTCATGGAAGAACTTGACTCTGGAACCAGCATGATGGCAAAGAGAGGTAAGCTGCTACCTTCAAAGCTGACATCCCATATGGAAGCCAGTTCAGGTCCCAGCTGCACCTGGGAAAGCAACAAAAGATGGCCTTACTGCTTGGGCCTCTGCCCCCAACATGGGAGACCCAGATGGAGTTCTGGGCTCCTGGCTTCAGCCCGGCCCAGTCCTGGATGTTGGGGCTGTTTGGGGAGTGAACCAGCAGAGGGAAGACCTCTCGCGCTAACTCTCCCTTTCAAATACAATAAATATTTTTTTAAAAAAAGGAAAGAATGTGACCCTTCTATTCAACTTGAAGCAGTCGAGTATAGGTTCAAAAGCTAAGAAGCGTGATGGTCATACTGCATTATTTAGGTTTCATCCTTTAGCAACTAGAAACAGTAAAGATCTGAAGTCAGGGAGTGATGTGATTATCCTGGTTTGAAGTGGCTTAGGGCCTGACGAAGAAAGCCCAGTTAAGTGTGTCACGGTAGACTTAATAAGGGCCCAAACCAGGAGGAGCACGGGGATGAAGAAGGGGAGAATTTCTGAGACTGGTGAGTTTAGGGTTAACTTAAGAGCAGATGGTACAAGCACGGTTACCCGCACCCACATCAACGTGAGCTTCACCAAGACTGCTCCTCGCTTCCTTCGACCATTATGTCTGTTCCTGCATCACCACTCAGCGGTTACCATCACCTCATCCTCTCAAGTCCAGAAAATGCTAATTATGGTAGAAAAGGTGTCGCTTACCTGACAGCAGGGTAGGGAACCTGATGAACACCCAGACCTAGGGCATGGCCTGGCCTGCTTCCCTGGAGTGCGCCACCTGCTTCTCCACCCTTTGAGCAGCTCAAGGGTCTTGTCATCAGCACCCTTCCCTGGTTAGCGCAACTGCCACAGTCGCTCAGGATTCCAGCCCTGAAGCTAGCTTCTGTTTGAAGTTAGAACAACTTGTCCCCAAGTATCCTGTGTTGATTTTCAGCCCTGGTCATGTAGCAAGGCCCTCAAACCAGCTGTATGTCCCCAGTGGAGTAGCCGCCCTGCTGCATTCATCCCTGGACCCTTACTGTCACCTCACTCCTCAAGTGGACTTGCTACGATTCTGCTAGGCAGCCTTGGGAAACATGGGTAAAGAAGCACCAGTCACATAACTGATCTGGACACGTCAAAAACACACTCTTGGCTATATCTCTACCAAAAGTTTCTTACTACTGCTTTTGGATTGGTCCCTACCATCCCCTGTTTCACCAGGGAAATTTCTTCCACCACTTCTGCCTCTGTTTTCCGTCTTCTACTTTTTTTTTTTTTTTAACCACCTACACCTTCCTGCACCGTGTAGAAGCAATGAGCTTTAACCCCATGTAACCCTGTCTTGCTCAACCCCCAAAAAATATCCTTGCACAGTGTTTCTGTTCACATGAGGTGTCTATTCCCATTAGGTAAGTGAGCATTACCGTACTTGATATCTTAACTTTCCATTTGGGAGGGATCTAAAGTATTTCCTGTTACTAAGTCAGCAAACCCACTTAGGATCTGGCTTTCTTCAAACACAAATGTTTACGGAGTACCTGGTACATCAAGGCCAGTGCTGTGTGCTTTGAACATGTTCAATAAATATTTGCTATTTTGATGTGGTTTCCCTGAAACCAAAACTGAACTTTCTGGCAGTTTTGAGGATTTAGACAAATTGCAATGAGAAACTTTGAGAGTCTTAGCTAAAAGCTGCCAAATAATAATGCAGGATTCTATTTTTATAAACTTCATTTCACCTTAATTTAATTGTCATAACCACTGGAAACAGGAGATTGGAGACTGTTTTTGTGCTTTGATGGTTTGCCAAATTTCCACAGAAGGTTAAGCCTTGAGTTACTCAGTAACCGCAGCAGGAACTGGGCCCCGCTGTTTGACCCTTGCCAAGGTCTTCCTCTTGGGTCCAAAGGAAAGAAGAGCCCCAGGACAACAGGGATTGGCGGAGGGCCAGCTAAATTACCTGCTGGTAGGAGTTACTATGAGACTAGGACAAGGTTCTGGGAGGAGGAGTTTTATTACTGACCTGAAGGAAGTACTACGAATGAGGGTGCTCAAATGCCCCGTTACTTCCAGAGCTCACAACCTACCTCCTCTCATACAGCAAGGCGCAGTGGGACTCTACCAGCTCCTTCCAGGCTTGTTTTCATGCAGAAGGGGAAAATGCCACAGAAAAAACAATGTTTACCTGATAGAATTTCTTAGGAAATCTGCCTCTAGTTCCAGAAATGATTCCATGAAGAACTTAGAGCAATAGACACACACAAACCATCACTAAAACACTCCCCAGAAGAACACTGATGGTGCCAACGTTGTGCAGCAGGTAAAGCCAGTCTGTGACATCAGCAGTCCTTACGGGTGCCAGCTGGAGGCCTGGCTGCCCCGAATCCGATCCGGTCCTGCTCACGTGCCTGTGAAGGCAGCAGAGGATGGCTGTTAGGGCTCCTGACACCTACGTGGGACACCACGATGGAGCTCCTGGCTCGTACTTTGGCCTGGCCCAACACTGGCCATTGCGGCCATTTGGGGAGTTCCCCAGGGGATGGGAAAATCTCTGTTTCTTCCTCTCTCTGTAACTCTGCCTTTCAAATAGATATTTTTAAAAATAGCATGTGTGTGTGTGTGTGTGTGTATGTGTATACAGTCACAAATTAATTTGCCCAACACAGATTCTTTTCCTAATCCAATCAAATATGAACCAAGGGGGCCTGGCGCTGTCACACAGCGGGTGAAGTCCCCTCCTATGGCAACAGCAGCCCATATGAGCACTGGTTCAAGTCCCGGCTGCTCTACTTCTGGTACAGCTCCCTGCTAACGCTCCTGGGAAAGCAGCAGAGGGCCTGGAAAAGCTCCTGGCTCCTGCCTTCAGCCTGGCCCAGCCCCAGCTGTTTCAAGCATCTGGGGAGTAAACCAGCGGATGGAAGATCTTTCTCTCTGTAACTCTGACTTTCAAATAAATACTAAAAAAATTTTTTTGTTTGTTTTTGTTATAAATCAATGGCTCCCAAAGTATCTGCCAGGGACCCTGGGAGAGCTCAAGAAACCTTCAGTAAAAACTGGAAACTATTTTGAAGGGCGGGCATGGGGCCATCATTGTGGCACAGCCGTTAGGCCTCTACCTGAGACCCCAGCCTCCCACGTGAGTGCCATTTTGAGTCCCTGCTGACGTGCCTGGGAAAGCAGTGGGAGACGGCTCCAGCGCTTGGATGGAGTTCCTGGCTCCTGTGTCCAACTTGGCCCAGCCCCACCTATTGAGAGCATTTGCGGAATGAACCAGTAGATGAAAGATCTCTATGCCTCTCCACCCCTGCAACTGCCTTTCAAGTAAATAAAAAAGACATTAACGGGCTGGCATTCAGCCTCGTGGCTAAGACTCCCCACACTTTGTAGCACATCTGGAGACCTGGGTTTGGTTCCCAGCTCTTCTTCCTGCTATCAGAGACACTCGGAGAGGGAAGAGGGGAGCAGTGGTGAGGGCTCGAGCATGCGGGTTCCTGCCATCCATGTGGGAGATCCAGATTGAGTTACTGGCTCCTGGCTTTGGTCCATTTGGAAAGTGAACCAGTGGATGCAGCTTGCTCCCTCCCTCTCAATTTTTTTCAAAACCTTTCATTTTAATTTTTTTTAAAGATTTATGTATTTACTTGAAAGACAGAGTTACACACACACACACACACAGAGAGAGAGAGAGAGGGAGGGAGGGAGGGGGAGAGAGGTCTTCTACTGCTTTCCCAGGCCATAGCAGAGAGCTGGATCGGAAGAGGAGCAGCCGGGACTAGAACCAGCGCCCATATGGGATGCCAGAGCCCCAGGTCAGGGCGTCAACCCACTGAGCCACAGCACCGGCCCAATTAATTCTTTATTTTTAAGATTTATTTATTTGAAAGGCAGAGTTACAGGAAGGATATATCTACGATCTACTCGTTCATTCTGCAAATGGCTGCAACAGCCAAGAGCCTGGAATTCCATCTGGGAGCTCCCATGTGGGTGGCAGAGGCCCAAGCACTGAAGCCATCTTCCCAGGAATAGTAGCAGGGAGCTGGATCAGAGTGGAGCAACTAGGACTCTAACTGGCACTAATATGTCACAAGTGGTGGCTTAACCTGCTATACCACAATGGCAGTCCCAAAACTATTTTAATTGTACTAATGATATTTAAATGTTGTTTGACAAGACTATATAAATGGATTTTGATACCAAGAAGTTTGAAACTACAGCTATAAAAACAAAGGGATGATTGGGAAAATTAGAATAAGGTTCATAGATTTGAAAATAGTATTATATTTTAAGGCCGGCGCCGCAGCTCACTAGGCTAATCCTCCACCTAGCGGCACCGGCACACCGGGTTCTAGTCCCGGTCGGGGCGCCGGATTCTGTCCTGGTTGCCCCTCTTCCAGGCCAGCTCTCTGCTGTGGCCCGGGAGGGCAGTGGAGGATGGCCCAAGTGCTTGGGCCCTGCACCCCATGGGAGACCAGGAGAAGTACCTGGTTCCTGCCATCGAATCAGCGCGGTGCGCCGGCCCCGGCAGCCATTGGAGGGTGAACCAACGGCAAAAGGAAGACCTTTCTCTCTGTCTCTCTCTCTCTCTCTCTCACTGTCCACTCTGCCTGTCAAAAAATAATAAAAAAAGACTGAAGGGTACGGTAGCGCTCTTTTTTTTTTTTTTTTAAAGAAAATAGTATTATATTTTAAAACAATGTCAATGTCAATTTCCATTCTTTGATCACTGTATTGGAACCATACAAGGGACTGTTTTTAACTTAACATTATATAGGGATAAAGGGGCATTATCTTTGCAACTTATTTTCAAACAGTGTGGAAAAACAACTGTATTTGTATATATACAAGAGTGCTTCAAAAATTCCATGGAAAATGGAAGTAAAAGATAAGTTTATTTTGGTTAAAATCTTGGAGCATCATTCCTCGGTAGAAACACGCTTGGCACGCACCTTGGGGCCCTTGCTCCTGTGTCTGCCTCCCATCACTTCAGGGCTGAGTGGGGAATGGGGCCATCTGTGAGCCACAGGTGTGACCGTGGTGGGTGTTGAGTGGGGAATGGGGCCATCTGTGAGCCACAGGTGTGACCTTGGTGGGTGTTGGTCTGGTCTAGGGACACCTTGGCTCTCAGAACCTGAAGGTAGCAGCTTGTTCGTCTTTTTCCCCTTTGGTTAAGTATGATGGTCTCAGTACCTCTTCTCTCCTCTCTCACTGGCTCACTCTCCATAAGGAAAACTGAAACCGGGGCAGGTGCTTTGCCTAGCAGTTAGGACGCTGGTTGCAATGACTACATCCCATATCAGTGCACCCAGCTCTGGCTCTCAGCTCTGCCTTTCTGCTAATGCAGACCCCGGGAGGCAGCAGCGATTGGGTTCAGCTGCCCACATGGGAGACCTAGACAGTATTCTCAATTCTGTTTTGGCCATGGATTTTGTGGGCACTTGAGAAATGAAAGAGTGGATAGGATCTCGCTCTCTCTGTCTCTCAAATCAATACAATTAAGAAAAATTTATTTATTTCAAAGAGTTACACAGGTGTGTGTGTTTGGGGGGGTGTCTCCCCTCTGCTGGCTCACGCTCCAGATTCAGAGCTGAGCTGAAGCCAGGAGCCAGGAGCCAGTAGTGGTCTCCCACGCGGGTGCAGGGGCCCAAGCACTTGGGCCATCTTCCACTGCTTTCCCAGGCCATAGCAGAGCGCTGGATCGGAAGTGGAGCAGCCGGGACTCGAACTGGTGCCCATATGGGATGCTGGCACTGCAGGCTGCGGTAATCCCGCGGTCAAACTTCTCCACAGGCAGGTATTTTCTGACCAAGCGTTAATTCCCGAGGATGTTCTCCGTCTCCTTGTCTATAAAGGCGGGAGGAGAGCGGGGTTGCGCAGGCAGAGATGGGCCCCACGTCCTAGGCCGGGCTAGTCCGGGCCTACCCCAACTTCTCGGCCAAGTAAACAGCACTGGGCGCTGCACTTTGCTTAACCCTGGGAACTGGTCATCAGCCTTTGACCTCAGCCCTCCCCTCCTGGCCCGCCCCTCCCCCCTCCCGGCCTCTGGAACCTCAGGGAGCTTTAGAGCAAAGAACCAGTTTTCAGAGAGTGCCTCAGCGACACTGTCTCCACCTGCGCAGCCCGGGACGCGTGGCGACCATGTATTCCAGCGGGGCAGGAACCCGAGCGGCTGCTAAGAGGTAAGAGGGCGAGGCTTCCCTCGGCCTGCGGCCCTCACACGGAGGCTGACCCCGGCCCCTCTCGCTGGGGCTCGCCCTCCAAGAGTGGTCGGAAGCCGGTTCAAGGCCCCCTGCCGCCTCCCCGCCCCTCCCTTAGCCACACCTTAGGCTCTCGGCCGGGCCTTGAGAGGGCCTCTTCCTTCCCGTGAAGATGCCGTGCAGAGCATGCTTGGTCCGCCCCCTGGGGGATTCCAGGGCCTGCCTGCCTTCCAACGGGAGGGCGGCGAGGGCGAGTTGAACACGCGAGGGCCTCCTAACTCCCTTTGCTCCTCCTTCCGCCTGCTTGCCCCCTGCCCAAGATCCCAGTGACCTTCGACAAGAGGGCCAAGCCGGGTGCCCTCTCCGCCGTGGGACTCCTCCCTCCCCTGTCTTGGTCTGGTTTCCTGAGACGTTGAAGTGAAACGTCAGCTCCAGCAGCTTGGTTTCTCTTGGTCCTGTTTTTTTTTTTTTTTTTTTTTTTTTTTGACAGGCAGAGTGGACAGTGAGAGAGAGAGAGAGAGAGACAGAGAGAAAGGTCTTCCTTTGCTGTTGGTTCACCCTCCAATGGCCGCCGCAGCCAGCACACCACGCTGATCTGAAGCCAGGAGCCAGGTGCTTCTCCTGGTCTCCCATGGGGTGCAGGGCCCAAGCACTTGGGCCATCCTCCACTGCACTCCCTGGCCACAGCAGAGAGCTGGCCTGGAAGAGGGGCAACCGGGACAGAATCCGGTGCCCTGACCGGAACTAGAACCTGGTGTGCCGGCGCCACAAGGCGGAGGATTAGCCTAGTGAGCCGTGGCGCCGGCCTTCTCTTGGTCTTTAACAGAGCTCCCGGGTGCCCCCCCCCCCCATTTCTAATGTAGCTTAAGACAAAACGAGAAACAAAACACACTCAGGGGAGGCAGGGAAGGGTCCTCCCACTCTCTCGCTGCTTCCTGCTGCCTACCACCCTGCACCTGCTATGAGGCGCGGGGCTGGCCTCGGACCCTGCCGGGAGAAAGCCCCCTGACTGCACCCAGGCTCCAGGTGGCCCCACGCCCGCCCAGGAGACGCTTCAGTGAGTCCTGTCTGCGCTGCGTGCCTTTTTCTTGTTTTATTTATTTGCTTGTTTGAAAGGCAGAGAGAGAGATTTTCCAGATTCAGTCCTCAAATGCCCCAGGGACCCACACCAGCGGGAGGAAGCTCCCAGCCCACGTGTTTTCTACCAGAGACTGTCTCTTGGTGTGCTTTACTGAGTCCTACTTCTTAACTGCTAGTCTCACTAGCTCATTTTTTACAAGATGAGTTTCATATTGCTATTGAAAATGAAGCTATTGAAAATTCCAGAAAACAACAAAGGACGAGGTTCTGAACTACGTAGTGGCAGCAACTGGGAAGGAGCAAGCGTGCAGTGAGTGGCACCTGGGGTCAATCAGGTGAGAAGGCCAGGGTCCAGGAGGGTCCCATGCCTGAGCTGGAGCGTGTGAAGGAGAAGCAGGTGGGTGCGAGAGAAACACGCCTTCTGCAGGCCCCCAGGGCAAGTCTCCAGCAACTGTGGGGAGCTCTGCAGGAGATCAGGGCTGGAGCCAGGGATTGGGTGCCTTCAACACACAGATGCTCCTGCCCCTTTCCTCCTTACCCCTCCTATTGCTGAAATCTCTTGGCTGCTTCGATCAAATTTCTTCCTGTCCTTTAAGATCCAGCTAAATTCCATTATTGATGAGTGGGGCCTTCCCTAAACAGCTTCTGTAAGTGGCTCCCCCTACTGCCCTAACTCTTTTTTTTTTTTTTTTTTTTTTTGGACAGGCAGAGTGGACAGAGAGAAAGGTGTCTTCCTTTTCTATTAGTTCACCCCCCAATGGCCACTGCGGCCAGCGCACCCTGCTGATCCAAAGCCAGGAGCCAGGTGCTTCTCCTGGTCTCCCATGGGGTGCAGGGCCCAAGCACTTGGGCCATCCTCCACTGCACTCCTGGGCCACAGCAGAGAGCCGGACTGGAAAAGGAGCAACCGCGACAGAATCCGGCGCTCCAACCAAGACTAGAACCCGGGGTGCCGGTGCCACAGGCAGAGGATTAGCCTAGTGAGCTGCGGTGCCGGCTATCCCTAACTCTTCATTAAGCACTGAAGTTCCCAGCCTATTTTCTCCTGTGTGTTCCCTGTCATAAATGGAAATCTTTGCATTCTTTTTTTTTTTTTTTTAAAGATTTACTTATTTATTTGAAAGGCAGAGTTACAGAGACAGAAGGACAAAGAGGGGCTGGCACTGTGGTGTAGTGGATAAAGCCGCCGCCTACTGTGCTGGCATCTCATATGGGTGCCATCAAGTACTGGCTGCTCCTCTTCCTGTCCAGCTCTCTGCTGTGGCCTGGGAAAGCAGTGGAAGATGGCCCAAGTGCTTGGGCCCTGTACCCACGTGGGAGACCCGGAAGAAGCTCCTGGCTCCTGGCTTTGGATCGGCACAGCTCTGGCCATTGCGGCCATCTGGGGAGTGAACCAGCGGATGGAAGACCTCTCTCTCTGCCTCTGCCTCTCTGTAAATCTGACTTTCAAGTAAACAAATAAAATATTTAAAAAAGAAGAAGGCGGCGGCCATAGAGTGAGTGATAGATCTTCCATCCATAGGTTCACTTTCTAAATGGCCACAATGACCGGCCAAAGCCGGAGCCAGGAGCTTCTTCTGGGTCTTCCACGTGGGTGCAGAGGCCCAAGGACCTGGATCATCTTCCGCTGCTTCCCCAGGCTCATTAGCAGGGAACTGGATAGGAAGTAGAGTAGCCAGGACTTGAACTGTTGCCCATATGGGACATCGGAGCTGCGGGCCATGACTCAACCTGCTGTGCTGCAGTGTCGCTGGCCCCAAGCTTTGCATTCTTAATTTCTCCCAGTGTGGGCCCTTTAGCATTGGTTGATTAAGCTGTGGATTCTATTCCCAACCTGAGTCTATCCAGGCAAGTAGGACTACCCATTTGCAGAGAGTTGTCCTGGCCTCTTTTACTTGGTTCTGAGGCTTTGACCTTCCTCCTGGTCACATCACATGGGCTGGGACCGTGTGCTCTACTGAGGCAAGCCTGTAGCTGACCATTAGATCGGGGGTCCCCCAGCCTAGCCTAATTCAGCATTCTGTCTCCTTGTAGGAAGGTATGTCTTCTCTCCTTGCTGCTCGTTGGCCTCTGGGGCCGTGTGGCTTGTCACGAGAGCCCTGTGGAGGACATCTGCACGGCCAAGCCCCGGGACTTCCCTCTGAACCCCATGTGCATTTACCGTTCCCCAGAGAAGAAGGCAACGGAGGATGAGGGGTCAGAACTGAAGATCCCTGAGGCCACCAATCGTCGGGTCTGGGAACTATCCAAGGCCAATTCCCGCTTCGCCACCATCTTCTATAAGCACCTGGCAGACGCCAAGAAGGACAATGACAACATTTTCCTGTCACCCCTGAGCATCTCTACGGCTTTTGCGATGACCAAGCTAGGTGCCTGTAACGATACCCTCAAGCAGCTGATGGAGGTATCTTCCAAAGCCCTCGGCCGCCTCGTGCTGGGAGCATTTCGGGGCTCCCATAGGTCAATGACTGCTGAACCAAAAGGAGCTCAGTACGGGCTGTGCTTTCCTTTGAATCGTCACTTCACATGATTTCCTTTGAAAAGCTTTTTTTTCTTTTTTTAAATTAGGCAAGGAATGTCTCTTTATAAATCTGAGTGTCCTCTTTTGGGCTATTTTCAAATGGGGGGAGGCCTGTGTCTCTTCAACTTCTTCTTCTTTTTTTTTTTTTTTTTTTTGACAGGCAGAGTTAGACAGTGAGAGAGAGAGAGACAGAGAGAAAGGTCTTCCTTTGCCGTTGGTTCACCCCCCAAAGGGCCGCTATGGCTGGTGCACCGCGCTGATCCAAAGCCAGGAGCCAGGTGCTTCTCCTGGTCTCCCATGGGGTGCAGGGCCCAAGCACTTGGGCCATCTTCCACTGCACTCCCTGGCCACAGCAGAGAGCTGGCCTGGAAGAGGGGCAACCGGGACAGAATCCGGCGCCCCAACCGGGACTAGAACCGGTGTGCTAGCGCTGCAGGCAGAGGATTAGCCAAGTGAGCCGTGGCACCGGCCTTCTTAAACTTTCTTAATCATTCTTTCATTTCTGCGTTTGTTTATTTGATCATGTATACGTTTGTATTCAGCATCTCTGTGCCAGGCACAGAGCTCGCAGTTGCTGGTTTACTCCTTCCATGCCCACAGTAGCCAGGGCTAGGGCAGGCAAAGCCAGGAGCTGGGAACCCAACTCAGGTTTCTCATGTGGGTGGCAGAAATTCCATTGCTTGGGCCACCACTGCCACCTCCCAGGTCTGCATTAGCAGGAAGTGGATTTCAGAGTGGCCCATCCCCCTCCCTAGGGCGTTTAAAGCTATGATTTCTTTAGTTGCGTGAAAGCTTGGGGTAACTCATTACAGAGGGCTAAAGAGAACAACGAAGTTCATTGGCAATTGGCCACTAGAGGAGGGGTAAACACTCCTAAGAGCCACAGACTTTCGTGTCTTCAATAAGCGCTGTGTCTCATGCTGAAGATTCTTGTTCCTTCTAACTTAGGGGTGGGCATTTGGGGTAGTGGTTAAGACACTGCTTTGGATGCTGCCTCTTTCACTGGAGTGCTTGGGTTCAAGTCCTGGCTCCACGTCCAGTCCTAGCTTCCTGCTGATGTGCACCCTAGGAGACTTCAAGAAAGAAGGTAAGTTACCTGGGTCCCTGCCTCTCACATCGGAGACCGAGACTGACTTCCCAGCTCCTGCTCTGCCTGGCCCAGCCCAAGCTGGTGTGGGCATTTGGGGGTTGAACCAGCCTAGGGAAAAGCTCTCTTTCTGCCTCTGTCTCTCTTTCTTTGCCTTTCAAATAAACAAACATTTAAAGGGTCTACAGACACATAACACAGCCTTTTCTGGGCACTTTCTTGATCCATGAATATATCGGTATTGAGTCTCTGAGCATTTTCATATCCCCTCCAGGGCTCTTTCCCTTTCTAGGAGGAGAACAGAAAGAGAACAGTTTCTAAAGGCAGCATGTCCTTCTAACACAAGGTGCCATGTGTTGGAAAAGTGGGGTAGGACTGGATCTCTCTGATGAAAGAGAAACTTAGCACCAAGCTTTTGGTCGAAAACGGGATTAGAAACAAGAACAAAAGCAGGAAAACCAAAGGCAGAGAGCAAAACCAAAAGGCCTTTAGTAACCTTAGGAGAGAGCAGGGAAGAGGTGGGACGAACAGCCTCACCCATTTTGCCCTATCAGTGGTGACAATGGGTAGGGTAGGAGGCATTTCGGCGTCTGTGGCTATGACTACTACAGATGACCTGTAAGTCCTTTTCAACCTTGAGATTCTTGGATGCTGCGCCTGTTTAACCCCTTGCTGGTGAAATCACTGTTTATGTTTCTCACTCCCATCACCACCAATATCCCAGAACCCCCAAGAGCAGCTGAACCCAGTAGTGTTTGTTTCAAGGAGGAACACGCTGGTTCTCCCTCTGTCCAGCAGCAAGAGAACGTCTCCCGTTCCAGTAAGAAAACAACTAGGCGTTGGTCTAGAGCTTTCCGGAGACTTTAGATGGCATCCTAAGCTTGCTCTTTCCCCCTGTATCTCTCCTACCCTTTATTCTTTTATTCATTTAAAAAACAAGAAAGGTGGACATTTGACACCTAGGATGAGTTCCAACTCTACTTCTGATTCCAGCTTTCTGCTAATGTGCACCCAGAGAGGCTGTTGAGGTAGCCTGTGTACTTGGGTCTGGGTTCCTACCACCAGATGGAGTTCTGGGCTCCTGCCTTCGGCCTGGTCCAGCTCTAGCTGGTGTAGGTATTTGGGAAAGTAAACCAGTGGATAAAATCTCTCTCTCTCCCTCTCTCTCTCCTTCTCTGCTTTCCCAAAATAAATAAGTAATAAAAGAAAAAAAACATATGAGCTTAGCATCTATGCTGTGCAGGCACTAGGCTTTCTGGAGCTCACAACTGCTGAGGCTATCGGTGAGGGGCTGACCAGCCCTAGCCTACCACCCATGAGGCTACCCAAATAATCTACTACCATTTTGTTTTGTCTTCTGTAGGTTTTTAAGTTTGATACCATCTCTGAGAAAACATCTGATCAGGTCCACTTTTTCTTTGCCAAACTGAACTGCCGACTCTATCGAAAAGCCAACAAATCCTCCAAGTTGGTATCAGCCAATCGCCTTTTTGGAGACAAATCCCTTACCTTCAACGAGACCTATCAGGACATCAGTGAGGTGGTCTATGGAGCCAGATTGCAGCCCCTGGACTTCAAGGTGAGCTGCTGTTGTCATCCTTAACTTTAGCGTTCTTCCCCTCCATTCAGGGAAAGAAGAGGTGGAGATGCAGGGTCCAGATTGGCACTGCTAAGGTACCTGAATCCGGACAAAGAGCTGGCTACAACTTGGAACCCTAAAAGAACGCTTACTCTTTCTTGAAACCTCAGAAATCAATGGTATCTACGGCTTCCACTCTAGTGGCTGCTCTGAAAGAGTCATGTAAATAATCAGTCCTTGTTTCACCCACCCGCTTCAAATACATACCAAAGGCTACTGCGGAGACGCCTGTCCTGAGATCCATTATTTGATCTGCATAGTTACCGCGCCAGATACAACTGGCACATGATGCACATTATCATCTCCTCTTGTAGAGTCAGGAAGAAGGGACTACTAAGCTTTGGAACCAAGGAAAAATTATTCAGGCAGCGTTTCTCAGAGTTACTGACCGCAAGGGAATCCCTCTCCTCCACTTGCCCCTCAACCCACACCATCACATATTGTTCCACAGAACCTGCTGTGGAAACTACTTCTGAGGTTCAAGTTTCCAAAGTTAGGATAATATTTTGTATTCTTTTTCTCAGACTACGTTCTCCTCTTTTCTAACTCTTTATTTTCCTGTTTCTTTTTTTTTTTTTTTTGTTCCTTTTCTTATGATAATGTTTATTACTAACTGTGCAAAAGCTTCACGGCACTGGATAGGTACGTGCCCAGTTTGGGTTAGAGTGATAGCTTCTGAGCCAAATGGTGCAAAAGGGCAGAGAGAGAGAGAGAGAGAGAGAGAGAGAGAGAGAGAGAGAGGATGAGCGAAACAGAGCATATGAGGGAAGGAACTGCTGGCCGAGTGGCACAGGTGCTGAGGTTTGTCTCCTGTCCTTCTCAGGGAAATGCAAAGCTGTCCAGAGCAATCATCAACGACTGGATCTCCAACAAGACGGAGGGCCACATCAGGGACGTTCTTCCTGAAGACGCCATTGATGAGCTCACTGTCCTGGTGCTGGTTAACACCATTTACTTCAAGGTAGTGGACAGGCCCTGGAGACTCCCCAGGGACCTCCTCTTGCTGTTCACATCGCCCTCTCTCACACCAGCGAGCATCTAGAGCCGTTCTGGGAGCTCAGAGCCTTTCAGGCCCTCGCGGCTGGGCTGAGGTCCAGACCTGGGGCGGAGTATGCCCCTTCCACACCCAACCTGCCCACCTGCAGGGTATGCCTGGTGATAGATGCTCACTGCCATGTGACAGTTTCTGCTGCCTGGTTAACTCTGCTTTGAAATCCTGAACAGAACAGTCTACTGACAATCCTCACTGCTGAGATTCTCCCCCATATTCTGGGGCAGCTTCTACACTGACTCCAGGTTTGTCCTCCTGAAGGACAGACTCCCCGGCTCAGTTTGGACTTAGCTGAGACCTTGCTATTTGACCCTGCAGATGGCCTTATCTTACTCCAACAGTCAAGAAGTCTAGAGATAAATACATTTAAAAAATGAAAACAGAGTTGTGATGACGGTTCCAACTAATTATATTTGGTAAGGAGAAGGGAGAGGGCCGTGGGATGAACAGGCCACTAATACTCAGTGCAAGGCAGGTGGGATGGTGGCATGTTCTGCCCATCCTGGGACATGCTCCATATGCAGTCTTTCCTCCCACAGGCCCAGGAGTGCAGCCAGTCCCGCTGTTGTCAATGACTCTGTGTCCTGGGGTTTTCTTCTTGCCAAAAGAAGAGTAGGTTGTGTTCCCCTTTACACTTCATGGAACAGTTCAGCCCTCTGGAACCGCACAAGATCATGAAAGGCTTGGACCACTCAGATTCCTTAGGGTTTTTTTTTTTTTTTTTTTAATTATTTATTTGAAAGGCAAAGTACAGAAAGAGAGAGAGAGATCCAGAGAGAGAGATCTTCTAGCTGTGGTTCACTCCCCAAATGGCTGCAATGGCTGGGGCTGGGCCAGGCCAAACCCAGGAGCCAGGAGCTTCATCCAAATCTCCCACGTGAGTGCAGGGGCTCAAGTACTTGAGCCATCTCTGCTGCTTTTCCCAGGCGCATTAGTAGGGAGCTGGATCAGAAGTGGAACAGCCAGGACTCAGTGGTGCCCTCAGGGATGCCAGCATGTGGGCAGTGGCTTTACCCGCTATGCCACAACACGGGCCTCAGATTCCTTACTTTTAAATCCTGACTCTTCCATTTCTGAATGTGTGAATTCTAGTGAGTTACCTGTGATCTTTCTATGTCCCAGTTTCTGCATCTGTTAAGACAGTAATAACTGATATACCCATCTCACAGAGTTAATGAGGGGACTGAGTAAGTTAATGCTGGCAAAGTGCTTACAGCCATGCCTAGCACACAATAAGCATGCTATAAATACTAGCCATGACCAGCCGTTAGTTTTACAGATGAGCAACCACTGTTGGAAGAGTTAAATGACGCAGCATCAAAGGGCTGGAGAGAGATAAGGAATGATGGTACAGGGAGTCAGGCAGGATTCACTCCCTGCCCGGCAAAGCTTCCAGATCAAGCCCTGGCTTTGTTATTCCTGTCTGGCTTTTATTCATCAGGGGCAGAGCCTGGCACTTTGGAACTTGGTCCTTGAGAAAGAGATTGGTGGGGGTGCAGGCAATCCATATGGGTGCTGACTCTTATCCTGGCTGCTCTACTTCTGATCCAGCTCCCTGCTAATGGCTTCCTGGGAAAGCAGTAGAAAATGGTCCACATGCTTGGGTCCCTGCACCCACGTGGGAGACTTGGATCTGGGGAGTGAACCAGTGGATGGAAGACCACTCTCTCTCCCCTTCTGTCACTTCCTCTCTATGTGTAACTGACTTTCAAATAAATAAATTTTTTTAAATAAGTAAAAAAGTTGGCAGGAGACAGACAGCAGAAGGCAATTAAAGTCAAGAAGAGACTTGCGAAGATGCTTATAGGTTGTCCTTGATGTTAACTTTTATGTTTCTGATTATAAAAGCAATAGTCACTACCAAAAATCTGGGAAATACCGAAAAGTATACAGAAAAAAAAATCCACTCATAATTCCATCACTCTGGGACAGTCATGATGAACCCTTTTGTGGCTATCCTTCCAGTCTTTTCTCTTCATAATTATATCTGAACATAATGGTGATGTGAATGTGTCCTGTGTCAGCAAATTCTTTTGTTCTTGCTCTGTGACTCTCCCATCCGCGTCTTCCATGAAGGGTCTGTGGAAGTCCAAGTTCAGCCCTGAGAACACAAGGGACGACACATTCAACAAGGCCAACAAGGAGTCCTGTTTGGTGCCTATGATGTACCAGGAAAGCAAGTTCCGCTATCGGCAGGTGGAAGAAGGCACGCAGGTGCTGGAGCTGCCCTTCAAGGGTGACGACATCACCATGGTGCTCATCCTACCCAAGCCTGAGAAGAGCCTGGCCAAGGTGGAGCAGGAGCTCACGCCAGAGGTGCTGCAGGAGTGGCTGGATAAGCTGGAGGAAACCATGCTGGTGGTCTACTTGCCCCGCTTCCGCATCGAGGACAGTTTCAGCCTGAAGGAGAAGCTGGAGGACATGGGCCTTGTTGATCTGTTCAGCCCTGCCAAGTCCAAACTCCCAGGTCAGTGTGTGAAGGAATGGCTTCTCCTCTCTGTCCCCAAGGGGGTCTGGCCGAGTTCAAGAGCATGAAAACAGATGAACAACAGGCAGACCACCTGGATTCTGACCCAGTTCTGCTACCTTGTGGAAACGTCTTTCCTGAGGCCTTGCTTTCCTCTTCTGCAACAGGGGCGTTTGCTCTTGTATTTGCATGGGCACAGCTGGCACTGACACTGCATGACTCTGTATCTGATAAAGGAGAGGACGATATCGGAAATTGGGCCCCTAAAATTACATCAAAATGTGGCCCTTGGGGCCAGCGCCGTGGCTCACTTGGTTAATCCTCCGCCTCCAGCGCCGGCATCCCATATGGGCCCCGGGTTCTAGTCCTGGTTGCCCCTCTTCCAGTCCAGCTCTCTGCTGTGGCCCGGGAAGGCAGTGGAGGATGGCCCAAGTGTTTGGGCTCCTGCACCCGCATGGGAGACCAGGAGGAAGCACCTGGCTCCTGGCTTCGGATCGGTGCAGCGCCGGCCGTTGTGGCCATTTGGGGAGTGAACCAATGGAAGGAAAACCTTTCTCTCTGTTTCTCCCTCTCACTGTCTGTAGTTCTGTCAAATTAAAAAAAAAAATGTGGCCCTTAAAGTTCCCCATAAGTCCCATCTGGGATGTTACCAGAATTTGGGGTGCCATACGATATCACCATATACTTATTAATAAATCCCCAATATTAATAAGCCCAAGAGGTTTCTTGCCTAATATTTAGAGAATTCTAAATACCAGCATAAATGAGACAGCATGGTACATTTTTAGCTTTTATTTAGTGAGAAAGATGCATAGGAGAGAGAGAGCTTTATCTAAGAGAGAGAGTGGTAAATCTGGGTTCATACGGAGCACTAGGGTGGCCTGAAGGCCATGCGCCCTGGAGGCACAGGGCTACAGCCAGCCCCCTCCTGGCAAGAAGCCAGGGAAAATAAGCAAGCAGACACACCATGTCCCAGGCTTTTAACCCACTTCCAGAGGGGAGTGGTTAATTAACCTGATTGGCCGGTGGGCACTCAGCTGTGGCCAGTAGGGGCATGAGGTCACACAAGGGCGTGGCGATGGCATGATTTTCCAGCTCACAAACCTAATCGATTTTAACCTGTATTCCTGCCTTACTTCAAGGAGACCAGAATTTGGAAAGACATTGGAGTTCAGAGCAAAGAGTCAGATGTTAAGATATTAAGAGACACCTAGGTCCCTCAAAACAGGCCTTGTTGACATTTAGCAGTTTTTGCCTGGCATCCCATATCCTCTCCTTACGATCATGTCACTTGGGCAGATGCAGCTGGCCTTTTCCCCTCCTGTGATACTTGTGTAATGGTGTTCAGTTGGTGCAGCTCCTCCAGTCCACCATCTTGTAAAGTCAGGCATTAAAATAGCTTTCTAAAATGTAAGTTTACAATGTCTGGTAACTGGATTTATCTTCACAGGGCTGCCTTTAAACTAAACTCCCTCAATTTAACAAAATGTTGCCAAACCAGAAAGATACTCTTACTACCTGTGGAGTAAGTTTTTCTTTAAGAGTCCCCCCCTTTCTGCTGCAAAGAGATGAAGCATGAGATTAAATTCACAAGACAAAGTCAGGATGGACAGCCCAAAGTACTTTATTATTATTATAGATTTTATGTATTTACTTGAGTGGCAGAGTTACAGAGAGAGGGAGAGAGATAAAGGTCTTCCATCTGCTGGTTCACTGCCCAAATGGCTGCAATAGCCAGAGCTGAGCTGATCTGAAGCCAGGAGCCAGGAGCTTCTTCTGGGTCTCCCGCTCAGGTGCAGGGGCCCAAGGATGTGGGCCATCTTCCACTGCTTTCCCAGGCCATAGCAGAGAGTTGGATTGGAAGAGGAGCAGCCGGGACTTGAACTGGCACCCATGTGGGATGCAGGCGCCTCAAGCAGAGACTTACCCCCACTAAGCTACAGCGCTGTCCTCTTTATTATTTTTGAAAAGGCCCCAAAGGGCCTCTTAATTCAGGCTCAGTTCCTGCCTATGGCTTGAAGTCCGCTTTCTCCCATTTCAGAGCCTTCTGTCTTCCTTCCAGGCATTGTTGCGGACAGCAGGGATGACCTCTATGTGTCTGATGCATTCCATAAGGCATTTCTGGAGGTGAGTACACCGCCTTCCTGCCTCTCTGCTTTTCAGTACATCAGTACTTCATGTGTTCATCACCTTGGAGAAATTATTACTACCTTGGATCTTGTCTCACATGGAAGAAGAATTTCCAAGCAGAGAGATTTAAAAAGCAAGATTATTAGAGTCAAAGACCTCCAGCCAGAGTGGTCTGGAGGGGGGTTTCCAAGAGAGAGAATCCCAAAGTGGCTGAGTTTTAAGCACAATTTTGACTGACATTCCGTTACTGGGGCGGGGGGGGGGGGGGTACCCATCAAAAGACCTGATTTACAATTCTTTATCCTAACTGGGCTTGCTCTAGAGTGTAAAACAAAAAGCCATGCAGGAGGGTGGGACAGGTAACTAGTTTTCACAGTGAACTGTGAGCTCAGGAGGATGGAATCACCACTCCCTTGCTATACAAGGTAAATCTGCAGATTCCTATGGGAAGAGGGCGGACATTTTGTTCTTGCTAAAGATAGCCTTTTGGGGGAAGCAAGCATTCTACACCCAAATTCCACTGGGACCACCCTGATTGCCTATTTACCCATCTGACTGCTTACAGTTCCCCTGGATCTTATAGCACAGATAGCAGATGTATGAAAGTCAGAACACAACTGGCCAGCGCCATGGCTCAACAGGCTAATCCTCCGCCTTGTGGCGCCGGCACACCGGGTTCTAGTCCCGGTCAGGGTGCCGGATTCTGTCCCAATTGCCCCTCTTCCAGGCCAGCTCTCTGCTGTGGCCAGGGAGTGCAGTGGAGGATGGGAGACCAGGAGAAGCACCTGGCTCCTGCCATCGGATCAGCATGGTGCACTGGCCGCAAGCGCGCCGGCCGCAGCGGCCATTGAAGGGTGAACCAACGGCAAAAGGAAGAGCTTTCTCTCTGTCTCTCTCTCTCTCACTGTCCACTCTGCCTGTGAAAACAAAAAAAGAATACAACTGTGGAAACTGCATGTACCCAATGTCCCTGAGACCCATAATCTGTAGGCCTCTTCAGCTTCCCCTGAAACCCTCCTGGTCCAGTTGTACTGTCTCCCCTACAGCAGTCAGTTCGGGACACACACACTCAGGGTGGGGTGACACAGGAAAGGCAGCCAGTACAGGCCACTGAGAAGGAATTCAGATAAGGAGACCAAGGAGATTACTGGGGCCATGGACGCTCACAGGAGTGTTAATAAAATGGAGAGCATCTAGGAAGAAGAGAGTGACCGTGGTTTACTTTTTGGGGAATTTGGACAATGGGAGCACCGGCATAATTGCAGCGGTTGAAAAGCAAATGGAAGGGGGAACTACTGGGTGTGGATCAGTGTGTTCCAGAGAACTACAGCACAAGACTACACTCGAGGATACAAAACATTAAGTGCTCAGACCAAATGTGTATCTCCTTCCTGAGCGAGTGACACTACACATCGGTACGCTGAGGTCTGAGAATCCCCAGTGACAACTACAGTTGAATACTGCTTAACCTAGTGTTCCCCCAGCTGAGGTGGGCCTGCAGCCCTGTGTTAGAGTAAATCCAGTGGAGCCTGTTTGGAAAAGAGGTGCAGCATAGACAGGAGGCAGTGTACGAATTTATAGCCAGATCGAGTTTATTCAGAGAAAATACATTTGTAGAGGTGGGTGACCAATGGCTGGCGTACACATGCCCCGACCCCCAGGGGCTGGGCCTTTCATATTTTAGGAGGGCTAGTGAAGGGGGTGGGGTAGGGGGCAGCAGGCAGAAGTGAATTCCTGGAACTGATCTTTCAGGTGGTTTTGGAGGGTGGAGGGTGGGGTATGAAGACAATAGGGTGTGAGACCCAACTGAGCTTCAAGGGCAAGGAATAAATTCCTATCGTTTGGGCAATGAGCAAGAATGGCTGAGGCTTATGTCTGCTCCTTCAGAGCTGTGTTCAGCCTAAGGAGCTTCTGGTCCCCAGACCAGTAGTAAAACTATGGATCCATAGCATTAGGAATCTGGGGCACTTGGGATGCAGCCTGAGTCTGTTTATTTACAAAGCACCTCAAGGGATTTTGATGTACAACTGGAATTGGGAACCACTGATGGAGACTGTCTTTTGGGCAGCCAGCCTGTGAGGGAAAGGTCAGTGTTAACAAAGTTCAAAGATTGTGGTCAAAGAAGAAGGTTTGAGCTCACGAACTAGTAAATACAGTAACAGGGTCCATGCTAAGTGAGGACTGTTTGGTTCCGAGGAGAGTGGAGGGATTAAATGATAAGAGGGAATCAGTAAGACTGAGGGATCTTGGTCTTGCCAGTGCTCCAGTCTGCTCATAAATTTAGTCTTAGAGAGCCTGAGATGGATAATATGGGGAGACAGGGGATAGGAAGGAGAGAAGACCAAGAGAGGAAGGAATAAAACAGAATTAACTAGTTCCACCAAGCTCAGGGATCTGAAGTATTTGCATTAGGAGGCAGGTACGGTTTTAGTGATATTCTGGGTTCCCAGGCAACACTTTCTGGGGTGGCCTTCCCTCTAGACCTATGCCATGTCTGCTCGTCAGCCAAGTTCCATCTGTTACCGCAGGAAAGCCACATCCATTCCAGCCAGAGGATCCTGCTCTTTTCATAAGCTTTATGATCCAAGTGGAGTAGTTACATCTGAGATTTTGATACTCCAAGAATGAACCCATTTCAACTCTAGAGCTATGATCAGTCAGAATCTTTGTCAGTAGCTGGTACAGAATGATCCTTTTTTTTCTTTTTAAATTTTTATTACTTATTTGAGAGAGAGAGAGAGAGAGAGAGAGATATGGAGCATGCTCTCTGAATACCCACAACAGCTGGGGCTGGGCCAGGCCAAAGCCAGGAGCTGGGAATCCATTCAGGGTCTTCCATGTGGGAGTCAAAGATCCAACCTCCTGAGCCATCACCTGCTGCCCTCTAGGGTGTATCTTAGAAAGCCAGAGTCAAGTAAAGAGCTGGGGACCTGCACTCTGATACGAGGTGCAGGTGTCTTAAGGAACCTGCCCCCCAGATAATCCTCTGTAACATCATGTACAATGCTTGTCAGCCAGTAATGTGGCAACCTCAGGTACATGCTAGCTCAGGGGTTACATGAAGGAACTATCTTGCAATAGCAAGTACCTAGCACCAGGCTTGGACATGTTGTGTTCCGGATTGCCCAGATAGAAAGAACCAGCAAGACTCACCGAAGTGCAATGAACAAAGGGACTCTATTTGTAGGTCTAGCATGCTGGGGCCCTGGCCTCCTGTGCAGTGCAGTGCTGGGAGACCAGGACCCCCTTCTCTTTGTTCCCAGGGTTTTTATAGTCCCTGGGCAAACAAGTATTACGTCCTCATTCCTTCTTTCCCCTGGTCCTGCCGGACCAAGGCCAGCCCACCTTATTGGTTGCCCCCACCTGGTCCTGCGGGACCAAGGACTGCCCAGTGTCAGGTTTCATCCTGGGCCTAGCCAGTTCCTTTGACTTGTGAGAAGCCTGTCATGTCTGGCCTCTCACAGGACAAACACAAGTGCATTCCATTTACCAGGCAAAAGAATGGGCAAAAGTAGAGTTCTGGAGGGACCACAACCTGGCTGAGGTGCACTGGCTACTGAGAAATAAGTAACATCGCGAAGAACTGCTGTAGCTGTGAGTGACTGATCTGCCATGCTGAAGTGCAGAGTAGCTAATGGAGCAGTTTTGTTTCCTGTGTGACCTGCAGGTAAATGAGGAAGGCAGTGAAGCAGCAGCAAGCACTGTCATCGGGATTGCTGGCCGTTCGCTGAACCTTAACAGGGTGACCTTCAGGGCCAACAGGCCCTTCCTCGTTCTCATAAGGGAAGTGGCTCTGAACACTATTATCTTCATGGGCAGAGTAGCCAACCCGTGTACTACCTGAAGTATTCTTACTCTTTGTACCTCTTCTATTTTGGTTTGTGAGTAGAACTAAAAATAAACACAACTGCTCCCATCTCACAATTGGGAATGGATTTTGCAACCGAAAATGAAGACAAAGAAAGGAGAAACAGAGATGCGATTGGGTATTGGTAAAAATGATTTCTTCATTGTTATCCACACAGCGACCACATCTGGGCTGGGAAAGCCAAAGGAGACAACTCACTGCTTCCGCTGGAAATAGTAGGCACCCTGAAAGGGCAGGGGAGCTAGACTTCTCAGTATGCCCATGACACTACAAATCCCAAAACATTTAAACAAATTAATCTCTACATACAGGAAAGACAGACTCAAACTGAGTATTAAATCATTTAATTCTCAAAACCACTCACATGCATAATGTTCTTTTACACAGTGTTAAAATAAAGAGGAAAATGCATTTTTATACAAACAGAATTTCAAGTATACATTAATAGACTTTACTAACCAAGTTGCTAAGATTTCATTCACATTGTTCTTAAAGCTGTTCAACGAGAAAGCTTTTGCTAAACTGCCTTAAATATGTTTATATAAACCCCTATCTTCACTCTCTTTGACTCTCCCTCCCCAACCCTCATCTCTGCCCACCCTCCCCCACACAACAGGGCTCCCGGGGCCCTAGGAGACATGCTACCCCACAACTATTGGCTTGTCATCCGGGAAGGACAGAAAACAGGAGGAGAGACTGAGAATGCCTTTCAGATCAAGGGAGAACAAAGCTGATACTCAGAAAGGACACGACACGAATCAGGATCAGGATCCTGTCTCAAAGCCTTTGTGTTTTCACCTGACTTAAAAAAAACCAAACTCAGCATCCCACAAAACAAGTAAGTTTCCAAAAATTTGGTAGCTGAGGAAATCATACTATTTTTTTTTTTCCATTAGTGAAACATGGTTGTTCTTTCTCCCTTTGTCAGGGAGCAGGGGCAGCTTGGAAGTGGGTATTATCTGTGTGTTCACGTGAACGAATGCGGCTCATCTCCCAGGCTCTGGCAGTTCTCCCTCTTGGACTCTCCTAAGTAGAGTTCCTGGCTTCAGGGCCAGGAACAGCCTCTCTCCTTAGGAATTAAAGTGCGTTCTGTTTCCAGGAAAAGGGGAGGGGAGAGGTGGTTACCCTTAAATGATAATGATTAAAGGAGGTTAGGGTGACAGAACACCCTATTCCTATATAAGTATTTATAATTAAGGACATAATAAAAACCAGGTATTCTGAGGAAATAAGATGCACAAAGCCAGTCCAGCACCCTCTGTGGTGCAAGGGGGCCTTTTCTGAGGCATCTCTACTACATGAATGGAGTAACTGCTTCGTAAGAGACACAAATCTCAAATGAGTTTTTTCAAAGGGAAAAAACAGATTGGCAGTTTCTTAAAAATACTCTATCCCATTCCCTTTCAGGGATAACAACATTTTAGAAATTGATTGTCTGTTTTTAATATGAATCCTTGATTAGCAAGTTGCAAAAAACATTTAGTTAAGTTTGTTGCTTATAAATACTGTGGTAGCCTTTAGAAACTCAGGAAGAGGCAGGCACAGTTGACTTTTGCTATCAGTCAGCATCAGTGAGGGGAAGTGGAAATTTCCTATGATATCTTTATTTGATAGCTGCCAGCATCATCTTATTTTCTATATTCCTATAAATGCTTTACTATTTCTTGGGGGCAGGGGGGAATCCCAAGAGTTTCCCAAAGAGAAGTAAATGCTACATTATCAGCTGTACGAAGAAGTGATAGGGCTCAAGATGAGAAGGGGAACTTGTCCTGGATTCTGGCCTCTGAGTCCAGTGTGATCTGCTTTTCACAGTGACCAGTGGGAAGGCACAGTGCCAGGGACATGTGATGGGAGGCAGCTGCCACCCATCATATCAGCACCATAGAGTACAGTTGAACAGATTTCTTTCAGACTATGTCCATCTGAAGGAAATCAAATTTCTGCTACATTGACTTTTCTATCTGAGCCCTCAGCCTTCTCTCTCCTTTCAGAGGCAGAACAGGAGAGGGTCCCAGCCTGAAGCACTGAAGAGCCACAGCATCTAAGCATTCTTGCAACACACTGAACTGGCTGCCAAAACGGAGTGCTCTGGTTTTCAGACTTTTTTTAACAAGGGAAAGAAGCCACTGGTTCCCGATTTAAGTGGTAGATCTACATAGCTCTGCCACCAGATCACAGGACAATGCAATGGGCTCAGGTACACAGACCACAGCATTTGCAAAGCTAATGCACTGAGATAGAACACAGTTCTTCTGCCTGTGGTTTGGAGGTAGGGGGATAGGGCAAGCTGTGAAATCAGTCAGATAGTGTTTGTTTAGCTATTTCAGAAAAGACTGTCTAGGGGTTTAAGAGGAATCAGCAAGCCAACTAATTAGGGCAGAAGAACTTGACCAAATTTCACAGTCCTGATAAGGAATTTCTGTTAAGAAATTTCTTTCATTCTTTGCTTCAAATATGGTACAAGTTTATATATTTATCTTTTACCATTACTTCCCCAGCCCTTCCCTCTACTCTTCCCCTCAAAAATCTTAAAATCCAGTGTGGTAGAATTTGCATAAAGTACAGCAACATTCACAGTACTCACAGCATTCTTCAGTACAAAGATACTAAGGGGTTACTCTCTTTAGGGGCCCAAAGGCTACTGCTTTTCTATTCCAACCAACAGGGAGCCTTCAGCACAATTTCTAAGGCATAGGAGGCATCTTCTCTGACACTGCGGTATTTACATGGTAAGCAAAAGCCAGGCCTTACTGCTACTTCAATGAAATTTCATAGTCTGGTGCTAATTCATTCCTTTACACCAACCAACTTTTCTCTTGGCCTACTGTTTCTCCTTGCACACAGCACCTATTTGTAGTTCAAATTCCTGATTATTTTTAGACGATATATGAATTAAATTTCCTGTGGTGTCCAAATACTCTCAGAAAAGAGACTGTTACTTTGGAATTTGCTCTTTAAAACAAATTCCTTCTATGAGTTAGAAGTCAGCTGATAACCTAGTTTCAACAGCAGTTCTCATTTTTAATGGGTAATGAAATAATTCTTCCCTATTACCATGTGCCATGTATGAGGAGGTCGCCACGGGTAGGTAACAAACTGTGACAGGTTTTAAAATATCTTCACTATCTGGAGTGAGAAGAATGGAAACTATGGAACCTCATTTGGAAATCAATGGATAAAGATGCTGAAATGACCCCTTCCACGTGTAATAATATTTAGGAATATTTAAGCCTTAGCTACTTCAACTCATTCACAAAGAATCAAGGAAAATGAAAGTCACTTGGCACTGAGATTCCACTTAGAAGCCAAGACTAGGAGACATAATCAGATATCTCACTATCATCCCAGACAGGATTCTTTTTCCTCTCCATTAACTGAATGCTACTTGTTTATTTTACAAAGAGAAATCACCCTAGGCAGCTTGCATTTGGCTCTTTTAATAAATTCAAGTGCTCTATTTCAGCTAGCAGAGTTAAGCTCTCTCCACTGAAATCACATGTGCAAAGGAAAGGGATTCTAGGGAAAACACTTAACTTATGTATGCATACTTTGTATTTGGTATAGAGAGTTAAGTGGATGAATAGCAAGCTCTCCTCTTGAATTACTTTGAGGACAAATGGATGATCCACTTTACCATCTGACCCTTGTTAAGTTTTAAATTGAGAGTCATGCCTGGGCAACAATAAGGATCTCTTATGTCACAGACTTCTAGATTGAATTTATCTTGCCAAGGACCAATAAGGATTACCTAGGCAGTGATTCTTAACTGTGGCTGCCCATAAGACTCATCTAGGAGCTTTTAAAGCCCAGACTGTGTAACAGACCAATTAAATGTCAATGTCTAGATGGGATCCCAGGCCAGTTCTACTCTGAAGCCTTAAATGGGTAACTACTGGCCTAGGTTAACTGGTTCTGTAATAAAAAGCTTAAGTCCAGTGTTCACCCAACTCAGAGGCAAGAAAGTTAAGAATCCAAGGTTTACTTCTGGATTCGTGGATTTAACATGCCTCAGTGAAATCATCTAGGCATTTCTACTTATCTGCTTTTAAATAAATCACTTTGGTTATAATCGGCAGTAATATCAACAGTGAAATAATAATTTAGGGATGATTGCACCTTAAGTATGTGTTACAGCAAAACATCAGGGGACAGGCCTAGGGCAAGACTCTGGGTACAAACAATAAGCCAGAGAAAAAATTTTCTTAAGCAGGAATTAATTCCTTCGTCTAGGATATTAGCATGGCTTATATGCTGAGAACTAGTCTACCTTTAAAACCCTCCTGCTGGGAGGGGAACCCAGCTGTGAATAGATTCGTATGATTTTTCTCAACCTCATATCCCTGTAAGATTCATACTATATTTGGTCAGAGATTATTACATCAGTTATCACTTGTGAGTAATGCTTGTCTCATTATTTGGAATTTCACATTCTCTTTATCACCATTGCCCTATCTAAAGTTACCAGAAAGTAAATACTTATTATTACCTAAAACACAGATGCCAACCTCTAAAAATCTGAAAACGGGTCTCTTCCTTTTTCACTCCTAAGCAAAGAATCCTGATTTAGACATTACAACCAGTCAGCATGTTAGAATGAAAAGGTGGGAAGTACTGTAGGGTAACTGTCAAATGGCCGACAGTCCCTCCTCAGCTGTTAACAAATGTTTCACAGGTAAGTAAAGCTGACCTGGTTCAGTGTATAGTGCCTCAAACAGTAAATCAGTTGAGTGCTACAACTGCATTTACAGATTATTAGGTGGTCTGCCTAATGGCATTTTATAACTGAAGCTTTCAACTGAGGCTATCTTGACTATTAAAAATGATACTGGCATAAAAGAAAGAATATCTCTTTGGAGTGACTAAAAGCAAAACACGTCATTCAAAAACCCATGTCATGCATATCTCTATGTCAGATATTGGCAGAAGGCTCATTATCAGGAAAATATGATTTAAACTCCAGTCCCCCCAAAATGGACTGCAAAATGATAATTACAAAAGAAATTAGGGATTCAAACAAATGTTTCACATCATTAAAAAGAGTTGAGTGCATTTTAAAAGACCAACAGAAATACTCCACCTTCCCTGGGTACTCTTGCCAAATAGAAGCCAGTGGATAAACACACTAAACCCAAGTATTCTGACACTGTTTGATTTGGGCAATAAATTGAACACTAACATCAAATCGTGACAAGAATTTCATGTTGTGAACTCCCTGTTTTAGGTTCTGGCTTTCCTTTGCTTGTTATAAAAACTACACTCTTGCTTCAGCCAAATGTTCAGAGGTAGAGCTGAAGTGAGTATACAAAAGAATCGGGGTGGACAATGCCCAAGAGCTACAGGGCAATCTTGAATGCTCAGTCAGTAGTGGGAGGTAGAATTTTTACAATGACTTTTCTGCCTTCATTAAACTTCTTTTCTCATATACACACAAACTCTCATACATGTAGCTGACAACTCACAGCAATATTGCAACTCACAACAGCACACCTATCACAACAGCCATGTTCAACTAAGTTTGTATTAAATTCCAACCCTTCTCAGGTAGATGCAAGCCAAGATTCTTTTTTTTTTTTTTTGAGGTCCCTCCTTTTGCCAGGTTTTAACACTTTAACACCTACCATCGCTAAATACAAAAGCTACACTACATGGGTGCATTGTGTTACAACAGCTTTATAAATAGAAAGTGCAAGAAATAATTTTTTTAGCTAAAATACAAAGTAACAAAAAGCTCTCATGGCCTACTATGCCAAGAATTTTCATTTTTAGAATCAGTGATACAGTTAATAAAATGCTTCTATGCTACCAGTCACGGTGAATGAGTAAATACATTTCTAAACGTGTATTTATAAAAAAAAGATATTAAGAAAATAGCCAAACTTCCCACAAAAAGTTATCTGCATGAACTCTTAGTATACTACTTTATGTTCAATGCACATGCATATATAATTGAATTATATTAGTGTTATTTTTGTTGGGCCAGTTTTCAAAAAAAGAAAACAGGCTCAAAAAAATTCAAGTTACATATTTAAAGTTATTTTTGTAAAAATATTAGATATATCATATAAATTCTAAATATTTCTGCTATCTGATAGCCATTCTACAGGTGGATCTAAGTCACATTTCAGTGACCTGTCTGACCATCATGGCTTCCAGAAGAAACATTTAAGCTTTGTTCCCTGCATAGCAATTTCGTTTTGTCCATGCTTCTTAACCACTACAGTTGAGAGTCTATTACTTTATAGGAAACTCAGTAGATCATCTTCAAATGTGTCATAACCATCTGCTTCTAGATGTGGCTGGGAGGAGAAACCTACACCGTAAGGAATTTCTACTCACTCAGGTTGTTATGACTGCGTTGAATCAGTTTATAGATCTTTGATGTGAAAATATTCTGTCATTCTATAAAAGGTTCCCTTTTATCTGACTTTGTCCTTTTTTGCAATTCAAGGCCACAGAAACTTATTTTCTGTGCAACCACAAAATGACTTCAAACTTCAGATTCACAGGGAATCTAAAGAAAGGGCCTAAAGAGGTCTAATTCAAAACGAGAGACAGCTCCATAGATTATCACACCATTTTTCATTCTCTGAAACTAGTTTCAAAGGCCTTCTCTGTCACAAAGGGTAGACTAGGAGGCAAGAGGCCTATACCACAGTGAAAGTTAGCATAAAAAAGAGAGCTTTAAGGCTTTTATTTTGTTCATTAACATTTGCCCCAAACATCATATGATAAAACCTAGTTAACTTCATGCTTTAGCCTCAAACAATCCATCTCCAGTCTCCCAACTACAAATGCCAAATTCTTCTTTTTCCCTTCCGAGCATTTTGTAGTGTTCTACATTGTCTTTGGCCCAGAGTACCACTTTTATTTCCTGTATTTGCAGTTCCTGAGGTCTGATCGAGGAACAGCTCTCTTTACTATATCTGGGGATGACTAGCAAGAAGCCCTCACAGCTTTTTCTCCAGGAATCCACTGCACATGGCATGGATCATCTCAAACCTTTCTTCCAAAGTGTACAGGTTTGGAGAGGATCATTTGTAGAGAATTCGTCAACTGTCACTTCATCTTAAGGCAGGAATAGTCCAATTATTGTTAAGTTTGTAGGAGTTTTAAATAAAGCACCCCCAAATTGACAGATCTAGTTAAAAATAAAAATTACATGATTTGTTTTTAAAATGGGAGGCTGCTAGCAACTGCTAATTTTAAAAGATAAACAACATATAAATCTAGGCAATGGATTTTTCTGTATGAAAGACATTAAGAACAAGAGGAAGCACTTTATCTTCTAGTTATAAATTATAAAATAGGAGGTAGAGATGGGAATAGATAAAACTTCTGCTATTTCAAGAACATGCTCCATCCAGCCATCTGATATCAACTCCTGTTGAAAGAGATTTAGTAGCCATATAATTTTTCTATACCACAGGAATTTTTACCTATTTGTAAACTTAAAATATAGCTGATATATTTAAAAAATCAAATCCTAAACTAGTGTTTTTACTCCCTTTGGAGTATTTATGGCTCAGGATGTACATTTATTGTGGATTCACAGTAAATACAGGCAAATGATCAACAACTTAGAACACAGTACAAAATGGAAAAAATGCCAAGTTTTGCATTTTTTTGAATCTTGGGAGGAGGGAATACTAATGAAAATATGCACTTAGTATTTCATTCTCCTTCTAGCTCCTTTATCATAATAAATGGTTTACATGGCATCAACAAATGATGTAAGGAACACAGGAGAATCAGTACCAATAAAAAAAAATCTAATGTCATTTTTAACTGATTCAAGACAGCTCCAAATTCTTGGTATGTCCTCAAAATAGCATGGCAGTTCCTCTGCGCTTGCATGGAGGCTGACCACTAACTCCTCTGACCGGGAGTACGGTGCTGACTCTGACTCTGCAATAGTCTGGGACCTGGCCTCTCAGAGGACTGGCACCTTCCGCCCACCATCTTGGAGGCCTGAGCAGCCATGTAATAAATCTGATTATCTTGATGGAGAGAACACATGGCGAGTCTCCAAGATTTCATGGAGAGAAGAGCCCTACCTACCGAGGTGTTAGGCACGTGAGAAAATCTTGGATCCTCCAAACCAGTTCAAACCACCCACTGAATACCACCAGGTGACGTCACCACAGGGAGCAGGACTGCCCTGATGAGCCCTTGCTGATAAAATGATGTTGTCTTAGGTCACCAAGGTTTACAGTAGTTTGTTACACAGCAATAGGCTAACTGGAGCACTACTTTTCAATTCTTTCCTCATTGACTCACTCTTATCAGACCTACCCAATGAGTGACTCCTCTCAATCAGCAGGCAACATCCCCAGAAAAGTCACGATTCAAGTCTGCTCAGAGATCAACTGTACCATCCTTTGAAGAAGTCTCCCAATCATTTACTCTTGAAATACAAACAAGTTCATTTAAAAGCAGTAATTGTTACTAGCTACTGTATATTCCAATTCACCCCAACTCTTCCAGAGTGAATGGCGTCAATGTGACGTAGTGAAGATAGTCTGGACTTTTGGAATCAGATTAGTAAATACTGCTTCTGCTATTTACTAGCTGTGCAATCTTGGGTTCATCTGTTTGCCCACTTAAAAAAAATGTGGTATAATTACACTTAAATAGAAAGACCATGGTCTGTTAGAAGCGTCAATTCTACCGTTAGGCTGCCTGAGCCAAGCTGTGTCTGTTTCTTCTCCTGAACTCTAACATGAGGATAGCTGTCTAACCTCATGGGATTGTCACAAGGGTTCGATGAGTTAAACTAAGCGAAGCACACACAACTGTGCCTGGCACACAGTAAGTATTCAGCAGAGCTGGCCATTTTCAGTACTACTATTATAACCTCACAGGATTATGCTGAGGACTCACTAAGGTGATGCTGGAAAGCACTTAAAAATAGAGAATTCTGTTATCTTCTCTTTGATCTTTGTCTCTATGGTAAAAAGTGCAGGCTTTTAAAATGCATACATCGCAGACTACAGCCAAGTTCATCTGGGACTCTCAAGTACAGAAAGCCATATCTAAACCGTGTCTAAAACTAGTTTTGTCATAAAGTTCCAAGCCCATTATTTGGTACCAGAAAGCATTAAACATTTACTTGTTAGAACAGATTATCATCCATGATAAGTGATTTCATATAACACAAAATAAGCTCTCATGACTAACTTTAACTTCTGGCATTATGAATTCACTCAAATCCTAGGATTCACAGTATACTAAATTGTGGTCCAGGACCAGATACTAAACAGAACAGTCTGAACTCGATGGTGAATTCTAGCTTCCTCAAAAGTGCTTACTGAACAGATAGGAAAGGAGCAAGCATTAGAGAGGTTTCTTTTAAAGTTAAATGATCTGCCTTTATAACTTAGCTTTGTTATTTAAAGCTTCCACTATTGGAGCTCCTGGGCACATTTTAACTGTTAAAATGGGAGGTATTTCTGTTACAAAGATAATAGGAAAGATGAGAGAGAAGAAATTTATTTATATATGTACCCTATAAAGAAAATGTGGATTTCAAGTAATATTCGTCTTCTGAAGTCATTGCTGTGTGTCACAGTTGAGGGAAAAGGTAGTCTAATACACAAAGACTGGACCATCTGAACAGACATCTTTCAAATGTGATATCTCTCTTCCTATCAACAATTATATCCTATGGAATGTAACTAATTCAGATGTTTTAAAGTACTAATGATATTTAACTCTGATTTGTCCTGAGCAAGAAAGCCTACTTATTTTGTAAGTAAAAACACTGGCCATGGGAAAAGCACCATTTAAGAATAAGAAGATTGAAGACAGAGAGAGACGAGAAAGTACACAAGAAATAAGGCAGGAAATGATTAAAGAAGTCAGAATGCTTGACAAATGACACTGCTTACAAGGGATTCATACTGACATGGTATCTATTCCCAGGACTTCAAAGAGAGTGGAACAAAATGACTCACGGGGCTATCCAAATCCAATTTCTTGTAAGTCCCATATCCCAGATTAATTAGAACCCCAGGTTAATCAGAAAATACTCCAAAATCTCAAGAACTTACTGTTACTGTGGGTCTAAGTGCTCCAAGACAAGGTGGATCTCATCTAGGGCAAACACTCATAGGGGAAGATTATCTATTACCTAGAGAGTATATCAAAAAATATACTAACATCCAATCAGAAGAAGGCAACTTTAAGGACGAAGAGGTGCCCTACAGGAGGCTACTATTCACCTGAATGTTTGTCAATGTTGGCAGAGCTCACAACAAAGAATCAAACTCACTGTACCCTATCAGTACAGCTTAGAAAACTTTGTTGAGGTAAATACATTTAACTCAGAAGTCTATTTACTCTTCCCAAGTAGAGAACAGTTATATTTTTTCTCTTGCAAGGATTTCTATTTTAACACCCTAACATTTCCCATTTTTTTCCATATCTGGTAGAAGTAAGAAGAATGAACACTTTCACAAATACATAATGCTCCAATATATATTTAGAGAAATTTAAGACAGTAACAAAGATACAAAGATAGATCTAAGAAGAATTTGACATCCTCAGACGTTTCATCCAGAGATAAGAGGAGGAAGATATCACTTTTTACTGTTCTACATGGTAACAGAGTGAATTTACTTGAAGATATTAAAACGAAGATTTATAGTACAGGGAAGGGGTAGAGGCCTGTAATCTAGAAAAACAGTACTTTGGATATGAATCAAAACCCTCATAACAAATTATTTTTTATCTTAGTGGGAATAAATTCATTTTTGCCACCTTATGCAAATCAGTTCAGGTTAACTCAAGGAATGGCAAAGCTTACTTAAAAATTAATTTTTAACAGTATTTTTTGTAGACATGGTACTCATTTAGTCCGATATTATGATGCATAAATTATTTTTCAGATTATCATGTTATAACTACTATCTTAAACTTTGATTTACCTGTACCTTCATGGGAAGGCCAATGATAGGCCCTTTCTAAATGCCCTTAAGGCAATGAGAATTAGGAAGAAGCACAAAGAAGATTATGAGAAGAGACTTAAAAAAGGTGGCAACCTCTTTTAAAGAGATGGATGTATATGTGACAGTATGAATTTAAACCTCAACAAAACTATTGTAAAGGCAAAATAGTAGGAATGACAAAATTGTGGGGGTAGTACTTCCAAATCTAACAGAAGAATTTCTGTCAAATTCCAGACAGGAAAGATTTCCAAACTCTGTAGGCTGTGTATTCAGCTTTGCCAGTGTAGAATACACAATGAATTGGTATGGCCCTGTTACAATACCTTTTTTTTTTTTTTTTTAAACACAAGCAGGTAGTCTCAGGATTTGGTTTAGGTTGCTATACACTGATCTAATGGTTCTAAGGATATACTTTGCTAAGGGACATATTCTCATACTTAGGATTTAACTGACAACTGCTTATTGCTTCTAAATCTGAAGGACAAAAATAGTTCAGGGGCCGGTGCTGTGACACAGGGGGTTAACCCCCTGGCCTGAAGCACCGGCATCCCATATGGGCGCCAGTTCAAGACTCCACTTCCTATCCAGCTCTCTGTTATAGCCTGGGAAAGCAGCAGAAGATGGCCCAAGTCCTTGGGCCCCTGCACACCCATGTCGGGTACCCAGAGGAAGCTCCTGGCTCCGGAACGGCGCAGCTTCGGCTGTTGCAGCCAATTGGGGAGTGAACCATTGGATGGGAAGACACCTCTCTTTCTCTCTCTCTCTCTCTCTCTGCCTCTCCTCTCTCTGTGTAACTCTTACTTTCAAGTAAAATAAAAAATCTTTGGAAAAAATAGTTTAATATTTTAAACTCTTTCCCATAAGGCCTAAGTAAAGAGTTTCAATAAAGACTCATCTTTATTCCTTGAACAAATAAGTACACAGACTAGGGGAAGGGCATTTGAGAAAAAGAAATTTTGTCTTGCTGAATCTGAAAGAAATGGAAAAACTTCCAGAATTCCAATCCTTTCTAATTCAATACCTTCCCATTATTACTCAGAAGTGCTTTGCCTTTGTTCAACTTCCCTTCCATTATTTACGGGTTTAATTTCTTTAAATTAGATTTTCTAGTAAAACAAAATACAGCTTCTGCCAGTAAAAAGAAACAGTGTCAAATAACAGCTAAAACTTTGTAAAAATTGTTTCTTGGCCACAGATTCTTCAGCTGTAAGAGTGAAGGTCCCTATTTTATTCTTCTACCAGCCCATTTCCATCCAAAGCCAGAAAGTCAACAATGAGGTTGAGTGAAAACAGACTACTATCATCACACTATCTTTGGAAGAATATTTCACTTATGTAGAGGAAGTTGGAAAAACTTAAAAAATGCCAAAAGAAAGAAAGAAAAAGAAAAAAAAAAACCTCAGGAAAATGTTCCTTAACTACTCTACTTTTCCAATCTTGAGCCTTTACAATCTAATTCACTTTACATACTAAAGATTAGATTTAACCCTCTATTATAACAAAGTTGTGGGGGGGGGTAGTTCGTAACTTACATAAAATAAGGTTCAACCTAGTTCAGAGGTAAATGTGGTTCTGAGTAAAAAGAGAACAAGTCATTAGAAAGAGCCTTCCTGCCTAAGAACAGTGTTACTGTTTATGCCAATCTATACTTTATACTTGGATCAGACTTCAGAGAGAATACATGTACATCTTAGAATGAAAGTAGATTAATATATTGCCATCTCTCATCTTTTGCTGAGAATACTGAATAGCTCCTTTGCTACTAAATGACATTTAGTAAAATTAAAATTATGGTTCCAATGTTTGCAATTTCATGGCATTAAAGTACTTGATGATTTTAGCTCTCATTGCTAATGCAGTTCCCTTAATAAGGTGACATGTGCAAGTTAAGATTTGGTAATGAGTTTTTTGCATCACCCACAGTCCATTTAGTATATCCTCTATGCACACCCTGAAACAAGTATTCATTAGTGTAAATAGAACATTACTAATTCTACAGAGATGTTAGCTAAGAATGAGGACAATGTCACAGTGTGCCTGGATAAGAATCCTGGACAGATATTTAGAATAATAGTATCTCTACTAACTAAAATGGGGGATTGCTTTCAATGCTTTAATCTGTTTAAAAGCTAACCTGTCCTGAAGTTTCTTCAATTTCTTGGTTCTGGTTAGGCCAAGAGAAGAGAACAATCAAATATGATTGTGCTGATGTGGTCTGAAGCTACCAGAAGCACTCTATTCACAGTATCAGTACAGTGAAGACCTGTTAGAAGTGAATGAAAAGGGAAGAACATTGTACTAGTTCTACATAAATTAAGATAGTCTCTACTTCATTTAAAATGTTTGTTGTTAATCCTGGAGGGAGTATTGATGCATAATGCAAAGCTCCTGTTTACAGATATTACTGCACTTCACCATTACAATTTGGTAATAGTTTACAAAGCTCTATTTTCTCACATATAATCTAAGAAATGAAAAAAGCAATGCAATAAAGAACTTGCTAGCATACTACTTAACAAAAATAAGATGGACTTGAAATTTTTTTGGTAGGCTAGAAGCAGCATATTCTGCACTTCTCATGAGACCTCTTCTAGTTATTAGTGGCAAAAATCTGTTTATTGAAATCCTTGATTTCCAGCTGAACCCCAAAGGATTTCAATCTAATTTTAACTCTACCTTTTCCATGCCACAGGGCAGAGCCAGTCCCTAAGATGGATCTTGGAGACAGGTTTTACCCTATCATGCTGTTGCCAAACTAAAGAGAAGGATGCCCCAGTTTATGCCTCCTAAAGACAAAAGC
Organism: Oryctolagus cuniculus; assembly: GCF_964237555.1. Taxonomy (NCBI): domain Eukaryota; kingdom Metazoa; phylum Chordata; class Mammalia; order Lagomorpha; family Leporidae; genus Oryctolagus; species Oryctolagus cuniculus. The sequence continues at coordinate 2,309,368 of NC_091438.1, read as the reverse complement.
AGCTTCAATGAAGCTTTTAAGGGTAAGCTCTTATCAAATGATAGTATCTTCATATTCCTATAAAAGATTCATTTCTATGCTTTTCCAGAAGAGAAAATAATCTTTCTCTAAATATGGGATGCAGGTGAATGTACATGTACAATTCTCAGACTGCTTAAGAGCTACCTTTCGCATTCTAGTTTTCTATCATCAAAGAAATGCCATTCTTTTCTACCCATCTTTCCACATACCATAAAGCATTCTCAGAAAAGGACCACATAATTAACCTTCTCAGAAATGGCTCACCACTGCTGGTGGTAATGACCAGCCTTTCTCCCAAATCTCTTTTACAATCATCTATGCCTTTGCATTAAAACAACTTCTTAAACCATTACATAAATACTTAAGATCAATCACGAGAAGCTAGAGATTTTCTCTCTTCTATTTGCACTGTAAGTTACAAGCATCTACTTGCCTGCATCCTTTACCATTCCTCCTCCTCGCTCTGTATGCAAGACAGGGCAACTAAAGCTCCATGCTAAGTTCTTTCTTTGTGCTAACTTAAGAATCTCAGAAATATCCAGAAATACTAAAAAGGTCCCTTGAAGTTTTAAAAAATCTTAGGAATGATTTAAGTAACCAAACCTGATCAAAACTGATCCCTTGATCATTTATTGCAACATGAGTGTGCATGATGTTTTCTGTTAAGTGCCCTGTAGTGTATTATTACAAATCAAAGCTCTTGGAGTCACCAGCAAGTTGCTGATGGTTGGTTTACGAATTTCCAGGTTTGCAGACCCGAGACATAGATTTAAGTGAGGTTCTTCTATTGGACTGAAAATATAAAGTCTTATATATGTAGAAGGAAATGTAATTGTGGTTGCAAGAAGAACCATAATGTTGAATTTCTTCAACCACAATATTGCAAGAAAATGTGTTTAAAACTTCATATAAAAGTTATCAAATATGGAGACCTGTGGATTTAAAAATACAATCCAGGCTCATTTCACTGGAAAATGACATTTTTTGAAGTACAATATTGCTGTTATATGATAGCAGGAGCCAAGGAGACTAGATGGAACTTTGGTAGTCAGCTTAACACGTTAATTAATTTGAACCAGAGCCATGTCCCAACACCTGAGAATGGAACATTATGGTTTACAAATATGAATCAGGAAGCTTCAATATGGCTCTGTGCTGTCTGACCTTTGCCAAACACAAACACTTTCTTCCCTGCTCCTCTTTTCCTGAACCCAACATATAAGCCTCCAAATGTAACAGTACCTACTGCAAACGCTCTGTGGCTCACTTCACTTCCAATCGCCTAAAGTGCTTCAGGTGTTGCTGCCCACTAGAATACTGCTCCAAGAGGGCTGATCTCATGCAACACTCAGACCAGTACAACATGCCTAGTCAGGGCAAAGATAAAGTCAAACCTCTGAAAACAACAGAACCATCGGCATTCATTGGTTTTTCTTGAGATGTGAAAATGCATGTTCAGGCAGGGAAGGAAGAAGACCAACTCCTCCTCACACCATCGTGACTACCTCATTCTCTCTGGTGTTGGCTCTCCCGACGGCCAAGGCTCCTGCTGCATTTTTTAGATCTGGCAGTTACAGCCACCAAGATGATATGGACCAAAGTACAGTGTTCAACGTGACTGGCGGATGCATGACCACTTATCACTGTTTCATTAAAAAATTTTTCTTACAAAGTTAACAAACCAAGGCTGTTGATCCCTGAATTAAAAGTTTGATTTGCTTGATTACTTTCCAAAATGTGAGGTGGAAAGAGGAGGGGAAGAGCCTTTAGTGCTTCTATGGATGTTGCTGATCGTCTAGTTTGGCAACATCTTGGGAGCATCTTCTGGTCTAGTGACGTGGCATTTTGTGAATCTAAGTACCAGCCCACAGCCCCGATGCGGGCTGCTCACGGCCCAAAGGGGAAGAGGATCTGCCCCCTTCCCCTCGCTATTTCAGTCAGGCCCCGTGGTGGACACAGAGCCCTGCGCGGTTTCCCCAGAGGCAACTGGCTCTTCCTGTGAAGGCGACTCTTCCTCAGCTTGCCCCCGGGACGTGACAGTCGTTTCAGGAGAGATGCTGTGAGGCCCCTCCAAGGGTATACAGCCAGGGTGGTTTTTGCGAAAGTGCTGATTTAAGATAGCCTGGAAGGGAAAACTTTTGCCACAAACATGACAGTGAAAGGGCTTGTTGCCTGTGTGCTTGCGGATATGATACTCCAGCTGATCTTTCCGGGTGTACTTCTTGCCGCACATGCGGCAGACAAATGGCGTAATCCCCATGTGCAGGCGCATGTGGCGGTCTAGGCTCCCCTTCTGATTGAAAGATTTGGCGCAGTAGATGCAAGTGAGACGGGGGTTATACCGGAACCACCGCTCGGATACTTCCTGTTCTCGGAGATACTCCACATAGCCACTTACCCCCATCATTGCTGACTCTTCTACCTGTACCAGGTGAGCAAAATAAGCAACAAAGAATACATATCATTAAGCACACATATGTATTAAAGGCAATGAAATTTATTTTTACCTGTTACAAAGATATATGCTTGGTTTTTTAAGTACATTCTTTTTTTTTTTTTTAAAGATTTATTTATTTATTTGAAAGTCAGAGTTACAGAGAAAGAAGAAGAGGCAAAGAGAGAGAGAAGTCTTCCATCTGCTGGTTCACTCCCCAATTGGCTGCAACGGCCGGAGTTGTGCCAATCTGAAGCCATGAGCAGGAGTTTCTTCCAGGTCTTCCATGCAGGTGTAGGGGCCCAAGGACTTGGGCCATTTTCTACTGCTTTCCCAGGCCACAGCAGAGAGCTGGATCAGAAGTGGAGCACCAGGACTTGAACCAGCACCCACATGGGATGCCAGCACTGCAGGCAGTGGCCTTACCTGCTACACTACAGTGCCGGCCCCCACCCCTGCTTGTTTTTAATCAGGAACCAAACAGGAAATTAATTACCTCCAAAAAGAAGAGATATTAACATAACTTTTTTTTTCTTTTTTTTTTTTCAATTTTTTTTTGACAGGCAGAGTGGACAGTGAGAGAGAGAGACAGAGAGAAAGGTCTTCCTTTGCCGTTGGTTCACCCTCCAATGGCCACCGCGGCCAGTGCACTGCAGTCGGTGCACCGCGCTGATCCGATGGCAGGAGCCAGGTGCTTCTCCTGGTCTCCCATGGGGTGCAGGGCCCAAGCACTTGGGCCATCCTCCACTGCACTCCCTGGCCACAGCAGAGAGCTGGCCTGGAAGAGGGACAACCAGGACAGAATCCGGTGCCCTGATCAGGACTAGAACCCAGGGTGCCGGCGCCGCAAGGCGGAGGATTAGCCTAGTGAGCCGCGGCACCGGCCCAACATAACTTTTAAAAAAATCTGAGGGCAGTAAGGCATTATGGCATAGTGGGTAATGCTGCCATCTGTAATGCCGGCATCCAATATGGGCTCTCCATTTCCAACACTGCTCCCTGCTAACATGCCTGGGAAAGCAGCAGAGGGTGGCCCAAGTACTTGGGCCTTGCATCCACATGGTAGACCTGAAAGAAGCTTCTGACTCCTGGTTTCGACCTGGCCCAGCCCCAGCCTTTGTGTCCATCTGGGGAGTGAACCAGTGGATGGATGGATAGAAGATATCTCTCTCTCTCTTCCCCTCTCTGTAACTATGCCTTTCAAATAAATTAAATCTTTTTAAAAATATTTATTTATTTGACAGGTAGAGTTATAGACAGAGAGAGAGAGAAACAGAGAGAAAGGTCTTCCTTTTGTTGGTTCACTCCCCTAATGGCCGCTACATCTGGTGCTGCACCGGCCCAAAGCCAGGAGCCAGGTGCTTCCTCCTGGTCTCCCATGCGGGTGCAGGGCCCAAGCACTTGGGCCATCCTCCACTGCCCTCCTGGGCCGCAACAGAGAGCTGGCCTGGAAGAGGGGCAGCCGGGACTAGAACGCCGGCCTCTCAGATAAATAAATCTTAAAAAACAAAATACAGGAGCAACCAGAACAGTAACCGGAACCCATATGGGATGTTGGCATTATAGGAGGCATCACCTGCTAGGCCACAATGCTGGTCCTATTCTGCATAATTCTAAAACCATTTTACCTATATATATATATATATATATATATATATATATATATATTTTGTATGTATATATATGTGTGTGTGTAAATATATATGGATTTATTAATTTATTTGAAAGGCAGAGCTACAGAAAGGGAGAGAGATATGCTGCAATGGACAGAGCTGGACCAGACCAAAGCCAAGAGCTTCATCTGAGACTCCCATGTGGGTGATGGGGGCCCATGAACTTGGGACATCTGCTGCTGCTTTCCCAAGCACACTAGCAAGAAGTTGGACGGAAGTGGAGCAGCTGAGACTCCAATCAGTGCTCACAGGGGATGCAGACAGCAGCTTAACCCTGTGCCACTATACTTTTATAAAGCTCTTTAAATCTGTAGGAATAGGGCTGGGTAGTTGGTGTAGCAGTTTAGGTGTCTACTAAGACACTGCTTGGGACACTCACATCCCAGGCTGCAGTGCCTGGTTGGAGTCCCAGCTCTGTTTCCAATTCTGGCTTCCTACTAATGTATACCACAGGAGGTCAGGGGATGACGGCTCAGCTACTGGGGGTCCTTCATCACCCACATGGGAGACTTAATAATGTGTACCATAGGAGGTCAGGGGATGACGGCTCAGCTACTGGGGGTCCTTCATCACCCACATGGGAGACTTAATAATGTGTACCACAGGAGGTCAGGGGATGATGGCTCAGCTACTGGGGGTCCTTCATCACCCACATGGGAGACTTAATAATGCATACCACAGGAGGTCAGGGGATGATGGCTCAGCTACTTGGGATCCTTCATCACCCACATGGGAGACTTAATAATGTGTACCATAGGAGGTCAGGGGATGACGGCTCAGCTACTGGGGTCCTTGATCACCCACATGGGAGACTTAATAATGTGTACCACAGGAGGTCAGGGGATGATGGCTCAGCTACTTGGGGTCCTTCATCACCCACATGGGAGACTTAAATTGAGTTCTGGGATTCTGGTTTCCAGCCCAGCTGTTGCAGGCATTTGGGAAATGAACCAGCAGATAGGAGATCCTTGTTTTTTTCTTTCAAATGAAAATAATAAAAATTTACTAAGAAATTATATAGGAAGGAATATGTTTAGCAGAATCTAAAGTACAACGCAAAAAATGTCAAAGCTGAGTTTGGATTAACAAGAGTCATCTAAATTAGCAATTAGGGGCAGGCATTACAGTACAGGTTAAGTTGCCCCATGCAATGCTGGCATCCCATACAGGAGTGGTTACTCCACCAATCCAACTTCCTGTTCGTGTGCCTGGGAGATCCGTCTAAGATGGTCCTAGCCCGTGGGTCCGACACTCATGTGGGAGACCTGCAGAGTGTTTCAGGCTCCTGACTTCTGTCTAGCCCAGCCCTGGCGGTTGTAGCCATTTGGGGAGTGAATCAGTAAATGGATGATCTCTGTTACTCTGCCCTTCAAATAAATAAAATAAAACTTTAAAAATAAAGTCATTAGCTCTCATTTAAAAAAAATAAATCAGCAATTAATCTTGCACCATTCAAATTTCCAATGTGTTTTGTCCCCTTTCCCATATGCAACTTAGCATTACCAGCAGAGGCAATTCTTAACAGTTGTGGGAAACAGTGTGTGAAGTCAAGGACTGCATTGCAAGATGGATGTCTCAGATTATTTCTGATTTATTGTGTGACCTTGATCAAGTTACTTAACCATTCTATTCCTCAGTTCATAATCTGTAAAATGAATATAATATAATAGCAACATCTCCCTTACAAATTGTTTTGAACACTGAATGAGTTACTATACTGGAGTGCTTAATGGGGGCAGGTGTCGTGGCACAGCAGGTTAAATCATCATTCAGGATGTCCACATCCCATATCAGATTCTTGGCTTCTAATCCAGCTCCCTGCTAATGAGCCGGGAAGCAGCGGGTGATGGTCCAAGCACTTGGGCCATCTTCTACTGCTTTCCCAGGCCATAGCAGAGAGCTGGATCGGAAGAAGAATGGCTAGGACTCAAACCAATGCCCACTGCCAGTGGTAAAGGCAGAGGATTAGCCTACTGCGCCACCTGAGTTTCTGCCATTCACATGGGAGACCTGGATGGAATTCCTGGCTTGTTGCTTCAGCCTGGCCCAGACCTGGCTGTTGCAGTCATTTGGGAAGTGAAATGGTGGAGGGAAGATTTCGCTCTCTGTCACTCTGCTTTTCAAATAACTAAATTAATTTAAAAACAAACCAACCAACCCTGAAAGTGTTTAATATACTCAATGTTACCTATTATTAAGTATTACAAACTCATATTATTTATAATCTTGAGCTAACAACTCCCTAAAAAACCTGCCCAAATTAAAAACTGTTATATCAGGCTGGTGTGCCACAGCGAGTAGCCACTTGTAACACTGGAATCCCATCGAAGCACTGGCCACTTAAGGAAAAAATCAGTGGACAGAAGATAATCTCTGTCACTCCTCCTCTTTCACTGTAACTCCGCCTTCCAAATAAATCTTAAGAGAAAGGAGTGTCATGCTAGTATGAGCCACATGCACAAGGTAACGCATTTTAGTAATCAGTGAACTTTTATTACAAAAATAACACATTATGATCACTCTCACCTGAAAAATTATTGTAGTAAAGTTGCAACAGAAGCAAAGAAATGAACACAAATTGCAGATTAGGTCCTTGCTGAAAGCAGCAATTTATCTTTGGTAGTTTTACTGTTCTGAACTTTATTTATTTTTATTTATTTATTTATATTTAAATTTATTTATTTGACAGATAGTTAGACAGTGAGGGAGAGAGACAGAGAGAAAGGTCTTCCTTCCGTTGGTTCACCCCCCAAATGGCTGCTACGGCCGGCGCTGTGCCGATCCGAAGTCAGGAAGGAGCCAGGTGCTTCTTCCTGGTCTCCCATGCAAGTGCAGGTGCCCAAACACTTGGGCCACAGCAGAGAGTTGGACTGGAAGAGGAGCAACCGGGACCAGTACCCGGTGCCCATGAGATGCCAGCCCCGCAGGCAGAGGATTAACCAAGTGAGCCATGGCGCCAGCCCTACTGTTCTGAACTTTAAAGCAAAGGGCAAATATGGCTGCTTCCCCATTCTCTGTTGCTAACAGGTGGATTATTTCATTCCTCTGTCTTGGCAATTTACTAGTAGACTGTAAACACAGGGGCATTCTGTGTAGCCAAACAGTAAGGAATTGTTTAGTGAGTGCCTGGTTCTTTCTTTTTTCTCTTAATTAAAACATATTTAAAAATAATTTTTGTTTATTTATTTGAGAGCCAAAGAACTGAGAACTCCCATCATTGGTTCACTCCCCAAATACCCACAACAGCCCCTGGCTAGGGCTAATGCTGAAGCCAGGAACTGAAGACTCACTCCAGGTTTCCAGTGTGGGTGGCAAAACTCAATCTCCTGGGGCATCACTGCTGCCTCCTGGGGTCTGTGTTATCAGAAAACTGGAGTCAAGAGTGGAGCCGGGGGGCTGGTGCTGTGGCATAGTGGGTAAAGCCAGGTCCTGCAGTGCCGGCATCCCATATGGGCGCCGGTTCGAATCCCGGCTGCCCCACTTCCGATCCAGCTCTCTGCTATGGCCTGGGAAAGCAGCAGAAGATGGCTCAAGTGCTTGGGCCCCTGCATGGGAGACGTGGAAGAAGCTCCTGACTCCTGGCTTCGGATCGGCACATCTCCAGCCACTGCGGCCAACTGGGGCACAAACCATTGGCTGGAAGACCTCTCTCTGTGCCTCTCCTTCTCTATCTGTGTATAAGAAGGGAGGGAGGGAGGGAAGGAGGGAGGGAGGAAGAAACAGTGGAGCTGGGTATTGAAACTAGACACTCTAATGTGGGATACAAGGAACCTTAACCAGTAACTTAACAGTTCGCCAAATGTATGCTTCTCAATCAGATTATATATATACATATATATATATATATATATTTAAATATTTACTTACTTTTGGGGGCTGGTATTATGGCACAGCAGGTCAAACTATTGCCTGTGATGCCAACATTCCCTATCAGCAGCAGTTCAAGTCTTGGCTGCTACACTTTTTGTTGTGTTGTTTTGTTTTGACAGGCAGAGTGGACAGTGAGATAGAGAGAAAGACAGAGAGAAAGGTCGTCCTTTTTCCGTTGGTTCACCCCTCAATGGCCGCTGCTGCTGGCGCACTGCGCTGATCCGAAGCCAGGAGCCAGGTGCTTCTCCTGGTCCCCCATGCGGGTGCAGGGCCCAAGGACTTGGGCCATTCTCCACTGCCCCCCAGGCCACAGCAGAGAGCTGGACTGGAAGAGGAGCAAGCGGGACAGAATCTGGCGCCCTGACCGGGACTAGAACCCAGGGTGCCGGCGCCGCAGGCAGAGGATTAGCTTATTGAGCCACGGTGCTAGCCTTTTTTTAAGATTTTATTTATTTATTTAGAGAGGCAGAGTTACAGACAGTGAGAAAGACAGACAGAGAGAAAGGTCTTCCTTCCATTGGTTCACTCCCCAGATGGCCGCAATGGTCGGAGCTGCACTGGTCTGAAGCTAGGAGCCAGAAGCTTCTTCTGGGTCTCCTGCATTGGTGTGGGGGCCCGAGCACTTGGGCCATCTTCTACTGCTTTCCCAGGCCACAGGAGAGAGCTGGATCGGAAGAGGAGCAGCCGAGACTTGAACCAGTGCCCATATAGGATGCTGGTGCCACAAGCAGAGGATTAACCTGCTGCCACAGTGCAGGTCCTGGCTGCTCCACTTCTGATCCAGCTCCTTGCTAGTGCACCTGGGAAAGCAGCATCAGATGGCCCAAGTTCTTGGGTCCCTGCACCCATATGGGAGACCCAGAAGAATCTCCTGGCTCCTGGCTTCAGTCCTGGCCCAGCTCTAGTTGTTACAGCCATCTGGGGAGTGAATTCTAGGATGGAAGAGCTCTCTGTCTCTCCTTCTCTCTGTAACTTTTTCAGAAAGGAAAAAAAAAACTTTAAAAAGAGTTTTAAAAAGAAAGGAATTGAAGGGGTGTCAAAAATCCTTGGTATATTAGTGCTAAAGATCTGTAAAGCTGAGCATTTCATAAGCAACAATATAATTCTCTATTCAGTTAAATGGCCACTTACTGGATCCTTAATAAATAACTACAGTAACAGAATTAAAGTCACATCCTCCATAACATTTTCGTCAATGATGGACTGCATATACAATGGTGGTCCTATAAGGTCTAATCACCTGATGATGTTGTAGTCATCTGTTTGACTAAGTACATTCTCTGATGTTCACACGATGAAATTACCTAATGACACATTTCTCCAAACAGTGAAGCATGACTGTAGTTATGGGTAAAACTCATATTGAGTGTCTGATAAAACAGTGTAAGAGATTACAAAGATTACAAAACTTGCTCTCATGGAGATTTCGATTTCATTGGAGACACAAAATTAGTGCACATAAAAAAGGCTCACCTTATGAGTCAGCAGAAAATTAGGAAAATTACATTGCACCTCTGTAAATACAGTAATAGAGGTTTAAGAAGGAAAGGTCAAAGAATACTGGGCTAGGGTGAGTGTCTGGTACAATGTACACCTGAATCCCATATTGAGAGCCTGGGCTGAGTCCAGGCTACTCTGCTTCTAATCCAGTTTCCTACTAACGTGCATCCTTGGGAGGGCAGCAGATGATGTCTCAAGCACTTGGTTCCCTGCCATGCATGTGGGAGACTTGGTCTGAGTTCTGGGTTTGACCTGGCTTAACCCTGGCTCTTGCTGGTATTTGGGGAGTAAGCCAGCAGACCGAAGATGTTTTTTCTGCCTTTCAAATACAATGGAAAAAAGAAATTACTGGGTTAGAGCAGAAGGAATAAGAATTTAGGACTTGAATGGATCCAGACAACTGGGAGTGAGAGGCACCTCAGATTCAAGGCACACAGAGAGGATTAAGTTTGTTGTGGCTCTGATCCGGAGAAAGACCACTTATTTGAGACAGACAGTAAATGCTGATGAGAGGTGGGAAAAGTCAGGTTACAGTATAAACTGCTTAGAAAATTAGACCAAGCATTGTAACCTTCATTTGGTAGAAACCAGAAAAAGCTTCAGAGTTACTTCCGAGTACAGGAGTGACTTTAGTAGTCTGTTCCAGCTTACAAGTCTATCTATCAAAAGTTATTCTTACTGTAATGTAAGTCCTTGCCATGTTTTGGCTCTCTGTGGCAAAAAAAAAAAAAAAAAAAAGAGAAAAAAAAAAAAAAAAAAACTGGTGAGTAGACTCACCAGAATAAACTTTCACTTATGTTAAGGTTTTCTCATGCTCAGTACCATCCCCAGACAACATTATCTCTTTTGTCTACATGCTGTACCTTTTGTTTTAGCCAGATAAGCATTCTCACTGAATTCTAATAAAAAACAAAAACAAAAACAAAACAAAAACAAAAAAAAACTTTTAGGGCTGGTGCTGTGGCACAGCAGGTTAAACTGCGGTTGCAGTGCCAGCAACCCATATGGATGACGGCTCCAAGTCCTAGCTGCACCACTTCTGTTCCAGCTCCCTGCTCATGTGCCTGGGAAAGCAATGGAAAACAGTCCAAGTGTTTGGGCCTCACGCACCCATATGGAAGACCCAGAAAACTCTCCTGGATCCTGGCTTCGGATCAGCTCAGCTCCGGCTGTTGTAGCCATTTGGGGAGTGAATCAACAGGTAGAAGACCTCTCTCTGTGGCTGGCGCCGTGGCACACTAGGGTTCGTGTTCTAGTCCCAGTTGCCCCTCTTCCAGTCCAGCTCTCTGCTGTGGCCCGGGAAGGCAGTGGAGGATGGCCCAAGTGCTTGGGCCCTGCACCCGAATGGGAGACCAGGAAGAAGCTCCTAGGTCCTGGCTTCGGATCGGCACAGCGCCGGCCGTTGCGGCCATTATGGAGAGTGAGCCAACGGAGGGAAGACCTTTCTCTCCTCCTTTCTCTCTGTCTCTCTCTCTCTCACTATCTGTAACTCTACCTGTCAAATAAATTAAAAAAAAAAAAAAAAAAGAAGACCTCTCTCTGTCTCTCCCTTTGCAACTCTGGCACTCAAATAAATAAATAAATAAACATATCTTAAAAACAAAACACCCAAAATGAAGAATTTGGGTGGCTGCTGTGGCACAGGGTGTTAAGCTGCAGCTCAAGACACCTACATCCCATATAGGCCAGCTACTTGATTCTGGTCCATCTTTCTGTTAATGTGCTTTGGAGGCAAGGAATTACTTGGGTTCTGCCACCCATGTGGAAGACCTAGATGGAGTTCCTGGCCCTGCTCTGGTTGTCATGAGCATTTGGGGAATTAAACAATGAATGGGAGATCTCTCTGTGTCATTCCGCCAATAAAAACATTTTTTTTTATTTGACAGGTAGAGTTATAGACAGTGAGAGAGAGAGAGACAGAGAAAGGTCTTCCTTCCGTTGGTTCACTCCCCAAATGGTCACTACGGCCGGCGCTGCGCCGATTCGAAGCCAGGAGCCAGGTGCTTCTTCCTGGTCTCCTATGCGGGTGCAGGGCCCAAGCACTAGGGCCATCCTCCACTGCCTTCCCGGGCCACAGCAGAGAGCTGGACTGGAAGAGGAGCAACTGGGACTAGAACTGGCATCCATATGGGATGCTGGCGCCGCAGGCAGAGGATTAACCAAGTGAGCCATGGCGTCAGCCCCAAATAAACACATCTTAAAAAAAAGCACTAAAAATAGTTTATAGCAACATCTTGCTATTACTGTTCCATGTACATAACAAACTTTCAATGGTTTAGATAACAATGACACTATCAGTACAGTACACCAACTGAACAAATATGCAATCTTAATCCACAAGCATTTCCTTGCAGAAGTGTTTATTTTGATTTTTTTTTTTTTTTTTTTTTTTTTTTTTTTTTTTGACAGGCAGAATGGACAGTGAGAGAGAGAGACAGAGAGAAAGGTCTTCCTTTGCCGTTGGTTCACCCTCCAATGGCCGCCGCGGCCGGTGCGCTGCGGCCGGCGCACCGCGCTGATCCGATGGCAGGAGCCAGGAGCCAGGTGCTTTTCCTGGTCTCCCATGGGGTGCAGGGCCCAAGCACCTGGGCCATCCTCCACTGCACTCCCTGGCCACAGCAGAGGGCTGGCCTGGAAGAGGGGCAACCGGGACAGAATCCGGCGCCCCAACCGGGACTAGAACCCGGTGTGCCGGCGCCGCTAGGCGGAGGATTAGCCTAGTGAGCCGCGGCGCCGGCCTATTTTGATTTTTGAAAGTTAGGAGTAAGGGTAAATGCTGTGGTACAGCTGGTTAAGCTGTTGCTTAGGATGTCTGCATCCCATACTGGAATGCCTGGGATTAAATTACACCTACATTTCCATCTAGCTTTCTTTCTTTTAAAGATTTATTTATTTATTTGAAAGACAGAGATACAGAGAGAGAAGGAGAGAGAGAGAAAGAGATCTTCCATCTTCTGGCTCACTCCCCAAATGGCTGCAACAGCCAGGCCTGGGCCAGGCTGAAGCCAGGAGCCAGGAGCTTCTTCTGGGTCTCCTATGTGGGTGCAGGGGCCCAAGCACTTGGGATATCTCCCACTGCTTTCCCAGGCCATTAGCAGGAAGCTGGGTAGAATTGGAGCAACTGGGACTTGAATCGGTACCCATAAGGGTGCCCATATGGATGTAGCTCTATCTGCTGTGCCACAGCACTGCTGCGCTCCCCTCCCCACCATCTAGCTTTCTAATGTACCTGGGAAGCAGCAAGATGATGTCTCAAGTACTTAGATTCCTGCCACCCACGTGAGAGACCCAGATGGAGTTCCTGACCCAGACTTTAGTCTGGCCCAGTCCTGGTTGTTGGGGAGTAAATCAGCAAATGGAAGATCTCTCTTTCTCTGCCTCTGTCACTCCGACTTTCAAATAAATAAATGAATCTTGGCTAAGTTTTTAATTTGTTGTTTACTTGGTGAGTTCATCTTTAAAAAATAAACAATCTTCAGTGAAATAGGCCAGTGAGAACAAACAAAAGACATCAGCTATCTACTTATACTAATTTGTAAGGAAGAGTTGCAAAGAAAACAGAAGACATCAAGATGGCATTCCTAGCCTTCCTAAGGCATTGCAGTCTAACAAGATGTAGGAAGCACACAAATGAAGCGACTGTGTGTGGCACAGTGAGTTCAGGCGCCACCTGCAGTGCCAGCATCCCATATCAGTGCTGGTTCGAGTCCTGACTGCTTTGCTGCTGATCCAGCTCACTGCTAATGTGCCTGGGACAGTAGCAGAGGACGCTCAGAGACTTGGGCCCCTGCCACATATGTGGGATACCTGGATGGATTCTGTGCTCCTGGCTTTAGCCAGACCAGCCCTGGCCATGTGACCAGTTGGGGAGTGAATGAGTGGATGCAGACTGTCTCTGTCACTCTGCCTGTCAAATAAGTAAATCTTAAAAGAAAAAAGGAAAATATACAAGCATATAAAATAGAAAATACATACACATTCAATGCATAAGCAATCTGTGTACAAAGATATATTATAAAATTAGTTTTAAATGTGTATATATAATATTAAATCCACACACATATAAAATCAGAGTCTCTGTTCTAGGTCCTAAATTCCTACATATGGCTTTCAGGGATTAATTTTATCACTACAGGCCTACAGACTGTTCCCTGTAATCAGGAAGGAATTCCACAATCTTGTTATCTTTTTCTGTCTTCCAAACCCTGCAGACAGCAAATGTATATTTCCTGTACACTTACAAACAAGAATAAAGAAAGAAGTAATCAAATACAGCGTTCTTTAACGGAGTCACTGTTATTTATTCTACATCTTCCATTTCTGATTATGTTTTGTTCAGACACAGTGGCAATTCTTCCGACCACCACAGCAATCCTAGATCTGTAAGTACATACCTGGGAGCTGAGTTGCTTAGGCTCATCCATTCTCCCAGGAGATTCACTGCGGGCTCTATGTCTCTCCGTCAAGGGAACCACGCTGCCAGAGGGGCTAAATCTGTTGGAAGAAGAACATAAAGAGATTAGTAGGAAAGTGGTTTCAAAGAACTTAGCAGATGGTGACATCTCCCCTCTTTATCATAGTTGAAGGAGAAGGAAGAAACCAAACCAAATCAATATACACTTTGCCTTGAAATAAGGCAAGCAAGGTTTGCACTGGGGTTGGCACTGTGGAGCAGTGGGTTGAAGCCCCAGCCTGGCATCCCATGTGGGCACTGGTTTGAGTCCCATCTGTTCCTCTTCCGATCCAGCTCTCTGCTTTGGCCTGGGAAAGCAGCGGAAGATGACCCGAGCGCTTGGGCCCCTGTATCTGTGTGGGAGACTCGGAAGAGGCTCCTTGTTAGGAAAATGGTGCAGTTTTATCTATGGCGCGATTTACATCCTATGCCCTGGCTCCCGCCGCCATTGCTGGAAGCCGTGGTCAAGCTCCACCCCCATCCTAATGGGATTCCCTGCTCCTGCTTCCCTGCCCACAAAGTTGTAAAAGGACCTCTTCCTGAACACGTGGCTCTCTTGGCTCCTCTTGTCTGCTCTCCCCTCTCTCCTTTCTCTCTTACTCTCCTTTTCCCTCTTCGCCCCTTCCCTCTGGTCTGCTGGGTTTTCCCCAGTAAACCTTTCCCTTACTCCGGTGTTTGGTGTGTTTTGTGAAGGCCTAACACGCCTGGCTCCTGGCTCTGGATTAGCTCAGCTCTGGCCGTTGTGGTCATTTGTGGAGTGAACCAGCGGAATGGAGGACCTCTCTCTCTCTCTGGCTCTACCTCTCTCTGTAACTCTTTCAAATAAATAAAATAATTCTTAAAAAAAAAAAAAAAAAAAAGGAAAGGTTTGCCCTAGTAAATTTAAGAAACACAAAATGCCACAGCAGACATACCATATGAGCTGTGAAGCTAAAGCTAAATATGCTTTTTCCACCTTTACGAAAGTACTGGGACACCTTAAAAGAATAAATTAACACTGGGTTTATAATTTTGTTTCTAGGTAATAATTAAGTATTTGGATGTTCTTCCTTCCAAGTGAAATCGGAAAAGACCCCCTAAAATTTTACACTAAAATGTGGCCCCTTAAAGTTCCCCAGCAGTGCTATCTGGGGTACCACATGTTCTACCGGAATTTGGGGTGCCATATGATTTCACCATGGGCTTATTACTAAATCCCTGATATTAATAAGCCCAAGAGGGTTCTTGCCTAATATTTAGAGAAGAATTCTAAATACCGGCACAGATAAACGAGGCAGCATGGTACGTTTTAAGCTTTTATTTAGTGAGAAAGATGCATAGGAGAGTGAGAGCTCCATTTAAGAGAGAGAGGTGAATGGGGGTTCATACCGAGCACCAGGAACCAGCCATGTGGAAGAGCATGTGGCCCAAAGGCCATGCGCCCTGGAGGCGCGGGGCTACAGCAAGCCCCCTTCCTAGCAAGAGACCAGGGAAAAAGAGCCCTTAGGCCACACCGTGTCCCGGCTTTTAACCCACTTCCAAAGGGGAGTGGTTAATTAACCTGACTGGCTGGTGGCACCCAGGTGTGGCCAGGTAGGGGAATGAGGTCACACAGGGGCGTGACAAAGGCGTGGTCTTAACCTGTATACCTGCCTACTTCACAGGCACCATGATAATCTGTTAGATATTTCAGACTGTTGGTATACGGCATGGAGTGGAAAATCTTTGCAATTTAAGATGATATTCATTCTGTTACAGTTCTAACAGAGGAGGACAAGTGTTGTGTCCAAGACTACTTTAACTATTAGGGACATAAGGAAACTCAAATCCAGATCACTGAAGTGGTTGTGACACATCTGTCAGGACCCGCTATAAACCAAAGTAGTAGCTTCTTTAGTTGTCATTGTTCACACAAGTTTAATTTTCAAGAAGGCAAAGTAATAAATACCAGTCTCAATTTGTAAAATTTGTTTCAATCGAGATTTTCTTTCAACTTAGTTAGATTAAAACCAGTGCTTGGGGCCAGTGTTGTGGCACAGTGGGTAAAGCTGCCACCTGCAACACCTGCACCCCATATGGGTGCTGGTTCGAGTCCTGGCTGCTCCACTTCTTTTTTTTTTTTTTTTTTTTTTTTTTTTGACAGGCAGAGTGGACAGTGAGAGAGAGAGACAGAGAGAGAAAGGTCTTCCTTTTTGCCGTTGGTTCACCCTCCAATGGCCGCCGCTGCAGCCGGCGCACCGCGCTGATCCTGGCAGGAGCCAGGAGCCAGGTGCTTTTCCTGGTCTCCCATGGGGTGCAGGGCCCAAGCACCTGGGCCATCCTCCACTGCACTCCCTGGCCATAGCAGAGAGCTGGCCTGGAAGAGGGGCAACCGGGACAGAATCCGGCGCCCCAACCGGGACTAGAACCCGGTGTGCCGGCGCCGCAAGGTGGAGGATTAGCCTATTGAGCCACGGCGCCGGCCTGCTCCACTTCTGATCCAGCTCCCTAACAAGGTGCCTGGGAAAGCAGCAGAAGATAACCCACCCTGCACCCTCTTTCTGTAACTGTGCCTTTCAAATAAATAAATCTTAAAAAACAAAACACTAACCACTGCTATTTCCACCAAAAAGAAATGTTCTAGCAAATACCATTCATCAGAAAGAGAAAATTGAGGCATAGGGCATAGCAGCACTGGTGGGGGAGATAAAAAACAGACTCTTCAGGCCTGTGGTGACAGCAGTAACCAGTGAAACAAAGAAAAATATCATTAAATGACAAGTGAAAAAAAGAATGGAAAACATTCAAAAAGCTTTATTTGGAATTCTTGTGTTTCTGCTAATTTGAAAAGAGCAATCACTTTTGGTGTCACACTTTCTCTAATTTGGTGGATGAAGACAAAAAATAAACAGTGCTACAAAGGAAGTCCCCAAGGCCACTACCCATGTGTTAATCTGCCAATGGAAGGCGAGGCTGCCAGGCCCCAGCTCCCTGCCTGGAACCCCGAGGAGGCCCTGGCTATTATGGACTCTTGGAAATGTCTAACCTCACAACATTTCTTACAATGTCTTGAATACTTCGTGACTGAGAACTTCCTGCTTTAAAAAGAAATCAGGATCCCAATCTTCTGGCACGTCGTCCGTTTTCCCAGCATCACTTGCTTCCTGTACCAGAGAGCCCACTGCAGGAGCATCTGCGCATCAGCCATTAGATGGGAAAACAAGACTTACCTGTCAACTTCACTGCTGGTTGGACGTGCTACTTTGGCCCCTGAAGATCCTAACGAGTAAGTTTCTTGTCCTACAGAACCGTGGCCTGTGGTGTCGATCACCATGGCTGTGACTTCCTCTGCGCTACTTCCATCTTCTCCAGAAGGCTGATTCTCAGGCCCCAGCCACTCCTCCAGATTTTCAGTTTTGATGTGTACTGCTCCAAGGACCCTCACTTCATCATCACTCCGGCCGCCCCGGTCTGCTACCCCTGTCTCCACATACCACTGGCCTGCTCGGTTGATCCGAAGAATGGGTTCCCGGCTCTCTACGTCAGAACTCTGTTCAATTATCTGAGGACTGGTGGACTCGCCAGGGGGACTCAGCTCTCTGATATCCAGCACGGCACTGACCTGGCCTCGCCGGTTTCCCTTTGGGGTATTATGTCTGGGGCTCATGGAGCGGTTCAGATTCGGTGTGACCCTGTGAGACTCAGGAGGCCTCTCTTGATGCTTTGTCCTTGTTTGACTTAATTCTGCTTCAACCTCAGCCACGTTAATTTTGAAATGAATGCCCTCCAGGATCTGCGTGCATTTGTCTATGATATGCTGCATCTGCAGGAAACTGGCAGCAGTTAGGTAGCTGATGATGTCCGCCAACTGCAGGCATATCCGCCCGGTGTAACAGAATGAAAGGAGCTGTTCAAAAACAGTAGGGTTCTTGATGACTGAGAGGGAGACAGTACTCATTTCATTCAAGGACATGTGATCCCGGAAATAGGGGGAGCTGGCGGCCAGGACCACTTTGTGAGCCCGGAAGGCCTGTCCTTGCACATTGACCACGATGTCGCAGAGCCGGCCCTGCATGCGCAGCTGGTTTAGATGGCTCAGGACAGAGTTGCTGAAGTCAGGGATCTCCAACTGTACGTTCCCTCCTTTCTCCATGGTCATGCCTGAAGGTGAGGGCAGGCATTCAACCCTGCTGAGAGAGGAAACCACGTTTTCATGAGCAGTTCCACGTTTACTGCCTCAATGCTCTTCCAATTCAAACATACTCACGGCACTATTCGGTAAAATTTCAAACTCTCCAAATAAAAGCAAGTATCTTCCTGATGCTGAAATGTGGAAGTAGAATTCCAACAGCTTTTAAAATCTGTATTTCATAGCAAGATCGTTAAAACCAAAAAATGATAGATTCCTAAAAATTCATGCAATGACCACACTTTCTTAATAAAAGGTACAAACATCAAAATGCAAGTTCAGCAGGACAAGGTTGGGGGAAGCACCGATGACAGGTTTTGCTTGTTTGTTTTAAAGCATTAATCGTAATATTTGCGGACTGAACATAAAGTCCCATGACAACTTTACAAATTTTCTTTGGAGGAGAAAAGAAATAAGCCTTTGGAATAAATGCAGTTACACACTGACGGGTTCATGAGGCATCTCTTGCTATTTCACTACATGCTGCATTAGTCATGCATATTATTTTATAAAGTAATTAACACGCCACATGAATGCAGGTCAATATTTCTCCTCTTCCGAGTCAGAGCACCCACAAAAACGCTTTATGACTGTGCAGCAAACTCTAGGTGAGGAAACACTGCACAGGACTGTCAGGACTCGACCAAGGTGCAGAAAACACAGAAGTCCAACTCTCAGGGTTAGGAAAAGGCAGCTGAATCTGCCTCTGTTGCGATAAACCCATACTTTCAGGGTAGTGATACTCTGATTCGGAAATTTAGCTCACCAGAACAGGAAAAACAGCGCATTTCCCAAGTGTGTGGCCACAATTTTTACTTTAAAATTTTCGTTTTTTTTTTTTTTTAATTAAAAACCAGCTGGAACATTAAGGCTGTACCTCCAGCCAACAGTCTTCAACAGCAAGGGGAGCCGTTTAAATCTCCACGGGCAGACGGTGACTTCAGTGCAACGGACACTTGCTGGTCCGCCACTCCGTGAGGTCTCACGGAACGCGCAGAACTTCAGGGACTCATCCTGACAGCTCAGCACCGCCCCGCACCCACAACACACTGACCAGTACCCAGGGAAGTTGCTTTCAAGAACCGACTCCAGCCGACCTGACCTTTTTCCAAAGCGTTACTGTTTGTTTTGAAACTTTTAATCCAGTAAGAGCCTCGGTCGATGCCATCAGGGATGCAGATGTTTATTTTGGAGCCTACACCAGCGCCTTTTGTGTCTGCTCTTTCCGCAACTCCCCAGTGAGGAGGAAGCCCCTGGAGGAGAGTCTGTCTCCACCGTCCGCGCCGGAGGGCTGGGAGCTGCAAGAGGGAGAACGGGGAACGGCGTGGGGTTGGCCACTCCGCGCTCGAGCGGCCACCGTCCGCGGCAGGAGGCGTGGGCCGAGGCGTCCCCCAGGACCCCGGGGCAGCCCCGGGCGCGGAGGGGGCGGCGCCGGGCCCCGGGGCGGCCGCCCGAGGTGGGTGTGTGCGGCGGGGTGTGTCGCGGCGCCGTGGGGGAGGGGGCCGCCCATCCCGGGGTCCTGAGGGAGGGGCGCCGACAGGGGGCGGGTCCGCAGCCCGGCCCGGCCCGGGGCCGGAGAGGTGCGAGGTCGCCCGGCGCCTGAGGGGAGGTGAGGCGCGGTGGCGGAGGGCCCGGGAGCGCTCCGCGGCGCGGGCGGGACGAGGCGGCCCCGGGGGGCGGCGGCGGGGCGGCGGCGGCGGGGCCCGAGCCCCGGCGAGGAGCAGCACCTACCTCCGGGGGTGGAAGTGGGCCGGAATGGGCCGGAACCCCGTCCCGGAAGTGAAACCCCCCGCCCCCTCCCCCGGAGCGGGCGACGTGCCGGAAGGAAATCACTCACCCTTCCACCGCCCCCGCCCCCTCCCCGGCGCCTGCCGTCCCTCGCGCCCCCTCCCCTCTCGGCTCTCCCTCCGGCGGGAGGAGGGAGGGCGCCCTGCTCCTCGGGCGGCGTCCCCGCCCTCGACGGCGGGGTTGGGCGGGGCCGGGGAGGCGGGCAGGAGGCGGGGCTGGAGGCGGGGCGGAGCCGACGCAGGATGGGAGCGTGCGTCGTGACGTCACCGAACGGAACGCTTATATACGGGCGGCCGGGCGCCATCTCAGTCTTTCCGGGCTGGGCGTTGGCGTTGGCTCTGGCGTTCGGTGAGTGCGGCCTTCCAGCGGGTTTTGGCCAGGGTCCGTGGGCTCCAGCTCTTGGTGACTAGCGTCGCCACAAACTGGCCAGACTCGTGTGCTCGTTGCGTGCGTCTGTACGCTCCACGAGGTGAGGGTGTGGGGGGATTGCGCGTGGGGCGCGGGCGCGCCCTGCTCTGCCTCGGACGGCCCTCGGCTGCCGTGCCTGCCGCCTCTGATGAAGTCTGTGTTGGTAGGGACATCTGAGAGCGCTGATGAATGCCAACGGCTCTGATGGCGGCGCGCGCGAGCCCGCCGAGTGGCCGGGGTTGCGTAGCCGGTCGCTCGGGACAGGCCGGCGGCGCAGCCCACGTGACCCCCGTGGGAGCCCGCGCTCCGCACGGCGTCGTCGCTGGCGCCCCGACTCCTGAGGTGCAGCCTCCGCTGCCGTGGAGGGGGATCGCGGCAGGGAAGTGTGCGGTCAGCAGCGTGCAGACTGGCAATGGACGCGTTCTGAACACGTGCCCGATTCTGTCCTTAGGCATGCTGCCACGTACGGATGCGGTGTGGCGCGTGATGGCCCCTGACGCACGAGGTGAGAGTTGGGAGATCTTCCGTGTGGAGGTGGTTTTGTTATAAATCAGCCTGTGATGGTTTAAGAGTAGTGGACAGAAGGGATTTCTGAAAATGACGTTCTGAGGCTGGTTCGAACAGTCGCGTGTTTGGAGGGGTTATAAGGAGGTTTCTCATCGCCTTGTATCCGTTTTTCTTTTTCCCTAGTTCCGCGCCAGAGAGGAAGGAGTACGGAGGTAAGCAAACAGACATTGCCTCAGAGGTTAGCAGAGAGTGTGCCGCAATGATGACATTTTATTTGCTACTCTTGACTGCCGGTATGACGAGAGTCTTAAACCACCATTACCGTAACTGAGGCACACAAAATAGTGGTGTGGGAAATGCGGAGAGTGGCTAACGTTAATGAGGCTGTTTCTTCCAGATTTTGAAGAGCAAGCCTCAGTCTACCAGAGGTCACACAGGTGAGGAACCTTGCGTGGTTTGAATCCATACTGTCTGCACCGTGTTTTACCGGATTAGATAGCCAGGCTACATAGATGCTGTACACGAGGGGTGCTCACCCTGGTAATGCGCAGTAGAAGGGAGCAGAGGGTGAAACAGATACTATGATGGTTGCATAGTTCATCAGATTGCATTCTGAAGAGACGTGTCATTAGTCTGATGTATCTGGAGATGTTGGTGTCTGCTAATAGCATAAACAACTTACCACTAATCTAAGTTTAAAATCTGTTTAAAATCTTTTGCAGGCACAATAAAGGAAGTTGGAAGTTGAAAATGGTAAGTGGAAGTAGAATCTATGTAGGAACAGGTAACTGGACAAACAAAGCCACATGGCGTTTGAAGGGTGTGCTTGGTACAGGAAGCACTTAGCATGGGCAGTAGATGGAGTAACGTTAGATTCGTGTCCAGTTACCGTTAGTGAGGTTGTCCTTTGTAAATGCAGCCTGGATGACGATAAGCAAATACTGACTGAATGTGAGGGTCGTAATTAGCTCTAACTGACTTGGCATTTGTCGGCTTCAGGGTGAGGAATACTTAGCCCTGACGGCACTGAAACTCGCTCTTACTTCTTAGGTGGGGACCTGAACTCTTCTGAACCTGCCTTTACTTCTTTTGGTGAGTATTAAATGAAAAGCTGTAGACTGTGAGCTGTTACTGAAGTGATCATGCTTAACTGCCGGGCTGCTAGCTTGTTTTTGACTTGGGAATGTTCTTTGGGCATGCCCTGAGCCAGGGTTTTTGTAATGATGCTGATCAAATGTCTGATCTGAAGTGAGCATGTGGACAAATTTGTACTGAAGAACCCTGTAACAGATGAGCCTGAGAAGAATTGAAGGAGACTGAGCATTTTAATGAAAGTTATGTTTCTGTTCTAGGAACTGGTTACCTGTTAACTGTCCATGGATGCCTGGGTAAGGAATGCTCATAGCTTATCTGAAATTTTTTTAAGGATTTTAATTTTTGAGAAGCAGAGTCAGCAGAAAGGGAGACAGAGGTCTTTTATCCACCAATAAAAACCCCAGATGCTGCAACAGCCATGGCTGTGCCAATCTGAAGACAGGAGCTTGTGGGTCTCCCGTATGGATACAGGGACCCCAGCACTTGGGCCATCTTTGCTTGCTTTCCCAGGCACATTAGCCAGGGAGCTAGATCAGAAGGGGAGCATCCATATGAGATGTGCCATAGGCAGAGGCTTTACCTACTATGCCACAGCGCTGGCCCCAAAATGTAGTGCTATTATATTCAGTGAGTGTTGCCTTGTTTACTCCTGGGAACTGAAGCTTTTGGGAAGCAGTGTAAGTACTGTAGTAGACATTTAACTGAATTCAGCCATTAGGAAATGATGTCTAAAGAAATGACTTACTTTCAGGTGCAGAGTTTGGAGACCTTTTGCTTAAAGGTACGCATTTTATTTCTGTTAAATTTTCTTTGAGCAAGATGCTGTTAGTGATGACTTTAAGTTAAAACAGATGGGAATCTCTCTGAAAGAGACTGAAGACTACTTTTAAACTGAAACAGTAGCAGAAACCTTGCAGATAGCTGTCAGTTACTGCCCACTGCTAATTTAACTACATTTCTGCAGGTGTGAAGTGTCAGCTTGCTCCAGTCTGAAGGAAGAAGTCGTGAGACAAAGGTATGGCATTCTTCCAGTTCTGTTAAGTAGTCTAAAAGCCGATACGATGATGATAACATAGTTCAGCAGACTGTCACTGATGAGCAGTATAAGTCTTTCGCTCCTATCTGATGTATCCGGCTACCAGTTTGTTTGAAACACGAATTTAGCCATTACTAAACCATAGGGTTTGTGTCACTAGTGGGTTGGTTGAATGTCTTATTTTACTGTCAGGATTAAGAATTGACATTTGGCGCAGGTTAGTTGAAGTTTGAAGAATTTTTTGGGTGGAATATATACAAAATAATCAGCAAATTGTGCCATATGGAATGATCTAGCCGTTGTCAAGTTAAAATGTGACCTTTTAGGAAAATTGAGTAAGGTAAACTTATCTTTCTATTTTGAAACAGGTCCTGAAACTTGTGCTCTAACCATGGAAATGAGGGTAAGTCAGTTTTAATAATTTGAATGGTAACTTGAAATGTAACCAATGATGTAATGATTCTGCCAAATGAAGAAGAATGATATCACTTGAAAACCGTTCCATTTTGATTCTGAGGTTACTGTATAAACAAGAATCATGCACAAAAAGGTTTTTTTTTTTTATCTCTATTAATACATTAATATGTGTTTGCTTTTAGGGCTCTGACTGCAGTGACATGCCACCTCTTGAAAGGTGAGGATTAGAAATATCAGCACCATTCTTAACACCAGAATACATGATGATCTCACCCCAACTTGAACTCTCTCACTGATTACCTGCTGAAAATAACAGATCTGATATTCTGTTTGTCGGTAGTCATTTAATCTGAAATCTTGTAATGTGGCTAAAAGTGCTCTTTGTTGCAGGCAGCTGGTTGGGTGCTCATGGGATAGAAGAGGAAACATCTCTGAAATATCAATAAATTTCTACAAACCATCTGGAGTAATGTGTTTGATTAGGGTGGGGGAGCAAAGTTTATCTGTCATGAGGTGATCTCAATGTGGGTCTCAAATGAGAGGTAGAGGGACCAAGGTGCTTCAGCCCAGAGACTATTAGCCTCTATGGATAGGACTTGGGAGCATGACCTGAGAATGGAAGCCAAACACTTGACTTGGGATATACAGAACCTGAACCAGCATCTTCTATGCTGTCCAAAAACACACTGTTGTGCCTCCTTGAGTTACTTATTGAGGTGACAGCTATGTCATTTTTGTTTGGGGACAAGAGTGGGAGAGAATCTGTCTCCCACTGTGGGTGCACTGCTTTCCCAGAGGAAAGAGGAGCAGGCAGAGGCTTAGCTTGCTGTGCTACAGCTGCTGGAAGGCAAGAGGCCAAGGCGTGGGGTTCCTGGCTGCTGATTCAGCCAGGCTTATCCTGGCTGTTGACTTGGTAGTGAACTAACTTGGAACTTTATCCCTCAAACTACCTTTCAGGTAAATTAGTAAATCTTAAAGTCATTAATCATTTAAAGTGGTAGAGAAGTGGAGGAGTTGAAAGCGTGAGTCTGCTAAGTTTTGAGAATTCCACATAACTAGAGTTTATATATTTAGATACATACTTGGTTAGCTCTGAAGTGGTTCTTGGAATTTATCATTGACAGCAGCCTTTGCATGAGTTAGGCATGAGTGGCAAAGAGGGGAATTCAAGTCAACTTGATAGCATAAAACATTTGGCACATCTTCCAAGCTAAATGTTGACTCAATAGCAAATAGGTCTGCTGGTTCAGGTGCCTAAGCAGGATAGGATGCCAGGCAGCTCCAATGTGGATGCAGGAGTTGAAGAGGCCAATTCACCTGGGCTGCAGTAGAAGCTCTAGGTGAAAAGCGGAGGGGCGCCGCAGCTCACTAATCTTCCTCGCTGGCATCCTGGGTTCTAGTTCGGGTTGCTCCTCTTCCAGGCCAGCTCCAGAGGAGGATGGCCCAGGTCCTTGGGCCCTGAACCTGCATGGAAGACCAGGAGGAAGCACCTGGCTCCTGGCTTCAGATCTGCATGGCATGCTGGCCACAGTAGCCATTTTGGGGTGGTGGTGAACCAACGGAACTGCCTAACTGCCTGTCAGAAATGGGTCATCAGGACTAGGCCTTGCTGTCGTGATCCCAGAGTTCACTTTTTACCAGTGTAGGTGGTAACTGCTTCCACCGACTGTGTTAGCAGTTGGCTACAATGAGGGCTTCAACCCAAGCACTCCCAAGGTGGGATGTGGGTATCCCAAGAAGCAACTACTGTGCCAAATGTCTGCTATAGCCAATCTGTTGAAGCTGTAATGATCTGTTTGTGGCTGGCAAATGCTTATTTTGTTTTTAAAACTTGCAGCATAGAAAAAACGGAGCATGCTCCCACTGGTTCACTCCTGTTAGGAGTGGGCTGAGCAGAAACTGGGGACTATCTGTGTATTCCACATCGGTGGCAGAAGCCAACTGACCCATTGCTACTGCCTCCCAGGATTTGTTAGGGAGCTAGTATCAGGAGCCACAACCCAAAGACAAACCCAGCTACTCCAATGAGGGACACAGGCGTCCTAGCCAGCTGCTTAAACTGGTGGGCCAGATGCCTATCCTGAATAAATCCTAGGGACTGGGGAGATTGGGTTTGAAATGAGCCCAGTTTCCAGTGTATGAGGTTTGTGCATGGTAAAAAACCTGGTTGTCATCACCTTTATTGGTAAATAGTTTGATTTTAAAGTCACCCCACCTTGCTGGTCTTGAATAGTGAGATTTCCATATGCAGCAGAGTAAGTTTTTCTTGACAGGTCGGAAGACAGGCTGAATAATGGCTGAAGTGACTGGGGTCTCTGGATTCCTGGGTACCTACAGCCTTTGGTATTTGTAAATTACAAAATGAAGATTCCAGGATAAAGTATTTTGGTCACAGGTTCTAAACAGTCAACTATATAGTATTTAGAAAGTGGCTACTAGCCATGTGGCATAGACAGAAAATTATCTTCCTACCCAGTAAAGGACCTGTCTAGAAATTCTGTAGTTAGACAGCCTTTATCCCCACAGGAACCCTGCCAGCAAAGACGTTCTGGCTCCAGAGTACGCTTAGACATGAGGGAATTAGTAAAAGGATGGAGTTAGAGAAGCTCCACCCAATGCAAACCAGCTGCTTCTGGCAGGGCAGGGCATACTGTGTAGCCTATAAAGTATCAGAAATTAAACCTGGAGGTGAGCTGTTTTTAGTATCAGATAGAAATAGTATATTGAGGTGAACCAGGGATATGAAGATATTTTTAAAAAGTTCACGGAAAATGGAGTGTTTATTTTGGTGCCAACAAAATTTTGAAGTCACAATGTGCATTTTCTTGAATGTTTTGAAGACTGCTTGTATAAAACTGGTATTTTGTGTTTATAAATCAAAGGGAATGTCAAGGCAAAAGTAAAGGTCAGGAAAATTTTCAAACTCATTAATCACGAAGGCCTTTTTCCTCATTTTAATTAACAGTTTTTACTTGCACTATTAGAACTTACAAAGTTCCAATGAGCTTAAGTGTTCCCTTAATATATTTGAGGTTAGTTGAACGTAAATTAGTATTTTCAATTACAATTCAGAAAAAAATATTACTCAGGGATTAATGCTTATGAAAAAGAATACTTATTCATAAAACTTTATAGATGTTTCATCTCTATAAAACATACCTGCATTTATTTATGGATGGACAGTATCTTACATAGTTTTTCAAAGCATTTTCACTCACATTATTTTGTACATATGTTATCTACCCTGATTCTGGCAACAAAATCCCTGTGAGGTGGCCAGGGCAAGTATTCAGTGCATGTCACAAAAGCAGGAAGGGAGGCTGGGGGAGGTTTGTGTAACAAGATCAAGGTGAAACAAGATTTTCTCTCAATTCAGTGATATGTTTTGTATTGTGTTGCTTTTAATTTATATGATTATATTGATGGAGCTGGGTGAACTGAACCCTCCATCAACTGACTAGTTGATGTCTTAAGTGAATAATATACCTGGGTATGAAAAACATAATTAGAAAATGCTAAGCCATTATATTTCCCAAACCAAGAACCATCTTTCACAACTCTCCAAGTAAAATGGAACTTTGATGAAGTCCCTACCAAAAAATTAAAAAAGGTACTGATGCATGTTGTCAGGTCAAAATTAGACATCTTCTGTTTCTTCAATGTGAAGAATTGTCTGGATTCCTTCCACCTGAAGACCTGACTCCAATCTCTGGGAGACCTCTGATCTAATTTTAATCTTGGAGAAGTAAAGAGGACAAAACACAAAGCTCAACTTTCTTGATGGAGGTTCAATGAATTCTTTTCTGATTCTGAGTCTGCTGGCCAGGAGACTTGGATGTGGTAGGGCTTCAGGTCCTCGGGAGGGACACAGTCTGGAGCACTGCTCATGAGGTCATGTCCTCGAAAGGATTTTGGGAAGGCTATGACATCTCTGATACTTGGAGATCCAGTGACAAGGCACATCAGTCTGTCTAACCCTGTAAATAAAAATACAACAGATAACAGATGAGAAATGGAATTTAATGTCGCGAGAACTTTAAAACATTTTTTGGTTGTATTTGAGATGCAGAGAGAAAGCACTCCCATCTGATGGTCCATTCCTCAAATACCAGTAATGGCCCTGGGCCTGGTTGGCAGCCAAGGAACTCAATCTGGGTTTCTGATGTGGGTGGCAGGAGCCTTATTACTTGAGCCATTACTACTGCCTCCCGAGGTCTGCATTAGCAGGAAGATGGAGTCAGGAGCCAGAGCTAGGAATCAAATCCACGTACTCTATGGGTTGCAAAAGAGTCCTACCTGCTAGGCCAAGCACCTGCCCCATTCAAAAAAAAAAAAAAAAGAATCTTTAACAAGCTATAGCCAAACTCAGTTCCCTATCTTTTTAGAGAATTTTGTTTGATTCTTTTCTGTCTGATTCTGGAAGAGTGCTCAGGACTAATGTTCACATGTTATTGTGACTAACTGCCACAGTAATTAGTCCTTAGCAAGGGCTTACTAAAGGCCCTACCACAGACTGAACAAGATAGGAACTCCAAAAACACAAAAGGAAGTCCTCCTTGTTGGGGGCTACAATCTAGGTGAGCTTCCTAGAACTCATTCTTCCTGCTTGATAAAAGCAGCAAAGAATAACCACAGTAATGTGAAGAGATGGTTCTATTATTCCTCTTTTCATACACCAGACTCCAGTGAGTGTCTATGATGCTTCCAAATATCTGAGCAATACTGATTTAAAGACTGAAGCTTTATTTTATTGAAAGAACTCTTTCAAATGTGAATTGTCATTTAAGTTTTGTTTTTACAAGAGGTGAGGTGTGTGTGTATTTAAAAAATATTACTGAAATTGAAACAAACTTTTCACAGTATCCTTGGACTCACCCACCCCTCTCTACCACTACAAATTTGAGACAGTGCTATGGAATACAATTTAGTTTACAAAAAGGACAAGTTGTTTACCTAAGGCAATTCCTCCATGAGGGGGTGCCCCATAATCTAAAGCCTGGAGTAGATGGGAGAGCAATTTCACATCTTCCTGAAATTCAAAAGACAATTCAATTTAAATATACATTGAAGGTGACTAAGTGCTGCTGTACACTAGTCTTAAGTACTAAAGAAAAACAAGGTTGAATTGGAAAAAAATCTCAACATGATTTAATAGTGCACTGGGAAAATTTTAAAAAGTAGCTCAAGAAGTATACAGTTTGGCACAGAATAAGACAAGTCACAGATGATTAATAACGTAGAAAAATTCTTGGTGCTTAGTACATACAGCAATTACTGTAGTGATAATGCAAACTTAGAGAAAGACCCATCAAGGAGGTGAAGATTATGGGCTCAGAAAGGCAAGATGAAAAGCAGGACAATGTCCTATTACAGGGACCAGGGGCAACAGGGCCAAATAAATACTGCTGGGAGGTAGGAGAGAGCGAGTGCCAAGAACAGGCAGTGGAGTTGGTAACTAACTGGTGGGGCAGCTAGTTTGCAGATGTTGAAAATCTGTGGAACTGGTTCTCCAACCAGGCTACAAATCAGGAGCAGGATGGCAGCTTCAAAGAAACATGCCAACACCTCACACTTTAAGTTTGTATGATAGTCTGGTGTGGGACCAAGGCATCACTGCGCTGTCTGAATGCCTTCTAGGTACTGTATTCCAGTGTGCACTGGGGCAGAGAGCCACCAGTGAGTAGGGAAAAAGCGAGAGACTTCTGCTGACTGTTCTGGGAGTTTGACAAATGAGAGGCTAGAAGCCCCTGACTGGAGGCTCTGGTACAGCAGAAGACAAGTTAACAAATCCCAGTGCCACTAAGCTAAAGGAGGAGCCGAATGTTTTGAGTGCTCTGGTACCACGCACACACACACACAAGGTTGTCCCATCCTACCTCACACACGTTAGTGAATCCCACACAGTGACCTTTTCTTTTCTGGAGCCAACCCTAGCTTTCTAGACAAGCACCAGCAAACTACACACTGGCGGGTCTGCATCTCTGGGACTCTTCTCTTTCTTTGTAAAATCCCAATTACCCCCACTTTCTGTCACTAAAACACACCATAATAGAGCAAATGCAGTAACCTACGAAGTGATACCAAATCCTTTTAAATCTTACATTTCCAGTTTCTGAAAGCGACTTTCTGAGAAGTGCAGAGGTCAGTGGCTGGGGCTGGACTGATCTTGCCTCTGCTTGCTTAGCTGTGTGACTCTGGGCAAGCTGATTGGTCTGCCTCAGTTTCTCATCTTTAAAACGAGCAGAATCTGACTCAAATCAATGGTGAGGATTGACTGTCAATGCATATAAAGTACTTAAAGAGTGGCATACAGCAAGCACTAACTGCCATGCGTATCAGTCCTACAGAGAGAGAAGCTGACCCTAAAGAATTCTCCATTCATAACAAGTGTTTAGCAAAACCGACAAAATACTCTGGTAAGACGATGAGGCCAGGTTTCATGTCTGTTACCTTTAGCAACGTTGCCAAGACGTAATGCTGCAGCTCTGCATTGTGAATTCGGATAGAACCACCTCCTATTTCACTGCCATTTAACACCAAGTCATAGTGCTGGCTCCGGACCTAGAAAATTCAGTCTTCATGTTAGAGAAGATTTCCGGTTTTCTATTCTAAAGCTTAGACCCTGTAGCCTACACGGAGACCATGTGTGAACTTCTGCCTTACAGTTCCTCTTGGGGCTTCCAGAACTGAGGCCTACCTCTCAAGACTGAAATCTTAAGTTCTTTGCCTTTATTCATACTTACACATTTCTTTTATTCAGAAGTACAGAAGTGGTACCTTTTCGGGCTCAGTGTAGAGGAGGTGGATGTCACTGGGGTGAGGAGCAGTAAATGGGTGGTGGGCTGACTCCAGCTCTCTGGGATTGTCCTCCTTGGGAAGGAAGAGTGGGAAATCCACCACCCAAAGGAAAGAGAACAGAGCCGGGTCACGGAGTACTACTCCTTTTTTTTCTAGAAGGTCAGCACATTCCAGTCGCAGTTTTCCCAACAAAGAACACTGCAGATAGAAGACAAAAATACTGGGTTAGCCTCTTGATGGAGTAGGCAGTGAATGCCACAACCTGGATTCTGAGGCCAGGCCGTTCTCTGATGAAGGATTAGCCAGTTAACAGGTGAGACACTGCCTGTCTGAGGATGACAGCCTCCTGGGTGAGTGCCTGGCAAGAGTCAGTGATTAACAGCACAGGTATTGGAGCGTCACAGACCTGAGTCCAAATCTCAGCTTAGCCCCTTAGTAACTTCTCTACACCCTTTTCCGTAACATGGGGACTAAAGTGTGAGAGGCGTGGCACACGAGGGGCAGCATCAGACAAAGTGTGCAAGTGGCAGCTGTCATTGCTCACTGCTCTTGAAGGCTTGGGTGAGGTCTGATGACTGCCTGACACATCGTGATTGTGAAGCAAACACTGGCGGTTTTTTAGGGGTGACTTGGACTAGAAGTTAATTTAAGACTATGAATTTTGGAACCTGACTTCATGGGCTAGAAACCTGGCTCTTTGGGGCAGGTGCTGTGGTACAGTGGTTAAGCTACCACCTGGGGTGTGCACGTCACACTGGAGTGCTGAGTCCCCGCTCCCTGGGGTGTGCACATCACACTGGAGTGCTCTGAGTCCCCGCTCTCTTGCTGCCCTTCCAGCTCCCTGCTAATGTGTCTGGGAGGCAGCAAGTGATGGCTCAGGCCCTGGCACCCCCACCACCCACACGGGAGATCTGGATGGAGCTCCAGGCTCCTGGCTTTGGCCTGGCCTTGCTCCAGATGTTGTGGGCATCTGGGGAGTTAAGAAATGGATGGAAGATCGATCTCTCTCTTTGTCCCTATCTCTGTCCCTTTCACACTGCCTTTTAAATAAGAAATCTGGATTCTTTAATACCTGTAAAGTTTTAATCTCTGTGTTTCTGTTTTTTATTTTTTTTATTATTATTTTTTTTAATCAATTAGGTCTTATTTATTTATCTTACATTTATCATGCCATGAATTCATAAGGAATGGGTTCCAGCAACTCAGGCTCCTTTCCATTGGTTCTGACAAAGTGGGCTTCTCTGGGTGGAGCAGGCTGACGCTTTAGTTGAACCCAGGTACCCTTCTCTTTGGCTTCCTTCTTCTTCTGATCATTTTCCTTCACACGTTTCAAGAAGCTATCTCGGCTCTTGGAGTGCTTAATGTGTTCAATACGCACATTTATTCTCTTGGCAAGAATCTTGCCCTTCACTTGTTTGTTTACAACAATGCCAACAGCATGCTGGGTAACATTGTAGACTCTTCCAGTTTTTCCATGGTAACATTTATGGGGCATTCCTTTTTGAACAGTACCCATTCCCTTGATGTCCACAATGTCACCTTTCTTGTAAATGCGCATGTATGTGGCCAAAGGAACAACTCCATGTTTTCTGAAAGGCCTGGAGAACATGTACGGGGTACCTCGCCTCTTTCCCTTTGTGTTCGTCATCTTGGCGAATTAAGAACTCTCAAGGGCCGGGAGCCACGCGAACTGTTTTTTATTTTTTTAAGACTTATTTATTTATTTAAAAGAGTTAGAGAGGGAGAGACAAAGAGAGAGAATGTCTCTGTTCACTGGCTAGGTCAGGCAGAAGCCAGAAGCTAGGACTTCATCTGGGCTTCCCACATGGAGGCAGAGGCCAAGACACTTAGGCCATTTCCCACTGCTTTTCCCAAGCCATGAGCAGGCAGCCAGATTGGACGCGGAGCAGATGGGACATGAACTGATGCCCACACGGGATGCTGGCATCGCAGGCAGTGGCTTAACGTGCTATGCTACAATGCTGGCCCTGAGTTTTCTTATCTATCTTTAAAATTATTTTTATTTATTTATTTGAAAGACAGAGAAAGGAAGAGATCTTCTATCTGCTGGTTCACTCCCAAATGCCTGCAACCCCTGAGACTGGGCCAGGCTGAAGCCAGGGGCTTCCCATGTGTGTGGCAGAGACCCAAGTACTTGAGCCATCATCTGCAGCCTCCCAGAGTGTAAATTAGCAGGAAGCTGGATTGAAGTAGGGCTGGCACTGGAACCAAGGCACTCCAATAAGACATGCAGCTATCCAAAATAGCAGTAGTATCTCTTGAAGGGTTGGTATGATGATTAAAAGAATTAATATACAAAGTGCTTAGAACAGTAATGACAAATAAGAAGAGTTTAGTAAGTGCTAACTAAAGTGCAATATAGGACAGGGTTTCCCTGAGAAAAGACAGAGCAGTGACACATGCCCAGAGACATGCACAGGGTGTCACCCTGTGGCTCACTCCAACTTACATTTAAATGTCCACATAGGGTACCCTCACTGTGACATTTTCAGAGTAGGAATGTTACTCTCCATAGATTTGGTTTTTAGCTTTCTCCCAAGGAAGATTTAATAGGAATTATACTGTATCTCCTTGAGAAAAGAACACCAGCATGTGTGGTTCATACCAAGAAAAGGTTTAACTGCCAAATTAATTTGTAGCAGGATATTATAGAATACAAGCTCCCAAGTTCTTTTCTAAGAAATAATAATAAAATTGGTAATTACAGAGCTTTCTTCACGCTACTACTGCAGGGGAAGGGGAAGACAGTGGACTCCATTTAGCTTTGAAGCTGCACTCTGAATCTCTTCCTTTAGAAGAAATTATCAAAAGTACAAATAAAAATTGGAAGCATGAACTTCATAAAGTACTCATTACTACTATCACTCCAAAGAAACTGTACAGCATAATGAAAGAATGAACTTGTATGAAGTGTGGCCTTTACACTTCTGTCTATTTTAAAGACCCTTCAGGCTAACTCACGTGGGCCCTGAGGATGGCGACTCAGCCAGCGCTAGCAGTGCTCACACTACAGCTGCTGCTTCCAGGAAACACGACTTGCCCTGCGCAGGCTGCTGCAGGGGAGTCTGCCATCTCTGCAGCCCCCAATCTTTCCCTCCACAGTTTCA
Organism: Oryctolagus cuniculus; assembly: GCF_964237555.1. Lineage (NCBI taxonomy): Eukaryota > Metazoa > Chordata > Mammalia > Lagomorpha > Leporidae > Oryctolagus > Oryctolagus cuniculus. The sequence continues at coordinate 2,276,093 of NC_091438.1, read as the reverse complement.
GGAATACGTCATGCACAAAACAGTCTAAAAAAGATTCATTTTTTATTTATTTGAAAGGTAGAGTTACAGAGAGAGGGGGGTGGGGTTTCCTCCGATGTTTCACTCCCCAAATGGCTGTAATGGCCGGGGCTGTGTCAGGCTGAAGCCAGGAGCTTCTTTTGGGTCTCCCACATGGGTACAGGGGACCAAGCACCTAGGCCATCTTCCATTACTTTCCCAGGCCATTAGCAGGGAGCTAGATCAGAAGTGGAGCAGCTAAAACTCGAATTGGTGCCCATATAGGATGCTAGCATCACAGGTGGAGGCTTAACCTGCTTAAGCCACAGCGCTGGACCCGACAGTATTTTTTCATGGTTGTACGATTCAAACCAACAGGGGCCAGTGCTGTGGTGCAGCAGGTTAAAGCCCTGGCCTGCAGTGCCGGCATCCCATATGGGCGCTGGTTCAAGTCCCAGCTGCTACACTTCCAATCTAGCTCTCTACTATGGCCTGGGAAAGCAGAAGAAGATGGCCCACATCCTTGGCCCTCTGCACCTGCATGGGAAACCTGGAAGAAGCTCCTGGCTCCTGGCTTTGGATCAGCTCAGTTCTGGCCATTTGGGGAGTGAACCAGGAGATGGAAGACTTCTCTTTTTCTGTCTTTGTCTCACCTCTTTCTGCAACTCCAAATAAATACATCTAAAAAAAAAAAAAAAAAAAAAAAAAGCCAATTCATACCAACAGCCTGAGTGGCTGCTCTAATCGGTCAGATCTAATCAGAATCTAATCTGAGTGAATAATGTCAACAGAAGTAAGAAGTTACAAGAAAAAATTTCAGGGGCTGGTGCTGTGGCAGAGCAGGGAAAGCCACTGCCTGCAGTGCCGGCATCCCATATGGGTGCTGATTTGAGTCCCAGCTGCTCCACTTCCAATCCAGCTCTCTGCCACGGCCTGGGAAAGCAGTAGAAGATGGCTCAAGTCCTTGGGCCTTTGTACCGCATGAGAGACCTGGAAGAAGCTCCGGGCTTCGGATCAGTGTAGCTCCAGCTGTTGCAGCCATCTGGGGAGTGAATCAACGGATGGAAGACTCTCTCTCTCTCTCTCTCTGCCTCTGCCTCTCTGTAACTCTGCCTTTCAAATAAATAAATAAATCTTAAAAAAAAAAAGTGTTTTTATAGACTTCATTATAAAGTACTGAAAGATATTTGCTAATATAACAACTATGCACAGCAGCTCCATTTTACTAAACAGTTTCAAACACATGTATACTCATGAGAAAAGAGACATCATTCAACATCAGGAGCACAGATATTTACGGGTGATTTTTCTTACCGCTTTCTGATGCTCTCCAGCAGTTAGGAGGATCACATCATCCTCTTGGACTTGCATTAGTCTGATAAATTCCAATCTTTGTTCCTCCATTATCAATTCAGCTACTGGAGAATTCCAGTTTATACTGGTTTTCAGAAATACAGGTAAGACTTCCTGTGATCAAGAAAAAAGACTTATTCACATTTTTCTAAGAAGTAGAATCAGCAGTGTGTGTTTGACCAACCAATTACATCTGCATCCCATACTGGAGTGCCTGGGTTTGAGTCCTGTCTGCTTCCAAATCTAGCTTTCCAGCTGATGTGTGCCCCAGGAGGCAGCAGGTGATTGCTAAAGTACTTGGGACCCTGCCACCTACAGGAGAGACCTGGATTGAATTACTGTCTCCTGGCTTTGGTCTGGCCCCACTCTGGTTGTTGTAGGTGTTTGAGAATCAGTGGTTGCGAGATTTCTCTGCCTCTCAAATAAATAAGTTAAAACAAACAAACAAACAAAAGGAGCTGCTTTTACCCTGCAGAATCCTGGAGAGGCTTAGCACACGCAGGCTTTGGGTTATGAGTGTGGTGTGAGAGCCGGAGGCCTTTGTGTGCACCCACAATTAACCTAACCATTCATACAGGCCTCCCAAGGATCCTGTGCTGCCAGCCAGCTTTGAACATGCCTTAAGTATGTGCGCAAAACCGAAAATTACCAAACACTGAAGAAACTGCAGCATTCAAAACAAAACAAAGGGGCCATGTTGTGGTGCAGAGGGTTAAGCCATCACTTGCAATGCCAGCATCCCATCTGGAGTGCAGGTTTGAGTCCTGTATGCTCCGCTTTCTATCAGGCTTACTGCTAACGAAAGATGGCCAAAGGACTTGGGCTCCTGCCATTCACACGGAAGACCCAGAGGGAGTTCCAGGCTCCTGGCTTTGGCCTGGGTCAGCCCTGGTCATTGTGGTCATTTAGGGAGTGAACAAGTGGATGGAAGATCTCTTTCCCTGTCTCTCCCTTTCTTTCTCACTCTTCTTTTCAAATAAATAAATCTATCCTAAGAAAAAAAAGTCTAAGATAAACATTAAATAAATAAATCTTAAAAAAATAAAATAAATAGTCACAATAGCTCAGGAGACCTGGAGGAAGCTCCTGGTTTTGAATCGGCGTAGCTCTGGCTGCTGCAGCCACTTAGGGAGTGGACCAGCAGATGGAAGACTTTTCTCTCTCTCTGCCTCTGCCTCTCTGTAACTCTGCCATTCAAAGAAATAAATCAATCTTAAAAAAAATAGAAGGGGGGAGAGAGAGTGAGTGAGTGTGTATGTTCCATTTGCTGGTTCCTTCTATAAAGACCCACAACATCTAGGGCCAGGCTGAAGCCAGGAACTTGGAACACAATCCTGGTCTCCCACATGGACGGCTTAAGCCATCATCTGCTGACTCTTGGCGTGCACCTTAGCAGGAAGCTGGAACTGGAAACTGGGCTGAGTCTTGAACCCAGGCACTCAATATAGGATCCAGGCATCTCATAGTGTCCCAGCCATTATGCCGAATGCCTGCCGTCACATTCTGAGTAATGCTGAGTTAGACCATTTAAGTTGAAGTCTGAAGACTTATACTCAGAGGTAAGATTAACTTTAAAAATGAATAGAAGAAAAACATAAGAATGATTTAAAGTAACAAGGGTCTCAAAGTAGAGCCAGTGCTGTGGTATAGCGGGTTAAGTCAATGCTTGCGATGCCCACATCTCCTTGATGCCTACATCCCCTATCAGAGTGCTGATTCAAATACTGGCTGCTCTACTTCTTCTTCTTCTTCTTTTTTTAAAGATTTATTTATTTATTTATTTGAAAGAGTTACACAGAGAGAGGAGAGGCAGAGAGAGAGAGGTCTTCCATCCACTGGGTCACTCCCCAAATGGCTGCACCAGCTGGAGCTGCACCGATCCTAAACCAGGAGCCAGGAGCTTTGTCTGGGTTTCCCACATGGGTGCAGGTGCCCAAGGATTTGGGCATTCTGCTGCTGCTTTCCCAGGCCATGGAAGAGAGTTGGATCAGGAAGTGGAGCAGCCAGGACTTGAACCGGTGCCCAGATGAGATGTCAGCCCTGCAGGTGGAGGCTTTACCAGCTATGCCATAGCACCAGATCCAACTCCTTGCTAATGTGCCTGGGTAGGCAGTGGAAGACAATCTAAGTGCTTGGGCCCCTGTCACGCATGTGGGAAACTAGGATGGAGTTCTGGCTTCCAGTCTCAGCTTGGCCCACACCTTGCTCTTGGTGGCCATTTGGGGAGTCAATCATCGGATGGAAGATTTCTATTTCTCTGATACTCTTTCAAAAACATAAATAATAATAAATAAAACACACACAAATGCACACACACAAACAATGATAGCTTGAGAGCCCATTAATTATCAAAAATCTTGAATACCCAAAAGGAAACTGCTCTAATTAACTCCTTACCTGATTAAAATGGTCAACTGCAAATTTTCTAATGGATTCAATGTCTTTTCTTTTCAAGTATTTCTGATGAAAGAAAAAGTAAACTCATCAATAGGGCACCTCGTTTCCTAAATGTTTAGGATACCAAATGGGACACAAATATATTCTGTGGGATTTCATAAAAATTTATTTATTTATTTTTTTTTTTTTAATTTATTTTTGATAGGCAGAGTGGACAGTGAGAGAGAGACAGAGAGAGAAAGGTCTTCCTTTGCCGTTGGTTCACCCTCCAATGGCCGCCGCTGCAGCCGGCGCACCGCGCTGATCCGATGGCAGGAGCCAGGATCCAGGTGCTTTTCCTGGTCTCCCATGGGGTGCAGGGCCCAAGCACCTGGGTCATCCTCCACTGCACTCCCTGGCCATAGCAGAGAGCTGGCCTGGAAGAGGGGCAACCGGGACAGAATCCGGTGCCCCGACCGGGACTAGAACCCGGTGTGCCGGCGCCGCAAGGTGGAGGATTAGCCTATTGAGCCACGGCGCCGGCTCGGATTTCATAAAAATTTAATGTCAGCTGCCAGATGACAAATATTCAAAGCTTCTTATGGGACTTACTATTTCCCAGTTATACAGATGTCATGGGAAACAGTTGTGATTGAATTCCACACAAGAATACAGAGGGTAAGTGTGCAAAACAAGTCTACAAGTGAATTGAGAAAGACAAAAACAACTTTTGGGTCAATCACATTCAGATTCTGATTATTTCAAGTCTCCTAAAATTCTTGAATCTTACTTTTTCTAAACTATCTCAATGTCTTTCTAAGTGAGACACTATAGTTATCATAGTGACTGTATTTATGAGGCATTTAACAATGTATGAGAGGTACAAGAAGGTGAAATTGATTCACACTCCTGCAGTTCTGCTGACCTGGGTGGAGCAGAGGGGTAAACAGTAATTCGCAGTGTGCTGTACCGTGCTTACCCCCACTCATCTGTTACGTTTACAGCAGAGTAGGGACACCAGATTACTTTCCACGAACACAGACGTGGAGCAAAGGTCATGAGTTGCATGCCTACTCCCATTCTGGATGAAGCAGTGTGCGTATGTACCCAGATGAGTACAGTAACCTCACTCAAAATGGTACTGGAACTCTGCTGATTAAATCACTCTCAAAGCAGGTATAGTAGCTGCAAAAAACAGACACGTCCCATTACTTCAGATCTAGGCTTTCTCTCCTTCTCCCTCTTCTATCACCCCTTCCTTTTCTCCTCCTGTTGTTGATGCAATTAATATCAGAACTCTCAGGAAACCAAGAATCAACATGATAGGGCTATGCTGAAAAGGGACTCAAAGTCTTTGGATAAACTGCGGCTGGAAAGAGAACACTGAATACTATTTTATGTTCAAAATATTACCAAACAACATATCCCACACGAAGTATGGTAGTACTTTGTAGCATTACTTAAAAGAGAGAAAAGTTTTTGACTTTTTTCAAACTAACGTTAATGAAGTTTTACTGTTTTCACATTATAGTTTTAGAGGCACTGTTACACTTCACACAAAAACACGTAGTTTTAATTAAAGGGACTGTTCTTCCCGAAGTTTAAATGTGTCAGTGCTGAATACATTTACTGCCAAAATATCCATTTCAGAGAAAACAGAATTGTGCTTCACTTACTGCTCCTCCAGGGACACATATGGCTTTGACAGTTCCTTGGGGCTTACTCAGCGCATCTTGAAGAAATCCAATCTCTGTGTTTCTAAACACATTACTGATATCTATAATCTGGAAGATGGATGACAAAAAGGGATAACTAAGCCTGAAGTCATTTTTATATTAAAACATTTTACAAATAAGAGTTTAAAAGAAGAGAATAGGGGCTAGTGCTGTGGTACAGTGCCACCACCTGCAATGCTGGCATCCCATATGAACGCTGGTTCAAGTCCCTGCTGCTCCACTTCCTGTCCAGCTCCCTGTTAACGTCTGGGAAAGCAGCAGAGCATGGCCCTAGTACTTGAACCTCTGCCACCCATGTGGGAGACCTGGATGAAATTCTAGGTTCCTGGCTTTGGTCTGGTCCAACCATCCATTGCTGCCATTTGGGGTGGGCCCTGCCACCCACATAGGAGAGCTGAATGGAGTTCCAGGCTCCTGGCTTCAGCCTGGCCCAGCCCTGACCTTTGTGGCTGTTTGGGGAGTGAACCAGCAGATGGAAGACCTCTCTCTGTCTCTCCCTCTGTCTTTGTAACTCTGCCTTTCAAATAAATAAATGTATCTTAAAAAAAAAAAAAAAGAATTTACTGCAATCAGTCTGCCTAAGAACCACTATTCAATATTATAAAGAGGCCGGCGCCGCGGCTCACTAGGCTAATCCTCCGCCTAGCGGCGCCGGCACACCGGGTTCTAGTCCCGGTCGGGGCGCCGGATCCTGTCCCGGTTGCCCCTCTTCCAGGCCAGCTCTCTGCTGTGGCCTGGGAGTGCAGTGGAGGATGGCCCAAGTGCTTGGGCCCTGCACCCCATGGGAGACCAGGAAAAGCACCTAGCTCCTGGCTCCTGCCATCGGATCAGCGCGGTGCGCTGGCCGCAGCGCGCTGGCCGCGGCGGCCATTGGAGGGTGAACCAACGGCAAAAGGAAGACCTTTCTCTCTGTCTCTCTCTCTCTCTCTCTCTCTCACTGTCCACTCTGCCTGTCAAAAAATTAAAAAAAAAAATTATAAAGAAACAGAGTGAAGGTAGTAGCTATATGTAGGCAGGTAATGACTTTGTATGTATTACATATTTTTCATTTAAAATTGAGTACCAATTATTCATAGACCAGGCAGAATTCAATCTATAAGGCATTTGTACTAAGAAATGAGATACAGAAATGTCATTATAGAGATCAAGGGAGACTGTTCTGAAGGAACACTGGGATTCCTGGTAATGAAACTACTCAACCTCCCCCCTTAAATACTGATATTGATAGGTATTAATAATTTGAATAGAGAGTGGGCATTTACTCTAGTGCTTAAGGTACAAAGTGCCCAGGTTCTACTGCTGACTGATTTCCCAGTAACACAGACCTGGGGAGACAGCAGTGATAGCCAAGCACTTGGGTTTCTCCACCCACGAGAGACCCGGGTCCATCCCCAACTTCCAGCTTGGGCCGGGCCCCACCCCCCGCCATTGCAGGCATTCGAGGAGCAAACAGTGGATCAGAGATTTGTCTGTCTGCCTCTCAAGTAAATAAAAAGAAACTGAATAAATATTCTCACGTTTGAGCTCTTTACACATTAGGGAAAAGAAAACTCTTTTTTTTTTTTTTTTTTTTTTTGACAGGCAGAGTGGACAGTGAGAGAGAGAGAGACAGAGAGAAAAGTCTTCCTTTTGCCGTTGGTTCACCCTCCAATGGCCGCTGCGGCTGGCGCACCGCGCTGATCCGATGGCAGGAGCTTATCCTGGTCTCCCATGGGGTGCAGGGCCCAAGGACCTGGGCCATCCTCCACTGCACTCCCTGGCCACAGCAGAGAGCTGGCCTAGAAGAGGGGCAACCGGGACAGGATCCGGCGCCCCGACCGGGACTAGAACCCGGTGTGCCGGCGCCGCAAGGCGGAGGATTAGCCTAGTGAGCCGCGGTGCCGGCCCAAAAGAAAACTCTTAATCCCTTGCCTTCCCAGCATCATTTTAGTGAAAAAAATTAAAAAAAAAAAAAAAAGGGAAAGAATAGCTTTAACAGTTGTAAGTACTATAATAAAACGTTGGCTTTGGAAAATAGCAGATACAAAAAAAGCATTAGAATGCTAAAGCACTGTTGTTCTCTATTTTTTAAAGATCTTTTTATTTATTTGGAAGTCAGAGTTACAGAGAGAGAGGAGAGGCAGAGAGAGGAGAGGCAGAAAGAGACAGAAAGAGAGAGAGAGGTCTTCCATCCAATGGTTCACTCCCCAAATGGCCACAATGGCCGGAGCTGCGCCGATCTGAAGCCAGGAGCTTCTTCCAGGTCTCCTATGCAGGTGCAGGGGCCCAAGGGCTTGGGCCATCCTCCACTGCTTTCCCAGGCCACAGCAGAGAGCTGGATCGGAAGTGGAGCAGCTGGGACTAGAACCGGCGCCCATATGGGATAACGGTACTTCAGGCCAGGGCGTTAACCCACTGCGCCACAGTGCCAGCCCCTATCTTTTTTTTTTAAAGATGCATTTATTCATTTGAAAGGCAGAGTTACAGAGACAGAGGGAGAGACAGAGAGAGGTCTTCCATTCACTGGTTCACTCCCCAAATGGCTGCAATGGCTGGTGCTGAGCCTATCTGAAGTCAGGAGTCAGAAGCTTCTTCCGGGTCCTCCCATGCGGTGCAGGGGCCCAAGCTTTGGGTCATTTTCCACTGCTTTCCCAGGCCATAGCAGAGAGCTGGGTCAGAAGAGGAGAAGCTGGGACAAGAACCGGTGTCCATATGCCTGTGCTGCAGGTGGTGGCTTAGCCTACTACGCCACAGTGCCCGCTTCTATTCTCTCTTGTTACAGCAACAACAAAGAATATGATGCAACACATTGTAACACTTGTAAATTTTAAAATGGTTTAAAAGACTGCAGCACTACTTGGGGCAGAGCCCTAGAGAGGTGAAGTACCTTCATTCCAAAGCGAGTGTCAGGTTTATCAGTTCCATATGTGGCCAATGCTTCGGCAAAAGTCATAGAAGGAAAGGGAAGCGCCACTGCACCTCTGTCACTGGGCCAGGAGTACTGCAGCAAACCCTCGATTAACTGCTGGATCCCGGTCTGGTCTACAAAAGACATCTCTATGTCAATCTGAAACCAAAATAACATATGGGAATGAACTTGAGCAGCCATAATGTATACATTTCCCTGCTTTCAGGTTCTATGGGATTCTGCACACACTGCATACATGGACAGCACGTTTTATTGTACATCTGTTTCATGTCAGGCACTGCGCTAACACCTTATACTTGTTTAGTTTCTATAACTTATGGCTCACTCACAGAGGCAAAATAATTCCCTTGTGTGTGTACTATTAGTAAGCAGTGAATGCACATTCAACCTCAGGTGTGTCTAACTATGAATTTTGTACTTCATTACACTGAATAATATATATATATATTTTTTTTTAATGTTTTTGACAGGCAGAGTGGACAGTGAGAGAGAGAGAGAAAGAAAAGTCTTCCTTTTGCCGTTGGTTCACCCTCCAATGGCTCCTGCGGCCGGTGCACCGTGCTGATCCGAAGGTAGGAGCCAGGTGCTTCTCCTGGTCTCCCATGGGGTGCGCTGATCTGAAGCCAGGAGCCAGGTGCTTCTGGTCTCCCATGCGGGAGCAGGACCCAAGGACTTAGGCCATCCTCCACTGCACTCCCGGGCCACAGCAGAGAGCTGGCCTGGAAGAGGGGCAACCGGGACAGAATCCGGCACCCCGACCGGGACTAGAACCCGGTGTGCCGGCGCCACAGGTGGAGGATTAGCCTATTGAGCTGTGGTGCTGGCCTACACTGAATAATATACTTTCATACAGAAACCAAACCTATAGCCTTGATAAATCCATAGATAAGATAAATAGCAATACACAGAATTACTGGTTCTTAATATTCAGCAGATTTAAGAACTTTATCATTTCATGAACATTAAAACACTAAAGGAGGCAGCTCACTCTGGAGCAGGCCTGCATTCTCTCTTGAGTTTAGTTTTATTACCTTTTCCTTTGGTAATAAATGATATCCCTTTGCTAATCTGCAAAAAATAAATTTAAAAGGGGCTGGCGTGGCATAGCAGATTAAGCCACTGTCTGCAATGCCGGCATCCCATATGGGCACTGGTTCAAGTCCAAGCTGCTCCACTTCTGATCCAGCTCCCTGCTAATGGGAAAGCAGTAAAGGATGGCCCAAATACTTGGGCCCCTGCACCCATGTGGGTGATCTGGAAGAAGCTCCTGGTTCATGGGTTCAGCCTGGCCTAGCCCGGCCCTGGCTGTTACAGTCATTTGGGGAGTGCACCAGTAAACAGAAGAGAGAGGGAGATCTCTCTCTGTCTGACTCTCCCTCTCTCTAACTCTGCCTTCAAATAAATAAATATTTTAAAAAAATAACAAAACCCAGCACAAATTAAAATTAAATAAACAAGTAAATTAATAAAACAAAACTGTAGGAATCTGTAGCATTCTTCAGTGGATGACCATAGCAGGTTACTTTAATTAAGTATCATGGATAAAATGTAACGGGAAATAAAGTACATAAACCGCCGTCCTCATCTTGACAATACTTAGCTGTAGTAAGCCTGAATTTGGAAAACACAAGTGAATCTAACTTAGTACCTGAGTAAACTCGGGCTGTCTATCTGGTCTTGAACCTTCATCTCGGTAACATCGAGCGACCTGAAAATACCTACAATTGAAATAGTATTAATCGAGTTAGGATTCTAGGAAGATACGTGCACTTTTCTCCAAAGACTATGGCAGTGCAAGATATGAAATAAACTGATAGTGATTCTGAAAAGTCAAGAAAATTTACAGTTCCTTATGATGCTTTACTCTAACTAGACACGCAGCTGACCCACGAGGCTCACCATCACATATACTTATTTCTAAATATACACTGGTATCTAGGGATATTCACGCAACGTAGTTGGCACAGCCGTCCCCGTTTCTTCACATACATTCTTCTGCTCCGGCCAAACTGAAACCCTCACTGCCTGGAGCACCCCCGCACCCTCCTGTGCTCTGCCATGGCAACCCCCCTTCACCTGCTGCAGTGCAGCTCTGCCCTTGAAGGTCAGCGCGCACGCTTCCTGCACTCTTTCCAAGGGAGATAATTTCAAATCTCTTAATATCGAGTTTGTGAATCTCAATGCATCTATAATATGCTCAATTTCACAGTTCTTGTTAATTCATTGTTCCCTTCTGTCTTATGAGTCTAACTGCTCACGCGCAGGACCCCGGCTACATCTTCCAGCATCGAGCTGTTTGTGCATGTGGCACCACAATCTTCCCTAAAGATCACTGCAAATGTTCAGAGTATTTCATAAGTATTCTCTGAACTCACTGGTTTTCTCTCCTCTTCAGAGATCAGATAATTTCACGTTTCCTTTTCCTTTTTCTGACAACTACTAGTGTAGGAAAAAGCTCACCTGTCGAAGCCGCCAATCATCAGAAGCTGCTTAAACTGTTGAGGACTCTGAGGGAGGGAATAAAACTTTCCAGGCTCCCTGGATGGCACTAAAAACTCTTTGGCACCCTTTCAAAGAGAGACAGGGAAAGCAGAGACATTATTAAAAAACAAACAAACAAAAAAAAACACACAAAAGAAAGAAAAAGAAAATGGAAACAAACAAGGTATAACTGTCTAAGAGAATTAACACTTCAGTTCATCAATGGACTTCACTGAAGAGCACAGTTCCTATGGCAGAGAATTTGTAGCTCTGCAGTCAGTCCCTAAGCACTTGCAGACTTGCATACAACAGACTTCAAATGACTGCTGTAGCAGTAGGTATTAAATGTATGCCTGCTGAACTGAATTCCCAATTTTATTATTGGCTCAATTTTGTGTATCATGTCCTAGTCAAATAATCCCTAACTGCTTTTCCATATCAAGCAGTACTTTTATGAGTCCATAGTTTGGATAAACATCGCTCAGAAATGTCAACTGTTAATGAACAGGGATCTGTTTTTTTTCTTTTGACAGGCAGAGTGGACAGTGAGAGAGAGAGACAGAGAGAAAGGTCTTCCTTTTGCCGTTGGTTCACCCTCCAATGGCCGCCGTGGCTGGCGCGCTGCGGCCGGTACACCGCGCTGATCTGATGGCAGGAGCCAGGTACTTATCCTGGTCTCCCATGGGATGCAGGGCCCAAGCACTCGGGCCATCCTCCACTGCACTCCCTGGCCACAGCAGAGAGCTGGCCTGGAAGAGGGGCAACCGGGACAGAATCCGGCGCCCCGACCGGGACTAGAACCTGGTGTGCCGGCGCCGCTAGGCGGAGGATTAGCCTAGTGAGCCGCGGCGCCGGCCCCAGGGATCTGTTTTTAAGAAGCCAATTAATTAATGATTCATATTGCTAGACAACAAGGGAAATAAAACTCATGTGAGATAAAGGATTCTGACTAAAAATACTGAAACATATAATTTTCTCTATTTTTAAAGAATCCTAGTTATTTTGATATGATGAAGCAATAAATAAAAAAAGTGTACTATCTGAATATAAAAGCAAAATGGCCCAGTTTCATAACTACCAAGTCATTATTAGTAGACTAATTTAAGGGATATACATACCCCTGGTGTCTTCTTAAACAGTGTTGGGGTTTCTATATCTATAAATCCTAGAAAACAGAGAAACATCAGATTTTGATAGGAATTTGGAATTGGTAACATATGATAATTATAGGCCAACAAATGGGGCTCCTCTTTAATTAGAGATGTTAGTTTCTCCTCTTTAATTACAGATGTTAGTTTCTACAAATCTAAGAAGGTAGCTAACAGCTTCTCATGAAATCTTATTCTGTTCATAAATTTGATACTTTTGAAATTCTAAATATTTGATGGGTTATCTACTGAACTATTCTGGTTTCCTACATGCCCTGCTAGTGTAGCAAAAATAACATAAATAAAGCAGAAAGAAAAAATCCAGGATTGTTCGAGGTGTTTAGTTTAATTCACAGGACATTTCCAAGCTTGCCACAAGTGATGTGTAAGCATAATAAAGAACTAAGAAAACTTGTACTGTAGAAACAAACCTAGGGCTACTCTGCCTTCAAAAGTGACAGGAAATACACCCAGCAGGGTCACAGGCGCCAACATGTTTCAGAGGATGTATCTGTGACCCAGCAGGGAACAGGTTACTAAATTACGGTCTAGGACTCTCAAATACTGCTCTGAACACTGAGTGAATTCCAGATATAGAACCTGAAGGCCAGGATACCATAAAATCACTAACAAAGAGCGGAGATGCCAGCGTTCTGGGGAGCACTGAGGCCCCTCCTTACCATGCAGGTTGCAGAGATACTCCCGCATTCTCATGACCATCTGGGACCTCAGACGCAGGTTACGCTGCATTTGGAAACTGCGCAAGTCTAAGTAGCGATACTGCAAACGCAGAGCTTCTGTTTTCTAAACAAAGTGAAAGATATTCATATTCAAATTGTTTGATTATTAGAAAAGTATTATCTTTAAAATTAGTGCTTGAATTTTTCAAAAACTTCAGCTCTGTCTGTAGCTTCTATCTTAAGGAACCCAATGGAATGCCATTGCCATTTGTATATACACTATATACGGCCATCCTAAGTTTGCTATTACTACAGATTTTACACTTTTTTACTATTCATTATTATTAGCATCACCTTTCACCGACTAAAATTTATCTACATTACTAAATGGTTTTCCATTCATTTAAGCCCACAGTTGAATCTTGAAAAAAAGTTATGGATTTCAAAGATCTTTTAAAAGATATGTCAACGGGCTGGTGCTGTGGCACAGTAGGTTAATCCTCCGCATGCAGTGGGAGATGGCCTGAGTGGTTGGGCCACCTACCACCCAGGTGGGAGACCTGGAAGACGCCCCTGGCTTTGGCCTGGCCCATCCCTGGCTGTTGCAGCCGTTTAGGGGGTGAATCAGCAGATGGAAGACTTCTGTCTCTCCTTCTCTCTAACTATGTCTTTCAAACAAAATAAATAACTTTTTAAAAGAATATCCTAAATGCTTGGGAAGTCAAGAGTTGCTCTAAGGAAATATTTATCACTGCCAGAGGCTTAATAGGCTCCATTATGCCATTTAGTTATTTCTAAGCTAGATAAAAATTTTATTTTAAAATGTAAAATAGCAACCAAAAAACTCAAATAAGGTAACAGTTCAAGTCTTAGTTAATTAAACATAGAATCAGGTTTCAACCTGTCTGAAAAAACAGTCTAGGTAAGGAGAGTGTTTGGCACAGCAGTTAAGATGCTGCTTGGGGGGCTGGTGCTGTAGCATAGCAGGTAAAGCCACTGCCTACAGTATCAGCATTCCATATGGTGCCAGTTCGAGTTCTGGTTGCTCCACTTCTGATCCAGCTCCCTGCTAATGTACCTGGGAAAGCAGCAGAAGATGGCTCAACTCTTTGGGCCCCTGCACCCAGGTGGGAGACCTGGAAGAAGCTCCTGGCTCCTGGCTTCAGATCAGCCCAGCTCCAGCTATTGTGGACATTTGGAGAGTGAACCAGCTGATGGAAGATCAGTTTCTCTCTCTCTCTCTCTCTCTCTCTCTGTAACTCTGCCTTTCAAATAAATAAATAAATCTTAAAAAAAAAAAAGGTGCCACTTGGGATGCCTGCACACCATATTAGAATGTGTGGGTTCTAGTCTGGATTCCAGCTCCTGCTAATGTGCACCCTGGGAAGCAGCTGGCTTAGCTGGGTCCCTGCCACCGCCAGAGGAGACCTGGATTGAGTTCCCAGCTCCTGGATTTGCCCAACCTGGGTGTTGTGGGCATTTGAAGAATGAGCCACTGGATGGGAGATCTGTGTTTCAAACTAAAAAACAAAGCAAGACACTGCAACAGCTGAATGAACTGTAAGTATAAGAAGAGCACACCAGGGCAGACGCTGGTCAGTGGAGAAGCAGCATCTGGGACACCTGCGTCCCGTACTGGAGTCCCTGGGTAAGAACCCCAGCTCTGCCCCCAGACCAGTTTCTTCTAATGTGCACCTGGGTGGCAGCAGGTCATGGCTCAAGTTATTTGGTTCCTGCCACTCATTTGGGAGACTTGGGTTGAGTTCCAGCTTCCTGGCTTCAGACTGGCTCAGCCCTGGCTGTTGTGGGCATTTGGGGAGTCAACCAGTGGATGGAAGCTCTCTGTCCCTGTTTCTGCCTCTCTCTTGTTGCTTTACCTTTTAAATAAGTAAATCATTTAAAATATTATAGAACTAGTACAGGCATTGTGGCACAGCAGGGAAAGCTGTCACTTGTGACGCTGGCATCCCATATGGGCATCAGTTCTTGTCCCAGCTGTTCCATGTCTGATCCAGCTCTTTGCTAATGGCCTGGGAAAAGCAGTGGAAGGTGGCCCAAGTGCCTGAGTCCCTGCCACCCACGTGGGAGACCCAGAGGAAGCTTTTGGCTTCAGCCTGGCTCAGCCCAGGCCATTGCGGCCATTTGGGAAGTGAACCAGAGGATGGAAGTGCTTTCTCTCTCTACCTCCCTCTTGATCTGTAACTCTTTCAAGTAAATATATATATATATTTAATTGTAGAACAGAATAATTCATGATACAGCTATAAGAAAAGGCTTAATTTTGTAGAAGTTAGACTTCTAAGAAAGTCTGAAAATACTTTGCTGGTCATCAACATTTTCTAGATACCCTATTTAATTAAAGACAGAGGATGGCACCTTCACAAAGTCCTTAATTTCAAAGGGTAGTTTCTTGCAGGAATTCAGAAGCTCAGCCGTTTTAACTTTGATTTCAATCTCACCTGTTGGCATTTTCTTAAAGAGAGAAGACAGAAAAGACATATTTTAAAAATCATTTTATCAGTAATGCACATCAGTACATAAAGACAATTTCTATATAAAAGACATGCATTTATTTACGTAAACTGTGCAAAGTTTCCTCCTAACCCTGTCCTCATAAACTGTTTAGGTTGTTATAGTGTATCACCTAAAGCACAAATGTCTGTAAACGATTTTGACATTCTTATGCATATCTATTACTGATATGCTGAGATACCAACAAATGTCTTGGCACGCATTTATGCAGGTTTGTGTTTGTAGCGAAGATTCTGGAATCTGTAGGTTTGTTTGTAGTGAGGTAACGTGTATACCTAGCGTCTGACAGGTTCTTAGCGCGGCCTGAATGTCCACACAAACAGTGAAGATGCACACAGACAAAACAGAGGGAGCAGTTCCTCATATACTAACGGGATTCTCTTGTCCTGGAGGTCGAGCAACAACTGTCCCAGACACCTGCACCACAGATTCCACAGGGGCTTCACACAAAATCTTCTTCACAGAGGCAGCCGACTACAGAACGAGAAGGGAAAGCGTTCAGAGAAACCGATGAACTTGCAGGAATCTTCACCAACTGCCATTAATATTCACAACTTAATAAATACTGGATTGCCTTAAAGACTGTATCTCCTTTGCTCCAAATAATATAACAAGTAGAACTACCAGGCAGAAGTTTAGACCAGTACACAAACTGGTCTAAACGAAAAACAGGGAGAACAACTACTAGCAACGCAAAGAAAGTCCACATATTTTAAAGGCAACTGTCTCCAGTATTAGTCGTTGGGGCAGTTAAATCTAATAGCAATACTGGAATCCAAAGTAAAAGTTCTCCAAGATAAGCTATGCTCATCTCTGAATCCTGATCCCTGAATGACAGTTCATCGTTTTTCTTTATTTCAAACAGTTAACAACTGAGTATGTCATGTTTTTCTTAGACATATAACCATTTGTAAAAATGTGGTGTAACGGGTAGGGTCACCACCTGCAGTGCTGGCATCCATATGGGCAACTGTTCATATCCCAGCTGCTCCTCTTCGGATCCAGCTCTCTCCTATGGCCTGGGAAAGCTGTAGAAGATGGCGCAAGTCCTTGGGCCCCTGCACCTGCATGTGCGATCTGGAAGAAGCTCCTGGCTTCTGGCTTTGGATGGGCCCAACTTGGTCACTGTGGCCAACTGGGGAGTGAACCAGTGGATGGAAGACCTCTCTCTCTGCCTCTCCTTCTCTCTCTGTGTAACTCTGACTTTCAAATAAATAAATAAATCTTTACCAAAAAAAGTACAAAAAAGATAAAGTGAAGTTTTCCTCCTTTTTTTTTTAAATTTATTTATTTGAGAGGCAGAGAGAAAGGTTTTCTATCCGCTGGTCCATTCCCCAATAGCTGCAACAGCTGGAGCTGGTCTGATCCGAAGCCAGGAGCTTCTTCCAGTTCTTCTATACTAGTGCAGGGGCCAAGAACTTGGGCTATCTTCTACTGCCTTCCCAGGCCATCAGTAGGGAGCTGGATCAGAAGAAGAGCAGCCGCGACTCAAAGCGGTGCCCATTTGGGATGCCGGCACTGCAGGCACAGGCTTGACCCACTGCGCACAGCGCTGGCCCCATCTTCCTCCTGTCCTCGTCCTCAAGGCCCTTGGTCCCCCTTCCCTGGAAGCAGTGTTAGCAGATGCTCATGTATCTCTCAGCGACACTGCGTGATATATACAGCACCTATGCTGCACACACAGGGCGACTACATGTTCCATCTCCTTCCCCTTTCTTACACAGATGATAACGCTCACCACACGCCTCCGTACTCTGCTTTTTTTCACTTAGGATACACTGGATTTCCTCCCTCTATTAGTCAAGGGCTTTTTTACTATGGTTGAGCACAACATCCCACTGTGAGGATGTATATTATTTTCTAAATGAGTTCCTTATTGAATGACATCTAATTACTAATCTAGGCTGTTTCTATTTTTGTTGTTAAGATTTATTTATTTATTTGAAAGGAAGAGTGACAGAGAGAGAAATGGAAGAGATATCTTCCATCTGCTGGTTCACTCACCAAATGCCCACAACAGCTGGGGCTGGACCAGGCTGAAGCCAGAAGCCAGAAAGTCCATCTAGGTCTCTTATATGTAAAGAAGGAACCCGGGTACAAGGGCCATCAGGTACCCAGGAAAATTGGCAGGAAGCTGGATTGGAAGTGTGGAGTAGCAAGAACTCAACCCAGCAGTCTGATATGGGATGCAGGCACCCCAAGTGGCAGCTTAACCTACTATGCCGCAATACCTACTCCCCCAATTATTTTCTATAAAAATAATCCTGAGTTAAATATCCATGCATATATGTCATTTGTATCCACGTAAGTCTAGGTGTATGATAATTTACTGGAAGTAGAACTAGTGGTTTAAATGATACATGCATTTATAATTTTGTTATTGCAAAATTGCTCTCCATATGGTTGGTATCAATTTGTACTCCCTCCAGGAATGCATAAACATTTGCTTTCCCAAACACAATATGTTAAATAGAACAATTCTGGGCCGGTGCCGTGGCTCACTAGGCTAATCCTCCGCCTGCGGCGCCGGCACACCGGGTTCTAGTACCAGTCGGGGCGCTGGATTCTGTCCCAGTTGCTCCTCTTCCAGGCCAGCTCTCTGCTGTGGCCTGGGAGTGTAGTGGCAGAAGGCCCAGGTCCTTGGGCCCTGCTCCCACATGGGAAACCAAGAGGAAGCACCTGGCTCCTGGCTTCAGATCAGTGCAATGCACCGGCTGCAACATGCCGGCCGTAGTGGCCACTTGTGGGGTGAACCAACGGAGAAAGGAAGACCTTTCTCTCTGTCTCTCTCTCTCTCACTATCTAACTCTGGCTGTCACAAAAAAAAAAAAAAAAAAAAAGAACAATTGTGGGGTGGGCGTTTGGCCTAGCATTTATTGCAGTGCCTGGATTCAAGAGCTGGCTCCAGTTTCCAGTTCCCTACTAAGACCTTTGGAGGCAGGCAATGACGAGTCGAGTAACTGGGCTCCTGCACACATGTGGGAGGCCTGAATTGTGTTCCCAGCTCTCAGCTTTGGCCCAGCCCAGCCCTAGCTCTTGCAGGCATTTAAGGGGTGAACCAGCAGATGAGAGCTCTGACTCGCAAATAATTAACAATTAAAGAAAAAAATAAAAAAATACCCCTAAGAGAAGACGAGAACGCGCGCGCAAGGGCGTCGGGTTCCGCTGACGACTAGGCGGGCAGGGTCGGCATACTGTGCGGGAGTCGAGAATGAGGAAGCGGCCGGGAGACTCCCTCCGTTTCCCGCGCCTTGTTTTCTATCCCTGTTGTATCCTAACGGAAACCCTCGGAAATAAAAAAGAATTATGCGTGTGTACTGGAAGTACTCACAAGCAAAAAATAAATAAATAAATAAAAAAATACCCCTAACAATTCTATGTATTTTTAAGTCACATTTTTCTAACTGTAAGTACTCCTGGGCACACTTCATGTCTACAGTCCACTTACATTCTCTTTTCTATAATTTTATGTCCAAATTCTGGGTTCGTAATTCTACTGGGTCATTGATCTTTTTTCTTTATTTGTAACAGTCTTTTTAATAGTAGAGAGATTGGTCCTTTATCTGTGATATGAGTTATATGTATGTTTTTCCAAGTTGGTCATGTCTTCATATTACATATGGTTGTTTTCAGTTTTTAAAAATAAACTTCTGAATTTAAAACCTTAAACACACTTATCAAGCTACTTAGCTTACCTTACTCATAACATCAAAGATAATTTTAGATGACAGTAATATACTTTTTATTACCTCATCCTGGGGAATGACAATTTGTACAAGCCCGTGGAAATCTCTTAGGACCAGGAAGATGTTTTGTCTGATTAATGGGAAAAAAAAAGAAAGAAAAAGAAACATGTAAGGATAAAATCTCGAGACCCAGGAAAGCGTTCAGCCTAGCAGTTGAGGTGTCTGCATCCCACAGTGGAGTACCTGGGTCAGTTCCCTGCTCTGGCTCCTGACTCCAGCTGCCTACCAATGCAGACCTTGGGAGGGAGCGGTGACGGCTCAAGTGACTGGGCTCTTGCTTCCTACATGAGAGACTTGGATTGTACTCCTGCCTCTGTCCTGGCCAGCCTTAGCCATCGTGGGCATTTGGGGAGTGAACCAGCATATGGAGTGCTCTCTCTGTCCCCTAAGTAAATAAAAATAAATCTGAGCCGCCAAATTTAAGCAGGGAAAGCAAAAAAGTAACAAACACCCATCCAATTGCTCATGTTTCTTTCATTTACTCACTTGTCTATTTATTTATTTTTATTTGACAGGTAGAGTTATAGACAGTGAGACAGAGAGACAGAGACAAAGGTCTTCCTTCCATTGGTTCACTCCCCAAATGGCTGCTACGGCTGGCGCTGTGCTGATCTGAAGCCAGGAGCCAGGTGCTTCCTCCTGGTCTCCCATGTGGGTGCAGGGCCCAAGCACTTGAGCCATCCTCCACTGCCTTCCCAGGCCAGCAGAGAGCTGGACTGGAAGAGGAGCACCTGGGACTAGAACCTGGCGCCCATATGGGATGCCGGCGCCACAGGCGGAGGATTAACCAAGTGAGCCACGTGCAGCCCTACTTATTTATCCAAAAGGGAGAGTGACAGAGGAAGAGAGGGAGGGTGAAGAGGGAGTGATCTTCCATCCACTGTTTCAATTTCAAATGCCCCCAACAAATAAAGCTGGGCCAAGCCAGGACCAGGAACCTGGAACTCCATCTGGGTCTCCCACATGGGTGGCAGGAATCCAAGTACCGGAGTCACCACCTGCTACCTCCCAGGGAGCACGTTATTAAGCTCAATTGGAAGTGGACTCCATCCCAGGCACTCTGAGATGGGATGTGGGAGTCCCAAGCAGAGACTGACCTTGCTCACAATGTCCACCCCGTCGTGTTTCTTTTTAATGATATATACTTCTATCGGCTATGTTCATGCAATCATTAATGTAGCTTATGAATGGAAAACAGGTATTTTCATTTCAATTAAAAAAAATTTTAGAGGCAAAGACAGCATGCACACATGAGAGAGAGACAGTGAGCTCCCATTCATTGGTTCACTTCCCAAATTCCCACAATGGCCATGGCTGGAACCAAGGGCTGGGCTGAAATCCATGTCTCTCTCCGGCGTGCAAGAACCCAATTATGGCCAGCGCCGCAGCTCAATAGGCTAATCCTCCGCCTGCCAGCTTCTAGTCCTGGTCGGGGCACCGGAATCTGTCCTGGTTACCCCTCTTCTAGTCCAGCAGGCGGAGGATTAGCCTATTGAGCTGCGGTGCCGGCACCCTGGGTTCTAGTCCTAGTCGGGGCACCGGATTCTGTCCTGGTTGCTCCTCTTCCAGTCCAGCTCTATGCTGTGGGCCGGGAGTGCAGTGGAGGATGACCTAAGTCATTGGGCCCTGCACCCCATGGGAGACCAGGAGAAGCACCTGGCTCCTGGCTTCAGATCAGTGTGGTGCGCCGGCCACAGTGGCCATTGGAGGGTGAACCAATGGTAAAGGAAGACCTTCTCTCTGTCTCTCTCACTGTCCACTCTGCCTGTCAAAAACAAAAAAACACCAATTACCTGAGCCATCACTGCTGCTCCCAGGTTCTGCACTGACCGGAAGCTGGAGACAGAAGCCAAAGACAGGAGTGGAGCCCAGGCACTCTGCCATGGTAGTGGTAGGTAAGCATCTTAACTGCTACATGTCCTCTTCCTCAATTTTGACTGGCTATTTATACAGCTTATTGACGTTAAGCAGCTTAGTGAAAAAGCAAACTAAAAATTAAAAGATATTTTTAATGGCTCAAGACTTTACAAGAAAATTTTATTAGGGACTGGCACTGTGGTGCAGTGGGTTAAGCTAATGCTTGTGACATAAGCATCCAGTGTCAAAATGTGGGTTCAAGTCCCAGCTGTCTGCTTCAGATCCCGCATTCCTGCTAATGTGCCTGGGAAAGCAACAGATGACCCAAGTATTTGGGCTCCTGCCCCCCCATGTGGGAGACCTGGAGGGAGTGCCAGACTCCTGGCTTTGCCTGGTCCAGTTTGGGCCATTGCGGCCATCTGGGGAGTGAACCAGTGGATGAAAGATCTTTCTCTCTCTGTCTCTCCATCTTTCTGTCTGCTTTTCAAGTAAATAAGATAAAATGAATCTTAAAAATGAAGTCTTTAAAAAGTTCATAGAAAATCTGTTTTATGAAAAAACTTCATAGATTTAAACAAATTTACACTAAAATAAGCTTATCTTTTAACTCCATTTCCAGGCAGTTTTTAAAGTACCCTTATAGAGCAATGTAAGTTTTTTTTCCTTTCTAAAAAAAGATACAATATAAAATATTCTAGGCCCAGCACTGTGATGTAGTGGGTAAAACTACCACCTGTGATGCTATCATCCATATGGGCGCCAGTTTGTGTCCCAGCTGCTCCACTTCTGACCCTGTTAATGGACTGGGAAAAGCACTAGAAGACGGCCCAAATGCTTGGGCCCCTGCCACCCACGTGGGAGACCTGGATGAAGCTCCCGGCTCCTGGTTTCAGCCTGGTCCAGCCCCCGTCGTTGTGGGGAGTGAACCGGCAGATGGGAGACTTCTCACTCCCTCTCTGTAACTCTAACCTTCAAATAAATAAATCTTTAAAAAATGTATTACAGAAGAGTTTCAAGTACTGATTTAATACTTCCACATGAAACCATCAAAGGGTCCCAGAAATCCCAACATTTTGGCATTTAATTCACATTTCTTAAACTGTCCTCAGGAAAGAAGTACAGAAAGCCTCCTACCACACTGGGTTCAGAAAACAAAGTCACCAAATTTATGGGGCAATCAGCCACCTATCCTTTGTGAAGGTCACAGAATCCAGGTGTTTTGAATCTCCTCAATTAGTATTAATATATTATTCAGGTATGTTCTGGAATATAGAGGTGAACCACATCAAACCAGTGGGCTCTGATCTTAAAAAACCACTGTCTACATTTATAGGCCTCTTCTCTATCTGTATTTAGAATAAAATCAGCTTCTTCCCTCTGTGATAGTAGAACTGAACAGCCAGCTTATAGGAGGCTGGCGCATTCCCAGTTGCTGGTTACAGCTCAGGCTCATTTCAGTCCATGGGTGGATCAAGCTTCATTAGTACACCCTGCAAGAGACGTTACTGGTATTTTCTGAGAATGACACTGCTTGGGTCTTTCAAAACACACATTGAAAATTCGGTGAATCCTGATAATCCTGTAGGATTTGCAAAGCTTATTCTTTTGAATTGTTGAAAATTAGTAGTCTGGGACAGCCTTGGAAAAACACTACTGTCCACTCTTAAACCACGTGCCTCAACTTACCTTCTGTACTGAATCCATCCACACAAGGTGACTTCTTGGCCTAAGTGAGAAGAACGCAACTCTCCACATGTGTTGGTCCGGGCAATAAAACTACTGAATTCTGAGAGAGAGAGAGAGAGAGAGAGAGAGAGAGTGTGTTTAAACGCAATATTAAAAATATAACATTTTCATTTCCAGATTGCTTAAAAATACATTCTCAAGTCACATCTTAGGTAAATACCTCAATGGAGAAGATTTATAGAGTTTGACCCACCCCTACTAAATTTACCTGCAAATGTGTCATCAGCCAAGTGAACAATAATCTGAATGTACACGTTTGCCTTGTGTTAGGGAATCTAAAGTTTTTGCATACCGACCTAAATCCTAATAACCCAGTTTTTAACGTTGCACAGTTCTTCCCCGAGGAAATACGGGTTTAGGAGTTACAGAAGCTTGTTGGTGTAGGCACTAGCTATAGAATGAACCTCGCGTGAGACAGCCACTTGCAGACTAGAGCGCTGTGAAGTTGGAAGGGTTTTCTGGTAGGCTTCCTTTTAGCACCAACCACAAGCAGAACAGCCTATGTACGTGTGATGCTGGCTGCTTTTGTGCAGTCTTTCCACAAACCTGACGAACTTCGCATTGTAAGGAATGAAGACAGAGAAGCGAATGATGTGCCTCTACACAGAACCGGGTGCAAACGGAAGCCGCAGCTCCCTGCTGCAGGCGACCGGCGCCCCGTGCTGCGGACAGCCCTCCGCTGTTTTCACCTGGAAGTCTCCGGTGCGGACTCAGCACCAGGCTCCTGCGGGGGGAAGCCCAGGCCGGCGGCGCGGATAAACCCCTGTACAGCTGACGCATCCAAGACGGGAAGTACATGCTGGAACCAAGGCGAGTCCTCGCTGCCAGTGTCGCCGGCGGTCAGAAGTCAGCTTGCAGACACACACAAATCGCGCCAGTTCCTGGCAATCCCACGGCTTTCTCCAACATAGGGCCTGCTCCGTGTCCAGAGGCCAGACAATCTACGAGGTCTTTGGGGCCTCGCGGGGAGCGGAAAGACCTCTCCTCCCTCTCCGCGCAGCAGTGCCCACTTCTAGGGACGCGAGCAGGATCCCACGCAGCGGCCCCAGGCGCGACCTCAGTCTGCAGAAGAACGGGGCCGACCTCGGGTCTTCTCAGGGTGAGCAACCCCAAAGTCTCTCAGCACCCGAACGCACACCCCATTGACCGCTGAGACCCACGAGCGCCCGCCCACCCGTCCGGCCAGCGCCCGAGATAGACGACGAGAGCATTCAGCCAATCAGAACGGAGGAGGCGAAGCCATGCGTAGTGCGGGCGGAAGTGTGAGAGGACGGCTTCGCGCCGGTAGAAAGCGGAAGACCCGCCCCCACACGCGGTAAGAAATGGCGCGGCCCTGCCCTCAGTTAAAATGGCGACTTCGGCTGTTGCATGGAAATGGACTCGGCGGGCCGCCAGGGAGGCTTCCTGCGTCGGACCGCAGAGCGAGTCGGGAAACGATTTTAAACTTCGTGGGCGGCTGAGCGCCGATTTGCCGCTTTCCGAAGGCGGGATTTCAGAGCTGGCCCTCGGCCCCCTAGGAGCCTGGAGCTTAGGTGGAGAGGGGCGAGCTGGGACCCACTGCCCTCGGCCCTTCCCTCTCGGCGGACAGGAGCCGGCTCCGCTGGAGTGCGGGTGGCCGGGCTGCGTGGCTTGGTCAGGGTAAGGGACCTCCCCGGCGTGAAGTCGCAGGGCCGAGGTCTCCTGGGCGCGACGCAGTGTCGGAGCTGGTCTGCAGGAATGATTGCTGAATCCGGAATGGGTGACAGCGTGGACACGGCATTCTATTGGTAAGCTGCTCCGGGGCAGGCCGTGGACCCTGCCGCTCTCCCTGGCGCCTGGTCATTCTCCTCCAGTCCTGTGTGTTTAGATGCGCTCAGCGCTCGGCGGAGGCCTGGGGTTGCAGTTGGAGTTACACTTCAGCGCAATGCAGAAAGTGAGTAAGTATAGCCCCCCCACCCCCCCGGTCTAGCCACAGGAGAACAGGTGAGCGTGAATTCTGTGTCGTGGACTGCAAGTGCAAGAGGAGCTGGCAGGAGCGCGAGCTCGCTCCGTGGATTCTGGAGAGCTGCCTCGAGCAGATGCAGCCTGCGAAATGGGAAAGAGATGGTGAGACCCGCGGGAGCGGAGACTCCCCGGACCGGGACGCAGGTGTCAAGTCAGAAGTAGAGATCTGGCAGCCACTTGTGGAGTGAAGGACTTCAGAGTCGGGGGGAGCACCCACTTAGGGGGCGTGGAGAAGAAGAGGCAGCGGCAGGCACTGTGTGCAAGGAGGGAGATCGCCCGGAGATGCAGTGTCAGAAGAAACCAGGTAGCAGCAGGTGGCTTAGGGGAGGAGCCGCGAACAAACGTGATGAGAAAGTGTAGAGGGGTCGCTGAGCAGACCTGGTGAACCACGCATTTATTTGGCCGTGGCTTCGGCAAAATGTTGGTTATCTTCAAGAGTACAGTTTCCTTCTAACCGAGGGCTTGCTGAAGACTTCTGATAACATACTTCTTAGTGGAAGCAGGGGGCGTACACCCGCTTCCAGGAGCTTGCTCCCAGAAAGAAGGGCGTGAATTGGATTGAAAGAGGCATGTTTTAGTGCTAGGATGTTTGGCAGTGGGAAAACAGGATCTTTCGGAGGAGAGATTCAAGATGGCATAAATTTTAGATTAACGTAGGAGTGGTTCCAGTCCGGGGAGATGTCCACTGGTTGGAGATCAGAATATTGATCCCCGCAGTAGCTCTAGAAAGCAGTGGGAGTCTCTTTCCTCACAGTTGGAAGGAGGAACATTGGGGCAGTAATGTCTTGGGTCAGGATATATTTGTCACCTCTCTTTTTCTGAGCTAAGCAGAGTTACACATTCGTGAGTGTGGAGCAAGAAGCTGCAATTGCTATATATCATTTGTTAATCGTTAATGCATGCATTGGGCTGTTTCACATTACCTTAATGCTACATGCTCAAGTCGAACATTTTCTGAAAACCAGCCCTCTCTCCCAATGCTGATAGTCTTTTTTCTTACTTAAATTTATGGCTTAGCTAGACTTTAAAATATTTTTGTGATTTGTAACATCTCTCTTAAGGAATCAAGTTTTTTTTTTTTTTTTTTTTTTTTAAGATTCATTCATTTATTTGAAAGGCAGAGTTACAGAGAGACAGAGGCAGAGGCAGGAGAGAGAGATAGAGGTCTTCCATCCACTGGCTCACTCCCCAGATGGAGCTGGGCCGATCTGAAGCCAGGAACCAGGAGCTTCCTGCAGGTCTCCCACGCAGGTGCAGGGGCCCAAAGACTCAGGCCATCCTCCACTGCTTTCTCAGGCCATAGCAGAGAGCTGGACCAGAGGTGGAGCAGCCGGCACTTGAACCGGCACTCATATGGATGCCGGCACTGTAGGTGGCGGCTTTACCACTATGTCACAGCGCCAGCCCCCAAGGAATTAAGTTTAGCAGGAATTATTTTGCCTTGATGTTGATCTGCATTTGAGATGTAGTGTGAAAGAAGTAGATAAGAGCCAGACTTCCTGGGTTGAAATCCTTGCTCTTTGACTGTCTTACTGTTTGACTTTGGCAAGTCATTCAGCTTTTTGTCACCTAGGAACACAGTAACCCACTCACTAGTGGGGTTGAGGATTAAGAGTACCTGGAGCATGATAAATGCTCCGTTCATGTTAGTTGTTATTGCCCAAGTTACACGTTTGAAAGAAGCATTGTCTGTAAATGGGACTGGTTAAGATTCCCTTTCAAATAGATAATTCAGTGCACATTTAAAGCGAGACTGCTTTAGAGTAGCCACGTCTTAAATTATTGGTATAGGGTGGACAGTGTGTGTGGGGTGGGAGTGGGGTTTAAGCTACAACTTGTGACGCTGGAGCATCGAGTGCTGGTTGGAGTCCTGGCTGTTTGCTTTCTTCTCCTCTTCCTCTTCTCCTCCTCCCTTCCCCTCCCCTTCCACCTTTGCCTCCTCCTTCTCCTCCTACATCCTCTTCCCTCCTCCTCCCTCTTTATTTATTTGAAAGGCAGAGTTACACAGAGAGAGGGAGCTACAGAGAGACATCTCCCATCTTTTCGTTCACTGTCCAAATGACTGCAGCAGCTGAGCTTCATCTGGGTCTCCCACATGGGTGCAGGGGCCCAAGTTCTGGGCCGTCCTCCACTGCTCTTCCAGGTGCATTAGCAGGGAGCTGGATCCGAAGTGGAGCAGCTGGGAACCAGTGCTTACATGGGATACCAACAGCATAGGTGGCTCCCTAACCCACTGTGCCACAGTGCTGGCCCCTGCTCTGCTTCTGATCCAGCTTCCTGCGAATGCTTCCTGGGAGGCAGCAGATGACGGACAAGTGCTTGGGCTCCTGCCACCCATGTGGGAGACCCAGATTGAGTTCTGGATCCCTGGCTTTGGCTTGGCCCAGTCCTAGCTGTTTTGGGCCTTTGACTGGAGGATAGACCGTCTCTCTCCTTCCCTCTTTCTGTGCCTCCCCGCACCCCCAACCCCAGCTTTGCCTTTCAAGTAGATGAAAATAAATAAACATTTAAATTGTGTTATATATGATCCTGCTCTGGGCATTATCTGAGCTCTGAGGACTATTTTTTTTTTTTTTTGAAGATTTATTTATTTATTTGAAAGAGTTACACAGAGAGAGACGGAGAAGCAGAGAGAGAGAGAGAGAGAGAGAGGTCCTCCATCTGCTGCTTCACTCCCCAATTGGCTGCAATGGCCGGAGCTGCGCTGATCCGAAGCCAGGAACCAGGAACTTCCTCCGAGTCTCCCAAGCCAGTGCAGGGGCCCAAGGACTTGAGCCATCTTCTACTGCTTTCCCAGGCCATAACAGAGAGCTGGATCGGAAGTGGAGCAGCCAGGTCTCAAACTGGTGCCCATGTGGGTTGCTGACGCTTCAGGCCAGGGTGTTAACCCACTGCACCACAG
This sequence comes from Oryctolagus cuniculus, assembly GCF_964237555.1. Taxonomy (NCBI): domain Eukaryota; kingdom Metazoa; phylum Chordata; class Mammalia; order Lagomorpha; family Leporidae; genus Oryctolagus; species Oryctolagus cuniculus. Next base: position 2,248,648 of record NC_091438.1, on the reverse strand, counting down.
TGCTAGCCCCTTGCCTATTAAAATTAAAAAAACTCAACTGGGGAGGGGGATACTATTTTTTGTTACTATTAACAAAAGTAACTTTTTGGAAAGAGTTAGAGAAGGATATGGAGACACACGTACACACACACACACAGATCTTCCATCTGCTGGTTTACTTCCCAGATGTCTGCAATGGCCAGCACTGGGCCAGGCTGAAGCCAGGAGTCAGGAGCTTCATCCAGGTCTCTCACATGTGTGACAGAGGCCCAAACACTTGGGCCATATTTTCCTACTTTTCCCAGGACATTAGTAGGGAGCTGGATTAGAAGCTAAGCAGCTGGGATACGAACCAGAGACCATATGGGATGCCAGTGTCGCAGGTGATGGTTTTACCTGTTGTGCCACAATGCCAACCCCACAAAGTAACTTTTGCTTAGAAACTTTTTTAAAAAAGAGTACCTGCAGAGTAGTTTGGAATAATTATTATAGTTTTTAAAATAATTCCTCTTGATGAAAACTATATTTTAATTTTGGAGCTCTGTGAAATACTTCATTTCATTGAACTAATAGTTGTTTAACAATTAAAGGACACTCAGCATTGGGTTGGGTAATGATATGAGAAACACAAAGCATGATTCAGTCAGAGAAGCTTGGACTTGCTGGGGAGACAAGAACAACACACCAAATAGTGGTACAGCGAAGTACGTGAACAAGGGCAAAATGAGTGTTGCAGACAGGGATTGAGGAGGGCCTGTGTGCCGGCCCATCTCCAGAGCTCTCAGAGGACATTGCTGGGGGTTTCGTTAGACTCCCTGAGAGATGAGATCTCATTGTGCTCACACGTACTCACACTGCTTCCAGGAATGAGCCACCGATACAGGCAGAAGTGTGTAACATAGGTGTTTCATGGAAAAGGGTTATCATCCCCCACTTGCTTGAAAAGAGATGGAATTCTAACACGATCTTGAGGTCACTTCCGCTAGGGAATATGGTGGACAATCAAAACAGGAGGACAAGCCTGAGATTATGTCCTTGCCTGGGAGTGGACTCAGGAGGGTAAGGAGACGCTGAGCTATAAAGACCTAGAGTACTGAACAGAAGAGTTAGGACTTACCTGGTCACTGAGCTATAAAGACCTAGAGTACTGAACAGAAGAGTCTAGGACTTACCTGGTCACTGAGCTATAAAGACCTAGAGTACTGAACAGAAGAGTTTAGGACTTATCTTGTCACTGTACAGATTTTTGCACAGGTAACTTCATAAAGTTAGTTTGGAGCTTTTTTTTGGAAGAATGAATTATTCTTTGATGTGGAGAACTTTTGGTTGTAGTAATAAAAACATGGCTAAGGAAGAAGCTTTGGGAATAGATGGTGTTAAAGGGAAAAATAGAATGTGCATTATGATGAATGTTAAAGAATGACAACGGGGGACCACTTAAATGAGTTTAAGTGAGCTTAGAAAATTGGCAGGAATTTGAAAATGGACCAGGTAGCTTTTGGAAAGAAGAGCGAAGGAAGAAATTGAATTTGGTTCTGAACATACTAATGTAGCTAACATGTTCACAAAAGACAATGAGAAATACAGTAGGCTGAAAAGTCCAAACTGGGGACAAGGAGGGGAGAGAAGTAAAGAGAGGAAGAATTCCTTTGTAGTGCGGAGAGGACTCTGTGATGTTGTCAGCATGAGTTAACTCCTCAGTGTTTTATTTTTTTCTCTTAATGTAGACCATGGATCCTTATGATGCACCAGAATCCACTCCTAGGCAGCACCCATCCTGCAGTCTCAAAGAGTACTTTCTAGCAGCCACCCCGCTGCAGAGACGGCTGGAGTCGGTCAGGAAGCAGGCCACTTCATTTGTCCCAACTCCGCCCCGAAGGAGGATTCCCCAGCGCTCACAGCTGCAGGTACGCCTCTGTGTATTCCTTTCTCAGTCGGTGCTGTGAATTAAGTTTCAACTTCTGTGGCTATTTATAGTATTTTTAAATTTTTCTTAACCTCTTGGCTCCTAAAGTGAGAAACAATTAAAAAAGATTTCACACTGCAGCACTACCTTTTTTGTTATTTAATCTCCTTTAATCGAGGTGATTTTCCTACCGTGTCTTATATTTTACAAACTTGACATTTTTGAAGAGTATAATCCTACTCTTCCTGCCTTTTTTTTAAAGATCTATTTTCCTGCCCCCTTCCCTTTATTTTTAAGAAAGCTTTTATTTAGGCTGGCGCCGCGGCTCACTAGGCTAATCCTCCGCCTAGCGGCACTGGCACACAGGGTTCTAGTCCCGGTTGGGGCGCCGGATTCTGTCCCGGTTGCCCCTCTTCCAGGCCAGCTCTCTGCTGTGGCCAGGGAGTGCATTGGAGAATGACCCAAGTGCTTGGGCCCTGCACCCCATGGGAGACCAGGAGAAGCACTTGGCTCCTGCCATCGGATCAGCGCGGTGCACCGGCCGCGGCAGCCATTGGAGGGTGAACCAACGGCAAAGGAAGACCTTTGTCTCTCTCTCTCTCACTGTCCACTCTGCCTGTCCAAAAAAAAAAAAAAGAAGAAGAAGAAGAAAGCTTTTATTTAATGAATATAAATTTCATAGGTACAGCTTTAGGAATATAGCAGTTCTTCCCCTCATACACACCCTCCCACCCCCACTCCTGTCCCATCTGCTACTCCCTCTCCCATCCCATTCTTCATTAAGATTCGTTTTTAATTAGCTTTATATATAGAAGACCAACTCTAAACTAAGTAAAGATTTCCACAATTTACACCCACACAGACACACAAAGTATGAAGTACTGTTTGCAGACGAGTTTTGCAGTTAATTCTCATAGTACAACACAGTAAGGACAGAGGTCCTACATGGGGAGTAAGTGCACAGTGACTCCTGTTGTTGATTTAACAATTGACACTCTTATTTATGATGTCAGTAATCACCTGAGGCTCTTGACATGAGCTGGCAAGGCTATGGAAGCCTTCTGAGTTCACAAACTCCGAGTTTATTTAGACAGGGCCATAAGCAAACTAGAAGTTCTCTCCTCCCTTCAGAGAAAAATACATCCTTCTTTGATGGCCCCTTCTTTCCGCTGGGGTCCCCACATGGTTGTAGGGGCCCAAGTACCTTGTCATTGGCTGCTGCTTTCCTAGGTGTATTATTAGGGAGCTGATCAGAAGTGGAACAGCTGGAACATGAACCCGTGCCCATATGGGATGCTTTACCACTACGCCACAACACTGCCCCCTACACGTCATTTTGACTATACCTAATCATATGAGGTCAGGTGTTAAATTTTCCACTTGTGATACCATGTCAAAAAATTTCAGATTTTGGATTTTCAGATTAGGGGTGCTCAACTTTTTTTCTTTTTTTTTTTTTTTAAAGATTTAGTTATTTATTTTGAAAGAGTTACAGTGAGAGAGAAAGAGAGAGAGAGAGATCTTTCATCTGCTGGTTTGCTCCCCAGATGGCTGCAAAGACCAGGGCTGGGTCAGGCTGAAACCAGGAGTCAGGAGCTTCATCTAGGTGTCCTAGATAGGTGGCAGGGGCCCAGACACCTGGTCCATCTTCTGCTGCTGTTTTCAGGCCATTAGCAGGGAGCTGGGACATGAACTGGTGCTTACATATGATACCAGCATCCCAGGTGGTGGCTTTACTTATTATGCCACAATGCCAACCCTTTGACTTGCATTTATAAAATTTATAACTTGAAATTTATTTTTTTTTTTAAGAATTATTTATTTACTTTAAAGTCAGAGTTACACAGAGAGAAGGAGAGGCAGAGAGAGAGAGAGAGAGAGAGATCTTCGATCCACTGGTTCACTCCCCAGTTGACCGCAACAGCCAGAGCTGTGCTGATCCATAGCCAGGAGCCAGGAACCTCTTCCAGGTCTCCCATGCGGGTGCAGGGGCCCAAGCACTTGGGCCATCTTCTACTGCTTTCCCAGGCCACAGCAGAGAGCTGGATCGGAAGTGGAGCAGCCGGGACTTGAACCAGTGCCCATGTGGGATGCTGGCACTGCAGGTAGCAGCTTTACCTGCTATGCCACAATGCCGGCCCCTCTCCCTCTCTCTGTAAGTATGACTTTTAAGCAGATAAATAAATCTTAAAAGAAAGCACGTTAGGAAGAAAAATAGGGCAGGAGAGATTCAGAGTGACAAAGTTGGAGTGGGTGCAGGTGCTGCTTTAACTCCGGTAGCTTGTGGGGTGACACTGGGGCAAAGACACGCGTGGAGTGAAGGAGCATGCCATGGAGCTCCTGGGGAAGAGTGTTGCACAGGGAAGGGACTACCAATGCCGAGGGCTGTTCACGGACCTGCAGAATGCCCTGGAAGCTCCAGTTTGGCTGGAGTGCAAAGATCAGGGCTTTGGGCCGGCGTGGTAGCAGAGTGGGCTACGCCTCCACCTGCGGCACCAGCATCTCATGTGGGCACCAGTTGGAGTCCCAGGTGCTCCTCTTCCAGTCCAGCTCTCTGCTGTGGCCTGGGAAAGCAGTGGAAGTTGGCCCAGTGGCCCAAGTGCTTGCGTCCCTGCACCCACATGGGAGACCTGGAAGAAGCTATTGGCTTTGAATCGGTCCATCTCTGGCCATTGTGGCCATTTGGGGAGTGAACCAGCAGATGGAAGATGTAGCTCTCTCTGTCACTCTGCCTTGCAAAGAAATTAGAAAAAAAAAATCAGGTCTTCAGTAATAGATTTGTGTTAGACACACAAAATACTATAATGGAATTCTTACTAATATTTCCTAATTGTTAAACTTCTTTTGTCTTGATTTTTTTAGGAAGATGTTGATCCTCAAAAGGTTGCATTCCTTCTGCATAAACAGTGGACTTTATATAGTTTAACTCCCCTATACAAATTTTCCTATACTAATCTCAAGGAGTACTCTAGACTTCTGAGTGCGTTTATTACTGCTGAAAAGCAAAAAGGACTTGCTGTGGAAGTAGGAGAAGACTGCAACATCAAAGTGGTTTTCTCTACTCTCCTCGGAGTGAAAGGAACGCAAAGCGACCCGGAAGCAGTTCTCGTCCAGGTGTGATATATAAGCAACACCTCTTCCTTGGGGGAAAAAAGCTGCGGTTTCATGGTTTGGAAATTGTTTTGGTATTTTCTTACTTTTTTTAAATTCCCAAGTTGTTATTTTAACCTGTTCTAAGCTATGTTTAACCAAATTTTGAAACAGCCAACCTAAAAATGTTTTTCCTACATGTATAGGAAATGTGTGAGTCTGTGTCTAAAATTTTGTTTATTTTAGGAAACTTAGAAAATACATAAAAGTACAAAGAAAGTTAAAGAAATCACAGTTTTAACATGTTAATGCACATCTGTGTATCTATACAGTCTTTTTTTTTTTTTTTTTTAAGATTTATTTATTTATTTGAAAGAGTTACACACAGAGAGAAGGAGAGGCACAGAGACAGAGAGAGAGGTCTTCCATCCGCTGGTTCACTCCCCAGATGGCCTCAATGGCCAGAGCTGTGCCAATCTGAAGCCAGGAGCCAGAAATTTCCTCCGGGTCTCCCATGCAGGTGCAGGGGCCCAAGGACTTGAGCCATCTTCTGTTGCCTTCCCAGGCCATAACAGAGAGCTGGATCGGAAGTGGAGTAGCTGGAACTTGAACTGGTGTCCATATGGGATGCTGGCACTGCAAGAGGTGGCTTCACCTGCTACACCACAGCGCTGGCCCCATCTATATGGTCTTAAAATAGTGCTTATACTGTTTATTATTTTCACATTATAGCATTTTCACTAATTAATATTTGTAGGTGATTACTCATGCCATTAGAAATTAAACATTTTTGAAGATGCATCTGTATAATTCTATGGTTTTTATTAAAATTAAGTTCCTAAAAGTATAATTGTAGTAAAAAATAGCATATCTTTAGTTATTGTGATATATTGTGCCAGGTTACTCTCAGAAATGTAGTAACGCTTTACATTCTTTCTCCTGAGTAGTGTATAAAGGTGATACGACTATCTTTCACTTGATTAAGTGGATCGATTTTATATGTCACTCATGCCTGTTGCTTCTGTTTCCTCTCGGTGACTAAGCTTAGTCACTGATAAGGAAGTTAAAGTCTCGCGCAGTTGAGAAAGCCTGTTTTTTTGCTTGTTTATATAGACCAGAGGCTGGTAAACTGTGGCTTACAAGGCCAGATGTTACCTGCTGCTTTTTCTTGTAAATAAGGGATAATTGGAACATAGCCCTTTTCATCTACTTTTGTGTTGTTTGTGTCTGTTTTGGGCTACAACAGCAGCGCTGAGTAGTTGGGACAAAGATCCTATGACCAGCAGAGCCTACAGTAGTTACTGTCCAGCCCCTGAAAGAAACCCTTGCTGACTCCTGGTGCAGGCCGTGGATTGGCGATCGTACAATGCACTGGGGTGAGATGCAGCTGAGGGCAGGAGACAGAGGTCTATTAGTCTTACAAAAAAGAAAAAAGTGAGGGAAGCCGTTCAAGGCTGGTACGGTGCTTGATGCAGTAAATCGCTGGCAGTCTAGGCTTCCTCTGCCTCTCTTCTCTGCCGTGGCTTAGGGCATGGCTTCACCCTTACAGCCGCCGTGTGTAGAAGATGGCGTTGGGGCTGTACACAGGATGCTCAGCTCCAGGCAGGAAGGACAGACAGGCTGTCTGACACAGACTAAATACTGCTGAGACCCAGCACCTGTTTGCATCCTGCTTGGAAGGGAGCCTAGACAAATTTGCTTTCTGGGGCTGATGCTGTGGTGTGTGTAGTAGGCTAAGCCTCTGCCTGTGGTGCTGGCATCCCACATGGGCACCAGTTGTGTCCTGGCAGCTCCTCTTCTGAACCAGCTCTCTGCTAATGGCCTGGGAAAGCAGTGGAAGATGGTCCAAGTGCTTGGGCCTCTGCAGCCATGTGGGAGACCTGGAAGAAGCTCCTGGCTCTTGGCTTCAATCTGGCCCAGACTTGGCCTGTTGCGGCCTTTTGGGGAGTGAACCAGTGGATGGAGGACCCCTCTCTCTCTGTCTCTCTGTCTGTAACTCTGCCTTTCAAATAAATAAATCTTTAAAAGAAATTTTTCAGTGGGTACTTTGCTACTTCAAGTAAAGGGACTGTTTTATAGCGGACAGAAAAATGGATACTGGGGAGGTAATTGGTAAAGTTTGTCAAGGGAAGCAGCTGATGCTCACAGAAGTCTTGATACGTGCATGTCTTCAGTTATGCAGACGTTCTTGTGAGGATTGGAAGTGACCTCTTGAATTCCTAGTGCAGTATTCCAGTAGTTTTCAAATTAAACCTCATTTTTGGTCAGAGTTACAGGACTCATAGGTGACAAAAGTATGATAAACGTAATACATCTGGGTTCAAGATATTGAGAGTCTTTTATAATCTGTTAAGCAAAAAGGGGAAATCTAAGTAACCGTTTAAATGCTCGTCACTAAAGGGATATGATACAGGATTGTGATCTTGACCTTGTCAATACTTTAACAAAAAGTTTCATGAATATCTGGAAGGTATGTTTGTCATTAGACTTTCAAATTTAAAATTTGAAGACTTAGTCAAGTAGAAATAAAATTAAGATCCTAAACAATTTTTTTTTTTTTTTTAAGATTTATTTTATTTATTTGAAAGAGTTACAAAGAGAGGGAGAGACAGCGAGAGAGGTCATCCATCCATTGGTTCACTCCCCAAATGGCCACAACGATAGGAGCTGAGCTGATCTGAAGCCAGAGCCAGGAGCTTCTTCCAGGTTTCCCACGTAGGTGCAGGGTCCCAAGCACTTGAGTTGCATCAACAGGGAGTTGGATAGGAAGTGGAGCAGCCAGGACTAGAACTGGCACCCATATGGGATGCCGGTGCTGCAGGCAGGGTCTTTAACCTGCTGCCCCAGTGTTGGCCCCATCTTAAACAGTCTGAATGGAATGGCTCAATGGGCCAAATTGAAAGAAATTTATATTTTATTTTATTGTTTTTTTAAAGATTGATTTATTTGAAAGGCGGAATTACAGAGAGAGAGGTAGAGGCAGAGAGAGAGAGAGGTCTTCTGTCTGCTGGCTCATCCCCAGATGGCTATAACAGCTGAGGCTGGGCCAGGGCAAAGCCATGAGCCTGGAGCTTCTTCTGGGTCTCCCACATGTGTGGCAGGGACTAAAACACTTGATCCATCTTCCACTGCCTTCCCAGGTACAGTAGCAAGGAGCTGGATTGAAGTGGAGCAGCCAGGACTCACACTGGTGCTCATGTGGGATGCCAGCACTGCAGGTGTCATCTTAACCCCTTGTGCCACAGTGAGGAGTCAGTTTACTTTCTTAATATAAGTTGAGGGAGATTTGCCTATTAAAAGCAAAAATGAATATGGAGAGCTAATTTCTATAGCGCTATAAACCCAGAAAACTATAATCTGGGATTACATTCATAGAAGTATAACCTAGGTCAAGGATAGTGATAATTTTTTCAAAGATTATTTATTTTATTTGAAAGATTTACACACATACACAGAGAGAGAGAGAGAGAGAGAGAGAGATCTTCCATCTGCTGGTTTACTCCCCACATAACCGCAATGGCCGGAGCTAGGCCAGACTGAAGCCAGGAGTCAGGAGTTTCTTCCAGGTCTCTCATGTGGGTGCAGGGCTGAAGGACTTGAGCCACCTTTCATTGCTTTCCCAGGCGTACTAGCAGGGAGCCGGATCAGAAGTGGAGCTGCCAGGAATTGAACCAGTGCCCATCTGGGATGCTGGTCTGCAGGAAGTGACTTAACCCACTACACCACTGTGCCAGCCCCAAATAGTAATAATCTCACAATTAAATCTTTTTGAAGTAATTATGTTCACTTATAAATTACTCTTATGCAGAGGAATTGAGAGAAGAGTGACTAGGATAGTTAGGGAGCATGGATATATGTCACAGGACAAATGATTGAAAAAATTGAAGATGTTGAACTTCATAATATATATGAGACCATCAAATATGTTGGCAACTCTTCCTGTAGAAGAGACATTAGGTTTGATTTGCTTTATGTAAAGAATAAAACAGAACAGGAGATTGAAAAGAATAGGCCTAACATATGAAAAATAATTTAAAGTTACCAGAAAGAACTGTCTTCCTCAATAGAAGATTCAAGTACATTGGATTTGGTGACCTTTGTAGTCCCTTATGAAGTTGAAATTTTCTTTTTTCAGAATACAGCACCTGATTGTGCCATAGTGGCATCTCATTTTTTAAAAAGATTTATTTATTTGTTTGAAAGACAGAATGACAGGAAGAGAGGGAGGGAGGGAAGAGAGATATCTTTCATCTGCTGGTTCTCTCCCCAAAAAGGCCAGAGGTTGAGCCAGGCTGAAGCCAGTAGCCTGGAACTCCTTCCAGATCTCCCATGTGGGTAGCATAGACCCAAGCACCTGAGCCACCCTCCACTGCCTTTCCTGATAAATTAGCAGGGAGCTGGATTGGAAACCGAGCAGCTGGGACCTGAGCCGGTGTTTCAGTATAGGCTGTCAGCACTGCAAAAGACAACTTAATTCACTGTACTGCATCATGGACCTTGGCATCTCTTATTTTGTATTTTGGTTGCACCAAAATGTTGCCATATACCACATCTTCAGGTTACTGGCAGTAGGGGCTGGCATTGTGGTATGGTGGGTTAAACTGCTGCCTGCAATGCTGGCATCCCATATGGGTGTTGGTTTGAGTCCTGGTGTCCTATTTCCTATCCAGCTCCCTACTTGTGTGCCTGGGAAGGCAGCTGGAGATGGTCCATATCCTTGGGCCCCTACCACCCATGTGGGAGAACAGTAAGGAGTTCCAGGCTTCTTGCTTCGGCCTGGTCCAGGCCTGGCTCTTGCTGCTAAATTTGGGGAGTGAACCAGTGGACTGTCTCTCTCTCTCTCTAACTCTGCCTTTCAAGTTAATAAATAAATCTTAAAAAAAAAATATTGGCAGTAAGCTCAATTATTTTGATAAACCCTAATAATGATTAGGGAACCTATTCCTTTTGTGCTTTTTGGCAAGCTGATACATTAGATTTTCTTATTTTTAATGTACTAATTTTGAGACAATGTCAGATCATGTGTACTTGTAACGAATCTGTTTTACTTTTCCTTGTAGATTCTGTCAAAACCTCAGCTGCCATCTGAGGACAGAGAAGCAAAGGCGTTGTGGACCGGTTGGTTCTGCTGTGTGTTTGGAGATGGTCTTCTAGAAACAGTTTCGGAAGATTTCACCTGTTTACCCTTATTCCTTGCAAATGGAGCAGAGTCTAATACAGCCATAATCGGAACCTGGTTTCAGAAAACTTTTGACTGTTACTTCAGTCCTTTAGCGATCAATGCATTTAATCTTTCCTGGATGGCTGCTATGTGGACTGCATGCAAAATGGACCGTTATGTGGCTGCCACTGAGTTTCTGTGGTCTGTACCCTGCAGCCCTCAAAGCCTGGACATTTCTTATGCGATACATCCAGAGGATGCAAAAGCTTTGTGGGACAGTGTCCACAGAACACCTGGGGAGGTTACCCAGGAGGAAGTTGACTTGTTCATGGACTGTCTCTCTTCACATTTTTATAGACATTTCAGAATTCACTTATCAGCCACAAGATTGGTTCGTGTTTCAACATCTGTAGCTTCAGCACATACTGATGGAAAGATAAAGGTTAGTCTGAACAAATCTAAGTAATTTTTCCTTATTGTTACGGGGTTTTCAAAATGTATGGTGATTGTGTTTTCCATATAGAAGAGATGCATTTGAATGTATGCCAGTTTAAGACAGTAGAGAGACTTTTTTTTAAAAGATTTATTTATTTATTTGAGAGGCAGAGTTACAGAGAGGGAGAGATAGAGAAGTCTTTCATCTGCTGGTTCACTCCCCAAATGGTTGCATTGGCCAGGCCTAGGCCAGACTGAGCCAGCAGCCAGGAGCTTCTTCTGGGTCCCCTACATGGGTACAGGGACCCAAGCACCAGGGCCATCTTCCACTGCCCTCCCAGGGCATCAGCAGGGAGCTGGAGCCAGGAGCCTCTTCTGGGTCTCCCATGCAGGTGCAGGGGCCCAAGGACTTCTGCTTTCCCAGGCCATAGCAGAGAGCTGGATCAGAAGTGGAGCAGCTGGGACTAGAACTGGCGCCCATATGAGATGCCAGTGCCACAGGCAGTTTTAACCTACTATGCGACAGCACCAACCCCTGTAGAGAGACTTTATTTTGTGCTTTATAACTAAATTACCAAAGTTTTATTGCAGCTTTATAATGGGAGGGCACTATATACCATGTGCTATAAACTTTGGTAATATGCATTATTTTATAACTTTGAAACTTTGCAAATTATTTCCTGTCAAATGTTGAAACAATTATCAGAGTAATAGAGGATTTTATATGTTAGATAAGAAGATTATAGTCAGGAACATAGAACAAGATGATGTCATCTTTATATTCTAGAATTTTCTGTCCCCATTGGGAAAGAAGTAATACAGACATTGTTTTGCTCTCATGAACTGTGTATTACAAGAAACATCAAATAAACAGAAAGTGTGTACATAGCCACAGTGTGAAAGCTTCCTGTGGTCTTGCCAATATGTTGGGAAATTAACAGACCTGGTTGTAGTCTTTACTTCGCTGTTTTTAATCTCATTTTATCTTAAAGAAACTGACGCCATGATAGTTTCATTTTTTTTTTAAGACTAATTTTTTATTTGAAAGCTAGAGTTACAGAGAGGAGAAGGAGGGGATAGAGAAAGATAGAGGTAGAGAGTGAGAGACATCGTCTGGTTCATTGGTTCACTCCCCACGTGGCCTTAACAGCTGGGGCTGGGCTAGGCTGAAACCAGGAGCCTGGAGCTTCTTCTGAGTCTCCCACGTGGGTTTCTGCTGTTTTCCCAGGTGCATTAGCAGGGCGCTGGATGGAAAGTGTAGCAGCTGGGACTTGAATTGGCCCCCATATGGGATACTGGCACTGCAGGTGGAGGCTTAACCTGCTATGCCACAATGCCAGCCCAAGTTCATATTATTTATTTTTTTTTTAAAGATTTATTTGTTGGCCGGCGCCACGGCTCACTAGGCTAATCCTCTGCCTAGCGGCGCCGGCACACCGGGTTCTAGTCCTGGTCGGGGCGCCAGATTCTGTCCCGGTTGCCCCTCTTCCAGGCCAGCTCTCTGCTGTGGCCAGGGAGTGCAGTGGAGGATGGCCCAAGTGCTTGGGCCCTGCACCCCATGGGAGACCAGGAGAAGCACCTGGCTCCTGGCTCCTGCCATCGGATCAGCGCGGTGCGCTGGCCGCGGCGGCCATTGGAGGGTGAACCAACGGCAAAGGAAGACCTTTCTCTCTGTCTCTCTCTCTCACTGTCCAATCTGCCTGTCAAAAAAAAAAAAAAAAAAAAAAAAAAAAGATTTATTTGTTTATTTGAAACTCAGAGTTACACAGAGAGAGAGAGAGAGAGAGAGAGAGAAAGAGAGGTCTTCTATCTACTGGTTTACTCCCCAATTGGCTGCAATGGCCTGAGGTGTGCCGATCCAAAGCCAGGAGCCAGGAGCTTCTTCTGGGTCTCGCACACAGAAGCAGGGGCCCAAGGACTTAGGCCATCTTCTGCTTTCCCAGGCCATAGCAGAGAGCTGGATTGGAAGTGGAGCAACTGGGACTCAAACCGGTACCCACATGGGATGCCTGCACTGCAGGCGGCAGCTTTACCCACTATGCCACAGCACTGGCCCCCCATATTATTTTTTAAAAGATGTATTTATTGGGGCCCATGTTGTGGCATAGTGGGTTAAGCCTCCACCTACAATGCTGGCCCCCATGATGGTTTTAAGTGACATGTGCAAGATAGCTTGGAAAGAGGAGTCAAGACTTGAACTCATCTCCTAGGTTCCAAGAAATTGATCATCTTTAAGCGCCATACTCATGCTTTCCAAACCAGAGGCCATGTTAGGAGATAATTTTGGTGGGAAGACACCAGTACTGCAGTACAAAATAGGAAGACTACAAAAGATACAAAAGTGAAAGTACATTGCATGTGCTTAATGAGCTAAATCCAGAAATTAGACCACTGTGACATTTATCATTCCCTTATCAAACTGCTGTGTTGTTATAATGCTGTTTTTTTTTAAGGTTTGTTTTATTTGTAATGCTATTCTAATTTTAAATGTCTTTTCTTTCCCCACAGATTATTTGTCATAAATACCTTATTGGTGTGTTGGCATATTTGACAGAACTGGCAATTTTTCAAATTGAGTGAGGTCTTCTATGGACTGCAAGATGTGGATTATGTACCCTTTTCTAGTTGATTATTTGCCTAGCTGCTAAGCTGAGAGGGACGCAGGAGAAATGGTATCTATTTCTGTGTTTTCCTCACAGTGCTTTGGAGTTGCCCAGATGGAAGCCAAGAAGAATCTAGAACAGAGAACGCCATGGCTGAGCCACAGCTGTGTACTCCTGTGTGGATCATGAACCAGGGTGCCAGTCTCTAGGGAGATGCTGAGTTGTTCAGTTCTGTCATCTTTTAAAAAAAGGATTCAAGTGAGGTATATCTGATACTGGCTATTTCTGATTTGGGTCTTCAAAACCTTTAACACATTTTAAACATTTTAGACTTGCATTCATAGAGAATTTGTGTCTTCTAAAGACATTTTCCTAGCAGGTGTTTCGCCATAGAGAGAAATGGCAATGAAAATCCCCTCAAAAGTAAACTAAAAAGTAATATGCATCTCTTTAGCCACTACTGTGCTTCTGTTTTTAATACTGTTCAATTCCTACTGCAATGTTAAATTAAATATTCGCTTTTAAAATGAAGCAGTGTGTTTATCAGCGTCTTAATGACACCTTTCAATTAATATCTCAGTTGTGGGAAGTGGTAGGCCTTTCTCTAGCACAAAGAGTCCAAACCAATAATTATATAGAACCCCACACATTGTAGAGTTGAAAGGCCTCTGCCCCTTTTGAGGGCAGAAGTTATCTTGCTTAACCTTCATGTCCCTACTTTTGTAGAGTATTTGGGAAATATCTGTAAATGAATTTTAAACAGTTCTTCGATTTTACATATAAAAACTGTGAGATGGAGCAACTTAAGAGACTTGCTTGTAATGTTGTACTTAAATTTCTTCTTCTTTTTTTTTTTTAAAGATTTATTTATTTATTTGAAAGTCAGAGTTACACAGAGAGAGAAGGAGAGTCAGAGAGAGAGGTCTCCCATCCGCTGGTTCACTCCCCAATTAGCCATAACGGCCGGAGCTGTGCCAATCTGAAGCCAGGAGCCAGGAGCCTCCTCCGGGCCTCCCATGCAGATGCAGGGACCCAAGGACTTGGGCCATCTTCTATTGCTTTCCCAGGCCATAACAGAGAGCTGGACAGGAAGTGGAGCAGCTGGGACTAGAACCGGCGCTCATATGGGATGCCAGCGCTTCAGGCCAGGGCATTGCCCCACTGTGCCACAGCGTTGGCCTCAGATTTCTTCTTCTTCTTCTTTTTTTTTTTTTTTAAGATTTATTTATTTATTTGAAAGTCAGAGTTACACAGAGAGGAGTGGCAGAGAGAGAGAGAGAGAGAGAGAGAGGTCGGTCTTCCATCTGATGGTTCACTCCCCAATTGGTCACAACGGCCGGAGCTGCACCCATCCAAATCCAGGAGCCAGGAGCTTCTTCTGGGTCTCCCACGTGGGTGCAGGGGCCCAAGGACTTGGGCCATCTTCTACTGCTTTCCCAGGCCACAGCAGAGAGCTGGATCGGAAGAGGAGCAGTCAGGTTTCAAACTGGCGCTCATATGGGATGCTGGCGCTTCAGGCCAGGGCCTTAACCCGTTGAGCCACAGCCCCGGCCCCCCCCAGATTTCTTCTTACTGTAAGATTTTAGTTTAGTTTAGAAACAATTTTTAGAAAAATTTTGTTTGAAAGAAAGTAGCATTAATAGACTCCTTGTAAAACACAGGGTAAGTTCTGGGACGGGGTCTTACTTCAGATACACTAGAGGCAGCACAGGTAGTGGAAAAGCGTGGGCTTCTGAGTGAGACATTTGTTTGTCTACTTGACACTGAGCTCCGCAGTGTCCTAAGAGCTGCATGGGTAATAGGACTATAGCAACGAAGAAGACAAAAGGCTTCCTTTGCTATAGACATTATACCCTGGTGAAGGATGGGTAAAAGATATTTCCAAAGAGACAAATGTGTGAAGAATAAAGCATTGAGATCTGAAAAGGGAGTGCCCGCGCGGGGCCTACTCTACGCTGTAGTCAGAGAAGGTCTGAGCTGAAGCCTGAATGATGAGGGACTAGCCAGGTGAGGGTCTGGGGGAGCTGTGCTAAGCAGGGGAAACAGGAACAGAGGCCTTTCTTTTTTTCTTTAAAGTTTTTTTTATTTTTTTTAAATTTTTTTAATTTTTATTTTTTTGACAGGCAGAGTGGACAGTAAGAGAGAGAGAGAAAGGTCTTCCTTTTTGCCATTGGTTCACCCTCCAATGGCCACCGCGGCCGGCACACCACGCTGATCCGATGGCAGGAGCCAGGTACTTATCCTGGTCTCCCGTGGGGTGCAGGGCCCAAGCACCTGGGCCATCCTCGACTGCACTCCCGGGCCACAGCAGAGAGCTGGCCTGGAAGAGGGGCAACCGGGACAGAATCCGGCGCCCCGACCGGGACTAGAACCTGGTGTGCCGGTGCCGCTAGGCAGAGGATTAGCCTAGTGAGCCACGGCGCCGGCCCTTTTTTTCTTTAAAGTTTTATTTATTTGAAAGACAGAGAGGGGGAGAGAGAGATTTTTTTTTTTTTTTTTTTGAAAGAGTGGACAGTGAGAGAGGGAGACACAGAGAGAAAGGTCTTCCTTTGCCGTTGGTTCACCCTCCAATGGCCGCTGCAGCTGGCGCACCGCGCTGATGAGGAGCCAGGTGCTTCTTCCTGGTCTCCCATGGGGTGCAGGGCCCAAGGACTTGGGCCATCCTCCACTGCACTCCCTGGACACAGCAGAGAGCTGGACAGGAAGAGGAGCAACCGGGACAGAATCTGGCACCCCGACCGGGACTAGAACCCGGGGTGCTGGAGCTGCAGGCAGAGGATTAGCCTATTGAGCCGTGGCACAGGCAGCGAGAGATCTTCTATCTGCTGATTCACTCTCCAGATGGCTGCACCAGTCAGGGCTGGGCCAGCCTGAAGCCAGGAGCCAGGAACCTCATTAGGGTCTCACATGAGGGCAGGGGCCCAAGCACTTGGGCCATGAGCAGGGAGCTGGATTGGAAAAGGAGCAGCTGGGACATGAACTGGCGCCCATATGGGATGCTGACATTGCAGATGATGGCTTTACCTGCTATGCCACAGTGGGGGTCCAGGAACAAAGGCCTTGAGATAGGTAAGAATTTGGCCTATTTGCAGAACCAAGGAAGTCTGTGGTTGGAGTATGGTGAATGAGGGTGCGTAGACTAATACAGATGACATTGGGAGGTTGTGCAGCAGAGACTTCTCCCCTTGCATTGCTATCTCCCAGTTTTTGGCCAGGGGGCACCTAGCTGTCCAGAATAGGGATGATACTTTCCAGCCTTTCTTATGGGTAGGTATAGTCCTATGAATACGTTCTGACCCTTGGGATAAACATGAAAGTATCAGAGAGAGCTTCTAGGCATGGATGCCCTGTGCCTTCTATTCTCTCTTCCCAGTTTGCTGCCTGAAACATTGATGTAATGATTGGTACTCTGGCTGCTCTCTTAGGTCACATGGGTGAGGGTCAGGTCCTAGGGGTCACAGAGCGTGGCTGAGATGAGTGTGTGCCCTGAGGACTTAAAGCTGAATGCCAGCGCAAGCCTTGGATGGCCTCCAGACTGATATGTCTGAGAGGTAAACTCTCTAGTTTAAGCTATTATTATTTTGGGTCTCTGTTGCTCAAATCTAATTTTAACTTGCTACAGAGGCAGTAGTCATTTAAGTTTTCGCAGGTACTATGAAGAGATTGGATTTTATTCTAAATGCAATAGGAAGCCACTGAAGGATTAAACAGGATCATATGACTCCTTTTACAAGATAGGGAGAATGAATTGTAGGTGGACAAGAATGGAAGAGACAAATTAGTGAAAAAGTACAAATGATACAACCCCTATGGAGAAGGGAGCAATATTTAGCAAAATGATGTGTGTATTTACCCTTTGATCAGCAGTCCCACTTCTAGGATTCTATCCTGAGCAATCATTGGCAAAAAATATAAAAGCACACAGAAGGTTACTTATTACAGCAGTGTTCATAATGGCAAAACTAAAAACAATTCAAATGCCCGTCAGAGGGGCCTGGTTGCATAAACTGTGGTGTACCTGCAAAATGGATTACTATTACTGCAGCTATAAAAACATGGAGAAGGATCTGTATGCTCCCCTGGAGTAATCTCCAGGATATACTGGTACATGAAAGAGCAGGGTGTGGACAGGGTGCTGTGGTACTACTGGTAATGTAGGGAATGAAGGAAGTCATGTGTGTGCCTATATTTCCTTATGCTTTCAAAAAGCAATGGAAAGAAACTTCCAAAAGTAATGCTTGTTCACTTTTGGGGGGAAGTACTAACTGGATAGAGAGGTTAGGAATAGAAGTTAAGAATTACCCAAGTGTTCCTTGTTTATAATTTAGAATTGCATTTTATATAATTGAAAAAAAAGATCCAAAGGAAAAATGGGTGTGTTTTGGTGGGATGGGTTAAGCCGCCCCCATCTGTGCTGGAGTGCTGATTCAGGTTCTGGCTGCTCCGCTTCTGGTCCAGCTCCCTTCTAGGAGCCTGGGAACCAGCAGATGATGACTGAAGGAACTGAGCCCCTGCCACGCCACTGCGGGAGGCCGGATGGGGTTCATGTCTCCTGGCTTCAGTCTGGTTCAGCCTGGGCTGTTGCGGCCATTTGGGATGGAAGAGCTCTCTCTCTCTCTTTCAAACAAATGAACTGATTTTTTTTTTAAAGGAAAAAGCAAAGCAATACTTAAACATTAAAAATAAATGAACCTGCGTTCATGGGACAACCACGGAGAAATCCGTTTTCAATATCTTTAAATCATGTTTTATAAAAATTTTTTAAAATTCGTTTTTTATTCAGACAAAGGCAGAGATTTAGAGACCCCTCTACTGGCTTACTCTGCAGTGCCTGCAGTGGCCAGTACTGGGCTGAGCCTGAGCCAGGAGTTGAGAACTCAGTCTGGATCTTCCAGACAGGGACCCAGCTATGAGAGCCACTGCCCGCTGTCTTCCAGACTCTGCAGTGGTAGGAAGCTGGAACTGGGAGCTGGACCCAGGCCCTCTCACAGGGAACGCAGGCAGCGTAACTGACAACTACAAGGCAAAGTTCCCACCCCTAAGTCATCATATTTTGATTGTACATCCTAATGGTCTGTATATCAAAAAAGGAGAAGCAGGAAAGAAATCTTAAAAAAAAAATCACATGAAGTCATTTTGTTATTCATTATATTGGTTTTGGTATTTTGCCACTATTTATAAGATAAAACACATGTACTTATGTCAGTGATAGGAACCAAGGTTTTTAGTGTAAAATAGATATAAAATTGAGTAAGTAAGGATTTGGTAGTATTACATTTTAATTGGAAATAGAATAAATTTTTTTTTTCAAAGATTGGCTGTTCTGGGTGTATTGCATTTCCATAAGAATTTTAGGATTAGCTTGTCAAAAAAATTAGCTGAGATTTTGATGGTGATTGTGTTGAATTTGTAGACCAATTTGGGGAGTGTTATGATAATGACATTAAGTCTTCCAATCTCTGATCATGGGATGTCTTTCCATTTATTTAAATCTTTGAATAGTATTTTACAGATTTTAGTGTACAAGCTCTACTTTTTTGTTAAATTTATTTCTAAGTTTCTTTTTTATTCTTGATGCTATTGAGAATGGAATTGTTTTCTTAATTTCATTTTCAGATTGATGCTAGTTTATAGAAATACAATTGATTTTGCATATTGCTCTTGCATCCCGCTACCTTGCAGAATATGTCTATTTTAGCAGTTTTTTCACAGAATTCCTTAGGATTTTCTATATATAATATTAATATTTGTAAATAAAGACAGTTTTATTTCTTGATTTTCAATCTTGTATTTGTTTTTGTTGCCAAACTGGCTAGAGTTGCAGGTGCAACACTGAACAGAAATGATGAGAGTGTATATTTATTTTCTCTTTGTTCCTGATTTCACTGGGAGGGACTGCATTGGGATGTAGTAGGTTAAACTACTATCTGCAGTGCCAGCATCCTTTATGGGCACTGGTTCAGGTCCTTGCTGCTCTACTTCTGATATAACTTTCTGCTAATAGTCTTGGGAAAGCAGCAGAAGATGGGCCAAGTCCTTGGGTCCCTGTACCCATGTGGGAGACCTAGATGAAGCTCCTGGCTTCTGCCTGGTCTAACCCTGGCCGATATGGCCATCTGGGGAGTGAACTAGCAGATGGAAGATCTCTCTGTCTCTCCCTCTCTCTCCCTAGCTGTGCCTTTCATATGAGTAAATATATTTAAAAAAAATTTTTTAAGAACATCTTTCATATATCAGAAAACAAGATAGGATCACAAACTGTGTCAAAAAGAGTCACTGTGGGGTGACCATGGGGTATTTGGCAAAGGTCAGGTCATATGCATGTCAAAAGCCAAAATTATAATTGATTGAATATATAAGAATTTAAGAGCTCATACTGTTACTGAAGATTGATTGGGTTTTTTGGTTTAGACATTTTAGAAACTCATAGGTTGCCTTGGAGAAAGGAAGGAGGTTCATTTTGGCCCATGGTTCTGGAGGCAGCGTCCAAGACTGGGCAGCTGCAGTGGAGGGGGCCTCCTGCTGGCCAGAGTTAGAAGGGCAAGTGGGTGTGTGTAGAAGAGAAAGCAAGGGGCCGAGCCTACTACAACAACCCACTCTTGTGATAATTAACCCACTATAGCAAGAGAACTGCTTTAATCCCGCTTGGTTTCCTAATCATCCCACCACTTCTCACTTACTCTGGGGACCAAGTTCCAATGTGAGTATTGAGGACGAACCATATTCCAGCCATACCATTATAGAGTCGGTTCTGAAAGCTGGCAGGTGAAGGGTGGAGGCAAGCTCGCAACAAATCTTACATTTCTTCTCATCTGTCAGGTCCTTTTTTTCTTCATTCTTGCAATTCAACTTTTGGGGAAAACGGAGTTATTTTGTCTTATAAAGTTTCTCACGTTCTGGATTTTACTCATCAAATGCCTACAGAGGGAGTGGGTGTTTGGTGTGGGGCTTATTACGCCACGTGGGATGCCTATGTCCTGTATCAGTGTCTCAGTTTGAGTCCTGGCTCAACTCCTGATTCTAGCCTGTTGCCAGTGTCACCCCGGGAGGCGGCAGGTGTGGCTCATCTGCTTTGGTCCCTGACATCCATGTGGGAGACCTGGATTGAGATACAAGCCCCTTCCTGGCTTTGGCCTAGCATAATGTGAGCGAGGGCATTTGGGGGATGAACCAGCAGATGAGAGCTCTCTGTCTCCCGCTTTGCCTTTCAAATTAGGTGAAAATAATAAAAGCACCAGTCCCTCTGAAGTTACCATGTTCCTGTACTCCTACGTATTTCCTGTATACTAGGATATTCAGAGCAGGGATTGTCAAGCTTTTTCCACTTGGCATCCCTTTACATTCTCAGAAACTATCAGATTCCAAAGAACTTTTGCTTATATGGATTATGTCTAGTAATATTTATCATATTACAGTTTGCTACTATTCTACTCATATCCCCTTGCATACTTTTTTTTAAAAAAATTATTTATTTAAAAGAGTTACAGAGGGACAGAGGCACTCTTCCACAGTGCCGGCCCCAGGCAGCTGCTTTTATTGTTACGTCACAACACCAGCCCCTTCGAGGACATTCTTAACAAAGATTTTTAAAATTTCAAGTCAGTAGTGATGAAGAATGTTACTAGTCATAGTTCGGTGCCGCTGCCTTGATTTTTTTTTTTTTTAAGATTTATTTATTTGAAAGAGTTACAGAGAGGCAGAGGCAGAGAGAGAGAGGTCTTGCATCTGCTGGTTCACTCCCCAAATGGCTACAATAGCCAGAGCTGGGCTGATCCAAAGCCAGGAGCCAGGAGTTTCTTCTGGGTCTCCCACACGGGTGCAGGGGCCCAAGGACTTGGGCCATCTTCTACTGCTTTCGCAGGCCATAGAGAGCTGGATCGGAAGTAGAGCAGCCAGGACTCGAACTGGCGCCCCTATGGGATGCCAGCACTGCAGGTGGCAGTTTTACCTGCTACACCATAGCGCCGCCCCTCACTGTCTTGATTTGTGCCAAGGCACTGGCAGTTTTATCCATATTGCTTCTGTTTCATCAGCGAAAATGTCATGATAGTAGAAAAGGCAAGACTTCTTAATTATACTAGGAGAACAGTTTTTATGTATGGATACTCTGAAAGAATCTTAGGGACTTCGGGAATCTTTTTTTTTTTTTTTTTTTTTTTTTTTTTTACAGGTGTCGCTCCCCCATTCGCGGAGGAACGACACAGGACCCTGCGCTGTTCTTTTGTCTGCTCGGCCCTTCCCGGGTTTGCTGCTGGTCCTTCCCGGGTTGGCTGCCGACCCCTCCACCTCCGCGGAGGGGCAGCACCCCCTGCCACTTTCCCCGCTTCCACGGAGGAGCGGCACACCGCCGGCCGGCTCTCTCGGGGGCTGCTCAGGTGTTCCTTCAGATGTTCCTGGTGCATGTTGTTTTTCTCCTCCTTTATAGTCCTCTTCCACCAATCCCAACTCTGCTACCCACACGCCGAGTACGCTGCTCTCCTCCAATCAGGAGCAGGATCAGCTCCTGCAGGTCATCACTCAAGTTGGCGAGAGGCAGCTGCGTAGAAGTTGTTTACTCCCTTCTCAGCGCCATATTGTGGGAGAGCAGATGCATAGAGTAAGTCTTAATTCCAGTAACAGTCTAGTCTCAGTTGCTCCCCACAGTTCCCCCTTTCTTTTTATTTTTTGGCGTTGATACGCGCCTGTCTTCGGTGCCCCGTGGCACACACTCTGCTCTGCTTGCTAGAGTTGCCTGCAGGTGCTTATAGCCCTACCAATCAGGCAAACCGAATCCGGGTCCTCTTCGCCATGTTGTGAGGAGGTTTTTAGGTGCTGATGCGTGCCTGTGTTTGGTGCCCTGCAGCGCATGCTCTGCCTGCAGGTGCTTACCGCCTTACTAATCAGGCAGACCGAATCCGAGCCCTCTCATTGCCATGTTGTGGGGAGACTTATTGGTGTTGATAACGTGCCTATCTTCGGTGACCTGCGGGGCATACTCTGCTAGCCGCCTGCAGGTGCTCACCACCTTACTAATCAGGCAGACCGAATCCAAGCCTTCTCATTGCCGTGTTGTGGGGAGGCCTTATTTTTCTCTATTTCTCTATCTCCGGGCATTCCTATCTCTCCTATTTTACTTCTATCTGCCAGCATTCCTATTTCTCTCATTTTACTTCTATACTTCTGTTTCTTTTATCCCCGCGGCTTCCCAGTGCCCGCCCCGAGGCAGCTTCTTGGCGCCTCGCCCCACGGCAGCTTCCCAGCTCTGCGCGGCTTCAGCCCGTGCTTCTCTCATCTGCACGCGGCAGCTTCCCAGCTCTGCGCGGCTTCAGCCCATGCTTCTCTCATCTGCGCTGCTTCCAGGCTTCGCGCGCGCTCTGTGGTCTCTGCGCCCTTCGAGCCCGCACCATGGCCTCCGTGCCAGCCCCGCGCTTCCTATCTACTCGCTCCCCATGCGCTCTCTCCGCTCGTGCCCCGCGCGCTCTCTCTGCACGCGGCGGCTTCCGCGAATCACGGCCTAGCTCATGTTTCCACTACCGGTTTAGTTTTCAGTCTAAGTCCCCCGGGCTAACCTGACGAATTCCAACCTAGCTTACGTCTCCGCTTTTCGGTTTGGCTTTCCGTCTTTTGCTCCCCGGGCTGACTTGACGAATCCCAACCTAGCTTACGTCTCTGCTTCAGCCTACCCCCGCGGCTTCATTTTCCCTAGCTTGTATTTTTCTCTACCTGGTACATTTCCTAACTTTGTTCCAACAATATTTCTCTCTCATTTCTCCTGGCTTCTCCCCACAGTCCGTATCCGAGTCTGTTTCTTCTAGCTTTCACTTTCGCTTTCAACCTTAGCTTTCTCCTAGCTTCTCCCCGCAGTCCATATCCAAGTCTAAGTTTCTTCTAGCGTTCACTTTCACTTTCAACCTTAACTTCTTCCAGCACTTTTTCCGTCCGGCTTTTCCCTAGGCTCTTTCCTAGTCTCTCTCTGGTATTTTCCTGCTTCTTCCCTCCTAGGTTTCATATCCGAGTCACGGCACCATTATGTCGCTCCCCCATTCGCGGAGGAACGACACAGGACCCTGCGCTGTTCTTTTGTCTGCTCGGCCCTTCCCGGGTTTTCTGCTGGTTCTTCCCGGGTTGGCTGCCGACCCCTCCACCTCCAGCAAACCCGGGAAGGGCCGAGCAGACAAAAGAACAGCGCAGGGTCCTGTGTCGTTCCTCCGCGAATGGGGGAGTGACAGACAGGCAGAGTGGACAGTGAGAGAGAGAGACAGAGACAAAGGTCTTCCTTTTGCCGTTGGTTCACCCTCCAATGGCCACCATGGCTGGCGCACTGCGCTGATCCGAAGGCAGGAGCCAGGTGCTTCTCCTGGTCTCCCATGGGGTGCAGGGCCCAAGCACTTGGGCCATCCTCCACTGCACTCCCTGGCCACAGCAAAGAGCTGGCCTGGAAGAGGGGCAACTGGGACAGAATCCAGCGCCTCGACCGGGACTAGAACCCGGTGTGCCGGCGCCACTAGGTGGAGGATTAGCCTACTGAGCCGCGGCGCTGGCCCAGGACTTCAGGATTCTAAGACACCACTCTGAGAACCACCAATCCAGAGGCTTAAATGTTTTTAAAGGTAGGGACCGCTCCTGTCTCAGTATGCATCTGAATATTCATTGATCTAAATTGACGCTAGATACGTGTCCTCTTTTCCTAGGAGTTCAGACTTAAATAAAATAACTCTTCTTTCTAGGGAAGGGGTATTATTAGCTACCAACTGTTGATGGATTAGCTCCAAAAATTTAATGTTTGTACAACGAATACTATCTTTTTCTTTTTTCCATTTAAAGAAATCTAAGTTCTTAAGTGGCTGTGGAATTCAAAGAGCATTATTAAGGAGCTATGAGACAGCTGAGAGTTTTGTCATTTCTAGGAATGATTCTTATCTGTCATTTCCAGAATACAGCCCCAAAGCCATTTACAGAGCCAGCTGTCACACACTTGTTACACAGTCAGGCACCAATGCTGAGATGGACTGGGCCAGTCTTGCTTCTTGCTTCTCTCCTCTCCTGTACTTCTGCCCTCATCCCACTTTTTCTTTTCCTGTCTGCATCCTAGGTTAAGAAGCTTATTAAGCTTGATGGGCTTTTTCCCTATGCTCACTCCTATCTTGTTCAGGAGGGACCTTCTTTTTCATAAGTATTTGGCCTGTCAGGTAAGATGGCACAAGGGAACCTGTATTCCCTTTCAGAGTGCTCAGGGTGGAGCTGTGGCTCTGCTCCCAATGCCAGCTTCCTGCTGATGGCTTAAGGAATCGGGTCCCTGCCATGCATACAGTGGGCTTCATTGAGTTCCCCACTCCTGGCTTCAGCATGGCCCAGCCCTGGACATGGCAGGTATTTGGGGGAGTGAACCAGTGGCTGGGAGCTCTCTGTTTTTCTTTCAAATTAAAAAAGAAAAAGGTATTATCTGCAGAATGGATACTTAGGGGGCAAAATATTATGGACTAAAAACTCAAATACTCATTTTGGAAATCACACACAGGAATGTGGAGAGATAGAGCACAAGGATTTTGAATCTGGGTATGTGATCTGAGGTTCGACTTCTGCCATGTCAAAAAGACATTTACTTGAAAGGCCAGCAACAAAGAGTGGAGTGACGGAGTGAGAGAAATTTTCATCCGCTGCCATGTCATTGTAACTCATTTAAGCTTGAGTGGCTGTATTTATAGTGAGCATAGTTGTGGGAATCAGTAGGCAGGTAAGTTAATACAGATTGTGTTATACGGCCATGCCTTTTACAGAACGCATTTTTTCCATGACAAAACTGGAATGCCTTCGGTGGAGGCGGAGAACAGCTGTTCCAGGTTCCGGGGAAAATGTGGGCTGGTGTGTTTGTGTCCTCATCAGTCACCGTCACATGAATTTCCCCCACTGGGAACTGCCTACGGGAGAATAATCCCCAGAACTTGTTCCTGTTGTCATGCCTATCCTTTTCCTCAAATATATGCAGGAGATCTCGGGAAATTTGTGATTTTACCTTGAAGACTGTTCATGCTGAATAACCCAAGGAGCTCACAAAAATCTGAATGCTTTTTAAATGTTCAAGCTAGGCTTTCTTCATTAGCATTTATGGTCTGTTGTTATGTTTGGTTTTAAGCCGTGTTCCACTACGGGCTAGTGTGGGGCAAAGAAATGAAGTGGGAGTTTGGGAAACTGATTTCTTTTTCTTTTCTGTTTTTTTTTTTTTTTTTTTTTTTTTTAAAGATTTTATTTATTTATTTGAGAGGTAGAGTTTCAGACAGTGAGAGGGAGAGACAGAAAGGCCTTCCGTCTGCTGGTTCACTCCCCAGATGGCTGCAACGGCTGGAGCTGCACCGATCCGAAGCCAGGAGTCAGGTGCTTCTTTCCGGTCTCATGTGGGTACAGCGGCCCAAGCACTTGGGCCATCTTCTACTGCTTTCCCAGGCCACAGCAGAGAGCTGGACTGGAAGAGGAGCAGCTGGGACAAGAACTGGCGCCCATATGGGATGCTGGCGCCGCAGGCGGAGGATTAACCTACTACACCACAGCGCCGGGCCCCGAAACTGATTTCTAATGGCAGTGCCATCATTCATTGCCTAGTATGTCTTAGGCAATTTCCTTGTTTTTAGACTTAAATCAGTGTAATAAATGGGTTTGGATCTGAAGAACTGTTAAGAGTCCCTCCAGATCAAAACTGTGATTCTGGGGCAGTGTCAAGGAATAGTGGGTAAAGCTGCTGCCTGAGATACTGGCATCCCATATGGGCACCAGTTCAAATCCCGGCTGCTCCACTTCCGATGCAGCTGCATGCTAGTGGCCTGGGAGGGAAGGGGAAGATGGCCCAAGTGCTTGGGCCCTGGATACCCATGTGGGAGACCAGGAGGTTCCAGGCTCTCAGCTTTGGATGGGCCCAGCTCCAGCCATTGCAGCCATTTAGGGAGCGCATCAGTGGATGGAGGATCTCTCTCTCCCTCTCTCTAAGTCTGCCTTTCAAATAAATAAATAAGTCTTTTAAAAAATCTAAACTGTATTACTTTTTTTTTTATTTTTATTTTTTTTTTTATTTTTGATAGGCAGAGTGGACAGTGAGAGAGAGAGACAGAGAGAGAAAGGTCTTCCTTTGCCGTTGGTTCACCCTCCAATGGCCGCCGCTGCAGCTGGCGCACCGCGCTGATCCGATGGCAGGAGCCAGGATCCAGGTGCTTTTCCTGGTCTCCCATGGGGTGCAGGGCCCAAGCACCTGGGCCATCCTCCACTGCACTCCCTGGCCATAGCAGAGAGCTGGCCTGGAAGAGGGGCAACCGGGACAGAATCCGGTGCCCCAACTGGGACTAGAACCCGGTGTGCCGGCGCCGCAAGGTGGAGGATTAGCCTATTGAGCCACGGCGCCGGCTCTGTATTACTTTTTTTAAAATTTATTTGACAGGAAGAGATATAGAGACAGAGAGAAAGGTCTTCCTTCCATTGGTTCACCCCCACAAATGGCCGCTATGGCTGGCACTGCGCCGATCTGAAGCCAGGAGCCAGGTTCTTCCTCCTGGTCTCCCATGCGGGTGCAGGAGTCCAAACACCTGGGTCATCCTCCACTATCCTCCTGGGCCACAGCAGAGAGCTGGGCTGGAAGAGGAGCAACTGGGACTAGAACCCGGCGCCCATATGGGATGCTGGCGCCGCAGGCGGAGGATTAACCAAGTGAGCCACGGCACTGGCCCTAAACTGTATTACTTTAAAGCTCTACAACAGAAAATAAGTTTATAGGTTAGATAATATATAAAATATATAACAAAAATTCCTAGTTCTAGCTGGCAATCCCTTTATTCCTTCAGGTTGAAAGCATTTACAATTTACATAAAGGCCATTTAAATGATATAGAAACAGAAAATCTAAATTAAATATCAAAGGGTACAAGCATTAAAAAGCATTAACCAAAATTTTTTTTATGGTAAATACTACCTTTATTTAAAAAAGTTATACATGCTAGAAAAAAGCATAAATGATACATGTAAACAACTGTTTACTAAATACTTATTTTTTTTCTTTGAAAAAGGTGCAAATGATCGTTAAATGTAAACACAAAACTTGCCAAACATTTCTGTGGGAGGGGAGAGGGAGAAGGTGAAGGTTATTCCTTTTGGTTGTGGTTAAAGTCTTATTCAAAGATCTTCCTGCAAAATATGTTGAAAACACTGGCCTGTGAATACAATGAGGAAAAAAAACCCTTAACCACTGAAATTATTTATTTCCTTAACATTTTGAACTTTTATCAGTAAGTGCAATTTGAAAGAAACAGTAACAGTGGCCTTATAGAATGCAAATGATACAGTTTGTATAAAAGAACCAAAATATTAATAAAATGCCTCAGTTGGTTTCCCGCTCATTAACATGTACGATCGTCACAGGGACTGGAGAATCATTCCCTTGGACGCTGTTAGTAAAGGAGAGAGCGCCTGCCTCATCTTCCGGAGGCCTGAGCATGGGTGCAGACTGCGTACAATGCAATGCCTGGGGGAGGTCACTGCTCTGGGCCTTCGGTAACGATAAGGAAACAGGAGGGAAGGCTGCTTCAGTCATGATCATTTTTAAGCAAAAACTCTTGCGAGAGTCATACATGACTACTGGGAAGCAGCAAGTGAGACTCTCAGACTTCTCCCAAGAGGCAGTCAGCAGGGCTGCAGATCTAGAAGACTTGCAATGTAGTAGAAAACAAACTTACGTAGAAGGAAACGAGATGTGAATGTCCAGGGATGACAGCTCTAACAGCTGAGTCCTGGTTTTATTCCTTCTGAATTGTGCTATTTGAAATAAGATATCTATTTTTATTTCATTTTTTAGATTTTCAAGTCTCCTGGTGCTTAGTGCAAGAGTGATGGCTAGCTAATGCACTGTGCGTGCCTGTCTTTGTCACTGGTAATCCTCGGGAGCAGTAGTCATGTGGATGGGGCGCCCAGGAATAACCACCAGACCGTACAGAGCCCTTCTGCCCCAACCATACGTAAATCAATACCTCAAAAACAAATTAAGTTTTGCTGCTGGGAATTTTTCTTTCTTTCTTTCTTTCTTTTTTTTTTTTTTTTTTTGTGGGAGGAAGCATAGTAAAAAAAAATACAAACTTACAAACTGATCAAAAACAACAACAAAAAAAGATAAATTAAAACCCCAAATAAATATTCTGCACAGAACTGAAAATTCTTGTGCAAAGGTGGCGTCTTGCAGGTGAAGTATTTTCATTGGATTTGTATTTCCATATGTTGAGGCACCAGCAAAGAATAAAATTTGTTCTAATGTCTTCTCAAGCTGTACAAAGCTCCAAAGTCAAAGCTCTCCAGAATACAGAGCGTATACAAGGCTGTCTTCTACATGGTCACCATATATGGGATTCACAATGTGTCATTTTAATCACTCCTACACCGCCCCCTAGCCGACGGTAGTTCATCCCGCCATATAACCTGCAAAGAAAGAAACAAAATCAGATTTTCTCACTCAGAGAAAACACTGTTTCTTCTATAACTAGATGTTAATCAGACATGTTTGTATGTTTTATAACACAAGTGATATTTTCAGTTTCATACATCTCTTCCAAAGAACAGAAGCTGGACTTGAGCAGGCTCGGCAGCAGAATTATTTCAGATAACAACTGAAAAGTTCTCACTTACAGAGAGTAACCACTTTTCCATCCCAGAATTTGACAACTTGATGTCTACACTGGCTTCTAACAATTAGGCAAAATCGTATGTTCAACGTTTTTGTGTCTAATTTTGCTCCAATTATTTTCTCATCTGCACTTTCCTTTTGCTAAACCCCTTCACTTATTTACGTTTGCCCCCTTTTCTTGTATGTAGCCATGTGAGCCTCCTCAAATCTTTATGGAACAAAATCAGACATGAGTAAATAAAGTGAGCATCTAGTTGGTGGTACCTGAACAAAAGCACATTCAAAACTAAGGACTTCTATGCAAGAGAATACTAGATCTTCAGCCAGGTGCGAGGTAAAACTGGGCTTACGTTTGGGATAAGTAACTACAAGAATGTGCATATTAATCTCTCAATAGATGATTCTCAGGAATTTCATGAATGGGCATGTATTTGGCCTAGTGGTTAAGATGGCTGGGACAAGCACATCCCATACTGAAGTGCCTGGATTCAAGCCCCAGCTCTGTTCCCGAGTCTAGATTCCTAGTTTAGTGTACACCCTGGAAGGCAGTAGGCGATGGATGGTTCTAGTAACTGAGTCCCTGCCACTCATATGGAAGGCCTAGAATGTCTCCCTCCCTCACCCCCTCCCTTCTTCCCTCCCTCCCACCAACCCTGCCTTCATTCCTTCCATAAATATAACTTTAGGAACACAGTGACTGTGCCCACTCTACCTGCCCTCCCGTGTTTCTGGCTCCTGGTTTCAGCCTGGCTCACCCCTGGTTGCTGTGGGTATTTGGGGAGTGAGCCCATGGAAGAGAACTCCCTTCTCTTCCTCTTCAGTGAAGAAATTAAAAGCCCAAGCACTTCAGCCATCTTCTGCTGCTTTTCCCAGGCCATAGCAGAGAGCTGAATCAGAAGTGGAGTAGCTGG
Organism: Oryctolagus cuniculus; assembly: GCF_964237555.1. Lineage (NCBI taxonomy): Eukaryota > Metazoa > Chordata > Mammalia > Lagomorpha > Leporidae > Oryctolagus > Oryctolagus cuniculus. The sequence continues at coordinate 2,218,936 of NC_091438.1, read as the reverse complement.
GACAAGAACAGGAGCCCATATGGGATGCCTGTGTTGCAGGTGGTAGCTTTACCAGCTATGCCACAGTGCCGGCACCACTGCTAATCCTATTTAGTGACAGTTACTGAGAAACAAGTCCATACATAGGATTATAATAATGAAATGGCAGCAGTAAATTTAGCTGTCTTCCCAAATGATGCTGACTCAAATTCCCACCAAAAATAGCTGTATATGGAAGAAAATATCCCACAAGTGGGAGGCTCCTATTAATCAAAACCTGCCGTTACCTGTCATTTCCCTCTATTCGGTTTTCAGTGAGACCTTCCTTGAATGCCTTCAGCAGACACTCCTTCCCTTCCTAGCTAACCCCCTGGGCTGCTTTGCTATTTGCTATAGCACTTACACCTCTTTGGTATAGAAACCTGTGTCTTCTTCCCTACAAGGCCAACTACAGTAGGGCAGGGAAGTTTTGTTTTATTCACCTCTGTATCTTCAGAGCCTAGAACACTCAGTCAAGATGAGATGTAGGAGCAAGAAGTGTATGCTGGGGCAGGCGGTGTGGTGCAGTGGGTTAAGCCACTGCTTGTGATACTGGCATCCATTATCACAGTGCCAGTTGGAGCCACAGCTGCCCTGCTTTTGATCCAGCTTCCTGCTAATGCGCTTGGAAGTCAGCACAAGTTGGTCCAAGGACTTGAGTCTCTGAAATCCGCATGGGAGACCAGGATGGAGTTTCTCGCTCCTGGCTTTGGCCTGGCTAGCACCAGTCTTTATGGCTATTAGGGGAGTGAGCCAGAAGACAGGAGATCTCTCCCTCTGTCTCTCCCTGTCTCACTCTTTCAAACAGATAAAATCAACCTTTAAAAAAAGTAGTATGTTTTCCTGAGCCTGACTTTATTTTTTATTTTTATTTGTTTATTTTTAAGGACTTACTTATTTGAAAGTCAGAGTTACAGAGAGGAGAGACACAGAGGGAGGTCTTCCATCTGTTGGTTCACTCCCTAAATGGCTGCAGTGGCCAGAGCTGGGCCAACCTGAAGCTAGGAGCTAGGAGCTTCTTTTGGGTCTCCATGTAGGAGCAGGGGCCCAAGAACTTGGGCCATCCTCTGCCGCTTTCCCAGGCACATTAGCAGGGAGCTGGATTGGAAGTAGAGCAGCTGGGACTCGAACCGGTGTCCACATGGGATACTGGCACTGCAAGCAGTTGCTTAACCAGCTACACCACAGCACCAGCCCATGAGCCTGACTTTAGTGTTGTGACAACTGCTGAGCAATACCGAGCCATGTGCAATCCAAACAGTCATCGATAAAAATGTAAGTGCTGTGGCTTTCTCATAGATGAATATACAGAGGACTCAATAAATTCACAAGGTGAATCTAACAAGGTGACAAAAAAGTCTGGGAGGGTAGCTGCAGCTGAAAATTAGGAATTGTTCTACTAGAATATAGCAGAAGGAGCCAGCATTGTAGCACCGTGGGTTCAGCTGCTGCCTATGAGGCTGGCATCTCATACTGGAGCACGGGTTTGAGCTCCAGGCGCTTGGCTTCAATCCAGTCCCCTGCTAATGTGCCTTGGGAAGGGAACAGAAGATGGCCCAAGTCCTTGGTCCCCTGCATCACCCATGTGGAGACCTGGATGGAGCTCCTGACTCCTGGCTTTGGCCTGGCCCCGCCCCTGGCTGTTGTGGCCATTTGCGTAGTGAACCAGCAGGTGGAAGATCCTGTTCTCTGTCTCTCCCTCTTTGTCACTCTGCCTTTCAAATAATAAAATATAATTCTTTTTTAAAAATTTTTATTTATTTATTTATTTGACAGGTAGAGTTACAGACAGTGAGAGAGACAGAGACAGAGAGAAAGGTCTTCCTTCCGTTGGTTCACTCCCCAAATGGCCACAATGGCCGGTGCCGTGCTGATCCAAAGCCAGGAGCCAGGTGCTTCCTCCTGGTCTCCCATGCAGGTGCAGGGGCCCAAGCACCTGGGCCATCCTCCACTGCCTTCCCGGGCCACAGCAGAGAGCTGGACTGGAAGAGGAGCAACCGGGACTAGAACCTGGCGCCCATATGGGATGCCGGTGCCGCAGATGGAGGATTATCAAATGAGCCACAGTGCAGGCCCCCTCTTAAATCTTTAAAGTTAAAATCATCAAGTCTAAATCTTTACTCAGTTATAACAGACTCCCAGGACTAATTTGATAGATGCTCTAAAATGCCAAATATATAGTTCATTTTCAAATTTAATAAAAACTATTGTGAGTTTGTTGAACTTTATCTCTGAATTTATCTTTTAAACATTTTGTTTATTTGAAAGATAGAGTATTGAGGCTGGCGCTGTGATGCAGTGGGTTGATGCCCTGGCCTGCAGTGCTGGCATCCCATGTGGGTGCTGGTTCGAGACCCGGCTGCTCCATTTCCGATCCGGCTCTCTGCTATGGCCTGGGAAAGCAGTGGAAGATGGCCCAGGTCCTTGGGCCCCTGCACCCACGTGGGAGACCCAGAGAGGCTCCTGGCTCCTGGCTTCGGATCGGTGCAGCTCTGGTCATTGCGGCCATTTGGGGAGTGAACCAGTGGATGGAAGACCTCTCTCTCTCTCTCTCTCTCTCCCTCCCTCCCTCCCTCCCTCTCTTCTCTCTGTGTATCTCTGACTTTCAATAAAAAATAAATCTATCTTTAAAAAAAAAAAAAAGCAGAGCAGCTGGGACTTGATGCAGTGCTCCAGTATGTGATGTTGGCGTTGCAGGTAGTGGTTTTTTCCACTGTGCTGCAAGGACGCACCCTCCTCCCCCCAAGTGGCTTCTTAGCCACTGTGCCAAATGCCTGCCCCCAAAATAGGTTTTAAAGTGAGATAAAATATCATTTTAAAAAAATAACTGTAATTTGTTTTTGTGGGCATAGCATTTCCCACAAAAACACTGCAAAACTGTGCTGACAGATTTGGAGCCAAAGACCTAGATTTAAATTCTGACTCCATCACTACTTTGCTTAGGAAGTCACTGTATTTCTTGGTACTTTACTTTCCTCAGCTGAACAGAATGGGGCTAGAAAGGAGATTTATTTTTTTTCCTCCTGCTTTTCTGGTTTCTAGTTACAAAACTAGACAGTTAGCAAAGAGAAGACTTTTCCAAGACACCAGCCCCTTCCGAGCAATCAAGCCAAAGGGAACCACTGAATATGGTGTGTCAGTTCTCTTTAAAGCACACCAGTGTGTGGACCATCTTTGTGTTGATGGTCGTGGGCCATCTCAGCCCATGGTTTCCCAGTCAGTGGTGAGGTGATCCGCAGCACAGCTTAGAGGTTACCTCCACGTGTTTGCATCAGGATCGAAAACTTCAATGGTCTTCAAGTATGTTGTGCCGTCAAAACCTCCTACTGCCATGAGCTGTCCATTGACCACTGCCAGGCCAACCTAGAGGACCAAAGCACAGGTGTTGCTGAAGAGACTGGACAATTATGGGGAATTTTAGACTGGTTTCTAGATACATCTAATAAGAGATAATAAAACTTAAAGTCTTACATTCCAATTTACTTGAACACAGAGGGAAAAAGTAATATAAAAATATGAAATTATGGGAACTATAAAATGTTATGTTCAATGAGAATATATATTTTTAAAAGATTTATTTATCGGGGCTGGCGCGGTGGTGCAGTAGGTTAACCCTCCACCTGCGGCACCAGCATCCCATATGGCTGCTGGTTCTAGTCCTGGCTGCTCCTCTTCCAATCCAGCTCTCTGCTGTGGCCTGAGAAAGCAGTAGAAGATGGCCCAAGTGACTGGGCCCCTGTACCCATGAGGGAGACCTGGAAGAGGCTCCTGGCTCCTGGCTTCGGATTGGTGCAGCTCCAGCCATTGCAGTCATTTGGGGAGTGAATCAATGGAAGGAAGACCTTTCTCTCTGTCTCTTACTGTCTGTAACTCTACCTCTCAAATAAATAAATAAAATCTTAAAAAATATTTATTTATCTATATGAAAGGCAGAGTTACAGAGAGGGAGAGGCAGAGAGATCTGCCATCTACTGGTTCACTCCCCAAATGATTGCAAAAGCCATGGCTGGGCCAGGCCGAAGCTCAGAGTCTGGAACTCCATCTAAATCTCCCATGTGTGTTCAGGGGCCCATGTACTTGGGTCATCTTTCACTGCTTTTCCATGTGCACTGGCAGAGAGCTAGATCAGAAGTGGAGCAGCCAGAACATGAACTGGTACCCACACAAGTGGTGGCTGAACCTGCTGCACCACATCATCAGCCCATCAATGAGAATACTTAGAGTCCAAAACATAGAGTTCTTAAACTTAAGAAAAAGCATTCACCAAAAATGAGAAAGAACCTCCAAACTGCTCTCACTTTCTCTGGGGTTTGCCTGCTTGAATTCACTTTCTAAGTTGCCACTAAAAATCTCTTTAAAAAATACAAATCTATGGGACGGGCGTGTGGTGTCTGGGTTATGCCGCCATCTGCAACGCTGGTATCCCACGTGGGCACCAGTTCATGTCCCATATGTTCCACTGCTTATCCAGTCCCCTGCTAATGGCCTGGGAAAAGCGGCAGAGATGCCCACATGCTTGGGCCTCTGCTACCCTGGCTTCAGCCTGGCCCAGCCCTGGCTGTTGTGGACATCTAGCAGGGGTGAGCCAGTGGATGGAAGATCTCTAATTCTAACTTTCAAAATAAATTTTTTTTTTTTTTTTGGACAGGCAGAGTTAGACACACACACAGAGAGAGAAAACTTTCAAAATAAATCTTAAAAAAACAAAAACAAAAACAAAAAACCCACAAATCTAATCATGTCATTTTCCCCTTTAAAAGCCTTCTAGGCCTCCCTACTACCTATGGGGAAATTTAAAGTCCTTAATATGTTCTCAGGCCCTCCAGGAGCCTGTAGCCCACCGTTTAGCCTCACCTCCTGGCTTCTCTCTCTTCCCTGCTAATGCACCTGTAATTCAGTAGTGCTGGGCTGACCACCTCTCCTCACACCTCTGTGCTTCTGCACACTGTTCCCTGGCTAGTGTCTTCTGTCTGCCTTCACGCCTGAGCTTATTTACTGTGGCTGTCTCTGGCAGTCTCTTTACTGCCCACACCCATTCTTTTTAAGATTTATTTATTTATTTGAGAGGCAGAGAGGGATTGTTTTCAAAGCTCTCAGTAGTTGGGCGCTCACTCCACTCCGGCGGGATGTCATGGCCACCACTGGAGACCACTGGTTCGTTCTAGGGTTGTATCTCTCAGCACTGCTAAGCTCTGTGGTGTCATCTCTACCGCCAACAGCGTAGATCATGTCCTGGTACACTGCACAGCCGAGGTGCTTCCTCCGGGTCCCCATGGGGGCTATGGTGTGCCATCTGTTCTCCTGAGGACTGTAGCGCTCCACTGCAGGGGGAAGAAAAGCAAGGCCCTGAGCAGTCAGCCACTTCCTCTTACCCCAGGTTCGTCAAAGTCACCGAAACTCGTGACGACACGTACTTACAGCCAGCAACATGAATTCTGCTTCTGAGAGGACTTGTGTATCCCTGGGCAATCCTAGACTACACTGTCATCAGGACTAGTTTCTCTTAGGTATGGTGTGGTGAAAAGGGCGGGTGTTGGAGCACAGAGATGTGACCATCCTTACTCTTTCTGTCTTTAAGTGGGGAGACTGGACTGTCTGATCCCCAAGCACCATTCAGGACGGATAACGCTATCACAAGAGATATTTTCTGTGCTCCTAGAGTCCCCTGCCCATGACCTCGTGCAGTTCAAACCACTAGAGAGGACAAGATAGGTAGCAATGAGTCATACACTATCTTTAGGCTAAAATACCCATTCTCTCTAAACAGAAAGAATGAACAAACATGCCAGCTTCTAGTTCCAAGTTTCTATTTTAGATCATAATATAAAGTACTTTTTGTCATGGGGAGGTAGTGATGGGAAGGGAAGTAATCATGTTCAGAAAGCAGTTCTATTTTCATTAAAAATTTCTAGACGCTTACATAGTAGAAGAAAAATAAATATTTTGGGACTGTACTAAAAGAATATGGCTGCAGAGAGAGATGCGTTACACTTTCTTAGGGGGAAAATAAACCTTTTTCTAATAAATTACAGCATGACCTGAACTTTTTATACCTTTTGAAGGTGGACTCTCCTCAGAACCTGCTGCTTCTGGGAAACCACAAAGTTCTGGGAGGGACTAACCTGTGTTGAGTGGAGATGTCCCATCAGAGCCACCTACTGCATATAAGAACCCTCCCAACACAGCCACGGCCACGCCTAGTCTCCTGGTGCTCATGGAAGCCACACGAGTCCACTTGTTCTCCTTTGGATCATACCTGCGCGAGAGAAACCAGACTGTGGGCGTGTTCTTATTAAATGAAGCCTTTTTCCTAAGATCTTAAATCACTCTAAAGATACACTGGATAATCCACTCACTATCGTCAAATGCACAGTGAGACTGTAAGGTATTTTACTTAGTTATGAGGGAGGAAAAAGCCTTAGAATTTATGCCTGCTTCAGTTGCTAAGTTACTTTCTGCACTCAGAGCTACGATGTTAGAGCTGGAACTCTGAACGCTGTATTTCTCTTTTGCCTGCTGTCTCTGTTAGACGGTGCCAAAGGGCAGGACTAGAGACCCTGGGGGTCTAGAGAGGGAAAAGGTCCCGCTCCTTCTTGTTCCCCTGCCGACCCAGTCAGCGCTGTTTCAGCAACAGCCCTTCACTCTGACCATGCCAGTTAATTTCTTGTTTTTATTTGTCAATCATAACTTTTAGCTCTGCAATCCCGTTAGACTTGGAGGGGAAGTAAGGAAAACATGGAACCCAAAGAACTGTAGGGAGAGCACAGTGACGGGCATCACGAGCAGATGGGATGCAGGGTGCCCTCCTGAGCTACAGGAGTGCTCTGCTGGTTAAGATCAGAGTTGTCCACAGCTGGCAATGGTGATCTTCCTGCCGGTCTTGCCGTTCTCAGACCCAAAGTGCTCCGTGGCTTCCACAATATTCATGCCTTCTTTCACTCTGCCAAAGACCACACGCCTGCCATCCAACCACTCAGTCTTGGCAGTGCAGATGAAAAAGCTGGGAACCATTTGTGTTGTGTTTGGCATTTGCCATGGACAAGATGCCAAGACTTATATGCTTTAGAAGTTTTCTTTTTCTTTTCTTTTTTAAAAGATTTGTTCATTTATTTGAAAGGCAGGGTTATAGAGGCAGAGGCAGACAGAGAAAAAGAGAAAGGTCTTCCATCCACTCGTTCACTCCCTCCCCCAAATGGCTGCAACGGCCAGAGCCAGCAGCTTCTTCTGGGTCTCCCACACGGGTGCAGGGGCCCACGCACTTGGCCATCCTCCACTGCTTTCCCAGGCCACAGCAGAGAGCTGGACTGGAAGTGGAGCAGCTGGGACTGGAACTGGTGCCCAGATGGGATGCTGGCTCTGCAAGCGGTGGCTTTACCCGCTACGCCACAGCGCCAGCCCCCAGAGGGAAGTTTTCCTCATCAACTTCTCTCCATAGATGGAGCTGCTCCCATGCCATTGTAGCATGTTAAGTTGCCACCCTGTCACATAAACCCTGGAATAATTCTCTGAAAGCAGGAACCCTTGTAACCAAATCCTTTCTCTCCGGAACTCAGAGCACAGAAGTTTTCTGCTGTCTTTGGAACTCTGTCTGCAAAGAGCCCAAAGGAGATGCAGCCCAAAGGCTGGCTGTTAATGGCAATGTCGTGTCGAAGAACACAGCTGATGGTGAGCAGCTGTGGGTGACAACGGCGTCTGCAAAGCCCAGGCCAGCTAATTTCAATTGCTAGGCTTGTGCCTCTTGGAGATCTTAGTCACAGCTGTGTGGGGCAAATCCTCTGAGTTCCTGGGGTCACAGTACCAGAGTTTAGTTGTCTGCTGTTGTGCAGCAAGTCACCCTCAGCTCCCCTAAGAACCCTAACTGGTTGTCTTTGGAAGATCATGTGTAAAGAATTCATTATTTTGAAAACTTTAAATAAAGTTCACTAAATATATTAAATAAACTTCAAAAAAATTGAAGTCTTATATTGATCTGTCTTTGAGTTCACTAACTCTGTCTCCCCTGTGTCTAGTCCACTTAAAAAAATTAGTATTTATTAGAGAGAGAGGGGAGGGAAGAGAGAGAGAGAGTGAGTGAGAGAGAGAGAGAGAGAGAGAGGAGTATGCATGCATGCGCAGGTGAGCTCCCGTCTATTGGTTCACTCCCCAAATGCCCACAAGGGTTGGGCTACGCCGGACCAAAGCAGGGAGCTAGAACACTATCCAGGTCTCCCACGTGGGTGGCAGGGGCCTAGGTACTTGAGCCATCACTGCTGCCTCATTAGGGTCTGGACTCGCAGAAAGCTGGAACCAGGAGCTGTGCTGTACGTAGGACACAGGCATCTGAACTGCCAGGCTAAATGCCTGCCCCCAGTCCTTCCTTAATCTTATCCAGCGAGTTCCTGGTTGTAGACAGTTCATTTTTACAATGTATACCTGCTTCTTATTTTTCCATTTGTTGATCTTTTCCTCTATTTTTATTTAATATATCTATTACACTTATTTTAAAGTCTTAACTCCAAATGTGGAGCAGTTCTAAGACTGCTTCTACTGTCTACTTTTCCTCTCAATTACTGGCCACATTTTCCGTTTCTTCAGATGGCTCATGCTTCTTATGTATGTGTGACATTATTATAAAGAACAGGATCCTAGAAACTGAAGCTGGTGTATCTCCCCTGCCCTCCTGTTCTTTTGAGGATTAGACAGACAGGATGAAAGGTGCATTACCTCCATTCACTGAGGGATTGGGCTTTAGTCAGGCTCACATATCTCAAATGCAGGCCTCCTGCCATAGCAGGTCTTGGTCTTCTAAGCAGAGACCGCATGAGCTTTCACTCTGCCTTTCCACCTGGTCTTTAGCCTTCTCTGCACACCCCTCCCCATCCTGCTGCCAATCAGCAAATGTCCCTGTAGGGAGAAAGTTGTACATTTGCAACTGTTCTAGATTCCGCCTGTTGCACCACTTACATACTAGCAATGGCTTCCCTGATTCATCCTTCCTCCAACAGAAGCCCTCTGCATAGACCCCGCCCACTATTCAACCCATGTTCAGATTTGGAAATTGTCTCCAGGGAAGAAAATAGCCTATGATCCCAGGTCACATGGCAGGGGCTCTCTTCTCAATGGACTTTCGCTGTAGTTCATCTACATCTCACTACTCCCACACATCTCTGATCTCTTCAATGTATTTTGTAATTTGTCTTTCTTTCCTAGTTGTTGGATTGAGAGTGATGGCTGTTGCTATCTACTACATCCTACCTGAAAGTAGATTTTTTGCATAGTTTTTTTTTTTTAAATAAACTCTTCCAGTGTACAATAAAACACAGACAAACAAAGTCACACAGGGGTTGGCCTAGCAGTTGGGTCTCCAGTTAGGAAGCCCTGTCTCACAGTGGAGTGCATGGGTCCAGTTCCGGGCTGTGGCTCCTGACCCCAGCTTTCTGGTAATGCACACCCGGGGAGGCAGCAGTGACGGCTCAGGTAACCGGGTTCTGGCCTCCTTTGTGGGAGATATGGACGGCATTCCCAGCTCTGAGCTTTGGCTCAGTTCAGCCCTGGCTGTTACGGATAAAAATTAAGAAAAACAAAAAGGCACTCAAAATAAATGCATAGTTTAAAATTGTTATAAGGTAAGCTCACTTATAGCTACCACCTAAGTTGAGGAAGGAACTTTGCACTCTGAGAGCCCTGCAAAATGTCCCTTTCTAGTCTCACTTTTTTTTTTTTTTAAAGATTTTTATTTAAGACAGGCAGAGCTACAGACAGTGAGAGAGAGGGAGAGGGAGAGGGAGAGAGAGCGAGAGAGAGAGAGAAAGGTCTTCCTTCCGTTGGTTCACTCCCCAAGTGGCTGCAATGGCCAGAGCTACGCTGATCCGAAGCCAGGAGCCAGGTGCTTCCTCATGGTCTCCCATGTGAGTGCAGGGACCCAAACACTTGGGCCATCCTCTACTGCTTTCCCTGGCCATAGCAGAAAGCCAGACTGAAGAGGAGCAACCGGGACTAGAACTGGCGCCCATATGGGATGCCGGTGCTGCAGGCGGAGGATTAACCTAATGCATTACAGCGCCGGCCTCGCTTACTATTTATTTTAAGATTCATCTATTTTACTTGAAAGGCAGTTACAAAGAGATAGAGATAGAGATAGAGAGATAGAGAGATAGAGATAGAGATAGAGATAGAGATAGAGATAGAGATAGAGATAGAGAGAGAGAGAGAGAGAGAATGAGAATCTTCCATCCACTGGTTCACTTCACAAATGGCTGCAACAGCTGAGACAGAGAGACATCTTCCATCCGCTGTTCACTTCGCAGATGGCTGCCAACAGCCAGGCTGGGCCAGATTGAAGCCAGGAGCCTGGAACTCCTTCCAGGTCTCCAGCCCGGGTGCAGGGGTCTAAGCACCTGGGCATCCTCCATTCCTTTCCCAGGTGCATCAGCAGGGAGCCAGATCAGAAGCAGAGCAGCCGGGACTCGAACCTGTGCTCACATGAGAAGCTGGTGGCCCAAGCCCATGTGTCACAACTCTGGCTCCTGCCTTTCTAATCTTTAAAAAGTTATCTTTCCACCCAATACCTCACGTCAACCTACTGATGATCTGCGTACTTTATACACTGATCCATCCCTGATGAGAAATGCAAATTGTCAGGTTCTGCACTTCTCCCTTATGCACATAGCCTCCATTTCAAAAAAACAACATTGGGCTAGTTGACACCAACTATCTTCCTCTGTTTCTCTAAGCACAAAATAAAAGAAGGCTATTCCTGAAAAAATACATAAGCAAGGAGTCAAATCATACCTACAAGAATAAAAGACTTAACAAAGGAAGATCGTAAGGGAGGAAAAAGAAAAGAACTACAATAGAACTAGAAAACAAGAAGCAAAATGGCAGTAGTAAGACCTTACTTATAACTAATTACCTTAAATGTAAGTGGATTAAATTCTCCAGTGTAAACAACATAGAGTAGGGTCAGAATTATGTGGTAGTGGTTTAAGCTGTCACTGGTGACACTGCCATTTCACATCAGAGTGCTGGTTTAAGTCCTGGCTAGTCTACTTATGATCTAGCTTCCTGCTAATGTGCCTGGCAAGGCAGTAGAAGATGGCCCACGAACTTAGGCCCCTGCCACCTTTGTGAGAGACCATTATGCAGTTCCTGGTCTTAGATCTGGCTATCACAGTCATTTGGGGAGTGTGTTGGTAGATGGAAGATTTCTCTATCACTCTGCTTTTTCAAATCAATCAACCAATCTTTTTTTTTTTTTTTTTTAAAGTCATTTAGTAATTGAATGGAGAGACGCAAACCCAACCAAATGCTGCTTACAAGACTTACTTCGCCTCTAAGGATGCAAAAAATTGAAAGTGAAATGATGGAATAAGACAGTCCATGCAAATGGAACCCAAAAGAAAGCCAGAGTAGCCATTTTTATAACAGATAAAATAGATTTTAAATCAAAAGTACTAAAAAGAGATAAGAAAAGTCATTATATAATGACAAATGGTTCCATCTAGCAAGAGGAAATAACAGCTTTCTCTCTCTCTCTCTCTCTCTCTCTCTATCTATATATATATATAAAGAGAGAGCTGTTATTATATATTATATATTTCTAATATATATAGTTATACCCAATATCAGAGCACCCAAATACATAAAGCAAATATTAAAGAGTTAAAGGAAAATATATATTCCAATACAAGAATAGTAAGGAAATTTCACACCTCACTTTGAGAAATGGACAAATCATCCAAACAGAAAATTAGCAAAGAAACAGTGAAATTAAACTATACCCTAGATCAGCTGGATATCATAGACATCCACAGAACACTGCATACTACGACACAGAATACACAGTGTTCTCAATAGGACATGGAGCAGTCTTCAGAACAGATCATATGGTTGGTCAAAAAGCAAATCTCAAAAAATTTAAAAACATTGAAATCATATTGAGTACCTTTTCCTTTTCAATTTATTTATATTTTATACTTAGAAGAGCAAAAAGAGAGACAGAACTCCAAATGCCTGCAATGACCAGGGATGGGCTAGGCCAAAGCTGGAAGCCAGGAAATCATGGTCTCCCATGTGGGTGGCAGAGGCCTAAGCACCTGAGCCACCCACCTGCAGCTGCCCCAATTTCAAGACAGCAGGAAGTCAGAATCAGGAGCAGAGCTGGGCTCAGACCCTGTACTGATACGTGATATGGTCATCTTCAGCAGTGTCTCAACTGCTAGGTCAGATGTCCAACTTGCAAATGTCTATCCTGATCTGAATGAAGTAAAACTAGTAGTCAGTAACAAAAGAACTTTGGAAACTACATAAACACATGGAAACTAGTTACTGCTGAACAAACAACGGGTCAAGGAAGAAATTAAAGAGTCTTGAGGGGCTGGCGCTATGGTGCAGTGGGTTAAAGCCCTGGCCTGAGTACCTGCATCCCATATGGGCGCCGGTTCTAGTTCCAGCTGCTGCTCTTCCGATCCAGCTCTCTGCTATGGCCTGGGATAGCAGTGGAGGATGGCCCAAGTGCTTGGGCCCTTGCACCCGTGTGGAGACCCAGAGGAAGCTCCTGGCTCCTGACTTTGAATCAGCGCAGCTCTGGCTGTTGTGGCCATCTGGGGAGTGAACCAGTGGATGGAAGATCTTTCTCTCTGTCTCTACCTTTCTCTGTAACTCTTTCAAATCAATAAAATAAATCTTTAAAAAAAAAAGAGTCTTGAAACAAATGAAAATGGAAACGTAACATAACAAAATTTGTGTAAAGCAAAAGAAGTACTAAGAAGGAATTTTATAGCAATCAATGCCAACATCAAAAAAGCAGAACAGGGATAGGCATCTGGCCTAGGGGGTAAGATGAAGACATTAGCTAAAACATTCATCATCCCCCATCAGAGTACCTGACTCCATTGCTAATGTGCACCCTGGGAAGCAGTGGGAATGACTCAAGTAACTGGGTTCATGCTACCCACATGGGAGACCTAGACTGAGTTCCTGGTTCTTGGAACTTCTGCTCCTTGCAAGCTGGCATCCCATACTAGAGTGCTAGTTCAAGCCCAGCTGCTCTGCTTCCAACCCACCTTCCTGATGATGCACCTGGGGAGGCAGTTAGACGACGGTCCCAGTACTTGGGCCACTGCTACCCATGGAGGAGACCAGGATGGATTCCTGGCTTCTAGCATCAGCCTAGCTAAGCCTGGCTGTTGTGGCCATTTGGGGAATGAACCAGAGGATGGAAGGTCTCTCTGTCTCTGTCTTTCCAATAAATAAATAAATCTTTTAAAAAAATCTTAAAGATAATATTTCTGCCAAGACACTGTGGCAAAAAGTGTCCTACATGAAGGACCTCTGTGGGTGAGATCCCAGTGGAAAGAAGTGGTCATCAAAGAAGGATGCACTTTTCTCTGAAGGGAGGAGAGAACCTCCACTTTGCTTATGGCCTTGGCTAAATACTGAAGGAGTTTGTGGGTTCCAAAGGTTTCTATAGCCTAGGAAGCTCATGTGAAGAGCCTCGGATGATCACTGATGTCAGACATAAGAGTGTTAACTGTTAAATTAACAGGAGTCACTGTGCACTAACTTCCCATGCAGGACCTCTGTCCTCAAAGAGTTGCATTATGAGAGTTAATAGTAAAACTTGTTCTCAAAGATTTACTTTGTTTTAGTGTACTAAATGGAGGATATTTTTATGTCTCATAAGTTATAGTTATGTCTAAGTGCTTGCAAAAGATGTATCATTCTTGGGTTCCTCGTTAAAGTTAATTAAGTTTCTAAAAAAGAAGAATGCTTTAAAAAAAAGGAAGTGAAATTAACTTCAATATGCAATGATTTTGAACAGCCCTTGTCTCAGCTGTTGAGGAACAGTTTTTTTTTTTTCCCCATACTATTTGTTGAACTCTTTACTTAGTATAGAGTTAATCTTTTGTGCATAAAGTTGATCCAAAATAGATCTTATTTAAAAATAAAACTGGGAATAAGAGAGGGAGGAGGAAGAGGGGTGGGAGTGTGGGTGGGAAGGTGGATACGGTGGGAACAATCACTATGTTCCTAAAATTTTATTTATGAAATGCATGAATTTTGTATTCCTTAAATAAAAGGTTTCTTTGGGGGGGGGGGAACCTAAAATAAATTTAATCAAAGAAGTGAAAGATCGCTACAACAAAAACTATAAAACATTTATGAAAGAAATTGATGACATGAGAAATGGAAACACATTATGTGTTAATGAATTGGAAGAATAAATATTGTTAAAATGTCCATACTACCTAAAGCTATTTACAGATTCAATATGATCCCTAACAAAACACAAATGACATTCTTCTCAGAACTAGACTATAAAGAATTTGTATGGAGGCAAAAAAGACCTGGAATAGCCAAAGCAACCTTAAGCAAAAAGAAAAATGTAGAAGCCTTATACTACCTGACTTTCTCTAATTCTCCTTTTCAAATAAATAAAATAAATCTTTTTTTAAAAGATTTATTTTATTTATTTGAAAGATAGAGTTATAGAGAGAGGTAGAGACAGAGAGAGAGGTCTTCCATCCGCTGGGTCACTCCCCAGATGGCTGCAATGGCTGGCGCTGCACTGATCTGAAGGCAGGAGCCAGGAGCCTCTTCTGGGTTCCCACATGGGTGCAGGGGCCCAAGGACTTGGACTATCTTCTACTGCTTTCCCAGGCCATAGCAGAGAGCTAGATCAGAAGTGAAGCAGCCAGGACTAGAACCGGCACCCATATGGGATGCCGGTGCTTCAGGCCAGGGCTTTAACCTACTGTGCCACAGCGCTGGCCCCATAAATAAATCTTAAATTAAAAAAGGAAAATAAACAGTCTTTTCAATGAATGGTACTAGGAAAATGATATCCACATGAGGAAGAGTGACACCAGATCCCTGTCTCTTATTATGTACAAAAACAGACTCAAAGCAAATTAAAGACCTATACACGAGAACTGAAACCTTGAAACTATTAAAAAAGAAAATATGGTGGGGCCGGTGCTGTGGTACAGCAGGTTAACGCCCTGTTCCTGAAGCACCAGCATCCCATATGGGTGCCAGTTCAAGACCCAGCTGCTCCACTTCTGATCCAGCTCTCTGCTGTGGCCTGGGAAAGCAGTGGAAGATGGCCCAAGTCCTTGGGCCCCTGCACCCAGGTGGGAGACCTGGAAGAAGCTCCTGGCTCCTGGCTTCAGATCAGCCCAGCTCTGGCCATTTCAGCCATTTGGGTAGTGAACCATGGGATGGAAGACCTCTCTCTCTGCCTCTCCTTCTCTGTGTAACTGTGACTTTCAATAAATAAATAAATCTTTTTTTTTTTTTTTAATAAAATACAGGGGAAACACTTCAGAAAGTTGGATTGGAAAGGACTCTTTCGGATCGGACCCCAGAAGCAAAATTGACCAATGGGACTTCATCCAACCAAAGAGCTTCCGTGCACCAGAGGGAACAATCAACACAGTGAAGAGACAGAATGGAAGAAAACAGTTCAAGTTATACCTCTGACCAGGGCTTAATCTCCCGAATAATAAGGATCCAAACAAATCGCATAAAAAATCCCATTAAAAAACGGGAGTAAATCTAAACAGACCTTTCTCAAAGAAAGATGTACAGATGGCTATCAGGTACACATAAAAAAATGCTCAATATGGTTAATCATCAGGAAAATGCAAATCAAAACCATAATGATACTGCTTCACTTAGAGTGAGGTGGCCACCATAAAAAAACACAAGGATAACAAATACTGGTGAGGATGTGGAGAAGAGGGAACCCTTATATGCTGTTGGTAGGAATGCAAATTAGTATAAATATTGTGGCAAACAGTATGCAGGTCCCTGAAAAAACTAAAAACAGAACTACCGAATGATCTAGGAATCCTACGAGGTATATATCCAAGGGAAATGAAATCAGGCAGCTGAGCAGGCATCTGCACTCCCATGTTTAATGCTGTATTGTTCACAAGAGCTAAGAAATGGAAACAACCTAAATGTTTAATATCAACTAATAAATGAAGAAAGTGTGGTACAGGTACACAAAGGAATACTGCTTAGCCATAAAAGGATGAATGGTTGTCATTTGCAACAACATAGATGGAACTAGAAGTCATTACATTAAACAAAATAAGCTAAGCACAGAAAGCCAAGGACTGCCTGATAACAAGCACACATAAAGTCTTAAAAAGATGATGAGAGGGACCGGCGCTGCGGTGTAGTGGGCAAAGCTGCTGCCCGCAGTGGCGCATCCCATATGGGTGCCAGTTCTAGTCCCAGCTGCTCTTCTTCTGATCCAGCTCTCTGCTATGGCCAGGGAAAGCAGCAGAAGATGGACCAAGTCCTTGGGCCCCTGCACCCACATGGGAGACCCGGATAAGGCTCCTGGCTCCTGGCTTCGGATCAGTGCAGCTCTGGCCGTTGCAGCCATTTGGGGAGTGAACCAACAGAAGGAAGACCTTTTTCTCTGTCTCTCCCTCTCACTGTCTGTAACTCTACCTCTCAAATAAATAAAAAAAAAATTCTTTAAAAAAAATAAAAGGCCTAAATCTTTGGGCCTCTCCACCTGCATTGGAGACCCGGAAGAAGCTCCTGGCTCCTGGCTTCAGTTCGGCACAGCTCTGGATCGGCGCAGCTCCAGTCCAGCTGTTGTGGGCAACTAGGGAGTGAAACAGTGGATGGAAGACCTCTCTCTCTCTCTGAGTAACTCTGACTTTAGACAGGAGGAATAAGTTCAAAGATATAATGTACAACACCATGACTGTAAGTGTATTGTATACTTGAAAAGTGTCGGAGTAGATTTTTGGTGTCCTCATCACAAAAAAATGAAAAGCCTTTTAGTTGGCTTGATCCAGTCATCCTACGATGTGTGTCTATTGCAAAATATGCTGGTCACCATCAATAAGTATTTGCATGTCGATTAAAAATCAATTTAAAAATGCTTAAAATATTTTTTTATTTTTTGACAGGCAGAATGGACAGTGAGAGAGACAGAGAGAAAGGTCTTCCTTTGCCGTTGGTTCACCCTCCAATGGCCGCCGCAGCCGGTGCACGGCGCTGATCCGATGGCAGGAGCCAGGTACTTATCCTGGTCTCCCATGGGGTGCAGGGCCCAAGCACTTGGGCCATCCTCCACTGCACTCCCTGGCCACAGCAGAGTGCTGGCCTGGAAGAGGGGCAACCGGGACAGAATCCGGCGCCCCGACCGGGACTAGAACCCAGTGTGCCGGCGCCGCAAGGCGGAGGATTAGCCTAGTGAGCTGCAGCGCCGGCAAAATATTTTTAATCTTTCTAGCCTTTATGATCAACTGAAAACTTTTTCTGGAAAGCCTATGGTAAATTCACTGAATTGTGAATCCTCTAATGCTCTAAGTTGGCTGTAACTGTTTCCTTAAAACTGTCCTAGGTGTCCTTAAAAAAATTGAAAAGTATTTAAAAAAAAATCACCTCTCAACAATGTTGAGGCAAGACACACCATCCTGGCCACCCACGGCATACAGAAAGCCTCCAAGTACTGCCACACCAACACTCGTCCTGCAGGTGCTTGTAGGGGCCACATCACTGCTCCACTGGTTTGTTTTGGGGTCATACCTGTAAAGAACACATCAAGAGCAGAGTTCTTATTCCACAAAGGAAGTCTGGCTATGTTACATATTTCAAATCAAAGGATTGATATATGTTATCTCCCTTAAATAAGGGCAGATTAATAACTAAAATACATGGAAACCTATTTTGATCTTTGAAATTCATTTGTATATAATAAGCTGTATATGAATATATATTTTAAAAAATCAAAACAGTATCAACAAAACTAATTTTCCCTTTGAGTTCCACTTGAACTCTGGTCTCTTCCCATTATGATTGGCATATACTCTTTAATACTTTTCAGTAAAATGTTTTCAAATAAGTATACATGTACCCATATGCACATGCATCTGTGAGCTTGTTTTATTTACATAAATATATGTCCACAGTAGGCACTGTTTCTGTTCAAGATATTTGAGATCTATTTATAGAAGTATAGCACAAGAGATTCCTTTTGAACTATTTTATAACACTGTATATGCCACGTCACTTAATCATATTCCTATCCATATATCCTTTGACTATTTCCAATATGTTGCTATTAAAAACAGTGATTATTCTTGTATCTTTCTCCCTGTGCAAATGGATAAAGACTAGAAAATGGATAAAGACTAGAATCGTTGGGGCAAAGAATATATTCATTTTTACTTTTATTTTTTAAGATTTAATTTATTTATTTGAGAAGATGAGTTACAGGGAGAGGGAGAGACACAGATAAAGGGCTGCCATCCATTGGTTCACTCCCAAAATGGCCACAACAGTGGGATGGCTGGAGCCAGCAGCTTCTTCTAGGCCTCGGATGTATGTGCAGGGGCCCAAGGGCTTTCTCAGGCCACAGCAGAGAGCTGGATTGCAAGTGAAGCAGCTGGGACTCGAACTGGCGCCCATGTGGGATGCTGGCACTGTAGGTGGCGGCTTTACCCACTATGCCACAGTGCTGGCTCCCAAAATCTTTATTTTGATATCTACAGGCTTCAATGTAACTGAGATATAAATATTTAATTATTTTGCTTATATTTGTTTAACTGGTTTACTTATTTATTTTAAAAATATCTTAGTTTTATTTCATGATTCTAGAATTGACGACACTTTATTTCATAAAATACAGTTAGCATTCCCTTGGTATATTTAAGTGCACTCCCCTAGCCACTCCACTTTTATGGAACTGATTCCTCGGTGTTTTTCCAGCCACAATGGGAACTGAGTTGCTGCATGGTTTCAGAGGTGTGTTGTGGAAATACCAAGGATCACCTTAAATCAACATCATGGAAAGGAAAAGGGTGCATGAGAGCAAGAAGCTTTTAAAACATCAGTTACTGTAAGGTTTCCATTGTGCCCTGTGTGATAGATATTATGGATAAAGGCAGCTCAACAATTATAGCACAATGGATTAGGAACAAGCTTGTTAAAGATACATAAAGAATAAAGGCGTGAGAAACTAATTTATTTGCATGACCATCAGAGAATTTTATGTAATGATTAACATTTGATTCTTGAAGGATAAGTAAGTCTTAAAAGGGCAAATATTCCAGGGAAGAAAGCAAGCATACACATAGGGAAACAGACATGAAAGACGATGGTGTGCTGGGGCTGGCGCTGTGGCGCAGCAGGTAAAGCCGCCGCCTGCAGTGCTGGCTTCCCATTTGAGCACTGGTTCAAGTCCCAGCTGCTCTGCTTCTGATCCACCTCTCTGCTATGGCCTGGGAAAGCAGTGGAGGATGGCCCAAGTCCTTGGGCCCCTGCACCCCCATGGGAGACCAGGAAGAAGCACCTGGCTCCTGGCTTCAGATCAGCGCAGCTCCAGCCGTTGCAGCCGTCTGGGGAGTGAACTGGCGGCATCCTCTCTGCCTCTCCTCTTTCTACATAATTCTCACTTTCAAATAAATAAATCAAATCTTTAAAAAAAAAAAAAAGACAGTTGTGCCAGGAACTGTGAGCAATTTGTTGGGTCCGTAGTTGCATGTTTAGGGAATGGTGCAATCCAATGCAAAGTGGAAAAACAGGTGGAGAACAGATCATAGAGGACTTGTACGTCATGCTACAAGGATTAGGGTGCCAACCAGTGCCACAGACTCAAGTCACATCTGTTTCCTAATTAGTATCTCAAATGACACTGCACGTACAATAGAGAAAACATTTCAAGCCCTCTTTACTCACCTTTCAACACTATTGAGATAAGAGGATCCATCATGGCCTCCCACTGCATATAACAGGTCATCAAGGACACTGACCCCAACTCCACATCGCCTTTTGCTCATTGAAGCTACCATGCGCCATTCATTTGTCTGTGGATCGTATCTTTCAACACTGGAAATGGCATCTCCACTGCACCAACCACCGACTAAGGAAGAAACAGAAATGATCAAGAGGATGTGCCCTAAGGCAAACTGTATCAGTCCCTGCTAACCTCACTGTGGATTAATGTGTGACTAAGCAAATGTCTCTAGAAGTAGGTCCAAATACAGTCATAACTTTCATTTATTCCACTGGGATTGCTATAACCTTAATTAATTTTCTAAATACATTAGTATCATGTCCACTTGACAAAGAAGGACAATGACACCTATTCAAATAGAATTGTAAGGTAATATCCTATATAATGGATAAAACACTGAATTTAGTTAGAAAATTAAGGTTTGATTGTTGCTTCTACCAGTTCTGCAATGTTGGGGAAATCCTGAGCCACTGTTTCCTCATTTGTAAAATAAGGAATCAAAATTAAAAAGTGGAAAAATACTAACAATGTATAAAAAGGATGATACAACATGACCAAGTAGGTTTTATCTGAGTAGACAAGAAGGTTCAAATTTTAAAAATCATATCACCAGGCTAAAAAAGAAAACTCAGAATTTTTTTTTTTTTTTTTTTTTTTTTTGACAGGCAGAATGGACAGTGAGAGAGAGAGACAGAGAGGAAGGTCTTCCTTTGCCGTTGGTTCACTCTCCAATGGCTGCTGCGGCCAGTGCGCTGCGGCCAGCGCAACGCGCTGATCCGAAGCCAGGAGCTAGGTGCTTTTCCTGGTCTCCCATGCGGGTGCAGGACCCAAGGACTTGGGCCATCTTCCACTGCACTCCCGGGCCACAGCAGAGAGCTGGCCTGGAAGAGGGGCAACCGGGACAGAATCCAGCGCCCCGACCGGGACTAGAACCCGGTGTGCCGGCGCCGCAAGGCGGAGGATTAGCCTATTGAGCCACAGCGCCGGCCAGAATTTTTTTTTTTTTTTAAGATTTATGTATTTATTTGAAAGTCAGAGTTACACAGAGAGAGGAGAGCCAGAGAGAGAGAGGTCTTCCATCCGATGGTTCACTCCCCAGATGGCTGCAACAGCCGGAGCTGCATCGATCCAAAGCCAGGAGCCAGGAGCTTATCCGGGTCTCTCACGTGGGTGCAGGGACCCAAGGACTTGGGCCATCCTCCACTGCTATCCCAGGCAGTAGCAGAGAGCTGGATCAGAAGCGGAGCAGCTGAGACTTGAACCAGTGCTCAAATGGGAAGCCGGCACTGCAGGCGGCGGCTTTACCCGCTGCGCCACAGTGCCAGCCCCGAAAACTCAGAATTGTATCAACAGATGCAGGAAAAGTATCTGACAAATTCAATACACATTCCTCATAAAAACTCTCAAAAAACTGGGAACTTCTGCTTAATAAAGAATAGTTACAAAATGCCTTCAGCTAGCATTATACTTAATGGTAAGAGTTAAAGCTTTCTAAGATAAAGAACAAGGCAAGAATGTTCCCTCTCATTACTGATTTCCAGCATCATACTGGAAGTCCTAGCTAATGCTGTAAGACAAGAAAAGGAAATAAAAGGCATACTATTTAAGAAGAAACTGTCGGGGCCATGCTGTGGCGTAGCAGGTAAAGCTGCTGCCTGCAGTGCCAGCATCCCATATGGGTGCCGGATCAAGTCCTGGCTGCTTCACTTTCGATCCAGCTCTCTGCTGTGGCCTGGGAAAGCAGTGAAGATGGCCCAAGTCCTTGGGCCCCTGCACCCCATGTGGAAGACCCGGATAAGGCTTCTGGCTCCTGGCTACTGATTGGTGAAGCTTCAGTCATTGCGGCTAACTGGGGAGTGAACTAGCAGATGGAAGACCTCTCTCTCTCTTTCTGCCTCTGCTTCTCTGTAACAACTTTGCCTTTCAAACAAATAAATAAACCTTAAAAAAAAAAAAAAAAAAAAAAAAAAGAAGCCAGTTAGGGCTCCCATGCCCATGTTTGGAATACCAGGGGTTGATATCTGGCTCCCTCTCCTGACTTGGGCTTCCTGCCTCCTGGACCCTTGGAGGCAGCTATAGGAACCTACCAAGATACCTTTCAGTAGGTGAATGGATAAACTATGGTACATCCAGACAACAGATAATGCTGTAATAAAAAATGAGCTATCAAACCATGAGAAGACATGGATGAAACTTAAAAAAAGAGGCCAGTCTGAAAAGTTACTGTGACATTGTGAAATATGTATTTGGTCTTCACCTCCACTTCCCTACCTATAACTCTTAAAATCATTGGAATCTCTAAAGTGATACTTATGTTTTTGGATGGCAATGAGTTGACCTTTGGCTGGCAGCCTCTTGGTAGCTTCAGGATAGGGGCAAGGACCAAGGTGTGCTTAGAGTGCTGGGACTTTTAGTCCTATCCACCATCCTAAGGGGAAGGGGAAGGAACTGAAGGTTAAGTTGATCACCAATGACTTAAGATTTAATCAATTATGCACATTATACTGAAAACTTCATAAAAACCTGAAAGCATGAGGTTCAGGAAGCTTCTAGATAATCTGAGCACATGGAGGTTCCTGAAGGGTGGTGGACCTGGACAGGGCTTGTAAGATCTGTGCATCTCTGCATGTGATCCTTTCAATGTCATTTATTTATTTATTTATTTATTTATTTATTTATTTATTTTTTGACAGGCAGAGTGGATAGTGAGAGAGAGACAGAAAGGTCTTCCTTTTGCCGTTGGCTCACCCTCCAATGGCCGCCACGGCTGGTGCGCTGCGGCCGGCACACCGTGCTGATCCGATGGCAGGAGCCAGGTGCTTCTCCTGGTCTCCCATGGGGTGCAGGGCCCAAGCACTTGGGCCATCCTCCACTGCACTCCCGGGCCACAGCAGAGAGCTGGACTGGAAGAGGGTCAACCGGGACAGAATCTGGCGCCCCGACTGGGACTAGAACCCGGGGTGCCGGAGCCGCTAGGTGGAGGATTAGCCTATTGAGCCGTGGCGCCGGCCTCAATGTCTTTTATTTTTAAAGGTTTTATTTATTTGAGAGGTAGAGTTACAGACAATGAGAGGGAGGGAGGGAGGGAGAGAGAGAGAGAAAGAGAGAGAAAGAGAGAGAAAGAGAGAGAAAGAGAGAGAGGTGTCTATCGTCTGCTGGTTCATTCCCCAAATGGCCACAATGGCCAGAACTCCAAATCCAGGAGCCAGGAGCCAGAATCTTCCTCTGGGTCTCCCATGTGGGTGCAGGGGCCCAAGGACCTGGGCCATCTTCTACTGCTCTCCCAGACCACAGCAGAGAGCTGGACTGGAAGAGGAGCAGCAGAGACTAGAACCAGCACCCATATGGGATGCTGGTGCCACAGGCGAAGGATCAACCCACTGCGCCACAGTGCCAGCCCCTTTTTAATGTCTTTTATAGAAAACCACTAAGTATAGGAATTTTCCTGACTTCACAAACCACTTGAGCAAATTAAAACCAAACAGGCAGTGTAGGAACAGTGATTTGTAGTCTATTGGTCGGAAGCACGGGTAAAACAAACTGGGGCTTGTAAATGGCATCTAAAAGGGAGGGAAACCTTGGGGACTGAGCCCTCAACACATGAGATTTGACACTATCTCAGGCAGATAGTGCTGGAACTGAACTGGGGAAGAGGATGCCCAATTGATGTCCACTGCAAAACTGATTGCTTGCTTACTGGTGGAGAGAAATCCTTACACCTTTTGAGGTCATAGAATTCTTCTATGTTGACTGTTGTGATCTGAGAGCAGAGGGAAACATGGTTTGTTTTTCTGACTCAGTTATGTGGTTCCAACTATATTACATTCTGGATAAGGCAAAACAAAGGAGACAGCAAAAAGAGTAAACGGGGACTGGTTCGTGTCTGGGCTGTTCTACTTCCGATCCAGCTCCCTGCCAATGTGCCTGGGAAAGCAGTAGAAGATGTTTCACGTGCTTGGGCCCCTGTACCCATGCGGGAGACCTGGAGGAACCTCCTGGCTCGGCTTCCATCTGGCCCAGCCCTGGTCATTGTGGCCACCTGGGGAGTGAACCAGCTGATGGAAGACTTCTCTCTTTTTGCCTCTGCCTCTCTCTCTTTACAATTCTGCCTTCCAAATCAATAAATAAATCTTAAAAAAAAAGTTCAAGAAAAATACATTTTATAACTAGGCATGGGCTTAACTGTTTTGCTCCAGAATAATGTTATCTCTTAATTCTATTTTCCATGAACTTTTTGAAATCCTCTTGTAAGTATCTAAAATGAGTTAAAAAAAAAAAACTTGTATATAGTACTAGATAAACGTAATGTGCTATCAAAAGCCAAAAAACAACAACTCAGAATCCTCTTTTTCTTTTATTATATTAGAGAGACAGTTTTTGGCTGATCAACTCATGATCTCTTAATACATACCGTTGTGACTAAAACAGTACTAAACTTCTAAAATCACAAAATATTTTGCTTTCTGTTTAGTCTATAGTCTGCACTGAATTCTAAACTATCAAATACAACATTTATGATCAGAAAACACTGAAGACATTATATTTTTCACAAGTGAGTGTTAGGGACTGAATGACTGTTTTCCGCCACTCCCAAATCCATATGTTTAAGTCTTTTTTTTTTTTTTTTTTTTTTTTTTTGACAGGCAGAGTGGACAGTGAGAGAGACAGACAGAGAGAAAGGTCTTCCTTTTTTTTTTTTTTGCCGTTGGTTCACCCTCCAATGGCCGCCGTGGCCGGCGCATCGCACTGATCCGAAGGCAGGAGCCAGGTGCTTCTCCTGGTTTCCCATGGGGTGCAGGGCCCAAGCACTTGGGCCATCCTCCACTGCACTCCTGGGCCACAGCAGAGAGCTGGCCCGGAAGAGAGGCAACCAGGACAGAATCCGGTGCCCCGACCAGGACTACAACCCGGTGTGCTGGCGCCACTAGGTGGAGGATTAGCCTCGTGAGCTGCGGCGCCGGCCTATGTTTAAGTCTTTTTTTTTTTTTTTTTTTTTTGACAGGCAGAGTGGACAGTGAGAGAGAGAGACAGAGAGAAAGGTCTTCCTTTGCCGTTGGTTCACCCTCCAATGGCCGCCGTGGCCGGCGCGCTGCGGCCGGCGCACCGCGCTGATCCGATGGCAGGAGCCAGGAGCCAGGTGCTTTTCCTGGTCTCCCATGGGGTGCAGGGCCCAAGCACCTGGGCCATCCTCCACTGCATTCCCTGGCCACAGCAGAGGGCTGGCCTGGAAGAGGGGCAACCGGGACAGAATCCGGCGCCCTGACCGGGACTAGAACCCGGTGTGCCGGCGCCGCTGGGCGGAGGATTAGCCTAGTGAGCCGCGGCGCCGGCCTATGTTTAAGTCTTAATCCATAGTTTGGCTGTACTTACAGATGGGACCTCTAAGGAAGTAAATGGGTTTATGTGAGTTAATAAGGGTGAGGATCGAACCCTATAAAATTACTGTTCCTGTGAGAAGAGACACCACAGCTCTTGTTTGTTCTCTCCACTGCCTGCCCCACCTCTCCACATGTGCACACACCAAACGGATGCCATGTAAGGACATAACAAGAAGGTAGCCATCCACAAGGCAGGAAGTGAACCCTGTCCAGACATTGAATTGGCTGGAATCTCGACTTTAGACTTAGAGCCTCCAGGAGTATAAGAAAATAATTTAACCACCATTCTATGGTATTTTGTTACGGCAGACTGAGCAAAGTAACAATATGAATAGGAAACAAACCATCCAACAAAAAACTAAAAAGAAAACAAAAAACAAAAACAAAAATACACCTCTTAAAATTCTATAAAGCTTTCCTGAGTGATTCCTGAAAAAAGTATGATTATGGCACATAACTGAATTGGTTAATCTTTCAAATATTTTTCATTTAAGAAATGAGGTTCTAAGAGTACTGCAAACACTTGCTTTAACTACTGGTTCCTAAGGGTGTCCCAAGCAACTTTCTGAGCCCAACTGAAAATGGAAAATGCTCCCAATCTTTTCTTCTAGATGGATTTGAAAGTTTACTTTGTTAATTTGATAATCTCAATATGATATATAAATTTTATTTTAGGATGGGTTCTTTTAAAGCAGAATAGTCAACTAATACTAAATCACAGCAAGTTTTATGGATATTAATTTGTTTAAATTTGAATTCTGTAATTGGATAAATGCCACGGGTTTCAGTATCCTAAATCTAAAATACAACTTGGCTAGAAATGTGAGGATTTATAGCACTTGAGACCTATAGCCTAATTACTAAATTTCAGTTATAATTTTATAATGGAAGTAATTTAAAACCAGCTTTTTACTGGATTAAATGGCTTTAAATCAAATAAGTAATACTTCATAAATGCTATTCTTCAACATCAAAGAAAAATAGGCTTTTAGAAAACAAAACTTAAGGTTTTTTGTGTGTGTGTGTGACTTAGGGATGTAAGAAAAGGAAAAGATTGTTTGGTTCTACTTTCATGGTGGTCTTAAGTGTAGCATGATTACCAGGGCAGCAAATGATGACATAACAGGGTATTACAGGCTGAATTATCTCTCTCTAAAATGTATATATTGAAACCAAACCTCCATTGTGACGATATAAAGAGACAGGGCTTTTAAGGAGGTAATTAGAGTTAAATGAGGTCATAAGAGGACTAACAGGACTGACTTTTTTTTTTAAGATTTATTTATTTATTTGAAAGGCAGAGTTACAGAGGGAGAGAGATACAGAGACAAAGACAATGATCTTCCCTCTGCTGGTTCACTCTCCAAATGGGTGCAGCAGCTGGAGCTGAGCTAATCTGAAGCCAGGAGCCAAGATTTTCTTCTGGGTCTTCCAACTGGGTAAGAAAGGCCCAAGCACTTGGGCCATCTTCCACTGTTTTTCCAGACACACTAGCAGGGAGCTGGATTAGAAGTGAAGCCTCCAGGACTCGAATCAGTGCACATATGGGATGCCAGAACCATAGGTGGCAGCTTAACCTGCTCTGCCACAGCACTGGCCCCTGGACTGATGTCCTTAGAAGAGAAGAAGCCATCAAAGATCTCTGTATGTGCACAGAGACAGGGCCATGTGAAGTTACAAGAGAAGGCAACTTGTATAAGCTCAAGAGAGAAGCCTCACCCAGGCTAGGGCACTCAGTTACGGCAGACCAAGCACACTAATACACTGGAACTGGGGTAGAACTATTGAAATTATGATTATAAGGCCAGCGCCGCGGCTTACTAGGCTCTAATCCTCCACCTAGCGCCGGCACACCAGGTTCTAGTCCCGGTTGGGGCGCTGGATTCTTTCCCGGTTGCCCCTCTTCCGGGCCAGCTCTCTGCTGTGGCCCGGGAAGGCAGTGGAGGATGGCCCAAGTGCTCGGGCCCTGCACCCGCATGGGAGACCAGGAGAAGCACCTGGCTCCTGGCCTCAGATCAGCACAGCGCGTCAGCCATAGTGGCCATTTTGAGGGGTGAACCAATGGAAGGAAGACCTTTCTCTCTGTCTCTCTTTTTATAGGATTCCTTGAAAACTTAATGAGGTCTGACAATTTATTCACCAATCTTTGGGAACCATAGACAGGTATGTAATGAGAGAGGGTGCAGATGTGTGTAGGTGTGGGCCTGCAAGTGTCTGAACTCACATGAGTATATGAACATGTACATGTGAATGTATATGTATAGGATGAAAATTTTAGAATGAATAAATAAGGATGGCAATAAAAATGATAAATTTGTTAGTAAAATGAGACATTAGGACACTGGGAGTATGGGAGAAGTCAGTGCATGAAGAATTAATTAATAATTATTTGAAATCTAAAACAAAATGAAGTAATGCTTCCAAAAGAGAAGGAAAAAGATCATGATGAGGATGAGAAAGAAGAAGAAGAAAATTTGGTATCTATTTGGTATGAGTTTTCTTTGAAAAGAAATGCTGTAATCTACTTGAAGAAAATTAGATGAACAAATTTCAGAAGAGGAAGCTATAAACATAAATTATCAAATCTGGCTTCCAAAACTATAGGAGAAGATATATTCCCACCTGCTAAGAGAAAATTAAATTAAACATGAAAAGACATTCAAGCGGTTAGCTGATGGGGAAGGGCACTATGTCCCAGAGGTTTAATTCCCTGATTAAAAGGAATAGAACACTTCAAATACTGAACTGGGACACAGGATCAGAGGAAGCCCATATCTAAGGAGTATGGAATTACTGAGCCTTGGAGGCTTAAATATGAACACTACACATACACCCCAGCTAGTCCATGAATCAGGATTTGAAAAAACTGTCAGGACATGAACTACTACAGGTTGAGTATGCCCTCTCTGGAATGCTGGTTGGATTATGGAATAAATGCATAGACTTTGCCAGCTGAGCATCTCTGATCCAAAAATCCAAAATCTGAAACTTTTTGAGTGTTGATATGATGCTCAAAACATTTCAGATTTTGTAGCATTTTAGATTTCTGAATTAGGGCCGCTCACCATATAAGAGGCTTTACTAAACAATGAAAAAGTAGTTATTCAGTTGAATGAGGGAGCTGACTTTACGTGGACAGAATTAAAGTACTTGAAATAGAAAGATCTCGAAGGTTTAGGGTTAGATAGTAGGAGCAAAATAACACAGCAGGTTGTTTTGGGGCTTAACCTAACTTGACAGGACTTGGAAACAGTCTAACTATTTAAGATAACTTTTTTGACAATTACAAGTAATTATGAGGTGACTTGTGCATTGAATGCAAATTACTGTATGTAACTCATTTCAACAAAACATCCAAGTAGTCTTTTGGAGAATACCACTGTTAGATAATGGATTAAGAATCAAGTTATATACTGGCTTATTACGTGTTTCTTATGACTAAGTATCACAGCTTTCCAAATGATTACTCAAGTGACAATTCTCACACGGGAAGATACTTTGCTTAGTCACAGTGTATTAAGATCCACACCTGCAAAGAGTACTTCTCCACATCGGATGGGTTTCCGTGGTCTTGTCCGTGGTCCTTGCATTAGAGGTCGTTCTTGAGGCAAGAGGAGGTAGTTTTTAGCCTCATCTACCAAGTCTCTGCAGAAAAAAAAATTGTGCCTTTATTCTAAATGTCTCAATAACATTGCTAGTCAAGTTTCAACACAGCTCAGGAATATTTAGGTTGGCAAGGAGAGGGAAGTATAAATCAGCTGAAACCAAGAATGCCAGCCAATATTAAAACTGACGCAAACATGAAAGCCATGTTGGCAATCACACTGAGTTGTGAACTTCCACATGACTTCATATCTCAGTGAAAATTTAACCAAAGACCAAACATGCTTAGAGTCAGCAAAATCTTACGGGGAACTAATAGCTATGATTAGATCACCAGCCTGCTTAGTTACCATATTCTGACAAATTTTATTGGATTCTGCAGGATATTGGAAAAGGAGCATATCAGTAGGGGCACCATAAGATATCTGATAGATTAATTAAAGTTATAAAACTGGGTCAAACATCGGATTTCTAAAAAGAAACGCTATACTGTCTCTTAATATTAATTTGCTCTCCAGTACCATCTGAATGGTTTAGTCTTAACAAGTTCACTGAGATAAAAACTTTTTTTTCTTTCTAATTAAGGTACTTTAAGGGAAGAATCTGGTAATTACATTTGTTAAATACAGTATCCCAATACAAACTATTTGGCATACTTATTTTGAGTCTTTTTAAAAAAGTTTATATATTTCAAAGGCAGAGTTACAGAGAGGAGAAGAGACAGCGACAGAGATCTTCCACCCGCTGGTTCACTCCCCAAATGGCCACAATGGCCAGGAGTTTCATCTGAGTCTCTCACATGGGTGGTGGAGTCCAGGTACTTAAGGTCATCCTCTGCTGCTTTTCCTAGGCACATTAGCAGGGAGCTGGATTAGAAGAGGAGCAGCCAGGACTCGAACCAGCAGGCAAATGGGATGCTGCTGTCACAGATAGTGGCTTAACCCACTATGCCACAGTGCCAACCCCTGTTTGAGTCTTTAAAGACACTCAGTGCCTGCAGAACTGTTATTACTCTCTCCCTCAATTCTGAAAGTATTTTCTATAGTATCCTATACTAAAAAGAGTAATTTATTCCTGCTTAGACCTGTACCAGGCAAGACACAGTAATGCACTTTCCAGTATAAGGCTTTGTTTGCTTAGGCTTCTTCTGAATTTATCCTAAAAACAAAAACAGAAACAGAAAAACTAAGTCAGTGATCAAGAGCTTTCTCTAGCTTCTCATAAAGACACCCATCCACTGGTTCATTCCCCAGCTGGGGCTGGGCCAGACTGAAGCCAGGAGCCTGGAACTCCATCTGGGTCTCCCACTTGAGTGGCAGGGGACATCTTTCACTGCCTTCCAGGCATGTTAGCTGAGAGCTGGATCAGAAGTGGAGCAGTCGGGACTTGAACCAGTGCTCACATGGGATGCTGGCATTGCAGGTGGTGGAGGCTGAATACACTATGCCACAATGCCGGCCCTGCACAAGATTAATATTAATAACAGTTACAGTCATGGGCTACTCCACTTTAGGTTCTTAATATATATTTATGCATTTAATTTTCATAGCAGCCTTATGGAGTAGACACTGCTATTAGTCCTACTTTATCAATGAAGAAATCGCAGCACAAAGAGGTTAAAGTAATTTGCCAAAGGTCTACACACTGGGAATTTTAAATATTATTTGAGGGGCCATTGCTGTGGCGCGGTGGGTTAAAGCCCTGGCCTGAAGCGCCGGCATCCCATATGGGTGCCGGTTCTAGTCCTGGCTGCTTCACTTCTGATCTAGCTCTCTGCTATGGCCTGGGAAAGCAGAAGAAGACAGCCCAAGTCCTTGGGCCCCTGCACCCATGTGGGAGACCTGGAAGAAACTCCTGGCTCCTGGCTTGGGATCGGCACAGCTCCGGCCATTGCGGCCATCTGGGGAGTGAACCAGCGGATGGAGGACCTCTCTCTGTCTCTGCCTCTCTCTGTAACTCTGTCTTTCAAATAAATAAAATAAATCTTAAAAAAAATATATTATTTGAGAGGCAGATAGAGATCTGAGAAAGAGATAGGGAGACAGAGAAGTCCCCTTTGCTGGCCCACTCCACAAACTCCTGTGATGGCAGGACTGAGCCAGGCTGAAACCAGGAGTTAGGAACTCAATCCAGGTCTCCCACTGGGATGGCTGGGATTCCACTACCTGAGCCATTACCACCAGACCCAGGGTGCACAATACCAGAAAGCTGAGATCAGAAGCAGAGCCAAGTCTCAAGCCCAGGCACTGTGATGTGGTACACTGGGGTCCATCAGCCAGGCCAAATGCCTGCCTCGGGTCTATTTATTTATTTATTAATTAAAGATTTATTTATTTGAAAGGCAGAGTTACACAGAGAGAGCAGGAGAGGCAGAGAGAGAGAGGTCTTCCATCTGCTGGATCACTCCCTAGGTGGCTGCAACAGCTAGAGCTGTGCCGATCTGAAGCCAGGAGCCAGGAGCTTCTTTCAGGTCTCCCATGCGGGTGCAGGGGCCCAAGGACTTGGGCCATCTTCCACTGCTTTCCCAGGCCATAGCAGAGAGCTGGATAGGAAGTGGAGCAGTTGGGACTTGAATCAGCGTCCATATGGGATGCCAGCACTGCAGGTGGTGGCTTTACCTGCTATGCCACAGCGCTGGCCCCCTGGGCCTGGGTCTTCTTTTAAAAGTGACTTCAGGGGTGGGTGTTTGGCACAGCAAATAAGATGCCCAAGTCCCATATCAGAGTATGTAGGTTCAAATTCTCTGTCTATTCCAGCTTCCTGCTAATGAGTTCTCTGGGAGGCAGCAGGCGATGGTTCAAGTTCTTGGGTTCCTGCTGCTCACGTGGGAGGCATGGATTGAATACCAGGCTCTTGGCTTCAGATCGGCTCAATCCTGGCTAAGAATCTAGAGAGTGAACCAGGAGATAGAATATTTCTGTCTGCCTGCGTCTTTCAAAATAAATAAGTAAAATGACTATGGGGCCAGTGGTTAGCCTAGAAAGTGAAGATACCTGCATTCCACATCAGAGTGCCTGGGTTTGATGTCGAGTTCTGGCTCCTGACTCCAGCTTCCTGCTGATAAAGACCAGTGAGGGGACAGCAGTGATGGCTCAATACCCACGTGGGAGACCGGATCCCCAGCTCTCACTTTCCCCAGGCTGTTTTAGGCATTTGGGAAGTGAGCCAGTGGATGGGAGTGCTCCCTGTCTCTCCTGAATCTCAAATAATAAAACAAATAAACAAGCACAGAAGAAAGCTACTTCATAGGCTCCTGTGCTCTCTACATCAAAACCAGTGCAATCTGTTTTATGCTTAATCAGGAAAGCATACCCATGTATCGTTTCTTTAGAGTTCACCATATGGTTTTCCTTCTTGCTATTGCAAATATTTAGGGGAAGTAATTACCATTTATCTGCTTCTTTAATTTAAAAGACAAACATCTAAATCCCCCTTTAGCATCTCCTATTAAAGGAACAGGTCTTGGATTATGGAAGAAATGTGAGCAAATCCTCATGTCCTACTTCTGTTCTGAAGTCAGGGATAATTCCATAAGAATGGTACTTACGGGACACTATGTGATTTCTGTTTTATAATGCTCAAGTCAGGGTAAGCTTATCCATTACCTCAGACATTTATAATTTCTGTTAAAAAATTAAAAATCCTTTCTTCCAGCTTTAAAAACATATCTAGTGCATTATCATTATTTATAGTCATCCTACTAGTTCCTGTGACCATCTTTTCTCCTTCCTTCCTTTTCCCCTACTCTCCATAGCATTTGGCAAGCATTATTCTACTCTAATTCACTTATTTATATATTATTTATTTTAAAGGCAGAAAGAGAATACAGAGCGTTCTTTGATGCACTGGTTTACTCCCCAAATATCTACAGCAGCTGGGACTGGCATTCCAGCCAGGTCTCCTATGTGGATGGCAGGGACCCAAGTATGTGAGCCATCACCTGCTGTCACCCAAGGTACATATTAGCAAAGAGCTACATTGGAGTGGAGTTGGAACTCAAACCCAGGCACTCTGATATGGGACACTTGCATTCTAAGTGGCATCTTAACCACCATATCAAATACCTGTTCTCTCTACTTCTCTCAAGAGAAATGTTTTCAGATTCTACATATGAGTGGGATCATGCAGTATTGTCTTTCTGTGCCTGGTTTATTTCATTTAACATAATATTCTCCATTTTGATCCATGTTGTTACAAATGACAAGAGTTCATCCTTTTTTTTATGGCTGAATAGTATCCCATTGTATATGCACAGCACACTCATCCACTCCTCAGCTGATGGATAGAATTCCAAATTTCTTTAATCACCAAGGGAGGATTAATGGTCAATGTAGTTTGAAGAGTTCTGAGTACCAACTTTTTTGCTTTTAAATTTGGAACATGGTTGGAGGAAAGCTGTTAAAAATGCCAGACGGCGCTGGCACCACGGCTTACTTGGCTAATCCTCCGCCTGTGGCGCCGGCACACCGAGTTCTAGTCCCAGTTGGGGCGCCGGATTCTGTCCCAGTTGCTCCTCTTCCAGGCCAGCTCTCTGCTGTGGCCTGGGAAGGCAGTGGAGGATGGCCCAAGTGCTTGGGCCCTGCACCCACATGGGAGACCAGTAGCGGCCATTTGGGGGGGTGAACCAACAGAAAGGAAGACCTTTCTCTCTCTCTCTCTCTAACGGAAAGGAAGACCCCTCTCTCTCTCTCTCTCACTGTCTAAATCTGCCTGTCAAAAAAAAAAAAAAAAAAAAAAAAAAAAAAGCCAGACGGCTGCATATTTGAAGCTAAATCTTAAAATCTGTCAAATTTGGAGATCATTACATTTTGTATATGAGTATATTATAGAGCCAGCCTAGTAGAATAGTTTTTTCCTCCTTTCTAAAAATATCCTTTTTTTTTTTTTTGGTCAAAACACGTTTAGAGGAGCAGTGCTGTAGTACAGCGAGCTAAGCTGCTGCCTGTAACACCAGCATTCCATGTCAGAGTCCCAGCTGCTCCACGTGCGATCCACTTCCCTGATGACGTGCCTGGGAGGCAGCGGAAGACGGCTCAAGGGCTTGGCCCCTGCTGCCCTTGCAGGAGACCTAGATGGTGTTCCGGGTTCCTGGCTTCAGCCTGGACTACCTCAGCTGTTGAGGCCAGGGGATGGGAGATATCTCTCCCTGTCTTTCCAAATTCATAATAACAATAATCAAAATGTTTAGAAACTGCTTCACCTTGCTGTAATTAAATCTTTCTAAAGCTGAGTTAATCAGTTCATCCTCTTAGAAGGTGAGGCTAGTCCAATTCTCCACTAGATATGATGGAAAGAAAAGTGCTCACTGACAGAGTAAACAGCATTATTCAATTTACTTCAGGAAAAAAATGGCCAAGAACTGCCTCTTCAAATTCAAGCTTGCATTAAAGTCTTTTAACTCTCTCTCTTTATTGCTGCTTCTACACCAATAAGCAGTACAGATAAAAAAAAAAAAACACTGGAGGAGCCGACACTGTGGCGTAGCGGGTAAAGCCTCCACCTGCAGTGCTGGCATCTCATCTGGGCACTGGTTTGTGTCCTAGCTGCTCCACTTCCTATCCAGCTCTCTGCTATGCCCTGGGAAAGCAGTAGAAGATGGCCCAAGTCCCTGGGTCCCTGCACCCACGTGGGAGACCCAGAAGAAGCTCCTGGCTCCTGCCTTCGGATCGGCAAGGCTCTGACTGTTGTGGTCAACTGGGGAGTGAACCAGTGAATGGAAGACATCTCTCTCTCTCTCTCTCTCTGCTCTCCTTCTCTCTTTGTGTAACTCTTTTAGATACAAAAATAAATCTTATAAAAAAAAAACAAAAAACCAAAAACCACTGGAAGTGCAATTCTGTCAAAAATTTTGCCTTTTCCTCTTCTTGACCCTAGCCCAGAAGAAAAACCTGTTAAATATTGCCTTGGTTCCAGCAATAAGAAATGCAATATTTAGGAAGCAATCCAAATAAGGAAATTAGGAGAAAATAGGGATGTTTGGGTGTTGATTCTTCCCAGCCAGGGTCATTCATACCTGCACTCTTCATCACTTTTGATGAGGGGATCAGAACCTACTGTGCCCACCAGGAACTTGGGACTAAGCAAAGGCAAACGAACATGCTGCAGCACCTACAAGACAATAAAAGCTGTTAAAGGCATGAGCTCCTTCCGGTAAGATTTAAAGGGATGCATGATCCAGGCTCCCCTACTGTGCTTCACCTGTTTTGAGATCTAATTGAACATGATAAGCAAAGGAGGAGGAGGAGGAAGGCATCCATTTCAAAACTAAATTAAATTTATTCTAACAATTCAGTAATGGAGAATAATCAGAAAACTGATTCTAGGATGCTATTTTAAGTTCTCAGCAACCTGTTACAAACTCTTCTGTATCTGGACTGAAATAGATTAACAATCTAGAAGAATAAGCTGTTGAACTGTCAGACTCTGCTACAGCTCCCTCGCGTCCTCAATTCCAGTTACTTGTGGTCAGCTGTGATCTGAAAATACTACACAGAAAACTCTGGAAATAAAAAATTCCTACGTTCTAGTTCATACTACATTGCTATAATTGTAGTTTATTATGATTGTTAATCTCTTATTGTACCTAATTTATAAATTAAACTTTATCATAACATACATGGGCTTCGGTACTACGAGAGGTTTCGGGAATCTGAGGGATGTATTGGAACATATCCCTTGTGGATAACAGTGGACTACATAACAACAAGGAGGGGCCTTGAACATTTCACTCAGTGATCACCTATGTCCCAGTTCTTCCCTTTACTCTCCAAAGTGTTTTAGGATTTCCAGCTTATAGGTATGGGACGCATGTGGTGGGATGTCCACTCCATAGGGAAAGAAACATCCTTGCTTTCTTTTGTTCATTTTATACAACTTAGGCTTTGAATTGTGCTATAGCTGAGATGCAACACTGTTCCAAAATAGAGGGGATGCAACAGAGCTAGAGGTTCACAATGATACACAGTCAAAATGCTTCTAAACATGTCCTTATTTGCAACAGATGGACTTTCCCACAGTCTAATACAAGGGAGAGTGGTAACTGTTTCCTTTTCACAAGACAAATATGTATTATTTCTTCTACTTTAGAAAAGCATGTCTATTATTACCTGGGGTAACTGAGGACGTCTTTCTTGAATACTGTATTTGACCCAGGCCATTACTGCATTGAACACTTGTTCCTCACTTCGAACGTTGAGCTCATCACTGGATATTATATCAATAAGCTGATTGGCTGGAAGCAACATGAACTCTTCACTTTCCATCACCTGTTTAAAGGTAAGAATAAAAGAAAAACCTGTGATCACAGTGAATTTACTGTGTGGATATTTTTTCTTTTCTTTTTTTTTCTGAAAGATTCATTTACTTGTTTTGAAAGGCAGGGCAATAGAGAGTGATTAAGTACTTCCACCTGCCGGTTCACTCCCCAAATGCCTGCAATAGCCAGGTCCAGGCCAGGCCAAGGCCAAGAGCCAGGGACTCCATCGAGGTCCCCTAACACGGGTAACAGGTTCCTCAGTACTTGGGCCATCTTCCATTGCCTTCCCAAGTACACTGGCTGGAAGCTGGATTTGAGGCAGAGCAGGCAGTACTGGAACTGGCACTCGGGTATGTGATGCTGGCACCGCAAGTGGAGGCTTAGCCCACTGTGCCATAATACCACTGCTCAATATTTTCCTACACAGTTATGGAGCAAAGATCTATTCTACAAAGAAGCTGAAGTTTAAAATAATATTAGATGAAAAGGAAATTATAAAAGGAGAATAAAGAAGACAAAAGTAAAATTTAGTAAAAACAATCATTTGTGATGCAAGCAACTTTTTTTTCTTAAAGATCAAAATAAAACCTTATAATCAAAATAAGCCAAATTAACTACAACAAATTATAATGCCAGAAATATATATGAGGCATATACAAAGCCAGGAGAAGTTTTCAGATGAAGATTAGTTGCTAAAAGGGCAGTGTCTAGCGCAGAAGGATCAAGGGGTCAATTAAAAAAAATAGAGCGTGAGCAATTCTGCAAGCTAGCATGAATATAACGGGGGTACTGGTGGAATCAGACCAATGCAATCACCTGAGGACCAAAGCAGTCCGATATATTTGCCAGTGAGATTCTACAAACACACGAATACCTTATCTTTATCCAAGGCTAGGGAACTGTAGGAATGGAGAAGAAAAGGCAACAAGGGTATCGCCTTGTTGTGCAGGGCAGTCACACATTCCAGGACGGTATAAGGCCATAAAGTAGAAGGGACAGAGTGCAATGCAGAGGAGGGAAAGGCACTGCGACCCTGCACATGTGCGTTCTGTCCCCCAGGAGACTGTGCTACATGTGATGTCTACCAGCACAGCTAGGAGCTAATTCTTGTTGTGCTGCTTCCAGTGCAGACGATGGATTCTCTTGGGGCAGGGTTATTTTTATGCTCATCGGAAAGCCAGAATAGTTAGCAGAACATGATAGGTCATGACAACAATTTGAGTTCTTGATTTAAGAATGCTTTCTTCAAATATATTAGAAAAAAGTGCAAAGCTTAAAACAGGGATCATAAGGTCAGTTATAGTAGAAATTACTAACAAACATTTCAAATTTTTTTTGACAGGCAGAGTTAGACAGTGAGAGAGAGATACAGAGAGAAAGGTCTTCCTTTTCCATTGGTTCACTCCCTGAATGGCCGCCACGGCCGGTGCGCTGCGCTGATCTGAAGCCAGGAGCCAGGTGCTTCTCCTGGTCTCCCATGCGGGTGCAGGACCCAAGCACTTGGGCCATCCTCCACTGCACTCCCAGGCCACAGCAGAGAGCTGGCCTGGAAGAGGAGCAACCGGGACAGAATCCGGCACCCCAACCAGGACTAGAACCCAGAGTGCCAGCACTGCAGGCGGAGGATCAGCTAAGTGAGCCGCAGCGCCAGCCCCCATTTTTTTTTTTTTTAAAGATTTATTTATTTGAGAGGCAGGGTTACAGAGAGAGAGAGGAGAAAGAGAGAGAGAGAGAGAGCGAGTGAGAGAGAGAGAGAGCGCGTGAGTCTTCCATCCACTGGTTCACTCCCCAAACCGCTACAATGGCCGGAGCTGGGCCAATCTGAAGCCAGGAGCCAGGAGCTTATTCTGGGTCTCCCACTGCGGGTGCGGGGGCCCAAGCACTCAAGCCATCTTCCACTGCTTTCCCAGGCCATAGCAGAGAGCTGAATGGAAGAGGAGCAGCTGGGACATGAACTGGTGCCCACACAGGATGCTGGCACTGCAGGCAGAGGCTTAACCTACTATGCCACAGCACTGCCTCTAAACCCTTTCATTTTTATGACACAGTCTTCAAAATTATCTGAGACTTTCTGGGGCTCAGGAAATTAAACAGGTAAGCTTTACAGTTTAGCTGAGGTTGCTCATCAGGTAACTTAGTAATCAGGGTGCACGTTTACTCTGTGGTAGGGTTGATAAATTTAGCAAATAAAAATACAGGACATTATGCTAAGAGTTATGATAAAGAAATCCTGTTTACCTGGAATTTAAACTTAACTGGAACCTTGTGCTTTATTTGGCAACCCCATGCTGGAGGTTATAAAGAACAGAGCCACATTTGGTGCCCAGTAGCTGTGTTGACCTTCACAGCATAGAAAACTTTTTCTTTTTTTTTCTTTTTTTTTTTTTTTTACAAGATTTATTTATTTATTTGAAAGGGTTACAGAGAGAGAGAGAGGTCTTCCATCCGCTGGTTCACTTCTCAAACAGCCACAGTGGCCAGTGCTGGGCCAGGCCGAGGCCAGGAGCTCCATCCATGTCTTCCACTTGGGGGCTGGAAGACAGCAAACAATGGCTCAAGTGGTTGGGTTTCCATCACCCGTGTGTGAGACCTGAATAGAGTTCCAGGCTCCTGGCTTAGACCTGGCCCAGCCTTGGCAGTGTGAGCATTTGGGAATTGAACCAATAGAGCAGAGATCTCATTTTATTGGTCTGTCTCTCCTTATCTTTCTCTATGCTTCTCAAATACAAAGTTTATAAAAATGTATTTAAAAATTCAAAAAAGCACACATATATAAAATATTAAGGGGTAAAATAACTGTTGGTGAAAAAAATTAAAAATTAAAGAGATGGGGCCAGCACTGTGGTGTAGCGGGTAAAACTACTGCCTGCAGTGCCGGCATCCCATATGTGCGCCAGTTTGAGTCCCAGCTGCTCCACTTCCTATCCAGCTCTCTGCTATGGCCTGGGAAAGCAGTGGAAGATGGCCTAAGCCCTTGGGCCCCTGCACCTGTGTGGGAGACCCAGAAGAAGCTCCTGGCTCCAGGCATCAGATTGGCACAGCTCTGGATCAGCACAGCTGCGGCCAACTGGGGAGTGAACCAGCAGATGGAAGACTTCTCTCTCTGCCCCTCCTTCCCTGTCTGTTCTCTGACTTTCAAGTAAAGTAAATAAATCTTTAAAAAAAATTAAAGAGATTATTTTGCTTATCTCCAGGTACATCTGAAAACCTAGATAAAGTTGATGAATTTCCAGGGAAATATATTTTAACCAAATGTTCTCAGTAAAAAATATTTCACACAGGAAATAGAGAAACTCAGCAGTAAACTTCTTCACAAAAAAAGCACGCCTAGATATAAGGTTTTACAGGGAAATTCTATTAAAGAAGGCATGTGAAAAGTTGGGTCATATTTGTTTGAATGAGAACTTTTAACTGTAAAATAATGACTGCCAACATTAGTGAAGTCTAAACCCCATTTAGTCATGTTGTATTTCCCTTTTCATAGTTTTTGGAATTAATTAAGATTTGTTAAAAATTTTTACATTTAGGTTTACGAGAGATATTGTTCTGTAGTTTTTAGGTATCTGTGTTCTTGATAACAGGATGATTTTGGCCTTATAAAACAAATTGGCAACTTTCTTTTCCTTTCCCAGAAAGACTGTGTTGAATTAGTATGATTTTTTTTTCTTAACTGCTTTGTAAAATTTACCATCTATTACTGGTGTCTTGTTTGTGAGAAAGTTTTTAACTTATAAATTAAATCTCTTCCATAGATTTAGGACTGCTCAGGTTTCCTATTTTTTAAGTCAGTTTTTGTAATTTGTGTTTTTTTAAATGTCTTTCAGTTTACTCAAAAACACACATAGAATTGTGAAAATATAGGTTTACTGTTTCCAGCATGTAAGTTGATGCTGTTGTCAAAAGGCTTGCAAATTGTTTTCAAGTTTTTAAAGCTCGTCTTGACCTTTCACTAAAGCATGCCTATATTTGCTGGGTGCTAGTTTCTGGAAGGAGCTCTCGGGTGGACGTACTGCCTGCCACATCTTGGACTTGCTCTCTGGAAGCTGTATCAGTTGGGTCAGGCCCATGATGGGATGCTCTGTGGAGTTTTCCAGAGTGTAAGCCAAATACAAGCTCCTTGAGTTGCCAGGAATTAAAACATCCTTGAAGTCTGCAAACACATACATATGCCTGAAGCTGTCAACTGCTCTAACAGGGCAACCTGCTGGAGTTTCTGTATGTGCACAAGAGGACGTTTAAATTGGTCACAATCTGCATGCAAAAAGTTGACTGTATCTTTTTCATTTATTAGTTGCTGGGCTACTTCATTCTGGAGTATTTCTAAGCTTTCTGCATTGTCTCTCATATGGAAGAACAGAAGAAATGGCAATCCTTCTGTCAACTCCTCTCCATTTCCAAAGGTTATTTCTCGGACAAGAGGAACACATTTATCTTGAATCCAATTGTAAGTCACATCAAAACCTGCCATGGATCCTGAGTACACCGTATCTGGGGCAGAATGCCCGGGTGGTTGTAGATGATGCTGTCTCCACTGTATCTTTCTGGTTTTGAAACATCCCCAAATGCAGAAAGGAAGGCACAGTCATCATGCAAAATACTTACTACTCTTTCAAATACTCTATAGTTGTCTGAATCCTTTTGTTCAAAATACTCGATGGTATTTCTTTTTCTGTGATCAAGAGGGTTGATTTCTGCTAAATCCTGAGTTTCTTGAATTGGGTCATTTTTTTGTTGCCTGATGTAATCTGCAAGTACTTTCACTGATCACTGACCTCTGTATTCTCTTCATCATCATCCTGTTACAGGACAATCTGAGTTGGGTATTTGCTTATTCTGTATCTTTGGGCTACAACAGAGTGCTGATCACAGTCAACTCCGGCAAACACTACTTGATTTTCATTTGGATATTCTTCCTTAATGACATCAGAAGCTTCCTCAAAAATTGGATGCAACATCTGGCTGAAACAACACCAGTCAACATAAAAATTCACTAAAGCAACAATCAGCATTGTTTAAAATTTCACCTATATTCTCTGTATCAAAATCTGTTATTTCAGTTGTTCCAGGAGTAAAAACTCAAGTTACCAGGAGCAGCGGGCAACATCTTAAGTCAGGTAAGGATATGAAGATGGCAGGATTCACAGTAATGCTGGGGTCTGTGGCAGGGACAGGCATGGGCAGCTGGCATTGAGTTGAGCTGGGCTGGGCTGGGTTAGGAGAAGGCTGAGCTCTGGGAGCCGGTGGCAGTGGAGGAGTCTCCTAGCAGTCACACCTTGTCCTCTTGACCCGGAGTTCCAGCAGTGAACATCTGGGACAACTTCGATTTGTGTTTTTTGAAGAATTTCATTTTATTTGTTGAATTTATTGGTGAAATGTTGTTCATAATATTTTCTTTATAATCTTTTTGATGTATAAAGAATCTGTAATTGAAATTTTCTCTTTCATTCCTAATGCTGGTCATTTGTGTCTCCTCTTCATTTTATTATCAGCATAGGTAGAGGTTTTTGGAAGAACTAATGAATTTTGTTCTAGCCATTGTTCTTTTTTGCTTTGCACTTACTTTCATTTTGATTTGCTTTTGTTTTTCTAGTTTATAAAAATAAATCACTAGAACAAAAATACAAACCTTCCTATAAACTGAAAAAAATTAAATCGAAAAGCAAAGAAGATGCCAAATAGAGAAACACAGTGCAGAATTTCTGCAAAACAATAATGAAGCACTAAAGACCAAAATCTACTAAATACATTTAAAGCAGCAAATACAGAAAAAATATAGCTTTAAATACTCAGAATACAAAAATGAAAATAAGTTCTTAATTCAAACAGTTAGAAAAGAGTACAGAAGCCAAAAGAAAGCAAGAAGGAAGGAAATAACAGAAGTTAAACCATAATGTAACACGACAGAGAAAAAAAGTAGAGCTAACTAAGTAAAAATCTTGATTCTTTGAAAAACATTAACAAAATAGACCACAAGTCCACTTATTAAAAGAGGGAAACATTTAAGGCATACTCTCGAGAGAGGTAGATATTTGGCTTAATGATCTTCCTTTCATATGTCCATTTTCCATTTGAAATTTTGTTTTATATACATTGCTTATAGAATAATTTATGCTATCTTTTCTGCCGTAGTTCATGTTTTTTCTCATTGA
The DNA here is from genome assembly GCF_964237555.1 of Oryctolagus cuniculus. Taxonomy (NCBI): domain Eukaryota; kingdom Metazoa; phylum Chordata; class Mammalia; order Lagomorpha; family Leporidae; genus Oryctolagus; species Oryctolagus cuniculus. The sequence goes on along the minus strand of NC_091438.1, from coordinate 2,176,786 downwards.
ATTCATATGAGCTTTATGAGAAACAGCATTTTTTTTTTTTTGTCATGTAAGCTTCAAATAGGTTTTCTAAGTTTCACATTGATTTTTTAGTTTACTGGACTTACTGCTGCTGTTACAAAAATGAAATTTAGCTTATGCAATTTATCAATCTTTTTCTTTATGGCTCCTAGGTTGTAACCTGCTTAAATCTTAACTCTCAGCCTATTAACACTACCTCTTAGAATTAGAATTTTATTTTTTAAAAAAATTTATTTCAAAAGGAGAGGAGACAGGAAGAGAAAAATACAGAGACCTTGTTTGTGCTAATTCACTCCCAAAATATCCCCCAACAGCCAGATCTGGGTCAGGCTGAAGCCAGGAGCCAGGAACCCAATCTGAGTCTCCCACATAGGCAGCAGGGTAGAAATGGAAACAGAGCCAGGACTCAAACCCATGCACGCTAATATGGGATGCACGCATCTTAGGTGGTGTCTTACTTGCTATACCAAATGATTACCGCAGAATTTTATTTCTTATATTTAAATTTCATTTATTTGAAAGTGAGTGAGACAGAGAGAGAGGAGGGATACCTTCCAACTGCTAGTTAACTCCCCAAATGCCTGCAGTGGCCAGCTGGACCAGGCTGAAACCAGGAGCCAGGAATTCAATTCAGGTCTCCCACATGGGTGACAAGGACCCAAGTACTTGAGCCAATTCCTGCTGCCTCCCAGGGTGTACATTAGCTGGAAGCTAGAATTAAAAGCGGAACCCAAACCCAGGCACTCCAATACGGGAAGCAGGCATCCCAAGCTGTGTCTTAAATGCTGTGCCAAATGCCCACTTCATTATATTAATTCACCCATTGGAAATTTCATCTGTCTAAGGAGTTTGTTGTTTTCCCAAATTGCAGTTTTCCAAATGACGTTTGCTAAACAATTCTACTTTCCTTCACTGACTTTAAATGTCTACTGCATTCTCTTTAGCTTCAATGATCTGTTCCTTTTCTACCACTACCACCAAAATATTTATGATGTTTTAATAATTCTTAAGCCCAATGGCTTAATATTAATTTTCAGAAAATCCCTGCTTATTTGACTGCATGTATACATACATACTCATATATTAATGTATCCCATCCTTCTTAAAACAGTTCTTTCCTCTGCATTTCATGATCCCATGCTTCTAGTTTTCATTTCTTTTCTCAACTATCCCCACTCTTCCTTCACTAACCACCCCTAATACTGGAAGTCTCAGGCTCTTCTTCCTAGCTCCCTCCCCTAAGGTGATCGCATTGGCCTTGATTTCTTAGACTTGTTAATGGTGTTTTAATTATTAAAAAAATTCATGGGAGACCAGGAGAAGCACCTGGTTCCTGGCTTCAGATCGGCACACCAGCCGTAGCGGCCATTTGGAGGGTGAACCAACGGAAGGAAGACCTTTCTCTCTGTCTCTCTCTCTCTCACTAACTCTGCCTGTCAAAAAATAAAGTACATATTTTATGCAATTAAATTTACCAATCATTTCCTTTACAGCTTCTTGGGTTTTCTCTTGCTTAAAAAGAATCAGTCCATGGCTTAATTACTATGTCAACAACACCTAAATTTTAATCTGGGCCTAATATCTTATCTAGGAAATAGACTCATAAGCAACTGCTTGTTCAATATCTACTTAAATACCTCAAAGGTGTCCCAAACTGTACATTTCTGAAACAGAAATCATGATCTTATCTCCTTACACTGTGCCACCCTTTAGTACATATAGAGTACAAATTCCTAGAAGCAGGACTGCTGGATCATAAACTGTGTGAAAAAGTATACAATTTTAACAGATACTGACAAACTTCAAATTCATACTACAATGAACCTATTTCCCTGCTAACATGCCAACAGACTGTATAAAGTTATGAATAGTTAATAGTATTTTGGTGCAGTTTTGTGTTTTAGTTATTTTCAATAAATGTGACCAGATTTTCGGATATTTAAGGCAATATGAATTTCCCTTTCTTTTCTACTCTTTTTTTTTTTTTTTTTTTTTTGACAGGCAGAGTGGACAGTGAGAGAGAGAGAGACAGAGAGAAAGGTCTTCCTTTTCCGTTGGTTCACCCCCCAGTGGCCGCTCCGGCTGGTGTGCTGCGGCTGGCACACCATGCTGATCCAAAGCCAGGAGCCAAGTGCTTCCTCCTGGTCTCCCATGTGGGTGCAGGGCCCAAGGACTTGGGTCATCCTCCACTGTCTTTCTGGGCCACAGCAGAGAGCTGGACTGGAAGAGGAGCAACCAGGACAGAATCTGGCGCCCTGACTAGGACTAGAACCCAGTGTGCCGGGGCCGCAGGTGGAGGATTAGCCTATTGAGCCGCGGCGTTGACCCTCATTTTTCTTTTAAGTTTGGATTATAATTTGTTCTGCTGAATAATTCATGTAACCAGGAAGGAAATGCCTTATGCAAATGACTGATACCAGGTGCTCTATCAGGTACAGATCCTCTTAGGAATTAGTGAAATGTATTTTGGGTTGTAAATAAGCCTTTTATGAATATAGCTGTGGGGCCGGCGCCGTGGCTCAATAGGCTAATCCTCCACCTTGCGGCGCCGGCACACCGGGTTCTAGTCCCAGTCAGGGCGCCGGATTCTGTCCCGGTTGCCCCTCTTCCAGGCCAGCTCTCTGCTATGGCCAGGGAGTGCAGTGGAGGATGGCCCAGGTGCTTGGGCCCTGCACCCCATGGGAGACCAGGAAAAGCACCTGGAGCCTGGCTCCTGCCATCGGATCAGCGCGGTGCACCGGCTGCAGCGGCGGCCATTGGAGGGTGAACCAACGGCAAAAAGGAAGACCTTTCTCTCTCTGTCTCTCTCTCACTGTCCACTCTGCCTGTAAAAAAAAAAAAAAAAAAGAATATAGCTGTGGAGAATCAATCCCTAAGCCATAAGTTTTGCTGGTAAAACATAAAATTGGCTTCCAAAATAAAAATCAGGCTTAGATTTTATAAATATTTCTATGACATTGTGAGTTAGGATCAACAGCAAATATTCGGGCAGGTGTTAACAGACTATGAACTCGTATCCCTCTCTTGACAAATAGGTTACAAATGTGTTCAAACCACCAAATACAACTCACCTCTTGGAAGTTATGTTGAGTGAACTTGTCTGCTATCCTTAGCAGCTCACGACATGAATGTGTATCAGCAAAAGCCCGAATGCCCAGGCAGTTAGAAGGATCTAACTGTCTCTTCAGGAATTCGCAGCAGGCCTCCTGTATTTCTGCCAGCTGGAGGAGGCAGGCAGCTGGCAGAAGGGTCTGCACATTGCCCTCTTCGACAGTGATCTGGGAAGTATACGCAAAGTCAATCAGGAGTTCCATGGCCCTCTCATCGATGTCTCGGATCACGACTTCGGTCTGACGGCTCTCTGCCAGTTCTCCTGTGAACATAGCTCGGAAGTAGGGACTGCAGGCTGACAAGATGACTCGGTGGGCATATATTTTCTTAGCTCCCACAACTAGAACCACATCGCAGAGCTCCCGGTGCTTTCTCAGAAGGTTAATAACTTCCAAGGTCTGTCGAGGGTGCTTGTCTGAGATGTAGGGCATGCGGGCAGGTTGGGGAACCCCTTCTGGCAGTTTGTTGGGGTCTCCAAGAGTGCAGCGGCTTGTTACATCCATTCCAGTCTCTCCTGGTCGAATGTTGGTACACCTACAGGAGGGAAGGAGAGGGAGGGAAGATGGTAATATTAGGAGAACTTCTGCCTTTAAGCTTTGTAAATCAAGAGATAGAAACATGTGCAATTAACAAGAGAGAGAAATAAGCCCCCAAGGAACTCTCTTCCTAAGACCCATTAATTTCTTTAAAATTTCCTGAAGGATGAATGGTAATAATTCCAAGTCAGAGCTCTCATAAAAGAAATGATAATTCCTTTTCATCCTGAAGTAGTTACACTGCGTTGGGTCATTTCCCACACAATGTTAATACAGAGCATTTGTAAATGTTTGTCTCTGCATGAAACAGATATATGAAGCTTAATTTCTAAATCAAGTTTAACCAGAATATCAGTATTTGTTATTTTTTTATAATAGCTGATATTTATTTCTTATTTTCACTGGGCAATACATTGAATTTTTCTAAGGTTCATCATAAAATCTGCTAACTACAGCACATGTTGCATGAAAAGATCAGAAGGGAAAAAGGCCAGGGTTGAAAAAATTATTTTCATGCATTAATATTATATTTATTTGATCTAAGATATATTTTTTCTTTTTTTTTAAAGATTTATTTTGTTTATTTGAAAGGCAGAGTTACAGAGTGAGGTAGAGATAAAGAGAGAGGTCTTCCATCTGCTGATTCACTCCCCACATAGCTGCAATGGCCAGAGCTGCGCCTATCTAAAGCCAGGAACCAGGAGCTTCTTCCAGGTCTCCCACGTGGGTGCAGGGGCCCAAGGACTTGAACCATCTTCCACTGCTTTCCAGGCCATAGCAGAGGGCTGGATCGGAAGAGGAGCAGCTGGGTCTCGAACCAGTGCCCATATGGAATGCCAGCACTTCAGGTCAGGGCCTTAACCCACTGTGCCACAGCACCGGCCCCAAGATATATATTTTTCATAGTTTAGTATTTAGTAAACCTTGGAAATCATCTAAAACTGATGTCCAAGAAACTTAACAGCTACCAAGTACAAGAGGTATGATCAGTTTGCCCTACCCTCACAAGGAAATTTTAGTCACATTTCTTGAAAGAGGTATTAGAATTTTCAGAGCCAAGAGAGGTTAGTGTGACAGTCTTATGTCGCAAAACAACAATTGCTCAAGATCTGAAAGTTTTTGGTTAACTTTCAAAGGAAGAGATTTTACTCTAAATGGTATATAATTGGTATATACTTGATCTAAAGAGTCTTATCAGGACGGGTATTTAGTCTAGTGGTTGAGATGGCTCTTCTCACATCAGCACACCTGGGTTGATTCCCAGCTCTGGCTCTTGACTCCAGCTTTCTGCCAGGGCAGACCCTGGGAGCCAGCATGAAGGCTCAAGTAACTGAGTTCCTGCTACCTGTGTGGGAGGCCTGAACTGAGCTTGTGCCTCCCAGCTTTGGCCAGCTCTGGCTGCTGCAGGAATCCAGAGAGTGAACCAGTAGATGGAAGCTCTCTGTCTCTCAAATACATAAAATAAAATAAAATAAAATAATCACTACCTTAACCAAATGTGATAGGAAATATATATAATATACATATCAAGATTATATGATTACAGTAGTTTTAAAGAAGTAAATTAGGAAATAGAAAATAAAAGGTAAAAACACACACACATGCATACACACTATCACAGCATAGATTATATAACAGGGTGTCACTGTGAGGCTATAAGCAATTGCTGATCCAAACATAATTCAGAGGATTCATCAGTCTCTGAATAAGAGGTAAACTTTGAGGCAAACTTTATGATATCGAAGAAAACTGAGTATTAATTATATGGGTAAAAATATTGTCAGCTAATAAGAAAAGCTTTGTACCCTTAAGGCAGTCTTTACATTCTAAATAATTATTAAATAAATCAAGTGTCATATAAATAAGGAGCACAGTAAATAACTATAGGGTTAATTCTAATAGTTGGTCCTAAGAAAGAAAATAATCAAATCAAATATTTTAGAATTCATTCAGAGAGAAACGAATAGGTATGAAGAGTTCCTTCTCATATATAAACTGGATTGAGTCAAACATCAGGTGTCTTAAAGTGTTTTTTTAAATTTTTTATTTTTTTGACAGGCAGAGTGGACAGTGAGAGAGAGAGAGAGAGACAAAGGTCTTCCTTTTCCATTGGTTCACCCCCCAGTGGCCGCTCTGGCCAGCGCGCTGTGGCCGGTGCACCGTGCCGATCTGAAGCCAGGAGCCAGGTGCTTCTCCTGGTCTCCCATGGGGTGCAGGGCCCAAGCACCTGGGCCATCCTCCACTGCACTCCCTGGCCACAGCAGAGAGCTGGACTGGAAGAGGAGCAACCGGGACAGAATCCGGCGCCCCAACCGGAACTAGAACCAGGGGTGCTGGTGCCGCAGGCAGAGTATTAGCCTAGTGAGCTGCGGCGCCGGCTTTAAAGTGTTTTTATTATATCTTTTTTAAAAAAATTATTTTATTAAAATTTTTTTGATTATATAAAAAGATTTCTTCCTTCATCTCTCCCAACCAAGCATAACAGCTCTGACAGAGGGGTACTATGACTAATCTAATTTTGATTTTTTAGCATCTTTCTAGCTGTAGTTCATCAAAGCAGGCTCTGAAATCAAAGGGAGCTGGGTGGATATCCTAGTACTGACCCTTCCTAGTATCTTTAGTTCTAAAACAGGAACCTGTCCCATAGAGTAAAGATTAAAGGAGATAATGCGCGTAAAAGCTTTCAGTTCAGGGTTTGCTATATATCAACCATTTTGAATTGTAACTATTGTAATAATGACTGCTTATACTCCTTTTAGATAAGGTGGTATGCTTCTCCAAGTTCAAAATCCAATCTAAGCTAATATGCTTCAATTAATATTTAAATCAATTTTGAATTAGTGATAATGCAGCCATGTCCAGATTAAGGTTTATCTTTACTTAGAAATCCTTTCTTCAGTTTATGAAAATTAAAACAATAAGATGACACATGAAGCTTTAGCTTGTTTAGTAGGACTCTTCAGAACCTCTAGAAAAAGATTTTGTTAGATTAATTTGAGTCTGGAGATAAAAGTTGTACTTCAAAAAGTTCATGGGATGGGATCGGCACTGTGGCATAGCAGGTAAAGCCACTACCTGCAGTGTTGTCATCCTATATGGGCGCTGGTTCGAGTCCCAACTGCTCCACTTCCCATCCAGCTTTCTGCTATGGCCTGGGAAAGCAGTAGAAGATGGTCCAACACTTTGGGCCCCTGCACCCATGTGGGAGATACGTAAGAAGCTCCTGGCTTCAGACCGGTGCAGCTCTGGCTTTTGCAGCCATGTGGGGAGTGAAACAGCGGATGGAAGACCTCTCTTTCTTTCTGCCTCTGCCTCTGTGTAACTCTTCCTTTCAAATAAATAAATAAATCTCAAAAAAAAAAAAAATAGCTCATGGGAAATGGAATCAAAAGATAATTTTTGTGCAAAAAATGTGAAATTCATGCATTTTTTATAATATGCATTTTCCATGAACTTTTGGGAAGACTCCTCGTATTAGGTATTACAAATAGCTTCAAATAAAAGTACCAGATGGGGTGGGTGTTGTGGCACTGTAGGGTGGACTGCTGCTTAGGATGCCTGCATACCATATTGAAGTGCTCGTTCCCATCCCAACCACTCTGCTTCTAATCCAGCTCTCTGCCAAGTCACCTTGGAAGCAGCAGAGGATGGCTCAAGTGCTTGAGTTCCTGCCAGGCATGTGGGTGACCAGGATGGAGTTCCTGCCTCCTGGCCCTGGCCTGGCCCAACCCCAGATACCTTTCTCCCTCTCTCTCTCTCTATCACTTTGCCTTACAAACAAATAAATAAACAAACCTTAAAAAAAATAAACATATGCCAAACTGTTTCCACCAATCACTGATCAATCAGTTTTACTATGATTACAAAAGAAATGTGTAAGTTCATATATAGATTATTCTTCAAGTTATAAATAAATAGTTTTCTAAAAGTTTAATTTTATGATGACTTTACTAGCAGAGCAGGTCTCCTGATGCTTCTGGACAAATCACAACTACTTCCTGAGCTATTGTGACTATTTATTTTATTTCTTTTTAAAATTTATTTATTTATTGAAAGTCAGAGTTACATAGAGGGAGAAGGAGAGGAACAGAGAGAGAGAGAGAGAGAGAGGGAGAGAGAGGGAGAGAGAGAGGGAGAGGTCTTCCATCTGCTGGTTCACTCCCCAGATGGCCGCAATGGCCAGAGGAGCCAGGAGCCAGGAGCTTCCTCCAGGTTTTCCACATGGGTGCAGGGGCACAAGGATTTGGGTCATCTTCTACTGTTTTCACAGGCCATAGCAGAGAGTTGGATGAGAAGTGGAGCAGCCGGGACTTGAACCGGTACCCATATGGGATGCCAGCATTGCATACAGCAGCTTTACCTGCTAAGCCACAGTCCCAAGCCCCTATTGTGACTATTCAACAACTGGGATTCAAGTGAATGATGCAGAAGGGGAGAGCTTAGGATTGTTTTAGCATTTCAAAACAAAGTTTTGTGTTTTCCTTACTGATTATCCAAATTTCTTTTAACTGATTTTTAAAAAAAGATTTCTTTATTTTAAAGGTAGAGTTACAGAGAGAGAGAGAGAAGGAGAGATAGAGATCTTCCATCTGCTGGTTCACTCTCCAAATGGCAGCAATGACTGCCGCTGCGCCAAGCCAAAGCCAAATGCTTCTTCAGGGTCTCCCATGTAGGTGCAGGGGCCCTCCTCTGCTGCTTTCCCAGGCACATTAGCAGGGAGTTGGACCAGAAGTGGGACAGCAGGGCCTCAAACCAGCGCCCACATGGAATGTGTTAGAAGCCATGCGGGATATGGCTTTAACACTCTGTACCACAGTGCTGGTCCTGTCATCCAAATTTCTGTACAACTCTTTCTAAAAGCCCAGGGAACTGTTCCAAACACAGATTTTTTTTTTCTTTTGATTAAGTCACCATAAAAAACTTCACCAGTGTAGTATCTGAAAGTCTTGATAACTTGGTGAAAAAAGGCCTACAAATGAATTTCAGATTTAAGGAAATAGTAAGCATAACTAAATTGAACTTAAGATTTTCCTCTTTAGAGCTGTGGCATAGCAGGTAAAGCCGCTGCCTGTAGTGCCAGCATCCCACATGGGCGCTGGTTGGAGTCCTGGCTGCTTCACTTCTGATCCAGCTCTCTGCTATGGCCTGGGAAAGCAGCAGAAGATGGCCCAAGTGCTTGGGCCCCTGCACCCTCATGGGAGACCCGGAAGAAGTTCCTGGCTCCTGGCTTCGGATCGCCCCAGCTCCAGCCATTTCAGCCATTTGGGTAGTGAATCAGCGATGGAAGACCTTTCTCTCTCTCTCTCTCTGCCTCTCTATAACTCTGCCTTTCAGATAAAATAAATAAATCTTTCCTAAAGTTGTACTTATGAAATGCATGAAGTTTGTATTCCTTAAAAAAAAGGTTTCTTTGGGAAAAAAATAAGTGAGATAGTTTAAGACATTTTCTTTTTTTTTTATAATGAAAACCCCAATTTTTTAAAAGTTTTTTTTTCTTTCTTTTTTTTTTTTTTTTTAATTTGAAAGACAGAGTTACAGAGAGAGGTAGAGGTAAAGAGAGAGGTCGTTCATCCACTGATTCACTCCCCAGATGGATGCAATGGCCAGAGCTGAGCTGATCCAAAGCACCAGGAGCCACGAGCTTCTTCTGGGTCTCCCATCCAGGTGCAGGGGCCCAAGGACTTGGACCATCTTCTACTGCTATCCCAGGCCATAGCAGAGAGCTGGACCGGAAGAGGAGCAGCCAGGACTAGAACCAGCGCCCATATGGGATGCTGGCGCTTCAGGCCAGGGCTTTAACCCGCTGTGCCACAGCGCCGGCCCCAAGACATTTTCAGAATTACACTTAAGTATTTCTAAAATACAGCTGTGTTTAACTTTTTACAAAAAGTTTCTTTTTTTCTATTCAAAGATTAGTTATTTGAAAAGCAGAAATACACACACACACACACACACACACACGGGGAGGAGGGAGGGAGGGAGAGAGGGAGAGAGGGAGAGAGGGAGAGAGAAAGAGAGAGAGACTGACTGACCTTCCATGTGCTGCTTTACTCCCTAAATGTCCACCGCGGGGTTGGACCAGACCAAAGACAGCAAAGCCAGGAGCCTGGATCTCCCTCAGGGTCTCCCATGTAGGGGTAGGAGCCATCTTTCCCTGCTTTCCCAGGAACATTAGCAGAAAGCTGGATCATAAGTGGAGATGACAGGACACAAACAGGTGCTCAAGTGGGATGCTGGTATAACGGGTGGCAGTTTAACCCACTGCACAACAATGCCAGCCAAGTGTTTAACTTTTTTTTTTTTTTTTTTGACAGGCAGAGCTATAGACAGTGAGAGAGAGACAGAGAGAAAGGTCTTCCTTCCTTTGGTTCACCCCCAACATGGCCACTACGGCTGGAGCTACTCCGATCCGAAGCCAGGAGCCAGGTGCCTCCTCCTGGTCTCCCATGCAGGTGCAGGGGCCCAAGCACTTGGGCCATCCTCCACTGTCTCCCTGGGCCACAGCAGAGAGCTAGACTGGAAGAGTAGCAAGCGGGACTAGAACCGGCGCTCACATGGGATGCCGGCGCAGCAGGTGGAGGATCAACCAAGTGAGCCACAGGGCAGACCCATGTTTAACTTTAAAAAAAAAAAAATTTTTTTTTTGACAGGCAGAAGTTAGGCAGAGAGAGAGAAAGGACTTCCTTCCGTTGGTTCACCCCACAAATGGCTACCACGGCCGGCACGCTGCGCCAATCCAAAGCCAGGAGCCAGGTGCTTCCTCTTGGTCTCCCATGCAGGTGCAGGGCCCAAGGACTTGGGCCATCCTCCACTGCCCTCCCGGGCCACAGCAGAGAGCTGGACTAGATGAGGAGCAACCGGGACAGAACCGGCGCCCCAACCGGGACTAGAACCCGGGGTGCCAGCACCGCAGGCAGAGGATTAGCCAAGTGAACCACGGCGCTGGCCAAAACATAATTTTTAAAAAGTTGGCCGGCGCCGTGGCTCAATAGGCTAATCCTCCGCCTTGCGGCGCCCGCACCCTGGGTTCTAGTCCCGGTCGGGGCGGCGGATTCTGTCCCGGTTGCCCCTCTTCCAGGGCAGCTCTCTGCTGTGGCCCGGGAGTGCAGTGGAGGATGGCCCAAGTGCTTGGGCCCTGCACTCACTTGGGAGACCATGAGGAAGCATCTGGCTCCTGGCTTTGCATGGCGCAACGTGCTGGCCGCACTGCACCGGCCATGGTGGCCACTTGGGGGGTGAACCAACGGAGAAAGGAAGACCTTTCTCTCTGTCTCTCTCTCTCTCACTGTCTAACTCTGCCTGTCAAAAAAAAAAAAAAAAAAAAAAGTTATTCTGCAGGGGCCAGCGCTGTGGCGCAGCGGGTTGACGCCCTGGCCTGAAGCACTGGAATTCCATATGGGCAGTGGTTCGCATCCCAGCTGTTCCACTTCCGATCCAGCTCTCCGCTATGGCCTGGGAAAGCAGAAGAAGATGGCCCAAGTCCTTGGGGCCCTACACCCACATAGGAGACCCGGAAGAAGCTCCTGGCTCCTGGCTTCAGATCAGCGCAGCTCCAGATGCTGTGGCCAATTGGGGAGTGAACCATTGGATGGAAGATCTCTCTCTCTCTCTCTCTCTCCACCTCTCCTCTCTCTGTGTAACTCTGACTTTCAAATAAATAAATAAATCTTTTTTAAAAATAAACAGAAAAAAAGTTATTCTGCATAATATGAGAAGCAAATTTATATCATATTTTATGTACAGAAATTTAGGTACTAACGTTACATTTGAGGATTTTAAATATTGACAAATAATTAGAACTAAGATTTTTTTTTTTTTTTTTTTGGACAGACAAAGTGGACAGTGAGAGAGAGACAGAGAGAAAGGTCTTCCTTTGCCATTGGTTCACCCCCCAATGGCCACTGTGGCCGGCGCACCGTGCTGATCCAAAGCCAGGAGCCAGGTGCTTCTCCTGGTCTCCCATGTGGGTGCAGGGCCCAAGCACTTGGGCCATCTTCCACTGCTCTCCCAGGCCACAGCAGAGAGCTGGCCTGGAAGAGGAGCAACTGGAACAGAATCCGGCGCCCAATCGGGACTAGAACCCGGGATGCCGTAGCCGCAGGTGGAGGATTAGCCTATTGAGCTGCGGCGCCGGCCAGAACTAAGATCTTTGGACTTTTATAATCATCAAACATGCAGAGAAAAGAGTCTATACTGCTCAGTTAAAATAAAATAGCTGGGCCTGGCATTGCAGTGTAGTGAGTGAAGCCGCCGCTGCCTGTGATGCTGGCATCCCATATGGATGAAGGTTAGAGTCCTGGTTGCTCCACTTCTGATTCAGTTCTCTGCTAATGCACTTGGGAAAAGCAGACCACCAAGTACTTGGGCCTCTGCACCCAACATGGGAGATCAGGAAGAATCTCCTGGCTCCTGGCTTTGGTCTGGCACAGCCCTGGCTGTTGCAGCCATTTGGGGAATGAACCAGCAAATGGAAGATCGCTTTCTGTCTCTCCCTCTCCCTCTGTAACTCTTTCAAATAAATAAATAAATGTTTTAAAAATAAAATTATTGTTTTAATAAATATTTACTAATTGCTGAGATTAAGTATAGTTACAAAGCATTTTTCTATAAAGAATGTGACAAATTTAAAGGAATAAAAAGAGGTAATCAAGGGCCAGCATTATTTCATGGTGGGTAAGACCACTGCCTTCAACACAGGTATCCCATATGGGCATTGGTTTGTGTCTTGGGCACTCCACTTCTTTTATTTATTTATTTTAAAGTCAGAGTTACACAGAGAAAGGAGGAGAGGCAGAGAGAAAGAGAGAGAGAGAGAGGTCTTCCATCCCTGGTTCACTCCCCAATTGGCTGCAATGGCTGGAGCTCCACAGATGCAAAGCCAAAAGCCAGGAGCTTCTTCCAAGTCTCCCCCATGGGTGCAGGGGCTGAAGGGCTTTGACGGTCTTCTGCTTTCCCAGGCCAGAGCTGGATCAGAAGTGGAGCAGCCAGGACTTGAACTGGCACCCATATGGAATGCTAGCACTGCAGGCAGCGGCTTTACCTGCTATGCCACAGGCTGGCCCTGACTGTTCCACTTCTAATTTAGGTCCCTGCTAATGGCCTGGGAAAAACAGTGGAAGATGGCCCAAGTCCTTGGGCCCCTGCCATCTATTGTGGCCATCCAGCCCATATGAGGCTCCCGGGAGCTTCAGTCTGGCCCAGCTCTGGCCATTGTGGTCATCCGAGGAGTGAAATAGCAGATGAAGATCTCTCTGTCTCCCTCCCTCCCTCTCTTTGTAACTCTGGTTTTCAAATCAATAAATACATAATCTTTAGAAAATCAAGATGGTCTCAATAGCCAGTGCTGGGCCAGGAGCCAGGAGTTTCTTCTTGGACCATCTTCCGTTGCTTTCCCCAGGCCATTAGCAGGGACTTGAACCATTGTCCATGCTGGCACTGCAGGTGGTAGCTTTACTCGCTAAGCCAGAATGCTGGTTCCAATAAGTAAATATTTTTTTTTTCTTTTTAAGAAAAGAAGCAATAAATGAACCTAATTGCCTAGCGTGGGAGATACATGAGTAACTGGATAGAAGGCAACCAGGACATAGAGTACAGTTCAGACAAGGGGATATTTGGAGGTGACAGACTGTTTAGTATGTCGATTGTAATGATGGCATCAATTATATACTTGGTGATGGTATATCTATTTCTATACTGATCACATGTCTTCATTAAATATGTGCAATTTTTTGTATATCAATGATATCTCAACAAACTTTAACAATGTGGTATAGAAAGGCAAAATCAATGAAGTACTTTTTGATGTCATTAAGAAAGATCTTAGATCTGACCGGTTTAAGATAGCAGGCTAACATAAGAGGGTGTATTTTGTGTAAAGAACAAAGTGGCTTTAAGCTGTGGTTTTCCCACAGCTTAACTGAAATGTCTCACCTACAGGCTTCAGATCATTATATTTCTGTTTTTTATTCTAGACTCATTAAGCGTCCTTTGATGAATAATTCTTCCACAGCTACCATGGTATTTGAAAGGAGGCAGGGGTAGGTGACTCAAGCATTCTGATCATTGGGCCATCCTCGTGTGACTCTCTGATGCTAATCATCTATGACTATATTGAGATTGTCTAATATCTGGTGGACAAGTGACAATATCCCTATCATGTCTCTATCCTCAAAGCTGTGGTACTGACAAGAACTGCAGGATAATGTTGTTAAAAGTCCTGGGAGGGAAGGGAGATTCTAAAGGGACACTCTAGGAAGAAGAAACTGTACGTGTGTTACAGAGGCACAGCATGAACACAAAGAATACGGTTCTTCCCTTTTCCAATAGAAGTATGTTTCCAAAAAGCACTTATAAATTTTAACTTTTTTCCACTTGTCATAAGTCCACAGATAAGTTACATTCTAGAGCACAAACTATTAATAATTCCTGATATCCAGTAGAAACAGAGCTGTTTACACTTCACAATTTAAAGATTGCAATTCAAAGCTAAGCAGTTAATTTTTACCACCCACATCAACTATCAAGAAAGCTATTAACCAGAGTGCTCAATGGTGCCTTGTACGCAGTAGATGCTTTAAGAATGAGTGACACAGTTAACACTGTACAATCAAGCTTCTTAAAAAAAAAATTAAAGACAAAAGACCAATTTAAAAATTCCAATAATAGTGACATTGTATGTTGAAATTAAAGTGTCACTGTTATAACCTTAATAATGCATGTAAAGATGGTACTACTGAATTCAGATACAACATATTTCATCTGTGTATAATGCTGGTAAGCTAATTTCTACATAGCTACATTTTTCTTTTAAAAGTATATTGTAGGGGCCGGTGCTGCGGCTCACTAGGCTAATCCTCCGCCTTGCGGTGCCGGCACACCGGGTTCTAGTCCTGGTCGGGGCGCCGGATTCTGTCCCGGTTGCCCCTCTTCCAGGCCAGCTCTCTGCTGTGGCCAGGGAGAGCAGTGGAGGATGGCCCAAGTACTTGGGCCCTGCACCCCATGGGAGACCAGGAGGAGCACCTGGCCACGGCGGCCATTGGAGGGTGAGCCAACGGCAAAGGAAGACCTTTCTCTCTGTCTCTCTCTCTCTCTGTCCACTCTGTCAAAAAAAAAAAAAAAAGTATATTGTAGGAATGGACACTTGGCACAGTGGCTAAGGCAGCACTTGTGGTGTCTGCACCCACACAGGAGTGCCTGGGTTTGAATTTCAGTTCTACTATTGATACCAGCTTCCTGCTGATATGCTCCCTGGGAGGCAGCAGGTGATGGCTCAAGTAGTTAGAGCCTGTCACCCATTTGGGAGACCTGGATTGAGTTCTGGGCTCCTAGCTTTGGCCTGGCTTGGCCCTGGCTCTTGTGGGCATTTGGGGAATGAATCAGTGGATGAAAGATCTCTGTCGCTTGGCTTTCAAATAATAACAGATAATTTTTAAAAGCATACATAATTGCAAAAAAGAGAAAGTTGTACTCTTATTACTGCATTAGTATAGTCTTTTTACTTTTAATAAGTAATTTGTATACATTTATTAACTGTATGGTTTGTAAACTTATAACTTTTATATGTAGTCATTCTCCAAAGTTTGTTTGTTTCTTTCTTTTTTAAAGGTTTTACTTATTTATTTGAGAGGCAGTGTTACAGACTGAGTGAAAGGTCTTCCATCTACTGGTTCACTCCCCAAATGGCTGCAATGGCCAGAGTTGGGCTGATCTGAAGCCAGCAGCCGGGAGCTTCTTCTGGGTCTCCCTTGTGGGTGCAGGGGCCCAAGCACTTGGGACATCTGCTGTTTTCCCAGACCAGCAGCGAAGAGCTGGATTGGAACAGGAGCAGCTGAGACACGAACTGACACCATATGTGATGCTGTGTTGTGCCGCAGGTGGAGGCTTAACACATTACATTATGGTACTAGCCCCTCTCCAAAGTTCTGTCTTCAGGTCTCTCTATACACAGTTCTGGGGGAGATCATGTAATATTGGTCCCATCATCCATGTGAATGGTAAAGGATTCCTATCTTTCACCAATCTCATTCCTATCTTCTAGAAGATGATGTGTGAATGGGTAAAGGATTCTATCATATGTATAAATATCCCACCACCACTAAAACTCAGTGTATATCAGTAATCTATCTAAAACTTTGTCCTTATTCTCTACCTTCCTTATGTGTCTACGGTAAACTTCCTCAGATCAATAAAGATAATTTCATTCTTTTGGTTACTCTTAACCCTTTGCCTCTCATATGCCTTCAAACCCATCCATCATCAAATCCTGTCATTCTACCTCCAAAGAGTTTTAAAAAATCTGACTATGATTGACCTTCAAAAAGTTAATGGCTGAGAAAATTATAAAATAAAGGGATAGATTTAAAAATTTTCTGGACCAAATCATTCAATTCCATCTTCTATGAACTTTTTGAAGTCCTTTCTTACTTCTCTACAGCTCCACTAGCACTGCCCTAATTTAGGTGATTCTGACTTTTTTCTCACCTACCTGGACTTCAGTATGGTCTCCTAAGAGATATTTTTGCTTTCACCTTTGCCAGTCTGTAATTCCCTTCTCTAAACCACCAAAGAGATCCTTTAGAAAAGGAAATGGGCTGAGCCGGCGCCGTGGCTCAATAGGCTAATCCTCCACCTTGCGGCGCCGGCACACCAGGTTCTAGTCCCGGTTGGGGCGCTGGATTCTGTCCCGGTTGCCCCTCTTCCAGGCCAGCTCTCTGCTATGGCCAGGGAGTGCAGTGGAGGATGGCCCAGGTGCTTGGGCCCTGCACCCCATGGGAGACCAGGAAAAGCACCTGGCTCCTGGCTCCTGCCAGGATCAGCGCGGTGCGCCGGCTGCAGCGGCGGCCATTGGAGGGTGAACCAACGGCAAAGGAAGACCTTTCTCTCTGCATCTCTCTCTCTCACTATCCACTCTGCCTGTTAAAAAAAAAAAAAAAAAAAAAAAAAAAAAGGAAATGGGCTATGTTACTCATCTGCTCAAAACCTTTTAAATGTTCATAGTAAATTTTTTTTTTTTTTTTTTTTTTTTTACGGGCAGAGTTAGACAGTGAGAGAGAGAAAGACAGAGAGAAAGGTCTTTCTTCCGTTGGTTCAACCCCAAATGGCTGCTACGGCCGATGCGCTGCGCTGATCCGAAGCCAGGAGCCAGGTGCTTCTCCTAGTCTCCCATGGGATGCAGGGCCCAAGCACTTGGGCCATCCTCCACTGCCTTCCCGGGCCACAGCAGAGAGCTGGACTGGAAGAGGAGCAACCGGAACAGAATCCGGAGCCCCGACCGGGACTAGAACCCAGGGTGCTGGCACCGCAGGGGAGGATTAGCCTAGTGAGCCACTATGGCCAAAGGCTCATAGTAAATTAACAAAGCCTAACTAAGGTTTAGCAAGTCCTACATAACTCTTCCTGGCTGTTTCTTTGAACTCACCTACTAGTCCCCCCTCTTATTTCTCCAGCCACAGACTTCCCGGCTGTTTCTGCAACATGCCAAGGCTTCTCTTGCCTCAGAGCTTTAGTCCTTCTCCGCAGAGGTTTTCCCTAAACATCTGCGGGGTGCACTCCTTCCTTTCTTTCAGATCTACGCTCAGTTGTCAACTTATCAGACCACCCTCTATGAAACAGTAACTCATTCCTACCACTGTATTCCCTTCATCTTGCTTAATTTTCCTTCATAAACGTATCATCTCTTAACATAATACATTGGCTTTCTCCTCCAAGTACAATGTAACAAATGCTCCTTTGCCCACGGCCATGCCTGGATCCAGTATCTATAAAATAACCACAGCCAAGAAAAATATGTCAAATCTTAGGTCTGTCATTTGCTAGGTATAATCTTGGGAAAATTATCTAACTTCTCTGATCCTAAAGTTCATCATTTGTAATGTGCATTTAGATTTACTTCATAACTAATGACAATGTTGAGATCTACCTGAACGTAGGGCCTCTGACTCCAAAGTATTTAAAATGGAAGTGACCCTGGCAATCTGGTCCAGGTGGCTATTATCCTTAAATGGGAGAAAAAGCAAGCACACAGCCACCTGACTGGACAGTGCTGCTCTTTTAGGGGAATAATGAGAGGGAATAAGAATTGGGATCATAAACAGGCTGACTTTAAGGGGTGCTTCTTTTTAGGTATTCTGAATAATTGTATTTAATTCTAAACACTAAGCTACTGGGGCTGGTGCAGTGGCCTAGTGGGTAAAGCCATTGCCTGCAGTGCCAGCATCCCATATGGATGCTGGTTCAAGTCCCAGATGCTCCAGTTCTGGTCCAGCTCCTCACTAATGCACCTGGGAAAGCAGTGGAAAATGACCCAATTGCTTGGGCCCCTGCACCCATGTGGGAGACCTGGAAGAAGCTTCTGGATCTTGGCTCCTGGCTTCAGTCTGGCCCAGCTCCAGCTGCTGTGGTCATTTGGGGAGTGAACCACTGGATCGAAGTGAACCACCAGACTGAAGATTTTTCTCTCTCTCTGCCTCTGCCTCTTTTTAACTCTGCCTTTCAAATAAACAAATCTTAAAAAAAAAAAGTAAGCTATTTCTCCTGTGTGTCTTTGTGAACATCTTTTAAAAAATATTTATTTGAAAGGCAGAGCTACAAAGAGAGAGAGAGAGGGAGAGAGAGAGAGAGATCTTCCATCTGAGGGTTCAACCCCCAGATGGCCGCAATGGCTGGAACTGTGCCGATCCAAAGCCAGGAGCCAGGAGCTTCCTCCAGGTCTCCCACACGGGTGCAGGAGCCCAAGGACTTGGACCAGCTTCAACTACTTTCCCAGGCCATAGCAGAGAGCTGGATAGGAAGTGGAGCAGCTGGGTCTTGAACCAGTGCCCATATAGGACGCTGGCGATTCAGGCAAGGGCGTTAATCCATTGTGCCACAGCGCCAGCTCCCCTAGTAATGACTTAATGATATTACAAAGAAAAAGAAATTGAATTCATAAAAATTTTTATTAACTTAATGTGCTAGCCATCAAAGAAGGAGGTACCTTTCTCTGAAGGGAAGAGAGAACTTCCACTTTGATTACGGCCTTGTCTAAGTAAGGTCTGAGTTTGTGAACTCAAGAGGCTTCCACGGGATACACAGCAGACTCATAGAATGGCGGATGTCATAAACAGCACTCCGGCCTCAGAATCAGCCCTTAAGGCATTCAGATCTGGCTAAAAAGCCCATGAGAATTTCTCAGGCATGGAAACCCAAGACAATGTGGCAAAAAATAAATAAATAAATAAATAAAATAAAATAAAATAAAAAATGACCTAAATGAAAGATCTCTGAGTGAGAGCCCAGCAGAAAGAACTGGCCATCAAAGAAGGAGGTACCTTTAGAACTTCCACTTTGACTATGGCCTTGTCTAAATAAGATCAGAGTCTGTGAACTCAAGAGGCTTCCATAGCCTTGGCAGCTCATGACAAGAGCCTCGGGTGATTACTGATGTCTTAAATAAGAATGTCAATTGTTAAATCAACAACGGGAGTCACTGTACACTAGCTCCCCATGTAGGATCTCTGTCCTTAATGTGTTGTACTATGCAAATTAATGGTAAAAAAAAAAACGGTAAAACTAGTATTCAAACAGTACTTTATACTTTGTGTGTCTGTGTGGGTGCAATCTGTTGAAATCTTTACTTAGTATATACTAAGTTGATCTTCTGTATATAAAGATAATTAAAAATGAATCTTAATGAAGAATGTTATGGGAGAGGGAGTAGGAGATGGGATGGTTTGCAGGTGGGAGGGGGGCTATAGGGGAGGAACCACTATAACCCAAAAGTTATACTTTTGAAATTTATATTTATTAAATAAAAGTTTTCTAAAAAAAATACTTACATGTCCCCTAAAGTAGACTGTTTGAAGGAAAGCCAATGTGAAATTCTGCTATAGCATTTTGGTACAACTTATTTGAGGCTTTTGAATGTACTTTACCATATTTATAAATTTGAATTTTTAAAAAATAATAAAAAAAGAAAAATAATTTAATATGCTAGGCTAATCTATATATATCTTAGGAATGAAAGAGTTAAGTGAAAGGATTGTTTGGAGCCTATCCACAGTTAACAAACTAGAATATCAAATAGAGCGTTTATGTTCTACTATAAAGTGACTATCACTTTTGGGAAAGAATCAGTCTTTCTAAAATCAAAGAATATAAAATCTGCTAACAATAACGTTAACAGTTCTTTTTAGTATTTATGAATATTCTAGTAATGGTATATTTTCCAGCAACTATTTCAGTCTTTAACATAATTTTGACTTTGTTCCTCTAATCAATCGCGTGCTTTAGGGAAAACTGACCACATCCTCAGCTTTAAGGATATGTCCTCCATTATCTGATGGCACACCCTTATCTGAGCTGATCTCCAAACTGAAACAACAGATTTACAGTTCCTAACTCAGGGAACATTTGTTTTGTTGGGTGTTAACTGGGAAAAAGTAGCAAAGACAGATCCCTAAGAAGGGATTGAGACTGCAGGATCTACAATGGAGAGAAAGAGAGCATTTTGGTCCAAGACGGTGTTATGAGTCCACTGCATCAATGATCCCTGGAGTCCACTTTATCTCTGGCCTTGTTGTCTTGGAAATAAAAAATTTTCATATTGTTTAAGGCTGTCAGCATCAGGACTTTGATACCAATCTAAAACATTCTGATACTGAAATTAGTTAAAAAGTGATGCAGTAGTTAGCTTCCTATTCTAAATTTACTAGCCAACTTAATAAAGAAATGTACCCTTGCTTAGATTGATTTGCTATGTCTGTACAGAAGCTCTCTTTTCATTATTTTTAGATTTCAAATACAGTATTGAGAGATTAGAGTAATGGGATGAATTTGTGGCTTTTCTTTCAAATGAAGTACAAATGTGAGGAGACTAGCTACTGTTTCTTCACTGACTGACTGCCAACTTTTATTATTAAATGGAGTACTATTTCCTGGGTTTTGTTTTGAAATTGAATTTGAATATCTTTAGGAACGCACATACTCCTAGTTTGCCAAAGTCATTACCATGCTATGTGTTACATGAAGCTATGACACAAAATTGTATGAACTACCTAAAGATACATGAGGATTTTTTTTGAAAACTTTTCTTCAGACACATCAGGATTGTAACAAAGAGTAGTAAACTGATTAGTATAATAAAATAACAGCAATTTGGAAGGGAGAGAGTTTTAGGGGGAGAAAGGGAGAATTATAAGGGAAAGAGAGATTAAACCTCGTGGCTGACTGGGCTGTAAGGAGAATGATAGCTAGTAAATGGCTAAAGAACTTAAAATCTCCTTAATTATCCCCAAAGTTTTAGTTAAACCTTAAGGTATTAAACAGCTTTGCCATCAGGGTGGCTGGTGGGGGAAGGAAGATATACACATTTTCAATGACTGTGGTCAGTGAAAGAGAAGAAAGAGGCAATAAGTATTGACTATTTCAAGAAAAAGGGCTGGAGGCCGGTGCCGCGGCTCACTAGGCTAATCCTCCGCCTAGCGGCGCCGGCACACCGGGTTCTAGTCCCGGTTGGGGTGCTGGATTCTGTCCCGGTTGCCGCTCTTCCAGGCCAGCTCTCTGCTGTGGCCAGGGAGTGCAGTGGAGGATGGCCCAGGTGCTTGGGCCCTGCACCCCATGGGAGACCAGGAAAAGCACCTGGCTCCTGGCTCCTGCCATCGGATCAGCGCGGTGCGCCGGCCGCAGCACGCTGGCCGCGGCGGCCATTGGAGGGTGAACCAATGGCAAAGGAAGACCTTTCTCTCTGTCTCTCTCACTGTCCATTCTCCATTCTGCCTGTCCAAAAAAAAAGAAAAAAAAGAAAAAAAAAGAAAAAGGGCTGGTTGTAAAGAGTCAGATGGTACTCTATTGGCTTAAAGAAGGGAAATATTGGAAAATGGAGCATATTCTAATGCAAAGAACCAAAAGGAAGGAGAAGCTTAAAAATACAAGGAGGATGGGCCCTGCACCCCACGGGAGACCAGGAGAAGCACCTGGCTCCTGGCTCCTGCCATTGGATCAGCGCGGGGCGCCGGCCGCGGCGGCCATTGGAGGGTGAACCAACGGCAAAGGAAGACCTTTCTCTCTGTCTCTCTCTCTCACTGTCCACTCTGCCTGTCAAAAAAAAAAAAAAAAAATACAAGGAGGAGACAATAAATGACAGAGCGAGATCCTCAAAGAGGAGGAGTACACAAGACCAAAATAGGGAAGGATTAGGTCTCAGACAAAAGGAAGACCTTATGGAAGGAGATTGAAGAGACAGAGTGGGAAGGGAGATAATGTAGAAAGAGAGACACTTATTTCTGGGGTACACAAGTATAAGAAAGTAGGAAAAATTCATACATGATGGCTTCTTTTTTTTCTGTGAAGTCAAGAAGTAGGGGAGCAGGTCTTCTGTTAGTGTGGAGTGGTAATTGGATCATGAGAAGAACGAGTACGATGTGAAGTAATTGGTGCGGGAAATGAGTAAGCACTGGGACTCACACAGATATTGTGGGATAACACTGTTGGCTAAAATGTTATTAGAGACAATAAATACATAGCAGCATGAATTCCCTGTGCTTGGTTTTATCCATTAGTGCTCAATAGCCCAGATCAGAGACTATAAATGCTTGGATTAACCCAGGGTTGGGAAATGCCACAGACAAACTAAGTTGAGTGACAAGTAGAAAATGGTTTCAGAATTTGAGGTAGTGCACTGGGTGAAAGCAGAAAGGGCAAAGGCATGTTGACTTTCACTAGGTCAAAGAACAGAAGTAGTGGGCATTTAAGAGGTGATGATCTAAGAACAAGTTTTAGAATTTATGATTTCAGAGATTTTCCTGAGTGACAGAGTAGAAATGAGTGAAGGTGAAAGTCACAGCAGTTTAGAAAGACAAGAAAATGTCAAGTAGGTAAATGGATGAGTCATTCCCATGAATATTCATATCTCCTAAAATGACAGGAAAATAATAAATTGCACATGCAGGAAGCATAAGCCAAGGAACAGATCAAGTGTCTTAAATATTACTAGTGTCACCACAGGAATGTTATGATTCTTGATACCACCCTAAGTAAACAGCACTTCTATCTACCCAGTATGAGTCAATTTCAAATTTCAGAGTTATCAAGTCACACATTCCCCATATATACTACTCTAAAGTAGTCTCAGTTTAGAAGAGAATAATTTTCTGTAAGTGAAAATCAAGCACAAAAAGTTTAAAAAACATATTCTTTGACTCTAAGCCATTTATAACCAAGTTTTATATCTTAGTCCAAAGATCTATAACATCTTTTCTTAGTCGAATTCTACTCCGTATCTAAATGAACATTTGTCCTTTAATATTTCAAAAATTGTTTTAATTTGGAAATTAACAGCCTGCCTTAAAGAAAACACTGAGTTGAGCTGACCCTTGCTTATAGAAATAAACATACTGAATAGAGTGGGGCAGACATATGAGCACACAAATCCTCCAAGCAGACACAACATCTCAAAGCATAAGTTCTGCTTGCTAGAGGAGTACCCACTAACCACTCTATTCCATACCTGACTCCGTATAGGAGAGCCAGGCTGTTAATCCCTTTATGTGAAGACAGATTACGAATACTTTAGCCCCAAGACATTTCATAGCTGCTTAATGGATAAAATTAATGTGAGCATTATCGCTTCTTGGCCTTTTGGCTAAGATCAAGTGTAATGTAAGCACTAAGCACCTTGGCCCAAAGATCAAGGCAAGATGAAGAAGGAAGAGTAAACAGCCATGCAAGCAGGCTTGTCTCTTTGTTAGGAAATCAAAAGCCTTCCTAGAAGACTCCTCGATAACTTCTGCTGACATCTCATTGGCAGCATCTCCCAGTGCAAAGAAGACTAAGAAACAAAGCACAACGTTACAACACTGAATTTTCTCCTGTCTATGCTAACGGGAGGGAGGAAAGAAAAGGTGTTGATCCAGGTAACACACAGTGGATGCCACACTAGGGAACAGTCCAACCAAGCTGGTGTAACTTCTACTACTTTTAAGGATATATTTTTGATGACTGGAGTTAATAGAAAGCTCTAAAGATATGAGGTCTAAATGGATTTTTTTTTTGTCTTTTGAAATTGAACTCAACGAGTAGCTCGATTTTCACTGTAAGTAAAAGATTATCAATAAAATTTCTAGATATATATAAATAAAATCAAGATCAAAGCACCTAAAGCTTCTTGCCTATTTCAGAATTTTTACCAGGTGTTCCTCTTAAGCCCCTCCTTGAACATCCTTGGTGCTCCCTAGGGTTCCTCCTGGGCATTCTTCCTTTCCTGTTCTACCCTCATTCATGCCTACAGCTTGAAAAACACTGTATATTTATGTTTCAGTTTTTAAATTTCCAGACCAAATCTCTATTTTGCCCCAGAATCTTATTATAATTACATGCGAGATCTTTCCATATGGCTGTTTTCTAGACAAAATAATCTTTTTATAAAATACTGTGTGATTTTCTTGGGAAAATGTTTATTTATAGTTGAGAGTGAGAATGAAAGAGACAGTGAGGGAGAGAGTGAAAGTGAGAGAGAGACACAGACACAGACACAGACACACACACACACACACACACACACAGAGGTTTCTTTGATTTGTTGGTTCATTCCCCAGATGCCCACAATATCCTAGACTGGGCCAAGCTGAAGCCAGGAACATGAAACTTCGTATGGGTCTCCCACATGGGTAGCAAGGGAGACCATGAGTCATCATCTGCTGCCTCCCGGGTGCACATTAGCAGGAAGCTAGATCATAAACAAAGTAGCAGGAACCAGCACTCTGATATGGGCTGTGCACTTCATAAGCAGTGTCACCTACTGTACCACAAGCCTGCCCAGAAAATACTCCTAATGTGTGTGAAATGGAATCTATTCTTGGCTTACTGTACTGTTCATCTTTCTGTATTTTTTAAAATTTATCTATTTGAAAGGCAGGGTTACACACAGAGATAGAGGGAGAGTCTCTAGAGAAAGAGATCTTCCATCCCTTGGTTCACTCCAAATGGCCACAACCGATAGGCCTGGGCCAGGCCAAAGCCAGGAGCCCAGAGCTTCCCCTAGGTCTCCCATGTGAGTACAGGGACTCCAGGGGTCATCCTCCTCTGCCCTCCAAGGCACATTAGCAGGGAGCTGGGTCAGAAGTGGAGCAGCCTGGACAGCAACTGGCACCTAAATGGAATGCTGGCATTGGCAGATGGTGGCCTTACCAGCTATGCCACAGTCAACCCCTCTTCCTGTATTTTTAATCTCATCCTGGTAGCATCCAGTTTCCCAAGCTGAAATCTCTAAAGTGACTTATATTAATTTTTCATCATTCTAAGTTCAGTTCACCAAATTATTTAAGTTTTACCACTAAATAATTTATTCTCTTTTCTTAATCTTCACTGACATACATCTACTTCAGATCCTCATCATCTTTCTAAACTATTACAAGTCCTTTAAATTCATTTTTTGCCATCATTTCTTCCCTCTTTCCAGGCTATTCCCTAGGTGCTTATGATTCAGCCCAAAGGACAGCGTGATCTAGCAATGTCCCCTGACTCTTAAACAACCTAAATACGAAGACAAAACTCTTCCCCATGGCCCAGTCTCATTTTTCATGATCCCCCCCCCCCCCCCGATTCTCTTTCTTCTCCCCAGTAACCTATACTACCTAAGAACTCACCACTCAAACATGTCAGACATTTCTGGATCTTGGCTGTTCACTCTGTTTATGGCATCTTTCGCTATCTCCCTTCTTTAGAAAAGTAAATTCTTAGCCTTTCTGTAGATCCAACTTAAATAGCACAATCTCTGTGATACTCTCCTTATCTCCACAGAGCAGAAATTCCCTCATCTCAGCTTATCTCTCTATTAAAATGCTGTTTCCATTGTATTATGATGTGTGTTTCTATCATTTCATATGCAGGCATAGAACAGATACTATATAAATGTTTGGTGAGTGAACAAACCAATTTTCAATGAAATCAGGCTTGGCTTCTTGTTTCTATGTTTAAGAAAAGGCGGAAGAATTATATTACAGAATGTCTCAGTATTCCTAAATGAAATTAATAATGAAAAATTTTATTTTGGGAAACAGGCACATAGTTGGTGAGATTGTAAATTGGTACAGCTTCTAAGGAGGGAGATTTGTCAATATCTACCAAAATTTAAAAATGGACATACTCTTTGGGCAATTCTACATCTAAAAATTTATCCTACAATTACATGTATGGGTAAAAAACTACACTAGTTGTAACAGCACAACATTTCTTTTTTAAAAAACTTTTATTTAATAAATATAAATTTCAAAAGTATAACTTTTGGGTTATAGTGGGCCCCCCCATAACCACCCTCCCACCTGCAAACCATCCCATCTCCTACTCCCTCTCCCATAACATTCTTCATTAAGATTCATTTTTAATTATCTTTATATACAGAAGATCAACAGTATATACTAAGTAAAGATTTCAACAGATTGCACCCACACAGACACACAAAGTATAAAGTACTGTTTGAATACTAGTTTTACTGTTAATTTGCATAGTACAACACATTAAGGACAGAGATCCTACAAGGGTAGTAAGTGCACAGAGACTCCTGTTGTTGATTTAACAATTGACACTCTTATTTAAGATGTCAGTAATCACCCGAGGCTCTTATCATGAGCTGCCAAGGCTATGGAAGCCTCTTGAATTCACAAACTCTGATCTCATTTAGACAGGGCCATAGTCAAAGTGGAAGTTCTCTCCTCCCTTCAGCGAAAGGTACCTCCTTCTTTGATGGCCTGTTTTTCTATTGGGATCTCACTCACAGAGATCTTTCATTTAGGTTGTTTTGTTTTTGTTTTTGTTTTTGCCACATTGTCTTGGCTTTCCATGCCTGAGACATTCTCATGGGCTTTTTTAGCTAGATCTGAATGCCTTAAGGGCTGATTCTGAGGCCAGAGTGAACAGTACAACATTTCAAATAAATGTTTCTCAAAAGGGATGGGTTACCTACAGTATGTACAGAAAATGGAATAGTATAAAACTATTAAAAACAAGCTGAATCTATATGTATTTGTCACAATTTACAAAGTAATTTGTGAAGTGAATAAAGGCACAAAGAATATGCCTGATATGCTAACATTAATGTTTTTTAAATGGGAAGATAGCCTGTATATGCTTGTGTGTGCATTACAATTTCTGGGAAAGAAACTGCTTACAGTGTTTGCCTTTGGAGAGAACTTGGAGCTGGCATCGGCACTGGGTGACTTACTTTTCATCCAATATCCTATTGTATCTTTACATTTTACATCATGTACACATAAATAGTTAAGTAAATAAATGAAACTGTCCTAACAAAAATGCCAATTGACTTCATGAAACTTTATAATCAAGATTTAGAATTTCTCTAACAATAGTTTTCAATCTTTTCTTGCTCTTAGGTTTTTTTTTTCTTGAGAGGAAAAGTAGAAACTTCATCATTCAAACACTTATTCAGTAATCATTAGGTGCTAGGGAGGCAAACATATGAAGACACATAAACTCAAAGAGTTAGTAATCTAGAAGTGAGAGTGAACATGTATTCAAATAATCTTAATATAAAGGGTTACTCTGCACTCAAAGCTTCTTTACCAGTAGCTAAGTATAAAGCCAACATGATGGAGACTGCCCTCTGGGTTGTAGCAGCAGACATGAAAGTCCAACAAGGGATGGTTAGGAAGATGGGACTTAATGTAAGTAGTAGAGAAAAGTAAGATCAGAGAGCAATGGATAGACTAGGCTCTGGCCAAGTGATGGTGACACAGAAAGAGCTGTAACTTAACAATTAATGGCACTAGAATTATCCAACATGATTTTGAATAACTGACAGTATTATGTAATAAAACAAGCAAAGAAAGGACATGAGCGATTAAGTGAATAGTTGATACAGATATTACTGATAAATCCAAAACATTCCCATGCTCTTTCATTTAAAACAATAGGCTATAGTTTTAGCAATTACATAAGATATGATATTTATGGCAGTTGAGGGTGAGGTCAATCAGTGGCTTTTGCAATCATGTTACAAACTGAAGTGATAAAGCATTTGTATACATGTTGTTAATTTTTTTCATGTTCTTTGTGGTCAAATATTACTCCTCCAATAGGTAAGTACCATACAAATACCACAACTGGTCAGCTCTATAGCATCTTTCTATCTGAAGATCTGAAAGCACCAGCAAGCATTCATTAATGCCCAATATTCTAATCAGATACACTACAGAATTAAATGGGGGATACAAGCAAGGTGAACAGTTCAAGGTCAATTGGTAAATCAACAGATTTGGGACAAGATGTACATTCTGCTTCTTTTGAATTATAAATGACATCCCCTCCATGAAATGTTTCTTCTCTTAAAATAGTTGTTTATCTTTGACGTTGAATAACAAATGATGAAACAGAGTTCAAGAAGTATAAAATGAGTCTAAAAAATGAAGAAACAGAACTGGGCTGATTCTGTTTCAGTAGAATCTGGTCTCACTTGTTGAAACAGATGGAGAAGAAGCACTACTGCATTCTGGAGTTGGTAGGGCCTATAATTGTCTATATTTTCCCACATACTGTTCTGCTTTCTACAAACTTATATCCAAATACCTTTTTTTTTTTTTAGTCTTTAAACAATCTTTCTTGCAAAGCGGCTATTTTAATTAACAGAGCAAATGTACTATTGAACATCAATGAAATAACCAAAGCCATCATTAGGCATGCAGCACACCATATTATAAATAACTTATTTGTATATGGCAACAGAACCCTCTACATTCTACCGGGAACTGATTATAGTAAACCCCTATAGTATCATAGCACATTTAATGGTTATCACAAAAAATCACCACGCAAAGAGGAAAATTTAAGAACCACACAAAACCCACCACACCCTTTAGAAATTTGACTTCCATATTTTACTCTTTCAAAAAGCTATTGATTTCTGATAATGCTTTTGATTCTTTTTAGAACAAGAATGAGTTCCAAGCGGAGTTTAGTGAGACTCGCAAACCTTTTTGAAAACTGTTGCATGGAACCTTGAGTTATCAGGTGCCGAAATTCAATCAGTGAAACCCAAGATTCCATTTGTAAACGCCTACCTGCGCATTGGCTTTCCTTCCATGCACCATGAAAAGCACCCTTCGGCACGCTCCACAGCCAACCTTAAGCAACAGAAAAACAGGAACTTAGTAAAAGCTCTTTCTGCTCTTTCCGGCAACAACTTCGCAGGACCCATCCACTCACTCGGTCAGGAACCAGGACTCGTCCGTCCTGCTGCCTCGCGGGCCTCTGGCACATGCACAACCCACCTGCCCTTACTGCGCCCGCTAAGACGATGCTACGTGTAGGCGGGGCGCGGGGCAGTCCCGGCGGCTAAGCCCGAGTCGTCTCTTCTCGAAAAGTGCTTGGAGTCGCTTAGCTCCGACCTCGCCCCAAACGCATCTACGCGGCGACCCCTGATACCCACAGCAGGGCACGGCTGGTTCAACACCGCACCTGAAGGCCGTGAACTTGTCCCGAAGTGCCGGCGCAGCACGAAGCGTCTGCCTTCAAAGACAAAAAACTGCGCCTCCAGCAGCCCGAGCAGGGCAGGCAGAGTGCGGCTCCAGACCAGCCCTCGTTCCAAGTCTGTCCTCCGATTCCTGACACAACGCTCGCTCCCCCCTTGGCAAGGCTGCGCCGGGGCTCCGGGGCTCCGGGGGACCCACGGCACCCCCTTCCTTCCCCGGGATGCCAAACGCCAAGGGGGAGACGTCCGGAATGCACACCTCAGCTCCCCGGTTCCAGCCTAGGGCGGTCAGCCGGCGAGAGCCCAGTCTGGCGCCCCGCAAGGCCCGGCCCCGGTGCCCCAACAGCCTCTTCTTGGGGCCGCCTGACAGGCGACGGACGAAGCCCGGCCCCGACCCCATAGGGCAGCCCAGCAACTTGGGACCACAGCTTTGCAAAGCGAGCCCTGGGGCGCCGTAGGCTGCACGCTGCAGCTCTAAGGAGGCTCACTTACCGGCTCTGACACTTTCTTCTCTGCCGCAGCCTCCTCCGCCTCCTCCACCCGCCACTCCTCTGCCTCCGCCTCCACCGCCGCTACCACCACCAGGATGCAGCTCCTTCAGCTATTTCCTCCCCCCTGCACCCGCCCCTCTCCAGGGGCAGGAAGTAGTCCGGCTCCTAAATCGCTCCCCCTGGAAACGACACATTCCGCCGAGAGGTTCCGGTGCACCCGCGGAAGTCACCGCGCCCTTCGCTGGAGCTCGCAGGAACTTCAGATCCGCCTGCCCATAACCCGAGGGTGAGCACCTGGAGAGTTCACCGCGGACCAGCAGTACTTGAGTACTGAAGTCTGCCCCTTTCTTCATCGTTTTCTATAGGAAAAGCAACAGAGATGCGAGTGGGGACAAGTTAACGGAAAGCTAGGAATTTTAATTTACTTGTAGCAGGTAGGTTGCTTTAGGGCAGGCTTGTTCCTACATCCGTAGCTGTCAGGCCCTACCGTGTGCCAAGTGCTGAGGATACACGGACGAGTCAGAAATAAGCCCAACCCTCTAGATTTTCCACAGCACAGCTTTCACTACACCAGGTTCTTTCCAGGACTCAGGCCGCGTCACCTTGTCCTAGCTGCTCAGTATGCACCACCCAGGCGCTTCGTGGAGGGCTTGTGCGGACTCGTTTCATCATGATTTTTTTTTTTTTTTTTTTTTGACAGGCAGAGTGGACAGTGAGAGAGAGAGACAGAGAGAAAGGTCTTCTTTTGCCGTTGGTTCACCCTCCAATGGCCGCCATGGCCGGTGCACCGCGCTGATCCGATGGCAGGAGCCAGGAGCCAGGTGCTTCTCCTGGTCTCCCACGGGGTGCAGGGTCCAAGCACTTGGGCCATCCTCCACTGCACTCCCTGGCCACAGCAGAGAGCTGGCCTGGAAGAGGGGCAACCGGGACAGAATCCGGCGCCCGGACCGGGACTAGAACCTGGTGTGCCGGCGCCGCTAGGTGGAGGATTAGCCTAGTGAGCCGTGGCGACGGCCTTGTTTCATCATGATTTTAAAATTTATTTGTTTATTAATCTGAGAGGTGGGCAGAGAGAGGGTGCTCACATCTGCTGCACACCCCAAAGGCCCCCAGTAGTAGAGGCTGGACCCTGTTGGTCCAGGGCTGAAGCCTGGGACCTGGGAACTCAGCATAGGCCACCCCCCATGTGTGGCAGGAACCCAGCTACTTGGGCCATCAGTGCTGCCCTCCAGAGTGTGCATTAGCAGGAAGCTGGAAGCAGAGCCAGAAACTGAATCCAGGCCCTCTGATGTGGGATGCAGGAATGATGGTAACCAGTGTCTTAACCACTGGGCTAACTGCTCACTTGCGGAGTCCCTTTAGTAAGGGAAACTTTTTTTTTTCCAATTTGTCTTTTCTACAAATGTTCCCATAGCACACAGCCACCTGATTTTTATTATATATTCAGAAAACAAGTGATTCAAGTGTAAGATGAGGGTTTCAATTTCAGGAATACCAATGAAAAACTGCTGCTGACTTCTTGGTAACTATGCTAGATTAAGCATTAACTGAATTTTTAAAGTTTTATTTTATTTATTTGACTGAGTTACAGAGAGAGGTGGACACAGGGGGTGGGGGGAGAGGGAGAGAGAGAGGTGTTTTCCTTCTGCTGGTTCACTCCCCAGATGGCTGCAATGGCTGGAGTTGAGCCGATCTGAAGCCAGGAGCCAGGAGCTTCTTCCAAGTCTACTGCATGGGTGCAGGGGCCCAAGGACTTGGGCCATCTTCCACTGCTTTCCCAGGCCACAGCAGAGAGCTGGATCCGAAGTGGAGCATCTGGGACTTGAACCGGCGCCCAAATGGGATGCTGGTGCTGCAGGCTGGGGCTTTAACCTGCTGCACCACAGTGCTAGTGCCAGCATTAACTGACTTTTCTTTTTCTTTTTAAGATTTATTTATTTGTTTGAAAGTCAGATTTACACAGAGAAAGGAGAAGCAGAGAGAGAGAGAGAGAGAAAGAGAGAGAAGTCTTCCATCCGATGGTTCACGTCCCAATTGGCCGCAATGGCGGAGCTGTGCCGATCCGTAGCCAGGAACCAGGAGCTTCTTCTGGGTCTCCCACACGGGTGCAGGGGCCCAAGGACTTGAGCCATACTCTACTGCTTTCCCAGGCAATAGCAGAGAGCTGGATCAGAAGAGGAGCAGCCGGGTCTTGAACTGGCACCCATATGGGATGCTGGCACTTCAGGCCAGGGCGTTAGCCCGCTGTGCCACAGCACCAGCCCCTAACTGAATTTTCTTTAGCTGTTTTTTACATAGTGCCTACCTAGGTTTGTCCATTTGTTCTGAACGGAAGAGATACCTTTTGTTAATTAGCTTGTAGTGGAGCACACATGGCCTTTAGATCTGGAAAACTATAGGTTCAAATCCTAGACCTGTGACTGACTAGTTTTGTGATATCCATTAGATTTCTACTTAATGTGTACATGTGATATATACTAATATATATGTATAAATTATTTTCAATGTTTCAAAACTTTACATAAATGGGCCGGTGGCACAGCTCACTAGACTAATCCTCCGCCTTGCGGTGCCGGCACTCTGGGTTCTAGTCCTGGTTGGGGCGCCGGATTCTGTCCCGGTTACCCCTCTTCCAGGCCAGCTCTCTGCTGTGGCCCAGGAGTGCAGGGGAGGATGGCCCAAGTGCTTGGGCCCTGCACCCCATGGGAGACCAGGAGAAGCACCTGGCTCCTGGCTTTGAATCGGCACAGCGCGCTGGCTGTAGCGGCCATTTGGGGGTTGAACCAACGGAAGGAAGACCTTTCTCTCTGTCTCTCACTGTCTAACTCTGCCTATCAAAAAAAAAAATAAAACTTTACATAAATGGTATAAAAGTCTATGCCTTCTTCTGAAACTTAGTTTTTCCACTCAACATTCTGTCAGTAAGATTTTCCCGAGGTGACCAGTGAAGGTCCAGGTCAGTCAGTATCACCCAGGAAATGCAAGTCCTCGGGCCCCACCACAGACCTTCTCAGTCAGAAACTCTGCATGTTGGGCCCAGTGACCTGTGTTCTAATAAATTCTCCTGGCGATTGTAATGCATGTTAAATTTGAGAACCATTGCATTGATTATGAGTGTCCACTGCTATTCTATTGTACAAGTATAGCACAGATTTTTAAGAATCCATTATTCTACATATTAGTGTTTTGACTGTTTCCAGTTTTTCCCATGAAAAACAATGTAAATTCTTGCATATGCCTCCAAAAGCACCCTTGTGAGAGTGTCTCTAGGATAGGTACCTAGGAGTAAAATTGCTGGGTTGCATTCTGTGTATAGCTCCAACTTTACTAGGATGAGTTAAATTGCCCTCTAAAGTAGTTGTTTTGTTTACTGATAATGACAATGCTAGAGAATACTTAGTATGGCATGGTATCTTAGCTCATCAGTATTCATACCAGTCCTCTTTCCTGTTTTACAGATGGTAAGGATTTTAAGTAACTTGCCCGAGTCACACAGCTAGTAAGAGACAGAGTGAGTACTTGATACCATGCATAATGATCCAAGAGTCTGTGATTTCTGCCACAGTGCTCTGTTGATTTGCCCACCAGCAGTGTCTGGGAGTTCTTCTTGGTCTATATTGTCATCACACTTGTTGTTTTCCAACCTTAAATTTCTTTTTGCCAATATGATGAGTATAAGATAGTAGCTGACTGTAGATCAGATCTATGTTTGTTTATTAGTGAGACATGTGAAGCTGGCGTTAAAGTTTCCCTTTTGTGAATTGTTTTTTGTAGAAAATATCTTCAAAGGGATCCTTAGCTTCTTCTATAACATGAATTGTAATGTTTAGTTATAAAAATTTATAAAGTATGATAATTAGGAAGATGTAAACAGGTTAAGGAATGCTGCTAACCAAAGACTGATTTTTTTAAAACTCCTGGCCAGGATAAGAGCAGTCCCACCTATTTTTGTGATCTGTGATTCATTCCTGACCTACTGCAGTCTGGTTTGTGCTTCTGCTACTCAATTTCTTTTTTAGCACGGTTAAGTGTGAATCAATCCTTTCTATTTATATTAAGGCATTAAAAACTCCTTTAGTAATATGCATATGGTAAACTAGGAATTTGCAATATTTACAGAATTTCTGTGACCCCAGTAAGATTATGCCATTAGGGAACCTGAATTTCTGGTTGAAAAATACCTAAAACAGATTTCACCAGGGTTGGGTGTGAGGCAGTGGCAGTAGTCAAATAATTCTTCAGGGGTTGGTGAACTTTACTTTGAATCAGAAATTGCATCTTGTCTGTTTAAAATATTGTACTTGGAACCTAAGGTTTAGTGGTAAATAAGACACACTGGGCTCCTTGTTTTGTGTAATTTTCATTCTTGAGGAGACAGAAACCAAATTAACATGCGAATTACAGTTCATTCTTTAATCACAACTGGGATGATTAAAGGTGACCTATAGGATGTTAAGAAAACATCTAGTTGGGGCCGGCGCTGTGGTGTAGCGGGTTAACGCAAGTGCCGGCATCCCATATGGACGCCGGTTCAAGTCTCGGCTGCTCCTCTTCCAAACCAGCTCTCTGCTATGGCCTGGGAAGGCAGTAGAAGATGGCCCAAGTCTTTGGACCCCTGCACCCACATGGGAGACCCAGAGGAAGCTCCTGACTCCTGGCTTTGGATTGGCGCAGCTCCAGCTGTTGGTGCCAACTGGGGAGTGAACCATTGGACTTCAGGCCAGGGCCTTAACCCACTGTGCCCCAGCGCCGGCCCTAGTGGCTGCTTCACTTTCAGTCCAGCTGCCTGCTAATGCACCTAGCAAAGCAGCAGATGACCCAAGTGCTTGCGCCCCTGCATCCACATGGGAGACCCAGAAGAAGCACCTGGCTCCTGGCTTCGGTCTGGTCCAACCCTAGATGTTGTGGCCATTTGGGGAGTGAAGATCTCTCTCTCCGTTTCTTCTCCCCTCTCTCCGTAACACTGCCTTTCAAATACATAAAATAAATCTACCAAAAACGTATAGGAATGAAATAGTCATTTAGGATATGACTGTCATTTTTAGCCCTTGTTTATACTCCTGTGTTCTTCCTACTTTTTAGTTAATATTATGATTAGTGGTGAATTAAGCCTGGGATTAGAGTTAATTTTCAGTTAATTGCACTTAAGACTTTCAATAAACAGTTACATTTGGGAATTCTTTCCTTCTTATGAAGATCAATTAAAAACAGACTCCTGTACAATCATGTACAATTATGCATCCTAAATCATCCTCCATCCAGAAAACAACAAAAAACTGAAAAACAGACTATGAAAAAAAGAACATATGTTCAAGTGAGACACCTAAAATAAGCCTTGCTCTCTGTCAGTTCAGTGGGAAATGAGTCTTCAGTTGGGCAAGCATGTGCCGTGACTGCAGGGGCAAGCGTGCAGCTGCCAACTTCTAGATTGTTGTTCCTGCCTATAATGTCAAACTCTGCAACCGTGACTGCCAAGTTCAGTTCACTGGACTAAGAACAGTTTCATAACTACGTTTTTTAAAAATGCAAATTTATTCTTAGATTCCAGAAGGTCAGATTGAGGATGGTGGTATTTGCTTGGGCCTTAAGCCAAGTATTCTTTTTAAAGCCAGGCTACTCCGCCTTCAGCTCCTGTAAAATACTGCTTCCTCCTCCTTTATGGCTTCCTTGCATAAATAGAAAGAAGTAAATATTTTCCTTCACACTTCAGCACAACACCTGGTCTTCACTCTGCGGTTGGCGTGGACATGTATGGTTACTAGGTGAACTTGGCCCTTGCCTGCTGATTTCTTTCAATACCCTCTTCCTCTCCGCTCCTCCCTCCCCCAGACTTCCCTTTATAAAGTTGTGTTTTGGTTTCTTAAAATTCTGAATCAAATGGGCTAAATGTTTTAAGTTCCTTCTGCTCCCACGGTACTTGGCACCTGTTGAGGTCTCAAGAAATGTTCCTTGTAGGTGACCGTAATGACCATACATCAGGACAAAGGCCCTCAAAACTGGAAAAAGACGTAGGCTGGTAGGCTGTTAAAATTTCAATCCTTCTTGATTTTTAGACTGCTTCCTTCTATTTCCTGAAAATCCTCCCGTGGAAAGGCCGAAGAGCAAGACAGTCCGGCAACCCACGTGCACGCTTTATTTTTTTCAAATTGCGTTTTCTAACTGGTAAAATAAGCACCACCGAAAATGTACAGAATAAAGCCCGCCCGCCACCGCCCGCGCACGGCACGGCCTTCACTTGCAGGAGCTCGAGTGCCCCTCGCGCGCCCCGCGTCCCCTCGCGCGCCCCGCACCTCCCCGTGCGCCCCGCGTCCCCCCGTGCGCCCCGCACCTCCCCGTGCGCCCCGCGTCCCCCCGTGCGCCCCGCACCTCCCCGTGCGCCTCGCGCGCCCCGCACCTCCCCGCGCGCCCCGCGTCCCCCTCGCGCGCCCCGCACCTCCCCGTGCGCCGGGGACGCGTCGCCGCGGTGACGGCGGAGCCTCGGCCGGCGAGGTGAGTGCGGGCGGGCGAGCGCGCCGGGGGCGGCGGGCCGGGGTGCCAGGGGGTCGCCGGCGTCCTCCCCGGGCTGCGGGCGCCCGCCGCGGCGGCCTCGGCCTCGGCCTCGGCTCAGCCCAGCTCTGCGCGCCGGGCCTGTGCCTTCCCGCAGGCGCCCGGCGGCGGCGCGGTGGGGCTGCCCGCCGTGTTCTTCCCGTGGGCTGCCCTTTTGGCCACATCCTTCAGAAATTACCTATTTTTGAAGGGAAAAAAAAAAAATCAGTTGGCTGACAAGGCTCTTCAGGATGTACGACGCCATCACGGCCGGCCGGCTTTGTCTCCCTCTGTGCAATGTATTTAAGCTTCATCGAACGACGAAGTTACACAGAGCGAGCGAGGGAGGGACGGAAAGAGCGCCCCCGACTTCTGGTCCTCTCCTCAAACAGCCTCAGTGGCCGGGCCGGGTCTGCCAGGCCAGTGGCAGGGCCCGGTGCGCGGAGGGCGTCCCCTGGGGCGCAGGTGCATCTGCAGGGAGCTGGAGGGGGCGTGGGCCGCCAGGACGCGCACCAGAGCTCTGATGCGGTGGGATGCCGCCAGCCCCTGTGCTGTTTGGTTTCGCTCTTCTCCTTACCTGGGCCGTGGCTCTCTCCTCCTTCTAGGACTCTATCTGCTCCTCAGTGGGACCTCCCTACCCCAGTCTGCTGTAACCGTCCAGGTACTTCATTCTCCAAGCGGCACCCTTCCTGTCTCCCTTAGATCCCTTCTCCCACCGTCCTTGCTGACTTCCTGTTCCCTTCTTTGCTAGACCCACGCCAGGACCTTTGTTCACATTCTGTAGTTACAAAGAAAAGTGTGCAGGCTTTCCCCCACACCCTTTAGTAAGGAGGGCAGATGCTGCCGTCGATTCAGAGAAGTTGCCTAATTCACCCGTAATAGAAGGAGGACTACAGCGTTACCTTTCTCGCTTTCGGGTTAGACTTTGTTCTCTCCTCCCTGTGCTCATATTTTCTGTAAGGTTTGGTTATGTGTAGTGAGTTTACCAGTTTGATTCATGTTATTATTTTTCTTGGGTGAAGAAAATTTCATTTATTTTAGTCTATGATCTAGGTTCTTTTATGCGCACTTATTGATAATTAGGAAATCTAAGTGTTGGTTGTCAAGTTGAGCTCAATCTATACTGAGTATCTTTGGCTGGTTCTGTGCCTGAGGTGATGCCCTGGGTATGTGGATGCATGTGGATAGCACATGAAATTGGTTCTGAGACAGTGTCTGCGTCCCTTTGCCATCTCTTGGCTCTGGGATGATGTCCCTGGTACACTGATACTCCTTGCCGGTAAGAGGTTCCTGGTTATAACGGGTGGTTCATGTGTCTTCTTGAGCAGCGCTCTCCTGGCTTGGTCAGAATTCTGTAGCTCTGCTTGTCCCAGTTCCACCTGGCTCCCTCAGCTGCACCAAGCTCCTGCTGTGGTTCCTTTCCCTCCAGACCTAGGGAGTGTGGTTTGTTCCAAGCTTTCTCTCCTTACAGAGCCTCCTTGCCTATGAGCAAGTACTGTGTGCTGCCTCTGTGTCCTGTCTGTCTTAAAGTAGTGGCCCTCAGAATTGCCGGTCTTGGGTCTCCATTGTAGTCTGAAAAATTAGTGATCCCAAAGAGCTTTCTTGTATGTAGGTTATGTCTACCGACCGATATAAACAAATTCATATGTTAACATAACCACCAATGTTTCTCATGAAAACGTTTCTTATGCAGAAAATATTAGTGAGAAAGTGGCATTTTTTTTTTTGACAGGCACAGTTAGACAGAGAGTGAGACAGAGAGAAAGGTCTTCCTTTCCGTTGGTTCACCCCCCAAGTGGCTGCTACGTCTGGCGCGCTGCACCGATCTGAAGCCAGGAGCCAGGTGCTTCTCCTGGTCTCCCATGTGGGAGCAGGGCCCAAGCACCTGGGCCATCCTCCACTGCACTCCTGGGCCTCAGCAGAGAGCTGGCCTGGAAGAGGAGCAATCGAGACAGAATCTGGCGCCCCGACCGGGACTAGAATCCCAGGATGCCGGCATCACAGGCGGAGGATTAGCCAAGTGAAAATACATTTTCCAAGTGGAAAATACATTTTTCATAAACTGTTTATATGTTAATGTGATTATTTTCAGATGAATTAAAATAAAGATTTCTCAGTTTTGAATTCTTTTTTTTGTTAAGGTTTTCTTTTTTTTCTTTAAAGATTTATTTATTTTATTTGAAAGGCAGAGTTACATAGAAAGAGGGAGAGGAAGAGACAGAGACTGAGAGGTCTTCCATCCTCTGGCCCACTCCCCAAATGGCTGCAAAGGCTGGAGTTAGGCTTATCTGAAACCAGGGGCCAGGAGCTTCTGGATCTTCCACGTGGGTGCAGGTGCCCAAGCATTTGGGCCATCCTTTGCTGTTTCCCAGGCCATTAACAGGGAGCTGGTTTGGGAGTGGAGCAGCCAGGACTCAAACCATCGCCCATTTGGGATGCCAGCACCACAGATTGGGGCTTAACCTACTACGCCACAGCGCCAGCCCCACACTGAATTTCTAATAGGTTAAGTGTTGACAGATAGAACCCACATACAAAAATTTCTTTAGGGTTTTTAATTTTTAAGACTGTAAAGATCCATGAGATTAAAGAATTTGAGAACTACTGCTCTAATGATTACTCCTGCATTAATGTGAACATTTGAGCTCTATTCAAGGGCATATCAAGAGTAGCTATGAGGCCGGCGCCGCGGCTCACTAGGCTAATCCTCCACCTAGCGGCACCGGCACACCAGGTTCTAGTCCCGGTCCGGGCACCGGATTCTTTCCCGGTTGCTCCTCTTCCAGGCCAGCTCTCTGCTGTGGCCCGGGAAGGCAGTGGAGGATGGCCCAAGTGCTTGGGCCCTGCACCCCATGGGAGACCAGGAGAAGCACCTGGCTCCTGCCATCGGATCAGCGCAGTGCACCGGCCGCAGCGTGCCGGCCATGCCGGCCATTAGAGGGTGAACCAACGGCAAAGGAAGACCTTTCTCTCTGTCTCTCTCTCTCTCACTGTCCACTCTGCCTGTCAAAAAAAAAAAAAAAAAAAAAAAAAAAAAAAAAAAAAAAGAGTAGCTATGAGTATTATGTCTTTATGTCTTGAATCTTCTTTCCAAATTTGATCTAATTTGTCTCCAGATCTCTGAATTAACGTGGGGTCAGACTGATTAACCATAAACACATGCTGTCTAACTTCTGTTGGATTCCTTCTTGTTGGTTGCCTGAAATAGTCTCTTTTATGGTTATTTTAGACTATCTAGAGGTAAAACAATATTCATTCTGTAATCAAGTAGCTGGTGGTAGTAGAATAGAAAATCATTAGTTCACACCCTACATAATTTATTCTATATTATAACAAAGCAGAGCAAAACAAAAGGTGCAATGGGTGTTTGACCTAGTGGGTAAGACACTGGTTGAGACGTCTGCGTTGCATATTGGAGTTCTTTGGTTCAAGTCCTGGCTCTACTCTTAATTCTAGCTTACTGCTAATGTGCACCCTGGGAGGCAGCTCAAGTGGTTGGTTCCCTGCCACCCATGTGGGAGACCCTGTTTCTGGCAAGTTTACAATCTAATTGTGTGGATTTCTTAAACACTTGAAACATTAGAAAATAATGTAATAACCATATTTGGTATGTTGTGTGGTACAAACTATAGAGAATGGCCTCTGGAATTCTAAGGAGAGAGAGGCCAGGGTGCATTGAAGAAAGAAGTTGGTATGGACATTGTGGTACGGTGGGTTAAGCCACCACTTAGGATAACTTCATCCTATGACCTGAGTGCTGTTTTGTGTCCTGGCTGCTTTGTTTCCAATATGGCTTCTTGCTAATGCAGCTTGGAAGACAGCAGAAGATGGCCCAAGTACTTAGGTTCCTGTAACCCATGTGAGAGAATAGGATGGAGTTCCTGGCTTCTGGCTTCAACCCAGCCCAGATCTAACTGTTGCAGCCATTTGGGGGAGTGAGCCAGTATATGGAAGATTCTCTCTCTCTCTCTGTCTCTCTCTCTGTTATTTCTTCTCCGTCACTCTGACTTTCAAATGAATCATTTATTTTTAAAGAGTAGAATCATGGAATTTTTAGGACAGTAGATTTTGTATATTGGCCTAAATAGGATTTGGAATGGAAGAGATAAAAAGCTATCCTGTAGGCCTACTAGCAGGAATGCCTATGAAACACAAATAAAAGTTTTTCGGTACCTTCAAGGTCTTGTCTGAGGCCTGCTGGGCCAGTGCAGAAAGGCATTCCAGACAAATCCTCCTTTTATTCTTCAAGGTTTGAATGTAGATATCTGAAGCAGAAATATTTCAGAAGACCAGAGCTGCTATTAACAGGGTAATGAAATAATTTATTGTCTGATTGTAATGGATACCTTTGAGGGGGAAAGCAGATGATATTAAAAATTATAGCAGGGGAACAGATGTAACTGGAACTGTCCTGGATTTATTGGGACATTTGTCACCCAAGCTATCAACAACAGACACATGCTATCTAACTTCTATTAGGTTCTTGCTTGTTGATTTCTTGGTATAGTCTTCATAGTGGCTAACACTAAAGTTTTTCACACTGTGGGTTACGGCTCATGTAGTGGGTCATGAAATCAATTTAGTAGGTGATACTCAGCCTTAAAAGAATGGAATTAGAAACAGCAGTATGTTACACATGTAAAGAGAAATACTATTTTGTTTAATTATATGTACTCATATATGCATATATATAATATCTATATATGAATATATATGGAGAGAGAGACACACACACACAGGACATCCATATCATGGTCTAAATTAGCTGTCTAATCATGCATGCAACTCAGTGAGAAGAAATTATACTTTACTGGAAATTGCTTATTATATATAGTCTAGTATCTTATAATCTACTTCTTGAACATATTGCCACATCATGTTGCAAGAGAGACTGTGAAATGGTTTTATTCCACTATAACAATTAGTTCAAAATTAAGCCTGATTAAAAGAAAAGGCAGGGGCTGATACTGTGGCATAGTGGGTTAAGCTGCTGCCTGTGGTGCCGGCATCCCATATGGACACTGGTTCAAGTCCTGGCTGCTCCACTTCTGATTCAGCTGCCTGCTGATGATCCTGGGAAAGCAGCAAAGGATGGTCCAAGTGCTTGGGCCCCTGCACTCATGTGGGAAACCCGGGTGAAGCTTCAGCCAGGCCCAGTTCTGGTCATTGTGGCCATCTGGAGAGTGAACCAGCAGTTTTAAGATCTCTTTCTCTCACTTTTCTCTCTCTCTCTGTCTCTCTATAACTGTGCCTCTCAGATAAATAAAATGAGTCTTTAAAAAAGGCAATGGGGTTCTATTCTAAAAGAAGGGGAGATTAGCTATTCAGGAAGACAGCCAGTAGTCTACATTGTATGCTCCATCGGGGCCCGCATAATCACTGGGAGGCTTAAACTGAGCAGAACCTGGGAAACTCTAGAGGGTCAGCCTGTAAGAACCCCAACATATTTCTCACAGCAGAAAGTTTGACTAGCACCCTGCGTCTGTCACTGTGTTGAGTGCTCTTCGATGAACCTCGTATCCTTAAAGTCAAGGTCGTGGGATTGAGCAGCTGACTGGCCGAGCCTGAGTTTTGTGCTATTCACAGGGTTGTGCTGAGATGGAGAGGAAGATCCTGTCTCTGTTTTCTGTAGCCTGGAAATTGACTTCATCTTTCATTAGAAGAAGTTTCTAAAACAGAAAGCAGGATGCTTTAAGGAAGAGGGGTGTGTGTGTGTGTGTGTCTGTGTGTGTGCATGGGCATAGATGGTGGGCAGCTGGATGCCAGACACACAGGATTATAGGTTCCTACTGTATTTATTCTGTAAAGTGGAAGACATGGACTAACAATTTCAAAGATAGGATTTGGACCCAATCATGTAGTGGAG
Organism: Oryctolagus cuniculus; assembly: GCF_964237555.1. Classification (NCBI taxonomy): domain Eukaryota; kingdom Metazoa; phylum Chordata; class Mammalia; order Lagomorpha; family Leporidae; genus Oryctolagus; species Oryctolagus cuniculus. Next base: position 2,134,783 of record NC_091438.1, on the reverse strand, counting down.
TCACGCGTGACTGGATAACTCAACTCCTGTTCTCAACCCTATCTACCTTGTGTGTTTCCTTTATAGAGGCTAGAAAACGGAGAAACTTCTTTTTTCTTTTCTTTTCTTATTTCTTCCTCTGATGGGACAGACACATCATACAGGCTGGCCTATAAGATATAACTGGAAGTTTGTTAGGACTTGTTAGGAAAGATGTTGTTTTGCTTTCTTCTTAAAAGGGATTGATAGCACCAGTATCCCCTGGGGGATTCTTTTTCTTCCTGCCATGAATGAAGATATAATTCTGGGAGTTAAGACAGCCATCCTGTCACCACAAGGCAAAAGTCATGAAGATGAAAGTCTTACACACTAAGTATGATGGAATAGAATAATAGAAAGCGTTTGGATCTATCTATCTATCTATCTATCTATCCAGCTATATATTTTTTTGACAGGCAGAGTTAGACAGAGAGACAGAGAGAAAGGTCTTCCTTTTTCCGTTGGTTCACCCCCCAAATGGCCTCTACAGCCGGAGCGCTGCACCAATCCGAAGCCAGGAGCCAGGTGTTTCCTCCTGGTCTCCCACTTGGGCCATCCTCCACTGCCTTCCCGGGCCACAGCAGAGAGCTGGCCTGGAAGAGGAGCAACTGGGACAGATCCGGTGCCCCAACCGGGACTAGAACCCGGGGTGCCGGCGCCGCAGGCTGAGGATTAGCCAAGTGAGCCGCGGCGCCAGCCTGGATCTATATTTTTGAGCTTGAACCCTAACTTCTTGTATGTGAGAGAAGAATCTCCTTCTTTTAAGAGTCAATCCTGGGGCTGGCATTGTGTTGTAGTATGCTAAGCCTCTGCCTGTGGCAGTGGACGGAAGATTGATCTCTCTCTTTTTCTCCCTCTTTCTGTAACTTTGCCTCTCAAATAAGTAAAATCAAGAGTCAATTCTATTAATTTATTGTATTATTTACAATCAAATAATTCCCAATTTTAATAGCTTATCAGTATTGTACACATTTATGGAAGGAAGAGATTAATAGAGGGCTGTCAAAAGAAGATGCTAATGTTCTACCAATTTGAAATGTGTATCGAGTGGTAACTATAATCCCATTTCTTTTCTTTCCCCACAGGACTAATGACAGTTTTCTTGCAATGCTCTAGACTGTTGTTCCTTAAGAACAGGGTCAGAAGTCCATGGCCTGAGGGCTGCTACCTGTTTTGTATTAATGGTTTCTTTCTTTTTTTTTTTTTTTTATAGGCAGAGTGGACAGTGAGAGAGAGAGACAGAGAGAAAGGTCTTCCTTTGCTGTTGGTTCACCCTCCAATGGCCGCTGCGGCTGGCGCGCTGTGGCCAGCGCACCGCGCTGATCCAAAGGCAGGAGCCAGGTGCTTCTCCTGGTCTCCCATGGGGTGCAGGGCCCAAGCACTTGGGCCATCTTCCACTGCACTCCCGGGCCACAGCAGAGAGCTGGCCTGGAAGAGGGGCAGCCGGGACAGAATCCGGCGCCCCGACCGAGACTAGAACTCGGTGTGCCGGTGCCGCAAGGCGGAGGATTAGCCTAGTGAGCCGCAGCGCTGGCCGTATTAATGGTTTCTTTAAACCCAGACATGGCGATTCATTTGTGTATTGTCTATGTCTGCTTTCATGCTACAGCTGAAGAGTTGAGTAGTTGGATAAAGAAGGTAGGGCCCACAAACCGACAATCTTTGCCACTGGGCCCTGATCCCTACTTAAAGATGTTGTTCCATTTTCCTGCGGACTTTATTGTTTCTGTCATTCTGTATGGTCCTATTTCAGTGTCATCTCTTTGACATTCTTATTTCAGGTTTTTTCTCTTCATTTCTCTGATATTCCTACTTCTTCACCATGTTCATTTCCTTTGAAAAAAATCACAATCTGATTGTTTTCTTTTTTAATGCCTATGTCCATAGAGCCTATGTTACTAGACTATAGGCTTCATAATAGGAGGCTTCTTTTCTGTTTTAATGACTTATTAGGACCTGTAGTTCCTGACAGTTAGGAAGGAATTTAATGAATATTGAATATAGAGGTCTAATTCCCACTAATTTCGGACTTTTACATTAGCTGTCTAGTTGGCCTTTTGCCTTTATTTTGTTGTTCCTCTAACATATGTTACCTAGACTTGTCAGACTGATCTTCCTGAGACAGGTGGGGTTCCAGCATTAAAACCTGCAGTGACTCCCTGATATAGTCAAACCTACCGTGTAAGAGTGTATTTCTGCTCATTTGGCATCGCCTGTGCTTGACCAGGCTGGCCAGCTCGCGCATTCTCAAGCATGCCTGGTGATTTTAGCTTTGGTGCTTTCGTTTACGCTGTTCCATCCAGAGTTCCCTTCCTTCTGACTTGTGCATGACAAAGTCTCGCCCATTCTGTATGGTGTGGCTTAGATGCCATGTTCAGTAAATACATGATTGTCTTTTCCTTTTTTCTACACCTTTCCTTCTCTTTCTGCCCCCTAACCTCTAGTAAACATCCTGAATCTGGGGCCAGTGCTGTGGCACAGCAGGTTAAAGCCCTGGCTTGAAGCGCTGGCATCCCATATTGGCACTCGTTCTAGTCCCAGCTGCTCCTCTTCCGATCCAGCTCTCTGCTGTGGCCTGGAGTAGCAGTAGAAGGTGGCCCAAGTCCTTGGGCCCCTGCACCCATGTGGGGGACCCAGAGGAAGCTCCTGGCACAGCTCCAGCTGTTGCAACCATCAGGGGAGTGAACCAGCGGATGGAAGACCTCTCTCTGTGTCTCTACCTCTCTCTGTAACTCTTTCAAATAAATAAAATAAATCTATAAAAAAATCCTGAATCTTGCATTCATTCTTACTTTTTTTTTGCACTTAAAATTTTTATTTTTATTATTTTTACCTAGAAACATTTTATTTAAGATATACAAACTGTGCATTTCATATATACAAATTTAGGAACATAGTGATTCTTACTGCCCTATCCTCCCTCATACCCACACTCCCACCCTTCTTCCTCCTCCTTTTCCTATTCCTATTCTTACTTTTTCCCCCAGAAACCTTTTATTAAGGAATATAAGCTTCATGCATTTCATACATACAAACTTAGGAACATAGTGATTCTTCCCACTGTATCTGCCCTCCCACCCACACTCCCACTCTTCTTCCTTCTCCCTCTCCTATTCCCATTCTTATTTTTTACTACTGTCTGTTTTCAATTAACTTTATACACATATGATTAACTCTGTACTAAGTACAGAGTTCAACAAATAGTATGAAAAAAAAAAAAACAACAAACCTGTTCTTCCAATAGTTGAGACAAGGCTGTTCAAAGTCATTGCATCTCAAAATGTCAGTTTCATGCATCCATACCCTCTGCGTAGATCCACACTGCCCTTCTGATATGCATGGAGTTTCCCCTGGAGTTTTCTCCCTAACTCTTCCCTGAGATTGCACTCTCTCAACTTCTTTTTTAACCGTCTTCCCCTAGACTAGAGCAGTAGCCTCCCTCCCTATTCTGCCATTTTGAAATCTCCCTCTTCTTTTTAAAATAGTGTTATTTTAAAATAATTTTCAAATAGCTCTTTAAAATAGTGGTTATTGTGTCTACTTGTATTTCTTTTTTTTTTCTTTTTTTTTTAACTTTTATTTAATGAATATAAATTTCCAAAGTACGACTTACGGATTACAATGGCTTCCCCCCCATACCGTCCCTCCCACCCGCAACCCTCCCCTTTCCCACTCCCTCTCCCCTTCCATTCACATCAAGATTCATTTTTGATTATCTTAATATACAGAAGATCAGCTTAGTATACATTAAGTAAAGATTGAGAGAAGAGAACTTGAACTTTGACTATGACCTTGTCTAAATAAGATCAGAGTTGGCAAACTCAAAAGGCTTCCGTAGCCTTGGCATCTCATGACTAGAGCCTAGGGAGATTACTGACACCATAAACAAGAGTGTCAATTTGTTAAGTCAACAACAGGAGTCACTGTGCAGTTACTCCCCATATAGGATCCCTGTCATTAATGTGTTTTTTTTTGTTGTTGTTATTGAATAATTTTATTGGCAATGTGAGCCTGATATATATTAGGAAAGATGTATATCAGAGCTCTTGGAAATAGTAATGCTATTATTTTATTTCATATTGAAAGCTAATAAGAATAGTGGGGGAGAGAGTACCTTAAACATGATACAATCAGTCTTTCTTCCTGGGATTGGTTACAACTAAAAATGGATATAATAGTGTTATCTTTTGCAATGAATACATATAAGCTATTTTCTAAATGCAACTCAGCAGTCTCAAGAGCTACTACTAGTAGACAATTCAGTGTATAACTGGACACCCCCTCTCACTTACTTTCCTTTCCCTATTTTTTTAATTTATTTTTTTTTTATCTTTTATTTAATGAATATAAATTTCCAAAGTACGACTCATGGGTTACAATGGCTTCCCCCCCCATACCGTCCCTCCCACCCACAACCCTCCCCTTTCCCACTCCCTCTCCCCTTCCATTCACATCAAGATTCATTTTTGATTATCTTAATATACAGAAGATCAGCTTAGTATACCTTAAGTAAGGATTTCAACAGTTTGCTCCCACACAGAAACATAAAGTGAAAAATAATAGATGATTTTTTTTTAAATGATGATGAAATCAGATCAGACCTATTGTCATGTTTAATCCCAGTGAGAGTCAAGTTGGGAATTGATAATTTCTTTTTTTTTTTCTTTTTTTTTTTTTTTTACAGAGGATCAGTTTAGTGTACATTAAGTAAAGATTTCAATCGTTTGCACCCCCATAGAAACACAAAGTGAAATATACTGTTTCAGTACTCGTTATAGCATTAAGCCTCAATGTACAGCACATTAAGGACAGAGATCCTACATGAGGAGTAAGCGCACAGTGACTCCTGTTGTTGACTTTACAAATTGACACTCCTGTTTATGGCATCAGTAATCTCCCTATGCACCAGTCATGAGTTTCCAAGGCTATGGAAGCCCCTTGAGTTCTCCGACTCTTATCTTGTTTAGACACGGTCATAGTCAAAGTGGAGGTTCTCTCCTCCCTTCAGAGAAAGGCTCCTCCCTCTTTGAAGACCTGTTCTTTCCACTGGGATCTCACTTACAGAGATCTTTTTGCCAGAGTGTCTTGGCTTTCCATGCCTGAAATACTCTCATGGGCTTTTCAGCCAGATCCGAGTGCCTTTAGGGCTGATTCTGAGGCCAGAGTGCTATTTAGGACATCCACCATTCTATGAGTCTGCTGAGTATCTCACTTCCCATGTTGGATCACTCTCCCCTTTATTTATTCTATCGGTTAGTGTTAGCAGGTACTAGACTTGTTTATGTGCTCCCTTTGACTCTTAGTCCTTTCATTATGATCAATTGCGAACTGAAATTGATCACTTGGAATAGTGAGATGGCATTGGCACATGCCACCTTGATGGGATTGAACTGGAATCCCCTGGTATGTTTCCAACTCTACCAATTGGGGCAAGTCAGCCCGAGCATGCCCCAAATTATACATCTCTTCCCTCTCTTATTCCCACTCTTATGTTTAACAGGGATCACATTTCAGTTAATTTTCAACACTTAAGAATAACTGTGTGATAATTACAGAATTAAACCAGTCATATTAAGTAGAACAGACAAAAAAAAATACTAAGAGGGATAATGTATTAAGTTGTCCATTAGCAGTCAGGGCTATGCTGATCACGTCACCATTTCTCATAGTGTCCATTTCACTTCAGGAGGTTTCCTTTTTGGTGTTCAGTCAGTTGTCACCGATCAGGGAGAACATATGGTATTTGTCCCTTTGGGACTGGCTTACTTCACTCAGCATGATGTGTTCCAGATTCCTCCATTTTGTTGCAAATGACTGGATTTCGTTGTTTCTTACTGCGGTATAGTATTCTAAAGAATACATATCCCATAATTTCTTTATCCAGTCTACCGTTGATGGGCATTTAGGTTGGTTCCAGGTCTTGGCTATTGTGAATTGTGCTGCAATAAACATTAGGGTGCAGACCGCTTTTTTGTTTGTCAATTTAAACTCCTTTGGGTAAATTCCAAGGAGTGGGATGGCTGGGTCGAACGGTAGGGTTATATTCAGGTTTCTGAGGAATCTCCAGACTGATTTCCATAGTGGCTTGACCAGTTTGCATTCCCACCAACAGTGGGTTAGTGTCCCCCTTTCCCCACATCCTCGCCAGCATCTGTTGTTGGTAGATTTCTGTATGTGAGCCATTCTAACCGGGGTGAGGTGAAACCTCATTGTGCTTTTGATTTGCATTTCCCTGATTGCTAGTGACCTTGAACATTTTTTCATGTGCCTGTTGGCCATTAAAAATATGGAACGCTTCACGAATTTGCGTGTCATCCTTGCGCAGGGGCCATGCTAATCTTCTCTGTATCGTTCCAATTTTAGTATATGTGCTGCCGAAGCGAGCACGTCTGCTTGTATTTCTAAAATACTTATTTAACTTATTTGCTTTTAACTGGATAAATATTCACACACATATACATCTTTTGGTTCTACTTTTTTTCATGTAATATTCTATTGTCATGATTCATTCATACTGTTACATGTCTTAATTATTTATTGCTGTGTAACAAACTAGTCCCAAACTTGGTAGGTTAAAAACAGAACACATTATCTCAGTTTGTGTGGCTCAGGAATCCTGATTAAAGCTCATATAGGGCTGGCACCGTGGCTCACTAGGCTAATCCTCCACCTGTGGCACCAGCACCCTGGGTTCTAGTCCCAGTCGGGGCTCCAGATTCTGTCCTGGTTGCTCCTCTTCCAGTCCAGCTCTCTGCTGTGGCCCGGGAGTGCAGTGGAAGATGGCCCAAATCCTTGGGCCCTGCACCCGCATGGAAGACCAGGAGGAAGCACCTGGCTCCTGGCTTTGGATTGGCGCAGCGCGCCGGCCATGGCAGCCATTTGGGGGATGAACCAACGGAAGAAAGACTTTTCTCTCTGTCTCTCTCTGTCAGCTCTGGCTGTCAAAACAAACAAACAAATAAACAAACAACTCATATAGATCCTCTATGTGAATTTCTCTCAGGAGTCTACTATCAGGTTACAGCCTGATGTTTGATTTATCTTTAGTTAAGCTGGGGCACTTCAACTTCCAAGCTCACTCAATGGTTGGCAGAATTAAGTTCCCCATAGGTTATGGGACTCCAGACCTCAGTTGTTATTGGCTGTTACTAGAGTTGCCCTTGGTTCCTTGAAAAGTGGCTCTGTCCATCGCAGCATATGAGAGCCAGAGAGAAAATGCCTGGGGCCAGCGTTGTGGCTCATTTGGTTAATCCTCCACCTGTGGCGCCAGCATCCCATATGGGCACAGGGTTCTAGTCCTGGTTGCTCCTCTTCCAGTCCAGCTCTCTGCTGTGGCCTGGGAAGGCAGTGGAGGATGGCCCAAGTCCTTGAGCCCCTGCACCCGCATGGAAGACCGGGAGGAAGCACCTGGCTCCTGGCTTCGGATTGGTACAGCTCTGGCTGTTGCGGCCATCTGGGGGTGAACCAACGGAAGGAAGACTTTTCTCTCTGTCTCTCTCTCACTGTCTATAACTCTACCCTTAAAAAAAAAAAAAAAAGAGCCAGGGAGAAAATGCCTGTAAGAGAAGAACCACAGTCTATTGTAAATAAATTGTGGAAGTGACATCCGCTACTGTTGCTATGTTCTTTTCATTAGAAGCAGGTCACAATGTCCAGTCCACACTCAGGAAATCACACAGGGTGTGAATACCAGTAGGAGGTCAGGGTAAGCATTGACAGCCATGTGAGTTCACCACATGGTACACCCCTGTCAACTGCTATATACGATTTTGTGAGATTTTGCCACAGTTTATGCTCCTCTTCCAGGTTGTTTGCTGTTGTGAACAGTGATGCCAACAACATTTTTTTTAAAAAGATTTATTTTGTTTATTTGAAAGACAGAGTTAGAGAGAGTGGTAGAGACAGAGAGAGAGGTCTTCCATCCGCTGGTTCACTCCCCAGATGGCTGCAACGGCCAGAGCTGTGTTGATCCAAAGCCAGGAGCCAGGAGCTTCAGGGTGCAGGGGCCGAAGGACTTGGGCCATCTTCTACTGCTTTCCCAGGCCATAGCAGAGAGCTGGATCAGAAGAGGAGCAGCCGGGGCTAGAACTGGCATCCACCAGCGTTTAAGGCCAGGGTTTTAACCTGCTGTGCCACAGCGCCGGCCCCCCAAAACATTCTTTACATATAAGAGGACTGTGCTGCTCTTCTCTGAATCCTTCTCAATTGGAACTGTATTCCGGCACAGAAAGCACCATTAAGACTTCTTTGATTGATTCTACCTTCAGTTAATTTAGTCTTTTCTAAACTCCTGTAACATTTCTTCTGTTATGGCACTTACCACTTACCCCTTGTCAATTTTCATTATTTTGTGCCTATTTTTTTCCCTTGAAATAGTGAGTTTTTGAGTGCAGTGATAAATTTGATGTGTTTTTTTTTTTTTTGTAATTTTTTTTTTTTTTTTTGACAGGCAGAGTGGACAGTGAGAGAGAGAGACAGAGAGAAAGGTCTTCCTTTTGCCGTTGGTTCACCCTCCAATGGCCGCCATGGCTGGCGCACTGCGCTGATCCGAAGGCAGGAGCCAGGTACTTATCCTGGTCTCCCGTGGGGTGCAGGGCCCAAGCACTTGGGCCATCCTCCACTGCACTCCCTGGCCACAGCAGAGAGCTGGCCTGAAAGAGGGGCAACCGGGAAAGAATCTGGCGCCCCGACCGGGACTAGAACCCGGGGTGCCGGCGCCACAGGCGGAGGATTAGCCTATTGAGCCATGGCGCCGGCCTTTTTTTGTAATTTATATAGTGGCTACACAGCATTTGGTGTGACGGCAATTCAGTAGTTTCTGTAAAGTGCGCGTATTTTTGTGTATAATGCCTGGAAAACCGGGACAGGCATTTGGCATAGTGGTTGTCACTGCTTGGAATACCTGCCTCCCTTATCAGAATATGTGGTTCAAGGCCCTGTTCTTCTGTTTCTGATCCACCTTCCTATCTAGCTTCCTGCTAATATGCATCCTGGGAGGTAGCAGATGGTGACTCAAGTACTTGGGTTCCTGCCACCCACATATGAGACCCAGATGGAGTTCCTGGCTCTTGGAATTTGGGGAGCAAACTAGCAAATGGAGGACCTCTCTCTCTCTCTCTCTCTGTTTGCCTTTCAAATAAAGAAATAAATGAAACTTTTTTTGTTTTTTATTTAGGTAATTGTGGAATTAATGGAGCCAGAAGGACCCTCAGAATCAGTGAGTTCAGAAAAATCAGTATTTTTTTCATCTCATGAAGACGATAATCAAGAATCAGAATCGGAATCCGCAGGCACCGCGAACCCTCTCCTACAGCCTGCTCTCACAGGGGACGTCGAAGGTCTGCAGGAGATCTTCGAGGATCCTGAGAATCCTCATCATGAACACGCCATGCAGCTAGTCTTGCAAGAAGACATTGTCGGGAGAAATTTGTTGTATGCGGCTTGCATGGCTGGGCAAAGTGGCATTATTAGAGCCTTGGCAAAATATGGCGTGAATCTGAACGAGAAAACTGCCAGAGGTATTTTGCCTTTTTTCCCTCATTGGTGTATGAGTACCTGAAGATGCTGTTTACTGTCCTTAAGGTTGGGTGATTTTTTTTTAGCATTTTATTTATTTATATTTATTTGAAAGGCAGAGAGAGAGGGTGAGAGTAAGAGAAAGAGAGATGTCTGTTGGCACCGCGGCTCACTAGGCTAATCCTCCGCCTGCGGCGCCAGCACACCGGGTTCTAGTCCCGGTCGGGGCGCTGGATTCTGTCCCGGTTGTCCCTCTTCCAGGCCAGCTCTCTGCTGTGGCCAGGGAGTGCAGTGGAGGATGGCCCAAGTGCTTGGGCCCTGCACCCCATGGGAGACCAGGATAAGCACCTGGCTCCTGGCTCCTGCCATCGGATCAGCGCGGTGCGCCGGCCGCAGCGCGGCGGCTGCGGTGGCCATTGGAGGGTGAACCAACGGCAAAGGAAGACCTTTCTCTCTGTTTCTCTCTCTCACTGTCTACTCTGCCTGTCAAAAAAATAAATAAATAAAATAAAATAAAAAAAATAAAGAGAGAGAGAGAGAGAGAGAGAGAGAGAGATGTCTTTCATCCACTGGTTTACTTCCTAAATAATACATGGCACACAATAGCAATGGCCGGACCTGTTGAAAGCCAGGATCCTGGAACTTAATTTGTGTCTCCCACATACGAGGCAGAGACCCCAGTACTTGTGCCGTCATCTGCTGCCTCCCTGGGCATGTATTAGCAGGAAGCTGGATTAGAAGTGGAGGGGGGACTTGAGCCCAGGCACTGCAGTGTGAGTGTGCTAAGCAGTACCCTAAGTGCTGTGTCAAATATCTGCCCTGTAGGTTGGACACATTGGATTTGCCTGCTTTATGCTTCTCATGGATTATCAATATATACATATGTGAGCAGATGCCTATAATACATGTGAATGTATCAGTTTTGATTCTGGATGACAGTATTTAAGAATATAAGCTTCACTGATAGCTGGGTGTGTTGGCAACTTACATAATCTTTTTGAGTCTGTTTCTTCATCTGCAAAAAGGAGATAATTATATTTACATATAAGGTGTATGAAGATGAAGTATGATAATAAGCATAACTATTTCAGTGCTTGGCACATAGTAATGTTGCTGTTATTTCTTTTCTTTGAAAGCTCACTAGGTTTTAGCAATTATTTAGCTCTTTTCATTCAGTTATATTTTCACGTTGCAAATGTAATACATGATCATGGTAGAAAATAAAAAGAGAAAAATTATCTCCAGAAAATAAGGAATATATTTTCTCTTGATGCTCATATGCAACATTTTAAACAATCAACCAAATGTGAGGCCATAAAGAAAGTCTCAACAAATGTCAGTGAATCAGTAGCAGGTAGTCGTTTTCCTCTGACTGCAACAAAATCAAATCAGAAAATATATTTAACAAAAAGATGACAAAATATTTTTTTTTAATTTTGGAAATAAAAGCACACTTTAAAGTATATGTTGGCCACAAAAGAAATGAAGGAAACAAAGAAATTCCTATGTGTCAGAACTTGTAGAATACAATTAGAATTAAAATCCTACTTTAATCCGTGTGTTAGAATGTAAGAAACATTGGGGCCAGCACCATGGCTTACTTGGTTAATCCTCTGCCTGCTGCGCTGGCATCCCATATAGGCGCCGGGTTCTAGTCCTGGTTGCTCCTCTTCCAGTCCAGCTCTCTGCTTTGGCCAGGGAAGGTAGTGGAGGATGGCCCAAGTGCTTGGGCCCTGCACCGTATGGGAGACCAGGAGGAAGTACCGGGCTCCTGACTTTGGATTGATGCAGCGCCGGCCGTGGCATCCATTTGGGGGGTGAACCACTGGAAGGAAGACCTTTCTCTCTCTCTCTCTCTCTCTCTCTCTCTCTCACTGTCTAACTCTACCTGTCAAAGAAAAAAAAATGAGAGAGCTGGATTGGAAGTGGACCAGCCGGGTCTCAAACCAGTGCCCATAGCGGATGCTGGCACTGCAGGCGGCAGCTTTGCCCACTACACCACAGCACCAGCCCCATATGGCAGTTCTATTTATAGTTGCATGAGGAACTTCCATGCTGTTTTCCATAGCAGCTCTACTAGTTCACATTTCCACCAATGGTGTGTAACTGTTAACCTTTCTCTATCTTTGCTAGGATTTGTTATTTTTTTTTCTCTTGATAATAAATTTTTTTAAAAGATTTACTTATTTGAAAGTCAGAGTTAGAGAGAGAGGGAGAGATAGATCTTCCATCCACTGGCTTACTCCCCAAATGGCTGCAGTGGCTGAAGCTGGGCCAATCCAAAGCCAGGAGCGAGGAGCTTCTTCTAGGTCTTCCACATGGGTGCAGGGGCCCAAAAACTTGGGCCATCCTTCACTACTTTTCATGAACATTAGCAGGGAGGTGCGTGGGTCAGAAGTGAAGCAGCCGGGACTCAAACTGGCTCCCATATGGAATGCCAGCATTGCAAGTGGTAGCTTTACCTGCTGTGCCAAAATGCCAGGCCCTTTTGATAATAAATTCTAACTGGGGCAAGATGATATTGTGGTTTTGATTTGAATTTCCTGATGATTAATGAGCATTTTTCATATACTTATTTAACATTAAAAAATATTTGTTTGAAATCAGAGTGATAGAGAGAGAGGGAGAGATTTTCCATCCACTGGTGAACAGGTAAGTCTGGATCAGGCTGAAGTCAGGAGCCAAGAAGTCCACCCTGGTCTTCCACAGGGGTGGCAGGTACCCAGGTATTTGTGTCATCTTTTACCCCTTCCTAGGTACTTTAACATGAAACTGGATTGTAAGCAGAGTAGCCGGGACTCAAACCAGCACTGGTAAAAGAGAAGCCAGCATTGCAAACAGTGGCTTAACTGGCTGTGCCGCAGTGTCATCCAATTTGTTGGCTACTTGTACGTCCTCTTTTGAGAAATTTCTATGCAAATGACTTGCCCATTTGAAAATCAGAATTTTTTTTTGGCTTTTGAGTTCCTTAAATATTCTGGAAATAAATCCTTTATCAGATGAATAGATTATAAATATACTCTCCCATTCTGTAGGTTGTCTCTTTATTGCTTCTGTTGCTATACAGCAGCTTGTTGGTTTGATATAATCACATTTGTCAATTTTTCCTTTTGTTGGCTGTGCTTTGGGGGTAATTTCCAAAATAATAATCACCCAGGTCAAAGTTCTGAAGCATTTTCTGTATATTTTATTCTTTTTTTTAAAAGATTTATTTTATTTATTTAAAAGACAGAGCTACTGGAGTTACAGAGAGAGGTAGAGACAGAGAGGACCATCCACTGGTTCACTCCCCAGATGGCCGCAATGGCCGGAGCTGCAGTGATCCGAAGCCAGGAGCCAGGAGCTTCTTCCTGGTCTCCCATGCGGGTGCAGGGGCCCAACGACTTGGGCCATCTTCTACTGCTATCCCAGGCCATAGCAGATTGCTGGATGGGAAGAGGAGCAGCCGGGGCTAGAACTGGCGCTCATATGGGATGCTGGCGCTTCAGGCCAGGGCATTAACCCGCTGCGCCACAGTACCGCCCCCAGTGTATATTTTATTCTAGTAGTTGATGGTTTTGGTTCTTACATTGAAGTCTTTGACCCGTTTTGAGTTAGTCTTTGTATATGGTGAGGGGTTCGGGCTAATTTATTCTTCAGCATATAGATAGCCAATTTTCTACACACCGTCTATGGATGTGTTCTTGCTATTTTTGCTGAAAATAAGTAGACTGTAAATATATGTATTAAATTCTGGATCCTCTGTTATTTTCTCTTGGTTTGTGTGTCTGTTTCTGTGCTAGTGCTATACTATTTTGGCTATTATGGCTTTGTAGTATATTTGGAAGTTAGAGATTGTAATGTCTCTAGGTTTGTTACTTTTTTTCTGGATTGCTTTGATTTTTTTCAGTCTCTCGTGATTCCATACAAATTTTAAGATTTTTTTCTAGTTCTGTGAACAATGTCATTATATTTTGATAGGGAATTACATTGAATATCTGTTGGTCAGCTTGGGTAGTATAGGTATTTTAACAATATTAATTCTTCCAATCCATGAAATGGGGATGTCTTTCCCTTTTTGTGTGAGTATCTTCCTCAGTTTCTCACATCAGTATTTCACAATTTTCATTGTAGAGATCACTCACTTCCTTGGTTAAATCTATTCCTGGGTATTTTGTTTTTCTTTTATAGCTAGTATATTATACACCTAAATATATAAATGCATATATATTAAAATATAAATGTGTAAAGCTATATTATAGCTTTCGTAGCTGTGAATGGGATTGCTGTCTTGATTTCTTAGCAGTGTTGTTATTTATGTTTAAAATTGCTGCTTATTTTTGTGTGTTGATTTTTTTTATCCTGCAATGTTACTGTATTAGGTTATGCTTTAACAGTTTTCTGGTTGGAGTCTTTAGACTGTATAAAATAATGTTGTCTGCTCCAATTTTTATTTCTCAGTTAACAGGAAAAGTAGTTAAGTAAAGGGCATTTTAATTTCATACGGAAAGGCTTTATGGACTAGATTGGGTTTCCCTCATGAATGAGGAATGGTTTTCACCTAAAATACACCGTGTAATTCACTACATTCAAAGAATAAGCAAAACATGATCATGTCAATAGACATAGAAAAGTCATTTAATAAAATGTAGCGCCCACTCGTGATGACAGCTCGTAGGGAAATAAGAATAAAGTAAATCTTCCTGAATATTCTCCACTAAAACCTGAAGCAAATTTACCTAACATCAAGTTATCAAGAATATTCTTTAAAATGAGAAATAAGGGTATGATATTCACTGTTAGGGCTTCCTTTCACTGTTTTAATGGAGGCCCTCTGAAGTGCAGTAAGAAAAAAATATGCAATACTTCTGTGCCATAGCCAACTCTTAGCAATTAAGAGGAGCCCATTGTTAAATTTTCAAGGGTTTTGGGGCCGGACTGTGTCGCAGTAGGTTCATCCTCTGCCTGCAGTGCCAGTATCCCATTTCGGTGCCAATTCTAGTCCCGGCTGCTCCTCTTCCCATCCAGCTCTCTGCTATGGCCTGGGAAGGCAATAGAAGATGGCCCAAGTCCTTGGGCCCCTGCACCCACATGGGAGACCCAGAGGAGGCTCCTGGCTCCTGGCTTCGGATCAGTGCGGCTCCAGTCGTTGAGGCCATTTGGGGAGTGAACCAGTGGATGGAAGACCTTTCTCTCTGTCTCTCCCTCTCACTGTCTGTAACTCTGCCTCTCAAATGAATAAATAAAATGTTTTTCAAGGGTTTTGTGAATTGACTGACGTCATGTTAGTAGCTTGAAATCAACAATGCTGGGCTATCCATCATGGTAATGCCTAATGGTACAAATCATGGATTTTTCCTTCAGAGAGTTGGTTTTTATACATTTACCACCACACAACTGGATAGAATTAGAGTAGAAGAAACAAACCTATCATTATTCATAGACAGTGCTAATTACTAATGCTAATTAGCTAATTAGCACAGTACTAATTACTAGTGCTAATAAGGAACAGAAGACTAATATCCCAAATCAACTTTCTGTATACTATCAACAGTAGATTAGAGAAAGTAATAAAAAAGACCTTATTCATAGAAAAATGATAAATAATTTAGGACAAATATGTAACAAAAGAATTGTAAGATAGTTTTAGAAAAAAGTATAAAAACTTAGTGAACAACATCAAAGACTCAAAGTATATATAGGGTTCAGATGGTAGCATCAAATATTCTAAAGATGTAAGTTTCATTCAAATTAATCAATAAATCTAGTTTATAAGCCAGAAGATTTTTTTTCTTTGTTTTTGTTTTTTTAAAGATTTATTTATTGAAAGGCAGTTACAGAGAAGCTCCAACCGCTGGTTCACTCCCCAGATGGCCAGATCTGGGCTGATTAGAAGCCAGGAGCCTCTTCAGGGTCTCCCACGTGGGCGCAGGTGCCCAAGCACCTGGGCCATCCTCCACTGCTCTCCCAGGTGCATCGGCAGGAAGTGGGAACGGAAGTGGAGCAGCTGGGACCCCAAGCAGCGCCCATATGGGATGCAGGCGCTGTGTGGCTGCTTCGCCCACTGCACCACAGTGCTGGTTCCTCCACTACACATTAAGGAGTTGTTTTTTTCTTTTTTAACCTTTTGGATCTTGGTTCCTTGGTTGTTGAAATGATTTTTAAAATAAAGATAATTAAAAATAACTGTTAGCAATATTGACACTCCCTTAATAAGCCAGAAGATTTTTTAAAAATGCAGCTGAGAAGCTAACCTTAAATTTCAGTTCAGAAAATGATCAACTATTTAATGTGTGATACCAGAGAATGTTGACTATTCATCTAGGACAAAGTAAAATCAGATACTTACTTGGTACAAGGCATAAAAATGTTACAGGTACCTGTTTTAAAAAGATTTATCTATTTATTTGAAAGGCAGAGCTACAGAGAGGCAGAGGCAGAGGCAGAGAGAGAGAGAGAGAGAGAGAGAGAGAAGTCTTCCATCCGCTGGTTCACTCCCTACATGGCCACAACAGCCGGAGTTGGGCCGATCTGAAGCCAGGAGCCATGAGCTTCCTCTAGGTCTTCCACGCGGGTGCAGGGTCCCAAGCACCTGGGCCCCCTTCCACTGCTTTATTAAGCCATAGCAGAGAGCTGGACAGGAAGTAGAGTATCTGGGACTTGAACCGGCGCCCGTATGGGATGCCAGCACTGCTATGTCACCCCTACAGGTGCTTTTAAGATATAAATTCAAAAATAAAAAGTTTTGAACTTTCTGAAAAAGAGGAGAGTATTTTTATAATCTTGAGGTATCAGAATTTCTTGAAACTAGAAATAAAGATATACTCACTAAGGAAAAATAGTAATGTATACATTAAAATTTTAAACTATGCACAAAGGATGCCATAAACAAAGTAACAAAATGAGCCAAAACTGGGAGAAGATATTTGCAATATCTTTTCAAATTATGAAATAGATATGTATGTAAAGACAGCCTACTAGTTAATGAGAAGAATTTGACACAATATAAAAATAGGCAAAGGATAGGAACAAGCAATTCATGGAAGAGAAGTTGTCATGGCCAATAAGTATATAAGAATGTGTTCCACTTCCCTATTAAAATAAAAATTTAAACAACAAGCACCACGACTCACTTACCAGATTGAGAAACATGTAAATATCCAACATTAAGTATTGGTGAAGATTTACTCTGTGATTGCATATACATTGGAAAAGCGCTGTTAAGGACAATTAAATATTTTTTTGTAATTGGGCCTACCCAATGACTTAGAATTCTGTTTCTCTATATGTATATTTAGGAAGCTATCACAATGCTCACAAGAATAGCCCCTTAAATAAGTCCACGTCCCAATCCCTGTGAATGTGTTGCATTATATGGCACAGGAACTTTGCAGATGTAATTAAAATTAAAGACTTTAAAACAGATTGGGTTGGATTATTATGTGCTTTAGTAATCACACAAACCCTTAAAAGCAGAATTCCAGCTGGGGTTATAAGTGATTCTGCAAAAGACGTTGGAAAGGATTAAAGTGTGGGGACGCTGAGGCTGCTGATTTGAAAATAGTGAAGAAGAATGTGTTTGGAATGCAGGCAGCCTGAAGGAGCTAAAACAAGAAAACAGCAAACTTTGCCCGGCGATCTTTTCTTTTTCATTTATGTCTTAAAATTTTATTTAAGTTGTGCAAGTTTCATGTACTTCTTATACAGATTTAGGAACATAGTGACACTGTCCCCACTAACCTCCCTCCCGCCCATGCTCCAACCCTTCCTCCTCTTCCTCCTCACTTTCCCACTCTTAATTTTTACAAAGATCTATTTTCAGTATACTTAATGATCATATAGCTAACACTACTGTAAGTAAAAGAGTTCAACAAATAGTATGACGAGACAAAAAAAATACTGATTCTCAACAGAAGAGATAAGGACTATAAACAATCATCGAATCTTAAAATGTCTATTTCACTCCAATATATTACATTTCAGGTACTCAATATTAGTTAGCTTGAATCAGTGAAAACGTATGATATCTGTCTTTCTGGGACTGGCTTATTTCACTAAATGTAATGCTTTCAAGTTGCATCCATCCTGTGTTACAAAACACAGGATTTCATATTTTTTACAGCTTAGTACTCTTTCATAGTCTATACATACCATAATTTCTTTGTCCAGTCAACAGTTGATGGACATCTGGGTTGACTGCATATCTTAGCTATTGTGAATTATGCTGCAGTGAACATGGAGGTATAGGTAACTCTTTCAGATGCTGATTTATTTTTATTTGGGT
Organism: Oryctolagus cuniculus; assembly: GCF_964237555.1. Classification (NCBI taxonomy): domain Eukaryota; kingdom Metazoa; phylum Chordata; class Mammalia; order Lagomorpha; family Leporidae; genus Oryctolagus; species Oryctolagus cuniculus. The sequence goes on along the minus strand of NC_091438.1, from coordinate 2,116,986 downwards.
AAATTCCCAGGCGTGGGCTGACAGGATCATATGTTAGGTCTGTATTCAGATTTCTGAGGTATCTCCATACTGCCTTCCACAGTGGTTGCGCCAGTTTACATTCCCACCAGCAGTGGGCCAGGGTACCTTTCCCCCCACATCCTTGCCAGCATTTGTTGTTTGTTGATTTCTGTATGTGAACCATTCTAACTGGAGTGAGATGAAACCTCATTGTGGTTTTGATTTGCATTTCCCTGATGGCTGGTGATCCTGAGCATTTACTCAAATGTCTGTTGGCCATTTGTATTTCCTCTCTTCAAAAATGCCTGCTTAATTCCTTTAGCATTTCATAACTGGATTGTTTGTTTTGTTGTTGTTGAATTTCTTGAGCTCTTCTGGATGTTAACCCTTTATCAGTTATGTAGTTTTGCAAATATTTTCTCTCATTCTGCTGGTTTCCTCTTCACTTTGCTGAGTGTTCCTTTTGCAGTTCAGAAGCTTCTCATCTTGATGTATTCTCATTTGTCAATTTTGGCTTTGCCTGTACTCCTGGGGTCGTTTCCAAGAAGTCTTTGCCTATGCCAATGTCTTGCAGAGTTTCCCCAATGTTCTCTGGTATTGAACTATAGATTTGGGTTTGATCCATTTTGAGTGGATTTTTGTGTTAGGTGTAAGCTTCATACTTTTGAATGTGGAGATCCAGTTTCCTCAACACCATTTGTTAAAGAAATTGTGCTTTCTCCAGGGATTGATTTTTAGCTCCTTTGTCAAAAATAAGTTGGTTGTAGATGCATGGAGTTTCAATTCTGTTCCATTGGTCTATAAGTCTGCTTTTGTGCCAGTACCAAGCTATTTTGATTGTAACTGCCCTAGTATGTCTTGAAATCAGGTATTGTGATACCTGTGGCTTTGTTTTGTTGTATAAGATTACTTTAGCTATTTGGGGTCTATTTTGTTTCCATATGAATTTTAGCATCTTAGATCTGCAAAGAATGTGGTTGGTATTTTGATTGGGATCACATTGAATCTGTAAATTGCTTTTGGTAGTATGGACATTTTGATGATGTTGATTCTTCCAATCTATGAACATGAAAGATTTTTTCCATTTTTGATGTCTTCTTCTATTTCTTTCTTTAATGTTTTATAATTTTCATCATAGAGATCTTTGATATCTTGGTTAAATTTAATCCAAGGTATTTAATTCTTTTTGTAGCTATTGTGAATGGGACTGATCTTAAAAGTTCTTTCTCAGCCATGACATTGTCTGTGTACACAAAAGCTATTGATTTTTCACATTGATTTTATATCCTGCTGCTTTACCAAACTCTTTTATGAGTTCCATTAGTCTCTCGGTGGAGACTTTTGGATCCCTGATATAGAGGATCATGTCATCTGCAAATAGGGATAGTTTTATTTCCTCCTTTCCAATTCATATCTCTTTGATTTCTTTTTCTTGCCTAATGGCTCTGGCTAAAACTTCCAGGACTGTATTAAATAAGCAGGGTTGAGAGTGGGCATTCTTGTCTGGTTCTAGATCTTAAGGGGAGCTTTTTGCCAACAAATTGGGAAACCTAGAAGAAATGCATAAATTCCTGGACACATGCAATCTACCAAAATTGAGTCATGAAGACCTAGAAAACCTAAACAGAACAATAACCAGGATGGGAATTGAATCAGTAATCAAGACTCTCTTAACAAAGAAAAGCCCAGGACTGGATGGCTTCACTGATGAATTCTACCAGACGTTTAAAGAAGAAATAATTCCAATTCTTCTCAAGCTATTCAAAACAATTGATAAGGAGGGAATCCTCCTAAACTCCTTCTATGAAGCCTGAATCTCCTTAATTCCTAAGCCAGAAAAAGATGCAACAGAAAAAGAAAACTATAGACCAATATGCCTGATGAACATAGATGCAAAAATCCTCACAAAATATTAGCTAATTGAATCCAACAACACATCAGAAAAATCATTCACCCGGACCAAGTGAGATTCATTCCTGGTATGCAGGTATGGTTCAACATTTTGCAAATCAATTAATTAACAAACTGAAGAACACAAACCATATGATTATCCTCAATAGATGCAGAGAAAGCATGTGATAAAATACAACACCCTTTCATGATGCAATTTGGGTATAGAGGGAACATTCCTCAACACAATCACAGCAATTTATTACCAACCCACGGCCAGCATCTTATTGAATGGAGAAAAGCCAGAAGCCGTGCAACCTTCGGGAGCTGAATTCCTTGCAGATTTCCACCCAGAGTCTGCAGATAAGGACCAGGCTGCCTAATATCTCAGTTGTAGCTGTGTGTTGCTCTTAAACTGAGGACCGAGCTAAACCATGCTATACCGGGACTTCTGACCTTTAGAACTGAGATGATATGAGGGTACTTGGAAACTGGAATCAGAAGAGGAGCTGGAACTTGGACCCAAGTATTCCAGTATGAGATGCAGACATCCCAAGGGGTATCTTAACACCAGGCGAAATGCCCATCCCATAAATTTATCTTTAAATCTCATTTTCTCACTAACTTTGTGAAGTACCCCCAGACATGGATATTGTATTTAGTTGCTAAATCTGTGATAATTTTTTTAGTAGCAAGGAAAACTAATACAGAAATCTCCTCAGTTAAATCTTCTAATGCCATTTGTTTCCTATGTAACTTCCTTTTAGAGAAGAAAATGAATTAAGCGGTATTCTGAGCATTACATAAAATAACAACTGGGTATTCCACGAAGATGACTTTACAGTGGAAAGTAAGCATAAATTGGTCAACTGAATTATAACAGTCAATTTGGCATTGATTTTTTCAAAATATTTATTTGCTTATTTGAAAGAGTTAGAGAGAGAGAGAGAGAGAGAATGAGAAAGGGAGACAGGGAGGTCTTCCATCTCTGGTTCACTCGTTCACTCCTCAGGTGGCCACAATGCCCAAGGCTGGGCCAAGGCAAAGCCAGGATCTAGTAGCTTCCCCCAGATCTCCCATGTGGGTGGCAGGGTAGGGTCCCAAGCACTTGGGCCATCTTCTGCTGCTTTTTTTGTGCACATTAGCAGGGAGCTGGATCAGCAGCAGAGCAGCCAGGACTTGCATCTGCACTTTGATACGGGATGCAAGCATAGTAAGTAGTGGCTTCACCAACTCTGTCACAATGCTGGCCCCCAAATCAAGTTCTTAAATGAGCAAAATTGAGAACTGTAATCTCTCTTATGGCTTTCATTAAAGTGGAGATTGGTACTTTGAGAGATACAAGGTGAAAAGGCTTTGACATTTCCAGATTTTCTGAACAATACCAATCTTACTTGCATAGTTATCTCCTGGTACTTAAAGAACTGTGGGAGAATTACGTGCTCTCTGGTATCTGAACCCTTTTGACTCTTGACTTTGTGTGGAGATTCTTAATTTTGTCAGGCATTGGAAACTCTGGAAAACAAGAATACCTTATACTTGTGGAACATGTGAAATATTTTAACATACAAATAGATAATAAAAAAATTGATAATTAAAGTTTTAATGCTAGAAAATGACTTTTTGGATAAAAAAATCAAAACAGTGATTGTATTACCATAAACTTAACTTGAATTACATTTAAACTTAAATTAAGCTAATTAAATATAGCTGAGCTGGACACACTAAGTGGGGGGGGGAGTTGAGAAGCATGGTTATTTCTGAACTTTTATGTTTATCATAGATATATTTTGATATCTATTTATCTGAAAGAGTTACAGAGAGAAAGAGAGAAACGGAGAGAGAAAGAGATCTTCCATCCACTGATTTACTCCCCAGATGGCTACAGTGGCCAGGGCTGGGCCAAGCCAAGGCCAGGAGCAAGTAGCTTCATCTGGTCTCCCATTTGGGTTCAGGGGCCCAAACACTTGGGTCATCTGCTGCTTTTCTCAGGCCATCAGCAAGGAGCTGGATGGGAAGTAGAGCAACCGGTACACAAACCGTTGCCCTGTATTGGATGCCGGTGTTGCAGGTGATGGCTTTACCCACTACAACACAATGCTGCTCCTATCATGTATTTAATTTTTAGGTTGTTTACTTAAAATTTTAAGAAAAAAATCATGAAAAATATTATGAGAAGAAACTTAAAATTGAGAAAATTTTGTATAATAATAATTTTCATTAATTAAGGAAAGATTGCTTTTATTTAGGGATAGTAATGAAACACTTTCAGCTTATATCTATTTTATAAACTTCTGTTCCTGGATGCTTCTTGAAATCAGCTTTTTAAAATGTTTTCCTTGAGACCTGCACTGTGCAGTAGGTTAATCCTCTGCCTGAAGCTCCGGCATCCCATATGGGAGCTGGTTCTAGTCCCAGCTGCTGCTCTTCCAATCGAGCTCTCTGGTGTGGCCTGGGAAAGCAGTAGAAAATGGCCCAAGTGCTTGGGCCCCTGCACCCATGGGGGAGACCTGTAAGAAGTTCCTGGCTCCTGGCTTTGGATTGGCTCAGCTCCAGCTGTTGTGGCCATTTGGGGAATGAACCAGCAGATGGAAGACCTTTATCTCTGTCTCTCCCTCTTATTGTCTGTAACTCTACCTCTCAAATAAATAAATAAAAATCTTTAAAAAAATAAAACATTTTCCTTCTCTTGGAAAGGTTTGCTTTTGTTTGATTTTTATATTTATACACTTTCAAATCTGAAGTGTATAAAATAATTTCACTAATTGAAAAAAGAATCCTGAGCCCAATTTTATGAAAGTGTTAATAAGTAAACTTAAGAGTGTACTGAAATTATTTTTATTCCACGACTGTAATTATGGCATACGCCAGGTGCTGGAGGCCTGAGACAGCATGATTTGGGGAATTCAGTCTGATACTGCTGGTGGTGGGCGGGTTATGAGACATGTCCTAGATAGGCGAGTATTTTCTCTACAGACTATTACTTGTTCCCGACTGTCATCTCAGTTCTGGGATTTGACCTTACCTTTGGCACACTTAGGAATTCATAGCAACCTTGCCAAAAGTACTCTCTGTACTTCAGTTTCCTCATGCATTCATGTAGCTGAGAACTGTGCTAGTGTCACCATCATAGAATCATCACGAGGTTTAAATGCGCTAACACGTGCAGCACACAGAGCAGGGCCTTCACGGGGGAAAGCCTGTGGCTTCTTCTCCTTTGACCTTTTGGCATACTATGAACTGCTTGCTCAGTTGACTGATTCTGTCTTACACAAGGAGATTTTTCCCCCTTGGAGTCAACCTTAACCCTTCCCAGTTGCATTCCTGGTCCCTTTCTTCCTGCTAGGTTTCCAACATGTAGCCCTCTGCATCCGCATCATGGGGTCTAATGTTCATTTGCCAACATTATGGGAGAACTTCAGGAAAATCCTCTCGTCTGGATGCTTGCTCTTTCTCTCTTTAAAAGGTTCCCTACTGTCTTAGTCCATTTGTGTTGCTATGACAGAATATCACAGACTAAGTAGTATCTAAAACAACAGAAATTTATTTCTCACCATTTTAAAAAGGTTTTAAAAAAGATTTTAAAAGGTTTATTTATTTAAAAGGCAGAGTAAGAGAGAGAGAGATAAAAAGAGAGAGAGACATATCTTGCACCTTCTGGTTCACTACCAACAGCTGGGGCTGGACCAAGCAGAAGGCAGGAGCTGGGAACTCTATCCAGGTCTTTCATGTAGGTGGCAGGAACTCAATACTTGAGCCCATCTGTTATTTCCTAGAAGCATTAGCAGGGAGCTGGATCAGAAGCAGAGTAACCCGGACTCAAACCAGAACTCTGGTACAGGATGTGGGTGTCTCAAGAGTGGTTTAATCCACTATGCCACAACCCCTGCCCCTGGATGCTTTTTAAAATAAACTTTTAAAAATGCTTTCCTTCTCTTGAAAGATAATGAGGTTAATGTACTGTAAAGATCCTTGTATTTCTTTCTAGAAAGTGACTATTGGCAACGAGGGTAAAAAAACATGTAAAAGTTGCAAATCCTTTGTTAAAAACCCTCTCTTTTATTTAGAAATCATATTTTCTTGATGCTTGGCTATTTATAATAAAAAAATAGAAAAAACACCTCTCCCTTTCACTGTCTCAAGTGAGTCTAAGAGCTTTGTGATTAGATGTTATATCTGCCCTATTTGAAAGGCAGAATGACAGAGAGAGAGAGAGAGAGAGAGACAGAGAGAGACAGAGGAAGACCTTCCCACCTGCTGCTTCATTCCTTAGATGGCCACAATGGCTGGGGCTGGACCAAGCTGAAGCCAGGAGCCAGGAGTTTCTTCCAGGTCTCCCATGTGGATGCAGAGGTCCAGGGGCTTGGGCTATCTTCTGCTGCCGTCCCAGGTACATTAATTAGCCGGGAGCTGGATCAGAAGTGGAATGGCAGGACATGAACCAGTGCCTATATGGGATACTGCTGTCTCAGGTTGCAGCTCAACCTGCTATACCACAATACTGGCCTCTATTATTGACTTTTTTTAAAAAAAGTTTTTATTTAATTTATTTGAGAATTAGAGTTACAGACAGTGAGAGGGAGAGACAGAGAGAAAGGTCTTCCGTGCGTTGATTCACTCTCCAAATGGCCACAACGGCCAGAGCTGCACTGATCTGAAGCCAGGAGCCAGGAGCCAGGAGCCAGGAGCTTCTTCCTGGTCTCCCACATGGGTGCAGGGCCCCAAGACTTGGGTCATCTTCTACTGCTTTCCCAGGCCATAGCAGAGAGCTGTACTGGAAGTGGAGCAGCCAGGATTAGAACCAGCGCCCATATTGGCATCTGGCACTGCAGACGGAGGATTAACCTACTGTGCCACAGCGCCGACCCTATTACTGACTTTTAATTTCATCCTTTGGGAGGTCTTTGAGTTATGGGGGCTTGCCCTCACAGATGGATTAATGCTGTTAAAAAAAAAAGGGTTTGTGGGAGTGAGTTCATTCTCTCTTGCTACCTTCACACATGTGAGGACATAACAAGAAGACCCACACCAGATGTTGGTGCCTTGGTCTTGAACTCCTTAGATCCCAGAATGATGAGAGGTAAATCTCTGTTTTTTTAGATTTACTCAGTCTGTGGTATTCTCTCACAGCAACACAAATGGACTAAGACAGTAGGGAATCAAAGCATAATTAAATACCCAGAGCAGTCTCTGTCTCAGTGTTTTTCAATATTTTGCTTATTATGATACTTTAAAAAGTTAAGTCGGGTCACAAAGGGAAGATAATTCCAATTTTACTTGATCCTGAAGAAGTTCGTTCCATCTTCCTTTTGAGTCCTTTTTGACCCTTTTTTATCCCTTCTGGTTCTGATAATCAACAGTTTGGTCTAAGTTTGGCCCAGGATTGTGAGAATGTAGCAGATAGGTAGCTAAGAAGTTTCTGGAGGGAAGCAGAATCACTGTTCTCTCTTCTTTCCCTACTCTAATCGGAGAGAAACATGTGGGTGCTATTTCCTGCCCCTCATAAACCTGTCTGGCAACAGACCTGGGGTGAATCTTGCCGTGACCACTTACTGCCAGTGTGGCCGTGCGGAAGACATTGCTCTGTGACCTTTTTCTGTGCATACTTTAATGAGGTTCATACTACCTACCTCATGGAGTTATTGGAAGGACTAAGTGAAGTACACATAAAGAACCTAGAACTCCATAGATTCAGCCCATGTTGGTTCATTTTCTTGTTCAACTCTTCCTGTAGTATGTAGTATAAGGGCAATTCCAAACATTCGTGGAATATGTTTTCTGTTATATGTGGAAGTTTATATATATATATATGTATTTATATAAAGACAAACAGAGAGAGTATAAGAAGTGTGTAGATATCATATTTTGGTGTATAGATAGTTATAAGTATTGTCTTCACTGAGTTATACCATCTACATAATAATATACCCTTCTTTTCTCACTATGTGATCATTGTCATGAATCTGTTAAAAGATTTTAATATTTAAAAATATTTAATAATATTTATAATATATTTAATAATATTATTTAAAATATTATTTTTAAAAAATAGTAAAGGGGCCAATGTTGTGGCTTAGTGGATTAAGCCCAGATGGCCATAATTTTTGATGATTGATTGATTGATTTCAAAGTCAGAGTTATAGAGGAAGAGACACAGAGAGAGATCTTCTATCCTCTGGTTTACTCCCCAGATGACTGCAATGGCCAGGGATGGCCAGGCGGACGCCAGGAGCCAGGAGCTTCTTCGGGGTCTCCCACATGGGTACAGCATCCCAAGTACTTGGGTCATCCCCTGCTGCTTTCCCAGGCCATTGCTAGGGAGTGGGATTGAATGTGGAGCAGCTGGGACACAAACCTGGCATGCATGTAGGATGCTGGCAATGCAGGTAGCAGCATTACCCACTAGATCACCACGCCACACTGGCCCTGTGATTCAGTTTTAAAAAGTTTTTGGGAAATAGAATAAGTTTATTTTTATGCAAAAAATTTTTTGAAATCCAAACTTAATGAGAGGTCTTCAAAAAGCTCAAGGAAAATGCGTACAATGGAAAAGCTGTGAACCTTTTGAAACACTTTGGTAAGATGAGGATGATAGTTGTGCCACCCTGTGGTTTTTATAAAACTAAAGAGGTTTACTATAAGTAAATTATATCGAATTGTCCCTGGCCCATAGTAATTATTTAATATGTGATCACCATTAGTGCATAAAATAATGTATGGGTGCTTCTTAGCTTATGATAGAATCATGACCTGATAAACCCATCATGAATGAAAATATTGTGAGTGGAAAAATTTACTTAATATACCCAACCTACTGAACTCAGAGCTCAGCGGCGTGGTATGCTGTAGTGTACTGATTGCTCACCCTCATGATAGCATGACTTACCGAGAGCTGCAGCTCGCTGCCACTGCCAGCATTCACGAGAGAGTAACTTACGGCCTATTGCTAGACAAAGAAAAGACAAAATTCTCTATTCAAAGTATGGTTTCTACTGACGGCATATGGATTTTACTCCATCAAGAAGTTAAAAAAATCTAAAGTCTAGCCATCATAAGTTGGGGACTGTGGTATTATGTTTTATTTGACCATCTTAATTCTGATGTTTAGGGTACACACTCTTGCACTGTGCTGCAGCCTGGGGCCGTTTGGAAACTTTGAAAGCCCTGGTGGAACTGGATGTCGATATAGAAGCTTTGAACTTCCGCGAAGAAAAAGCTCGAGATGTTGCAGCTCGGTATTCCCAGACGGAGTGTGTTGAATTCCTGGACTGGGCAGGTAAGGAAGCTCGCAAGGTGTCAGCAAACTGACTGATGTGGTGGATTGTTCTCCCCTGGGTAACAGACTTTGTCTTGATAGAGTGAAGAGGTAATTGATATTTTCACCTTCCATCGGGATGTTTGATTTGTAGCCACAACGATACTCACTATTGGCACTAACATGAAATCTGCCTTTCTTTTTTTATTTTGCTATTGGCTTAAAACATTTACTTTTCAAATGCCCACAACAGCCAGGGCAAGGTAGGGCTGAAGCCAGGAGACAGGAACTCAGTCTCCCTCAACACCCAAGAACAGGGCCCAGGTTACCACGTTCACTGGGGAGACTGACACTAAACTCTGTGTGGACGAAAGATACACCCCCAAGGAAACCCTTATTCATCTCAGAGCCACACATCTCTCCCTATGAAATGCAGCAGACCAGTCCACTATGTCACTCATAGACATAGCTGACAATGATTAAAAGAAATCACTCAGAGACTACACTCTTGGGCTCACCTAGAACCAAAGCCAAAGTAACAGGCCAAGTGATGTCCTGCATTTCAGCTAAACTGTAAACTCCTTTTTAATAAAACCTACTTCATAAATAAGATCATCAGATGTCCCATAATGGCCACAAAAAATCAAATATTTAGGAATAAATTTAACCAAAGGAGTGAAAGATCTCTACAATGAAAGTTATAAAATATTGATGAAAAAAATTAGCAAGGCCACCAAACAATGGAAAGATATTCCTTTCTCATGGATTAGAGGAATCAGTATCATTACAATGTCTATACTATTTAAGCAATCTACAGATTCAGTGCAATCCATATCAAAATATCAATGACATTTTTTGCAGAATTAGAAAAGACAATCTTAAAATTCATATGGAGGCACAAACGACCCAGAATAGCCGGAGATCCTGATAGAAAACAAACTAAACAAACAAGCAAACAAACAAAAAACAAGTAAGCAGGAGACATCAAAATACCTGACTTCAAGGCATACTACAAAGCTTTAATAATTAAAACAGCAGGATTCTGGCATAAAAACCTACACATAGGTCAGTGGAACAGAAGAAAGAGCCTAGAAATTAATTCATGTATATACAGCCAACTGATTAATTTATTTATTTGAAATATTTACTTATTTGAAAGAGCTATGGATAGAGAGGGTGATCTTCCATCTACCGGTTCACTCCTCAGATGGCTGCCATGGCCAGCTGAGTCAGGCTGAAGCCAGGAGCCAGGGGCTTCTTCCGGGTTTCCTGCATGGGTGGCAGAGGCTCAAACACTTAGGCTACCATCTGCTACTTTTCCCAGACCACGAACAGGGAGCTGGATTGGAAGTGGAGCAGCTGGGACATGAACTAGCACCCATATTGGATGCTGGTGTCGCAGATGGTAGCTTTACCTGCTAGGCCACAACACCAGCCCCAGCCAACTGATTTTTGACAGAAATGTTCACACCATACATTGGAGTAAGGATAATCTCTTCAACAAATGATCCTGAGATATGGATATATGTATCCATAACTCTCACCATATACAAAAATCAACTCAAGATGACTCAAAGACATAGAATCAAGACCTAAAACTATGAAGAAAATGTAGGGGACACACTCCAAGACATTGGTGTCGGGGATGACTTCTTAAGATAAGACTCCCAAAGCACAGGCAACAAAAGCAAACTAAGCGAGTGAGACACAGCAAAGGAAGTAATCAACAGAATGAAGAGACATCCAACAGAATGGGAAAAAAGTATTTGCAAGCTACCCATCGACAAAGGATTAATATCTGGAGTATATTAGCAACTTAAAAGACTCAACAGCAAAAACTAACCAATCCAGATAAGAAATGAACGAAGGATGTCAATAGACAGTTTATCAAAAGAAGAAATACAAATGGCCAACAAATATTTGAAAAATGCTCAACATCACTACTGTCAGGGAAATGCTAATCAAAACTACAAAGAGATATCGCCTCACCCCTGTCAGCATGGGTGAAATCCAAGAGACAAGAGTAACAAATGCTGGCGAGGATGTGGACAAAGGAGAACATTTATACACTGTTGGTGGGAATGTGAATTAGTGCAGCCACTGTGAAAAATAGTGTGGCGTTTCCTAGAAAACTAAAAATGGACTTGACATATAACCCAGCAATCCAGTATATACCCAAAAGATTGAACACGTTGTATCAAAGAGATCCCTGCATCATCATGTTTATAGCAGCTGTGTTCAGTGTCCATTATCAGATGAATGGATGAAGAAAATGTGGTATATTTACACAATGGAATATTATTCAGCTATAACAAAGAATGAAATTCTATCATTTGCACAAAATGTATGCAACTGGAGAGCATGATGTTGAATGAAATAAGCCAGACACAGAAAGGCAAATACTACATGTTCTCCCATATATGTGGGAGTTAAAATTTTAAAACAATTTAAAAAAAGAAAGAAATGCCTATATCAGTATTGCAGCAAATATAGTGTTGTCAGTCTTTGTTTTATGCTTTTGTCAACCCAGTGGTTAAGAATGTTGTATTACTATGTTTCTAATGATCTGTAATTACTTTAACATTTACTGTATATGGGTGAGATGGTCATCTTTCCTTTCAATTATTGTTTATAGCTCTTGGCTATATTTTCACTGAACTAGAGTATTGTTGATTTTTAGTTATTGACGTTTTTATTTGATGGAGCATTAAACCCTTGATTGTAATGTAAAATAAAAATATGTTGACTCAAATCTTAAAGAAAGAAGGGGGAGAAGAGAGTAGGAGGGAGAAAAGTAGGGAGGGAATATAATTAAATTCTTGAAATGTATCTATGAACTATATTGAATCTAATAAGCTAAAACTAATACAATGGAAATTTTTGTACTAATTTAATACTCCTCTGCTAATTTTTCTTTGGAAAATGCAGTAACCATTCTTCTTAAAATTGAAGTGTCTTTACCAGGGGATTCCAATTCAATCCCATCAAGGTGGCATGTACCAATGCCATCTCACTAGTCCAAGTGATCAATTTCAGTTCACAATTGATCATAATGATAGGACTAGAGTCAAAGGGATCACATTAACAAGACTAGTGTCTGAAAATACTAACCGATAGAATTAAAAAGGGAGAGAACGATCCAACATGGGAAGCGGGATACACAGCAGACTTACAGAATGGCAGATGTCCTAAACAGCACTCTGGCCTCAGAATCAGCCCTTAAGGCATTCGGATCCAGCTGAAGAGCCCATGAGAGTATTTCAGGCAAGGAAAGCCAAGACACTCTGGCAAAAAAAAAAAAAAAAAAAGAAAAAGAAAAAAACCTAAATGAAAGATCTCTGTGAGTGAGATCCCAGTGGAAAGAACAGGTCATCAAAGAAGGAGGTACCTTTCTCTGAAGGGAGGAGAGAACTTCCACTTTGACTATGACCTTGTCTAAATATGATCAGAGTCAGCGAACTCAAAAGGCATCCATAGCCTTGGCAACTCATGACAAGAGCCTAGGGTGATTACTGATGCCATAAACAAGAGTGTCAATTTGTTAAGTCAACAACAGGAGTCACTGTGCACTTACTACTCATGTGGGATCTGTCCTTAATGTGCTGTACATTGTGAATTAATGCTATAACTAGTACTCAAACAGTATTTTTCACTTTGTGTTTCTATGTGGGTACAAACTGTTGAAATCTTTACTTAATATATACTAAACTGATCTTCTGTATATAAGGAGAATTGAAAATGAATCTTGATGTGAATGGAAGGGGAGAGGGAGTGGGAAAGGGGAGGGTTGCGGGTGGGAGGGAAGTTATGGGGGGGGGAAGCCATTGTAATACATAAGCTGTACTTTGGAAATTTATATTCATTAAATAAAAGTTAAAAAAATTGAAGTGTCTTACCAACAGAAGCCCGAAATTTTAAAAATGTTGAATTGTAATTCTTCATTGACTATATTGAAAATAGGAAAATTTATACTTTTAAAAAATAATCTATTTCATAATATTTCCATGCTATTTTAGCCAATCTGAGATGGGAAACTAAAATTTTCCTGTGGCCATTAAATTTGCTCAGGAAAATAAGAAAAATCACGGATACTATTTGAATCAGAGGTTTATTGAAACACTAAACTACGCATGTGTTCTACAGACTGGTTAATGATTAGTGATCTAACACATTAAAAAGAGCAATGATCGTAATCTAAGACAGTAGAAAGAACAAAATCTTTAAACAGCAGTGATAGCACACAGTCTTTTCCCCAGGACTCTCGTTTAGATATGGGATCTTTTTAGTTGAACGGATATAACATTTCAACTCAGTTTTCTTTGGAAAATATCAGTAAAGATTGTGGCACAAAAATTACAAAGTCTCAAAAAAACCATCTCCACGCTTTGATGAGTGCTCTCAGTAGATTTCTCTTGGAATCTCCACATCTGACTGAGCTGTATTTGCATATGTGTCTGTTTAGTGTCCTACGGCTCCTCCTTCACTCTTCTTCTTCTTTAATTTGCGGTACTTAACTTTCTTAGAGGGCGAGCGCTGGGACACCTGGTTCAGGTACTTAGTCATCATTGATGTCGTAGCCACCAGTTTGCAGAGTATTTGGTCAATGTCATAAATGGATGGACTTTGTAGATCATTGCCACTTTTTCCCAAGGGGACTTGTTCTTTCATCTAGCAGGAAGGAAACAAATAATAATGGATTTTATCTTACTGTAGCTCAAATTGAATTTGTATTCTGAATACATATACTTAAGCTGAATTAGAACAGCTTACATTGATTACTTATACAAAAGGAAGGCTACTATGGAAGAGAGATTTAAGTGCAGGAGAAATACTCTTCTGTATATATCCCACATAAAATTAGTTGATCATTATTAGTGAACTTTAATTAGTGCTTTCTATGGTTAGAGCAATCTGCTGGGAGAAATGATTTGAATTTTGGCAAAATGTTTTCATTTACCGAGCAACCATAGTCATTTATTAATACTTACTTGTTCTGAAGTTCTATGAGGTTTTTTGGTTTGTTTTTTTCAAGATTGCCTCAAACTGTGGTGCCATCTATTGGCAAACTGGCAAATCAGTTCAAGAACTCTATTTCCCAAATAGTTATCGTAATGTTAGAAGTTAGTTTACAGTCTGTTTAAACAATAGCTTTCATCTCTAGACTTGGAATGAATTTAAGAGATCTCTTCCAGTCCTTCATTTTGTAGACGAGGCAGTTGAGAAAGTTCAAATGACTTACCCAAGGACACAGACTGATAGCTTCACTTCCTATGTATTTACTCATTGTGGCTTGCTACTTTTTTGGGTGTGTTTTGTAGCTAGATGATTTTAAGGACCTGCTAATTTAATATTTATTTGTCAAGCACTTAGTACTGGCAAGACACTCTATAGACACTGGGGATGAATGGGGAGAGGGAGAAGGCTACAAACAAGAACAAAGTTTCCCGCAAAGACATTGATAATCTTACGTTCTAAACACTGAGATTCTATAACTATTTCAATTTGCATCAATAATTCACCTTTTTTTTGTGTTTCTTCCATTTCATCCACAAGTAGTGGGCAGATAAAACCGACAGGATTAAAAAGAGAGTTTGTGCTAAGATAGAAGTGACGTGTAAGCAACTCTGAAATACGTCCATGTTAGCAAAGTTGCAGCATAGTTTGTTCAGCGGGAAGGGTAGACAGTGAGATGGAGAAGGCTTAACTTTCAGGTAATACACTTCTTCTGGAAAAATCTCCCATCCAACCTTTGTCCAGGTAGTCCCATCACAAATGCAGAAGGTCTCCCTACAGAAGCAGATAAACAACAAAGGAAGAATCAGGGCCAGTCTCTGATTACACATCTATTTTCATCAATTGGAGAAACAATCTACAGCTAAAAAATTGGTCAAAGAGCAGAAAAATGTCTGAGTATTAGGTAATATGGTTCATCAAAGTATTTCAGGTACTCTTGCAAGTCAGCAAAATATACCCAGTGAAATATACATGGATGACCACTGTAACATAGTGACATCATAATGAACCACATTGGAACTAAAAGCTGTCTTTTAACCAATCACCTTAGGTTTTGTAGAGATACTTCTTAACAAAATAGTTTGAGTTTCTTTACTTTTCTTAAAAGTGAAGATTATTAATATTTTGCTAGCTAATATTCAAATTGTATTCATACTAATAAAATTTCATGGAAACAGTTTGCTCATATCTCTTCCAACCCTTCTTCTGGACTATGGCAGTTACACATTTATTTGATAAGTAACTACTATTTCACCCATCCTAGCATCTGCTTCTATTTTCTCATTATAGAATGTCCTTCCCTTCAAACAGTTCAACGAGTATCAAGTGTAGCAGATAGGAGCTCTGTCTGTCTTTCTCTTTCTACCTTTCAAATAAATAAATAATTTAGGGAAAAAAAGATGGGACACAGGTCTTGCCATTACAGAGTTTAAAATTTATTTATTTATTATAAAGATTTACTTATCTGAAAGGTATAGTAGGGACTGGCACTGTGGCATAGCAAATAAAGCTGCCGCTTACAGTGCCAGCATCCCATAAGGGAGCTGGTTCGAGTTCTAGCTGCTCCACTTCTGATCCAGCTCTCTGCTATGGCCTGGGAAAGCAGTAGAAGGTGGCCCAAGTCCTTGGGTCCCTGCACCCACATGGGAGACCCAAAAGAAGCCCCTGGCTCCTGTCTTCGGATTGGCACAGCTCCGGCTGTTGCGGCCATTTGGGGGGTAAACTAGCGGATGGAGGGCCTGTCTCTCTGCCTCTGCTTCTCTGTAACTCTGCCTTTCAAATAAATAAATGCTTAAAAACAAACAAACAAAAAAGAAAGTTATAGTTACAGAGAGGGAGGGAGAGATCTTCCATTTGCTGGTTCACTTCCCAATTGGCTGCAGCAGCCAGAGCTGGGCTGATCTGAAGCCAGGAGCCAGGAGGTTCTTGGGGGTCTTCCACGTGAGTGCAGGGCCCCAAGCACTTGAGGCGTTTTCTGCTGCTTTCCCAGGCATATCATCAGGGAGCTGGGTTGGAAGTGGAGCAGCTGGTACTTGAACTGACTCCCTTATGGGCTGCCAGTACTGCAGGTGGCGGCTTTACCCTCTACACCACAGGGCCGGCCCTAGAGTTTACAGTTTAGGGGCGAAGGCAAACACCAAGATACTAATAATTCGAAACTGGAGCAAAATGAGAACTAAGGAAAATTGTAAACATGTAATGGTTGACAGAACAGCAAATTTTACCTAGGATCATTGGGACGTTTTACAGAATATTTGAGTGAGTATTTAAGAACAAGTAGGATTTTGGTTGGTAGCCATACAGAAAGGGCATCTCAGGTCAAAGAATTGTAATAAGCCAAAAATTATGTATAAGCATTCAGACAAAAAAATTCTTATTCAGTGCCTACTATGTGCTACATATTGTTCTGGGAGCTCTAAATCTATGTGTGTCTCTCTGAGAAGAGCTATGCAGAAAAATAGGGAAAGGGGGTGGTAAATTGACATAAAGTGAATGAGTGTGTGTGTTATTTTCTAGAGGGATCTAGGAGAGGTGTGTTTGATAAGGTGACGTTTGAGCAGAGAGATCTGAAAAAAAAAAAAACGGAAGGAGGGAGTCATGTTAATTGGGGGCAGAAGGAATAGGAAGTGAATAATGGAATAATAGATGAGCCTGGAAAGATAGTTTGTGGCTAGGTTGATTTTGGAGGCCTCTGTATTTTTTTCAGTAGAAAAAGCAAGTAATTTATAGAGTTTTGAGAAGCAAGTGACATCATAAACTTACTGAGTGCTTTCCTGACTGCCAGGCACCGAACCAAGGTCTTGGCATGCATTGTACTATATTTTGCATTATGCCATATAACTGTACACCATATCCTACATTATTTCATGCTCTCTACTGTAATATATATTTTATCTTGTGCACTGTAGTCCTCACAGCAACTCTATGAGGAGGTACTAAAATAGTTTCATTTTATAGATGAGGAAAGTGAGGTCAAAGTAGTTAAGCTATTATGCCAGCAAGAGAATGCTTGCAGTAATCTTCCTGCACCTACTCACCTAAAACAGGTTAAGTGCTTTCAGTAAAAACAGTGTGCATGATAGGCAAATGCAGTTTCCTGACAAGTCTCTTTTCTAATACATTTCTCCTCTTCACTCCATCCTGTATTGAAATTCTGGATTCACCAGATTCCAAATCACCCTACTAGTGCAGCCAAAACCCAAACCTTGGATTTCAATTTAGGACATTAATTCTGCTTGTGATCTGAATGATGGGATTAAACGTATGAGAGCTCAGAGCAAGAAGACCAATTTAGCTGGAACATAATTATTAATTCTAACTGAGGTATAGGTCTGTATTCAGTTACAGAAGGTGATTTTATTATGTCTACTTTACAGATAGGGAAATGAGGCTTAAAGAGATTGTTAGATTGTTACAGATGACACAACGGAGCTTTAGAATGATTTCTTTTCTTTCTTTCTTTTCTTTTTCTTTTTTTTTTTTTTTTTGACAGGCAGAGTGGACAGTGAGAGAGAGAGACAGAGAAAGATCTTCCTTTGCCGTTGGTTCACCCTCCAATGGCCGCCGCGGCCGGCGCGCTGCGGCCAGCGCACCGCGCTGATCCGATGGCAGGAGCCAGGTACTTCTCCTGGTCTCCCATGGGGTGCAGGGCCCAAGCACTTGGGCCATCCTCCACTGCACTCCTGGGCCACAGCAGAGAGCTGGCCTGGAAGAGGGGCAACCGGGACAGAATCTGGCACCCCGACCGGGACTAGAACCCGGTGTGCCGGCGCCACAAGGCGGAGGATTAGGCTAGTGAGCCGAGGCGCAGGCCTAGAATGATTTCATCAAGTCTCTCCAGTGTTCCTGTTTGGATTGTCATGAGATTGTGTATAGCAACTGTGGTGGGTTGAATAAGGGCCCAAAAGATCCTAATCACTAGGATCTTTGAATGTTATGTGACAAAAGGGACATCGTGGATGTGATTAAGGATCTTGAAATGTAGAGATTATCTTTGTCCACGTGGGTTCCAATTTAATCACAAATGCTCTTATGATAGGGAAGTGGATAGGTATTTGACACAGAAGAGGAAGTGAGATGATGTTGGGAGTAGAGACTTGGAGATGTACTTTGAAGGAACTGAGGTAGGGTCACAAGGCAAGGAATGCAAGCAGTGTCTAGCAGCTGAAAAAGACAAGGAACAGATCATCCTCCTCTCAGAATTTCCAGAAGGAATCAGCCCTGCTCCCACCTTGACTTTGGCTCAGTGAAACTGATTTCTGATGTCTGGCTTCCAAAACTTCATAGATCATTGGTTTTTTTTTTTTTTTTTTGTTTTGTTTTGTTTTGTTTTGTTTTGTTTTGTTTTGTTTTTTCCAGGCAGAGTGGACAGTGAGAGAGAGAGAGACAGAGAGAAAGGTCTTCCTTTTGCCGTTGGTTCACCCTCTAATGGCCGCCGCGCGCTGATCTGAAGGCAGGAGCCAGGTGCTTCTCCTGGTCTCCCATGGGGTGCAGGGTCCAAGCACTTGGGCCATCCTCCACTGCACTCCCGGGCCACAGCAGAGGGCTGGACTGGAAGAGGGGTAACCGGGACAGAATCCGGCGCCCCAACCAGGACTAGAACCTGGTGTGCCGGCACCGCAAGGTGGAGGATTAGCCTAGTGAGCCGCGGCACCAGCCATCATTGTTGTTTTAATCCTTTAAGTTTGCAGTAATTTATTATAGCAGATAAGGAGAACTGATTGTTTTTTTTTGGAACTTAGAAATGGGTTGCTGCTATAACACATACCTAAAAATGTGGAAGTGGCTTTGAAATTGGATAATGAATGGATGGCTGGAAAAATATTGAGGTGCAAGGCAGAAAAAAGCCTAGCTTGTCTTGAACAGTCTGTTGGCAGAAGTACAGACTTTACAGACGGTACTGTTGAGAGCTCAGAAGGAAATGAGGAGCATGGTAAGCAAAGCTGAAGTTAAAGGTATGTAAATTATCATAAACAGAATGCTGGTGGAAGGATGAAGTGCTGCCAGTGAAGGAGCAGAAGGAGTGAACGTATTATCAGAAACTGAAGGTGAAGCAGTTTTGTTCCACCATGAAGAAAGCTTAGCTGAATTGTGTCCTGTCGTTATGTGGAAGACAGAACTAGTAAGGATGAATTTAGATGTTTAGCTGAAGAGATTTCCAAGCAAAGTGTTGGAGGCATGACCTGGTTTCTTCTTGCTGCTTATAGTGAAATGTGAGAAGACAGAGATAAATCGAGGGAATATCTGTTAAGAAAAAGGGAAATGGGACTTGATGATTTGGGAAATTCTCGGTCTATCAAGAATGCAAAAGATGCTACAATTTAGAGGCTCACGACCAAGAAAGTGGCTCTAGAGAGAAAGCCAAGGACGTTGCCTGTACAGATTTCTGGGAGTGCTGAAGAGAATAGGTACATGATTCATGGACCCTCTCAGCCATCTCAGTAGGAGTCAGGAAGAGAAATGAGATTATCCACAGAAGACTTGTGTGTAATGGAGTGGACCTCTGTGACATGCAGGGAGACTCTCAGGTTTTTAGGAATGTCTTACCAGCAGAAACACCAGGTTGGACAAAGGAACGTAGAGAGGCCAAAATGAAACAAGGATGCTGGCCCCCAAAACTCTACAGGCAGGAAACAGAATGATAAAACTGTGCAGCTGCAGACATATGATATCATTCATGGAAAAGGAAGGATGACTCAGAGGGCAAAGCCTCAGGACAGCAAGGCATAGTCTGAAACCACAAAGGATTATTGCCAGGCCTTAAAATCTAATGGCATTTGCCCTGCTGTATTTCAGAGTTTTTTGGGGACTGACGAGAAGAGAGAAAGATATATACTTTATTTGTTGGTTTACTCCTTAAATACAGCCAAAGGTTGAGGCTAGGCTAGGCTGGAACCAGGAGCCCAGTCAAAGGTCTCCTACATGAGAAGCAGGGACCCAAGTACTTGAGCTATCACCTGTTACCTTCTTGGGTGTGCATTAACAGGAAGCTAGAATTAGGAACATTGCCAGAACTTAACCCCAGACAATCTGATATGAGCATCTCAGCTGGTATCCCAGTTCCCAGGTTGAATGCCCAGACACTGTTCAGTCTCTCTATGCCTAGCTTATTTCATTTAACATAATGTCCTCCAGTTCCACCTATGTCACCACAAATGATAGAATTTTGTCCTTTTGAACGGCTGAATGATATTCTATCATGTGTATCATATTTTGAGAACACATTTATCTGCTGGTGAACATCTCATTTGATTCAGTGTTTTGGTTGTTGTAAGGAGGCAATAAACATATGAGTGCAAGTATCTTTTTGATGTAACAATCTCATTTCCCTTGCATAGACACCCAGTCCTGGGAGTGCTGGATCGTATGGTAGATCTATTTTCAGTTTACATTTTTTGATGGACAGGTAATGTTTATACATTTTATGGGCTCTTTTGCAATATTTCAACATAGGTATTTGATCAAGAACTGATTGAATCAGGCAATTAGCACTCCTGTTTCTTTTTTGTGTTTTGAGCCTACTACATCTTCTTTGCCAGTTCGTTATACAGCATATAATGCATTATTTGAATTCTATGTGCTGTAGAGTGATAGAATTTTTAGTTCTATCTGTGTTTTGGCACTCACTATCCAAACTATGTCCCCTCCTCACACCGTTCCAGCTTCAAGTAATCACTATTTTAAGTTCAGATTGACTTTTTAAAAACTTCCATGAGTGAGATTATACAGCATCTGTCTTTTCATGTCTTCCGTGAATGGGGGAGGGCAGGTTACTCTTTGATAATCTGATATCATTTCCTTTGGAAATGTACCCAGAAGTGGGACAGCTGGGTCATTTGATCCAGTTTCAGCTTTGTGAGGAAGCTCTGTATGGGTCTCCACCATGGCTGTGCTAACTTGCACTCCCCCCAACAGTGTATAAGGATTCCCTTTCCTCCACTTCCTTGCCAACCTTTTTTCCTTTTTGTCTTTTTGATTAT
Source organism: Oryctolagus cuniculus (assembly GCF_964237555.1). Lineage (NCBI taxonomy): Eukaryota > Metazoa > Chordata > Mammalia > Lagomorpha > Leporidae > Oryctolagus > Oryctolagus cuniculus. Next base: position 2,095,848 of record NC_091438.1, on the reverse strand, counting down.
TATCTGGGATGAGATAGATAGTTCTTGTATTTTTGATTTGCATTTCCCTGGTGATTAGTGATGTTGAACACCTTTGCGTATATTGACCACTTGTTTTATCTTTTGAGAAACGTCTATTCAGGTGATTTGCCCATTTTTAATTGAATTGTTGTTATTATTTTGCTTTTGAGTTAAGTTCCTTATATATTCTTGATATTAATCTGTTTTCAGATTAACAGTTTGCAAATACTTTCTCCTATTTGTAGGCTGTTTCTTCACTTTTTTGATAATTTCTTTTGCTTGCAGAATCTTTCAGTTTTGTTTTAAGACCATTTGTCTAGTTTTGACTTTGTGACCTGTGCTTTTTAGGTTCTTATCCAAAGATTAGCTTTTTGTCTCCAGATCTTGAAGTGTTTTGCCTATATTTTCTTCTAGTAATTT